>NC_052144.2:26637645-27323520 GCF_016086655.4 Lepeophtheirus salmonis | reverse complement strand
TAAATTCAAAGGCTCGACTGACCAAAAAAATGGAAAATTTGAAGAAACGACAATTTTTTAAAACTAATATACGAAATCGGATATTGGCTCTTGGAATCCTTAAGGTCTTAGAAATGAAAAAGTTAAAGATTTTGAAATTCAAATAGAATGAAGAAGGTATTTTTTATAAAAAGAATTGAAATGATAATTATTCTAGGATTCTTTAAAGGTAAAAAGTAGATTGATCTCTACAGTAATCAAATTTACCTTGTGCTTTTATATGTAGGCTCTTTAAGTCCAACAACTCCTGAAAGTGCAGTTCTTTCAGAAGAAAAATAACTTTGTTCTATTTACATTATAACACTATTTACAAAATTGATGACTTTTCTTTATATAAGATTACTCGACTCTCCATATTTGTCCTTAAAATGTACAATGAAGATATAATTAAAAAATTTTTAGGTTGAAATCTAACAAACTATGTTACATAAAACATATTTTCAGTCTAAAGTGTCGTCTAGAATATCATTTGGAAAACAGTTCCCATTTTTGAGAATTGATTCTGTAGGAAAGTTTCTTAAAATCAAGTATATTTTTCTCATGAAATTAGAGGACCTGAAGGAGTTAGATTTTTAGTTACCGATCATAATAACTCAACGGGGTCGTAATGATATATTTCGGGTTCTATTATGAAGGAGTCTGAAGTGATTTTGCTTAAACAATAGACTAAAATGATTAAAATGCCAAATAGAAAAGATGAGTTGTAGAATATTGTAAAGAAATCTGGGATTGCTCGATCATCCTCATATTGGAGAAAAAGGATTATCACTTCTTTTTCTAGAATATCGAATGCCCAGAAAACTTAAATAGCAACTACTGACTTCTACAGACTCCACTAAGTTTACAAGTCAATGAAAACATTTACGGTCAAATTTTCATGGTCTTTTGGAATGCCATGCTGTCAATATTCTAACCAAACTTTGTTAGTCTGAAGGTGAAAGGCCACTTAGAAAGATTCACAAAATACTCCAAGAGTATAACCCTATTCAGTTTCGACATGTCATAAGACTCTTTAACCTTCTGAAAGGGAAATGATTTATAATATAGCCTGAGATTGATAAAAATGCATCCTTGTTCCTTTGAATCGACGTTTTATCGCCTATACTTTTCAGCACGCTCCTGAAACATTAAATAAGATTGAATACAATTCTTTATTTATTATAGTAATGCCTTGTTTAAGATTTCTCCGTATATTTAGTCTTTTTAAATCGAGGTTTTGTTAATTTAATTAACTGTTTTGCTTTAACGTTTTTCCTAGGATTCTCCTTTCAATTTCTTTTCTTTTTCAATATGAGGAGTGAGGTGTATACTGTTATTTACAAAGATATAATTTTGTAAGCAATATTTTATATAATACACAACCTCATCAAAAACTGATAGGTACAAATTTGATTCCCAAAATTTCTGTAAAGTAATCAATATTTCATTGTATTTTTTATCGAAACAAATATATACTTAATATTTTTTATGTAACCAAGGAAATTTCTTCAAGCTAACAAGTGTATTTTGGTACTTTTTTTATAGTTTTGATGATTTAGAGTATTTTGTACTTTAACGTTTCTATCTACCCACAACGTGATATGACTCATTGGATAAAAAGTCAAGTTATTTTGAAGACTACTCCTCAAAAAGGTTGTTTTTATTCAAAGTGTGTAGAAAAAACCCCATTTTTTCTAACCTACATAATAAAGTAAGATAGTTTTTTTTTAGTTTCTAGGCATATTTATTCCATGCACTGAAAATTACCCTTGGGAAAATTGCCAGTGTATAAAACTTCCCATAATGCTTAAATATATAAATATAGATAAATTAGTTTCATAAGGATCGAACATTGCAATTGCTACCTGTTTTGAATTTTAAATTGCAAAAATATTTTGTTTCTCTGTGTTAGATATCTAATCGAACGAATAATCCTATGATATATGACCATACTTATGAGTCCTCACTTTTGGTGGCAAAAAAAACAACTGTTTTTCCTGATGAAAAATTCATTATTTTTGGATTTTTGAGGTATTTAAAAAACCACAATTTTTGGATACTTACGTAAATATGTAATTTTGTAAATCATCAATAAAGAGAAAAAACAAGAAAAAAAATCTCCATTTCGAAGTAATCAGCGTTTGATTAGATCCTGTTTCATTCTTATGTATTCTTAGGAAGTTGATAAAAGAAAAAGGGAAGATAAAGCTTATTTTAAGCGGATTGTTTAGTTTGTGTTTTTTGAATGCAAGTTTTATGTCGTTAAAAATTGGTATCTGAGAGAAAGTTGACAATACGCCTATCTTATTATATCTAAATTTCTTATATTCGGATTTGAGAGTATTTTCTTTTCTGGGAATAACTGAGTATGGAACCTACGTACATTGAATTCAAGAGAATTTTGACTTCCGAGTACGTTGTCCATTTACCTACGTTACACTTTATTTACATAGAAAGAAGTTAATGGCATTATGTATTTTTCTTATTCTGAATAGAAAATGACTAAATGCTTATTATTTTTTTTTAATTAAAATATTTAATTGTCAAATTATGTATTCCTTTTATTGAGTGTAGAAAAATTACTGAAACCTCCCTCTAAGTAGTCATTTAAATACTCATAATTTTTCAGGATGATGTTGTTTCATATGAATTTCTATTTTTTAATTTTTTACAATAACAAGGCAAATTAATTATGAATCTGACCACCTTCAGCCTCAATGACAGCCTCTAAAACCCCTTCCACACATTGGCAACGTAGTCCTTTTTCATGATTCTCCACTTCTGGTTAACGGAGGTCTTCAGGGCATCAATACTCGGGTGGCAGACTTTTCAATTTGCCACCAAATGGAGTAATCTAGTGGATTCAGATCTGGGATCTTAGGAGGCCAAAGCTCTTATACCAGAATTTCATGTTGTTACCCATCCACTTTTGTACAATATTAGCAGTATGGGCTGGATCCCCGTCCTGCTGAAATACGTACGTGGCCTTGTTGGACTTCTTCATGGTCATGGTGATCTATGGGACAACATTTTCTTTCAAGTAGTCGGTCGCGGGTAAAAGTTATCCAACAGGAAACCAAATTGGAGGTAATTTTTCTCCAGTTGATGCCAGAACCTCCAACATCATTCCAGAGACCGGATGTTTGGTTGGTGACCGTACTAATGCTGTTGTAACCCTTGCTAAAGCATACCACCTAATTATTTTGCTTGTTTTAGACTGGGTAAACGGCAAAGGTATTTTCTGTTGTGCTTCAGATCATACAAGAGTTGTTGACATCGCTGAAAACGGAGTTCTTTTAGACATTGGAGCAGGAGTGGCCTTTCAATTTTTCTAGGTCACCTTTCTTTAGCATTTCGGATGGTCTTGCCCATATTAGACTAATGTACCTTCTTCTTTTAGGCGTACTCTGACATCTTCATCGTTGGGTTGACCTTAAAGGCCTCCATGATGTCTTAAGGCCTCATTTTAATCGTAACTTTAAGATTTAAACAACAACACCTATTCAAAACTGTATTTTTAGAAGGTCTCATTACTTTTTCTACACCCGGTAATCTAATATATTTTTGTATACTAAAACAATTGTGTCTTTTTTTCTCCTAAGTCTAACAAGTATAATTATTGGTTGTCTTACTCCAAAATTCATCTTCAGAAGAATTGTTTCCTTACAAATATTGTCATTTGAAAGAATATAAGCTATTTTATGAATTTATAGCTGCAGAATACGAGGTGTATCTTTTACACAGAGGAAAACAAAAGTGAAAGTTATTATATACAATATTTAACCAAAAATGTGGCTGTATTCAAATTGCACTGGAAAGTGGAATTTGAGAGTATTTCAAATTCACCACAAAAAATAATCTTTTAAGAACGAATTAATGGATATTAACTTATAAAACTAATATCCAACTTGAAATTTTTTATGAATAACGGTCAATTTTCCTGACGATTTTTCTCAATAGCAGTTTTCTCCATAAAAAATTTTTCAGTGATAATTTTCCAAGAACCATTTATTTCATAATGTCTAATTATTTTTGTAAGTTTTTTTGTAGATGAAGATTGATTTTTTCCTTCCATTTTCTTAAGGGTGGGATCGTGTATCCTATGATATTAGACGTATCTTCTTCCATCATTAGATAAATGGGTAAGAAATAATATATCTCTCTGTATCTGTGAATTGTTTTAAATTTTCTACTTCAAAAAACATCCATAAGTTGCTCTTATACGGAGTTTTTAGCATCATGATGTTTTTATGCGAAGTAATATAATGTCGTCTAAGAAGACAATGATTTTGATCGAAGCTTTTTCTCGTATCTAAATTGGACTGTATTTGACATTTTGTAATACTTAAGATGCTTAAAAAAACATCAATTTTTTTTTTCTCGACATTTTACGGATATTCAAATCAAAATTCCGTCCATGAGAGAATTTTTTTTGACGCTGATTGTTGTTTTCTTGTTTAAAGGAATAAAATGAAAAATATCCGGCGATATCAAATTCTAAACTTTGTCATTTCGGTATGTCCTAATTTCTTATTATGCAAATAACGGTCCATTACTTCAATGGTACGTTTATTTTAACTGCAAGCTACATTATATGAACAAAAAAAAGTGTTCAAATTTAGAAAATTTCCGAGTATAACCCCAAGAACACCTTCACCACCTTATGGCATGTGCGTGGAATCATTATGTTTTTGGAGTGTTTCTCTGCTTAGTGGAAAGGACGACTTCGCCGTATCAAAGGGAAAATATACAAGGCCATGTATCAAGGCAATTTTGCCGACAACATACTTCACTAAGGGACGGAACACTAAAAATAGGTATTATAATGGGTATTGCAGCACGAAAATGATCTTAACCATACGGCAATGGTCACAAAGGAGGCGCTCAAAAAGAAGCAAATTAAGGTCATGGAGTGGCCTAGCCAGTCTTTTTTCCTCAATTCCGTAATAAATCTTTATCATTGGGCAAACTTACAAAATCGAACATTGATCAAATATTTATTGAATCCTGTAGTTATAAATATTTTAGAATTTGAAACTCAGCACTACTCATTAGACAGATTGTATGTACAAATTGAATTAAATTTAATTTTGTTAGTAAATTAATAAAAGAAATCACGTATAAAATAATTTCAAATGTATTTCGGTATTTCATATTCAATAATTTGTTTATATAAATGCCATTAAAGATATTTAATAACAAACTTAGGAATATCATAAATACAAAATAAAACCCAATTACTAAGAGCATTCCTAAACCAAACTAGCTGTAATTCACTCATTTGCTACTTATTTAACACATTTTTGGGTAGCGGCCTACCTATTGAGAGAAACATTTCTCTAACACAATCCTGAACATATTAATAAATCCTATGTAGATACCAATCACAAATAGGGTTGGCGCAGACAATCTATTTTACTATTTTTATATAAAACTTCCAAATTAAAAAAGAAAAGAAAGATTATGTGTGGGGGCTCCAAAATCAGTTAAAAACTATATAATATTTTATTCATTTATTTATACCAATGACCTTTAAAGTGATTTATGTATGATTTTTTTCTTTTGATTTTTTCAAATATTGGTAATTTGTGTAATTCTTAGGCAAAATTTATTATTTAGCATTACAGGAAATCATTTCCCTAATGTATGAATACTCATTTTAGTCCTCATAAATTAATAAAAAGCATATTCAAAGTAGTACCAAAACAAATCCATTTTTACTGGTCGAGGACACCAGAGGGAGTTGATATAGGTCCATTTTCTCAAAAATCAAATAAGCCAAAATAATTATATATGTTGAAAATTATCTATGGAAAATATATTAGATGTTATTTTGGATTTAAGTCAATTTTTTTGAGATATTGAATGAAAAATGATTTTTAAGATGTAAAAATATTTTTGGGAAATAAGTAATTTATAATAAATGTAGTTATCTTTTAATTGATGTACCCCTAATAATATTTTTTGAAGTATAAATAATCTTGCTATCAATGGATATGAATTTATCAGAACTAAATCCTCACTTATTAAGGAGAAATTATAGATTCAAAGTACTCCGTACAAAAGAGAAAGCTGCAACAAATGCCGAATTTTCCCTCGCATTGTCAATTCTTCTATGCTAGTTATATAATAACACTTTACATAAAATATGTTTTTATGCCATAGCAGGACCCTACAGGGGGTTTTCAAAGTAAATTTCCCTTGTCCATAAATAAAGCTTACATTATTTTGATACATTAAATTTTAATAATTCATAAAAAAATTATATACAATCTATTTAGTTTCATTTTTAACTCCCATTCGATATTTTTTAACTGTTGCAACCGCCTGGGCTACAGTAACAGCTGCAATATTTCAAGAGATGCATTCAAATCAAATTTGATGGAAAAACTAAAATGAAATGGGATATTACACATCCCAAGATACATAAAATACTTATTATTCCTATGAATATAAATTTTATAACCAGAACTTTTCAGTATACTCCAGGAACAATCAATTTGCTTATTTTCACTTATTTAATAATCTAAATAATACCTTGTTTAGTATTTATTTGTATATATATCAACTTTTAATCGAGGTTTAGTTAATTTTATTATCTGTTCTGCTTATAAGTCGCTCATATATATGAATATATTTTTTTAGTTGTACTTTCTAACATTGTGAAGACTGAGGCGTAGAACGCTAGCTGCCAAATTACAATAATATAGCTATTATTATATATAAAACACGCAATCTCTCATTTAAAATTGATGGACATATATTTTGATTTCCAAAATTTATATAAAGTAATTACTACTTCGATGTATATTTTTACTATAAAAATATCAATTTTTTTTTTGTAGAAATCCCAAACTCATTTTTATTTTGAAATAAGGATTTCTATTTTTTCAATGTCTTAAACTTACATAGTTTTTTTAATATCAGATTTGCAATCGTTATGTTTATCGTCAAGTATAAATATTTATTTTACTAATTAATTGTTCATTTGATTCACGATCAATAACTCGATTCATAGGTGTTTACTTTATAAATACAAATTGCGTTGTGAAAAATTGATTAAGTACTAAAAATAGTAACTTAACTATAGGCTTGAATATTTTTGAAGAATGCCTATTATGTAAAAACAATACTGATCAAATTTAATCAAGTTCAGAATATAATGAATTCAGTTATCACGCATAGAGAAAATTAATAACAAATTATCACAATCTAAAAAGTGACAAAATGAATTACAAATCTTCATTTTCTTCTTGGGTTTTTTTTTTTCCCAACGATTTAAGGGATATGATTTATATATGTCACAGAAAGAAAAGTTAATAATTATTTGTTTCTTAGTTACCTTAATGTTACATGTGGATCCAGAAGTGAGGACTACATGTCAACCCTTACAAATGGTTTTTTTTTACACGAGGATGTCCACGTGTGACTACCTTGAGACCCAATTCTACCATTAAAAGAGTGTAATTTGTGCTTGCTCGGTGGTTCTTATTGGGGTTTCATTGAGTCATATTCGTGTAGAAAAGGGATATGTTTAGTGCATGAACAGACTGATCTAAGAAATTATTTCGTACTAAAAATTCTGTAGCAATTTCTCTTTGTTTTTTATCCATGACGTTTCAAAAATTATTATTAGTCCGAGACACGTATTATTTACTTGGTCTATTCAATTGACATAGGTTTAAATAATATTTACTAGTGAGATATGGATGAAATAGTGAAATAAATAATACAAAATATGCAATAATAATAATTATTAATTATTCCACCCGGAATCCAAAAGCTGCATGTACACCTTGATTCAAATCATGGACTCCTTCTCAGTTGGAGGTACATCATTAGCCACACAGTAGTTTTTAATAATACTCTGCTGAACTATCAAATTATTAATTTTTTTTAAAAATGCTTTTTTGTCTGTTTAAATGTCAATATATTTTATAAAATTGTTATATTGTTTTTTTAAAAGTAAATAATTGTATGCCAAATAATATTTAATAAATTAATCATATCTAAAAATAATAATAAGATTTCTAGTGCAATATGGATGGAATAGTAAAAAAAATGATACATTAACGTAATTATACAGCTCGTTCTACTGTTTATCACGTTATTAAATACGTTTTATTTTTGGGGGCTTCCTTTTTTCCAGTTCACTAACTGCGTTAGAAAAAAAAATTCTAACAGAGGGTTAAATGAACTTAAGCAGTGGCAGGCAATTGAAGGTATACCTTGCTACATTTTGGTGAATCTAAATTGAACCAGCTCGGAGGCATTGAGGCAAGACAAAAAAGGGTTGCAACTGTACCTGTATGTTTTGATTTTAATTAACACTCTGGAAAATTTGATATTATTAGCACTATCGCGTAGAAAACACATGAAATGTTGAGTAATTAATGGATTATACGTTATTTTGTTATGTAGGCACGAAAATCAACAAGACAAAAAAAAAAAAAATCAGATTAATAGAAATACATACATTTATGAGTGATATTTATAGTCAGCTTCTTTTTGTACCAGTTGACGTCCATAAACAACATGCTTAGAGTGAGAACCATTTTTGAAATAAAGTAATAATAAATATTTAAAGTATGAATATGACATGTATTAGAAAAATAGTTTTGCTTTCACGCAAAGTCTTTCCAAAACTCAAAAATGGCATTTTAAAGATTTTGGCTAATTTTAGTATAAGATATAGAGAAATGCCCTAGTCAATATTTCAACTCTATTGGTGAAGAAAAGCAGCTTAGTCAGTTTCTAAGGGTTGCATAAATCTCAGGACTTCCATTCATAACGGGGTTTCAAATACCACGGATTACGCATAGTGCGTATTTGGAATTGTTTTGAGTCCCCGTATGGTGTGGTATATTCTCTTCATATCGCGGTTTTTTTATTATGATAATGAATTATATAAAACTATACATTGAGGTAAAAAAGAATTTCTGCAGTTGTTGATGAGATTGTTCATACTATGCCTATATATTCATATAATGTAAGTTATAATTATTCAAAGGGGGGAGTGTCCTGTAAGTGAGGAAAACTTTTTTTAAAGGTTTTTTTTTTAATAATACTAACTTGCGATGAAAAAAGTTGCTGAATGATTAAGTTCCATTTTATTTTTATTTTACAGTATTGAAATGACCGGATTAAAAGTAAAGTAATCACCAAATTAAAATTAGATTTTAAAATTATTTTAGAAATATCTTGTCCGCCAGACATTATTTTAAATAATTTATGATAAATAAAAGGTTTTTTATTGCCCTAACAGTAAAAAAAAAAGCAACAAAAATAATATCTTCAATTTTACAGATTTTAGAACTAAAAAAGTCCTCAAAAACTCCAATAAGAGGGGACCCCTTGTACTAAATAACCAAATATATCTTAAAATCAAATATTTTGTTTGAATGGATTTGAACCATGCACGCGAATTATTTTTTCCTTGAGACTTTTTGTACAGTGTCTAATTGTATTTTTGATAATATATCATTTTGCATTGTCAACTGTTTGTAAATGTTCCGCAATGGGAATTTGAAGTTCGAGGCACATCTACAATCAATATATTCTTGCAACTTCTTTGTAAAACTAGCCAAAATCTTTTAAATTTTCGTGGTGGGTTCTAAACAGACTTAGAGTAAAGGCAATTTTTTTAAATCATTCAATAATATATTCATTTTTTTAAATGGGCATTTTCATACTCTTTCATTACAAAAATAGTTATCATTTTAATGTGAGTTGGATCATATTAATCCTTATCATAACTATTTTATATCATTGTATCACCACATGATTAAGGTTTCTGGATCACAAGTAATACATTGTAAAATAAAGCTAATAAAATAACCTGATAGTACACATTTATTTTTTGATTTATCAATAGATATGTAAAAATTGCTGGAATCCCGGTAAGCGTAAAAAATACGTATGAGAGAATATCATAAAAGAGTAAACTGCAAGGGACAAAATATATGGATATGGGTATATCCCAGGATATCCTGTATTTAATTATTTCATAATGTTAATTCATTATAAATATATTTATGCATACTGGTTTGACTTTTAGCCAGGGGAATTAGCTTTTTCTCCACTTACTATTAAATTTTTTATTGCGGGTGGAATAGGTTTAGTGGAATTAAAACAAGGTGTGCCAGTGGCCTCCAAAAACTAATATGCGGTACTGTTAGTGATAATGATAAAAATAAGAAAGGGGATATGTAATATATGGGTAGATTTGTTTGTTTTTTGTAAGACCGAAAGGAGAAGGCGGGAGTAAGACATATGGTACACCTGAATTGAGACCTTTATTTACATCAGCTACCTGTTATATGATTTTGGGGGACAAAACGAACTACTGATCAAAACCAAAGAAAAAATAATCGACCGAAACAAGAAACTCCTCAGTCTGTTAAAGTCGGGCATGGTTCCCTACATTATCTTTAGTGATGATAATATTTTTTCTTTTGAGACTAAATAGAACATTCAAATGATCGGGTTCTTGGCTATAAAAGTATCTGATATGCCCCGTAGAATATGTTGGACACAAAAACCACAGTCAATGATGGTCGGGAGAGCTGTCAGAAGATTTGGTAAGGCAACTCTAGTCTTTGTACCTTCTGGATTCAAAATTAACAGCTTTGATAATTTAAACCCCATCCTGGAGAAAGATCTTTTTCCATTGATTAATTCGCACTTCAAAAAAGAGACTTAGACCTTTTATCATCATGGTGCTCCTTTTAAGACGTCCAATATGACGTAGGGAGGAGGGGAGGGTGAATGAATCATCTCCATAGCTTTTGAAGCTGTGAGAGGACAAGGCCCGCAAGAAACCTCATCCAAATTTGGATGCGCTGAAAGCCTTCCTTACTCAGTAATGGGACAAAATTCATCTGGAGATGGTCCACAACTCTGCAATACATTCCATAACAGACTCAAGGCTGTAATTTCGGCAAAAGAATAGTATTATGAATATTTCTTTTTCTTATTAATAAAAAAAAATCATTCAAATGTTGCCTTGATAATAGTAAGAGCACCCTCAATGAAGTTACTGACAGAAACAAAATCCAATAACGTCACAATCTAACCTTTGTGTATGCTGAAGTATTTGCTCAACCATTTGCATATATTGTCGTGTCCTTTTTCTTGGGTCATGCACTATCTATGCTATGTTTACAAAAGGACAGGCACATAATTTCTTCTCGATTTCTTGTCATCTTATCCTTTTTGTCAAATAATTTTGGCTAAATTTCTCATTTTGAATTGCCACGTTTAAAACTTGCTTTTGATTTTGAATATCTCTTCTAATGTGTCCTTGTAATATATGTATAGCCGATCCAAAAATGATTTTATTGGTGGTTTATCTTTAAAATTAGAAATTTGTTATGATTTGTTGGAAAATAATTATAATTGAATAGTTATGCAGTACCTTATGTGTGATATAATAATAAACACTTTTCAACGGCAAAAATGGTACAAGAACAAGATTTGATTAACTTAATAGAACTTGATCCCTTTATTCCAAATATGCCCTTATTTTTTTCTATTAGCCTCTTGGCCGTCTTAAAATGGAACATTATTGTTCTTTTTAAAGATTAAATGTTGTTGAAGATAATGCTAAATTATGCAAATATTTTTGAAAGCCTAGTAGTAAGAGATGATAAAACTATTATGAAAATGTATTTTTTATGTTTTTAACTCGAATAATCTTTGTTTAATTCAAAAATGGATGCTTTTTATTCAGATTCTCATAGTTCAAAGAAGTTATAATGTTATAAAATATCTTATTTGATAGCTGAAAGTATGAACTTTCAATTAAAAAAGAAGCTTGTCAAAAACGCTCTATATGCCAATTGATATAATTCCACCACAATATTTCAAGGATAAATCATATCTACATACCTTATCCCTTTAAAGTCGTCACTAAATAAACAACAACAATCAATGTGGTTTTTTTAAAAGACCCCAAAGGGGTTTATTTTATAAAGGCGTCAACCTAACGGTTCAGATGTCGATTCATGGTAAAAGTGTATTCTAAAGAACGTGTATGTTTTTTTTATGCATTGGACTAAAAGAAAATATACTTCCATGCATATATCGAAGATATGGTGACTCAAAATGTGCTCTACCAAACGGTCAAGCAGTAGGTTAAAGGGTTATTAGAAAAGTCCATATATTTTCGTGCCATAGCTAGGAAGGGAAGAAAAGTGGAGGAAACATTGAAAAAGAGGAAACAAAAGAGGAGGCAGTAAAACTTTGAGCTATCAAATAAAATATTTTTAAACTTTTTAAATATATTATTTTTGAAGCTATGAGCCTCTGAATGAAATCACCCTTTCCAACTTTAGAAAACATAACTCGAGTTATAAGAATATTACAGACATTTTAAAATTGTTTTAGAATCTTTTAAGACTAAGGTTTGAAATATATTGACAAAATTTATCCATATCTTTGAAGCCAAGTGGTGGAAAATGATAGACAATAATAACAAAACCTTATGGCCGTTTTATGAAGAGACGGATAGAGAAAAAATAAGGCTTGGATTCAAGTGATCAAATTCTACTAGGTTCATCATATGCTGTTCTTCAGCAAAAAAAAGTGTAATTTTTTTTGATAGTGTATGTAATTTGTAACTTATAGACTTCTAATGAAAATATGAATTACCTCTAATAAATATATAGTTAGCAAACTTGTACTAAAGAATGAAAAGAAAAGAAAAACTTTCTGAGATATGGGAACTTTGGATTAGTCATTCTTGATAGTATTAGGGGTAGTCCACACATTTGTAATAAAAAACAAACATCTTATATTTTTAACATTTAGGTATATATTATAACAAATCAATGGAAATTGAATATTTGTTTGAGGCTTTGTACAAAGTACATGGGCGCAAAGAAAATGTATACCTCTTGAACGCAATGGAAAGTTTAACATAAATTTTAGATGATGGGATTAACTTGATCAGAAGATTATCATTGATTTTGTGTGCATTTTAAATGTTCCAGGCATTCTAGTTTCATTGTACTAACAGAACCAAGATTGTGTGCTTATACGTTTCATCCCTCTATTGAAAAAAGTTTACTGACATTGAAGTTCTACTGTCAACCACCAAATCATAGGAAGGGGCCTTTACACTCTGAAGGGAAGATTCGTACTCTCACCTTTATTCAGTAAGGAGTAAAAGGAAAGATTGTAGCTGCCGAAATAAAGGTAAGCCGAATAACAATTTCAAGCTCGAAAAAGCTGTACTGCCTCACTTGATTTTACAGCATGTTCCTTAAATTTTAAAAATTTAACCAACGAGAAATTTTTTATCTTGAAAGGCATGATTTTCTGTATCTATATTTGTATTTATGCTATACGTCAGTCAATTTGGATTAAAGGGTAGTCCATTAAAATATGAGCCCTTTTAAGTTTAAACTTCAACGATTAATTAACAATAGAATTTCAACAAAATACATAACATAATATATGTGTGTCTGAGCTATTGTAATCATCAATATAACCGCCCTCAGCGGCAATGATAGCTTCCAGGCAGTGACGGAAGGCCTAGCACCCGGCACAGATGTAGTCCTCCGTTATGATGTTCGAGAGCTGGCTGACAGTAGCTTTGTGGGCATCGGTGTTTGGACGACAAATACGGCATGCATCGAAAAAAGGAAGTTTAGAGCTTGCCTTGAAATTACCTATTTTAATTGTGAGGAAAAGGTGTCTATTGTATCATATCACATGAGTTAAAATATTATTATAATAATTTATTGTTTTAAGGTGCCCCAAGAGGATTAAAGTTATTAAAAATCTACATTTTACTTCTAATTTTGATTTTTACTTTTATTGCTCAAGGTATTAAGCATTTTAATACATTTGTATATTATTAAGTTAATATGTCAGTATTTAAACAACATTTTTTTTTAAATATCTCTCGGTTCATTTGTATAAATAGATTATCCAGAGCTCACAACGTAGAGGTGCCTGATTGTCGAGCTCAACCAATACCCTTCGCAACCACCCGCATGGTACTGAATTTTACCATATTGCTAATTTAGATTTGGTAATTGATTTTGCTTTCGAAAGACGTTATTTTAGCTTGACATTGTACTCTTTAAATTATGAATTCACCTTTTGCTTCAGTTTCATTTACTTTCATTAATGCTTCAGTCACTCCTTTGGTCATTGTTTCTACTGATTGAGTATGGTAAGGAAATTCATTGAATGCTACATTCATCTTCTGGTAATTTGATTACAGGTATGTTAGAAAAAATTAAAATTTTATTATTTTCCTTTCAAACCTGTTCTATCTGATAGATAACTGTAAAAAAATATTTTACTATCAAAATCATGTCTCTAACTCAATATTACCGAAGTTATGACCAATTTATCTTCGGAATATCATCCTCTTTTTTTCTCATTCTTATGTATTAGCCTACAGAAAAATCTGTAGGCTAATATGATACTTCAATAAAACAACACAACTTTCTTAAACGTAAGATAATTGAATGAAATTTTCAGGAAATACAGAATATAGTATTGTGCAAAAGAAAGTACTTTTAAATACCTGCAATTGAATGGTATAACAAGTTTATTTGCTACAGAAAATAAATGATAATTATTGAAAAACAAAAAGAGGGGTCAAAAAGTATGACAAAGTACTTTTATAGTGCGCAGTAATGAAGATGGAAGGCTAAAAATTTTGTACTTCCCATCGAAAAATTGGCTGGAAACTTTGCAAGAAACTAGATCAATCAATTAATTAACACCCATTATATCTTTTATATAACACCCTATCCGTGATTTTGAAGGCTATCTAGAGGTGATTTATTTTCTGGCGATTGTTGCAATTAAACAAAGCAAAGTATTGAAAAAAATGTAGAGTTGCCTTGCTCTCACAAGTTTTTAAATGTTTGCCTATAGGACCAGTGAATCCATGTAGGTCAAATGTTTTACCAACAGGTATTTTCATCAAATGACAACGTGGCAGGTCATTGGCGTGTAGCCAACTAGTGAATTTCTCAATTGAGTTTCACTTCAATTAGTCTTTTACTCCTGTGTTCAATGCAGTTCCATCACAGCCTATTACCTTTAGTTCTGTGGAATTTATTTTAGTTTTTTTGCACATATGTAAAGAACCCTTTGCTAATGTCTTCTTCTGATACAGATTTCACGCTATAATGGGATATGAATTTGGATCTTGGCGAGTGTACTAGTGTTATATGTTCTTCAAGTACCTTTTTGGTAACATTTTTGAGCTATTTTTTGCAGGTTAATGATTGATCCCTTCAACCATCAAAATAAATCCCTTTTATTTTGGCTGCCATTTTATCTTTTTGGAAAGAAAATATCTTCTTTTATCTTGATCGTCTAAGCTTGTTTCGGTCAATAAATCCGATGTATATTGACTAGACACAATTCCAATATCCTGCAAAAGAAAACTATCTTTGTGTACACGACTTTGAAAATATACACCAACATGATCATTGGCTATTGCAAGTGTTGGTAGATAACTAATTTTCTTCTTCTTTTGGGAGCCTTACTTTGTTCTCAAAGTTGTATCTTCTAGTTTGCTTATACGCCTCCTATTCATCCTGGTGATCAGTTATCTCTCGTCTTCAGATGATGTACTTCATCTTTATGCTTCTATTTGTGATATAAATATTTCAGTTTTCTTGCTTTTCTACCAATTCTGACTCATAAAATATTTGTTTATTTCTAGTCCACTCCACATATAGCCCCTTTTCTCGCTGTTTTTTAATTTATTATGAAAGTACGTTGTGTTCTAAAAACATTTTTACTATATTTTTGGTATATACAATTTTCCAAATTGTTTTGAGTTTTTCAGCAACTTTCTTTACAATTTCTGCCTCGACAGATCATTATTTGTTTCCAGTTTCAATAACAGTCTGATGTCAAATAGTATTTCATCACATTGTCAAAAATTTTCAAATTCAAAGGCTTACGAGTTTGCTATTTCATAGCCATTTTTCTAAATTAAATTATGAAAATACAAGGGCTTTGTTCAGAATGACAATCTTATGAACACATACACAGAATGGAATTATGGATACAGTATATCTCAAAGCAGAGAACTTTTCAAAACAAGGTGAAACTTAACACTGACTTGCATTAAAACATTTTTGGTTTTAATATTATACTGTTCGTTCATAACATGGTGTAATGGTGTATTCTTTCAAAAATCATAAAATAGAAATCGGTTCCCATTTCTTTATATACAAAAGTTTTATGCAATACCTGATGTGACTTTTTAGTTGAAGTAATACTAAGCATATTGTCTTTCAAAACAATAACTGTAAACATTCTCAGATTTTATCGTAATATAATAAATTTTCAATGGTGTGGGGCACTTGAAGATGAACTGGGTGCGGACGAGTAGCTGGTACAAGACTTTGGGACACTATAACTTTGTTATTGATTGTTGCAGAAAGTTCAAATTTTGTAAGAGGTTGCATGAAACCTTAGTTAATGTTGCGTAAAAACTAAGTTTGTTTAGATTCTGCAACTTTATTGAGATATTTGTGCAAAATAATCACGGAGCATATATAGGCTGGAGAGGAAAATAAGAGCATCGTAAGGACATTTGGAGTCCACAGAAACACTGTTTTGAGGATCAAAATTAGCCTACACGAAAAGAAGCCTAATTTCAAGGACTTCCCACACCATGAACAGTCTTACATAGTAAGAACACCATCTAAAATTGCTGAAGTGAAAGCTTCAATTGAAGGCAAACCTTCTAACAGTGCACCCAAGCATCCTCGAGACCATCGTATGTCAAATAAGACAATAAGGAAGCTTTAGTCCAAAAATTTGAGCCTCAAGTCTCATAAGAAGACAAGAGTTCAGTTATTAATCTCAAAACAGTGCAAAAAGAGGCTAGGACGGTGTTTGAAGATGCAGAACATATTTAAGATGAAATATGAGGGCTGTGTTTTTTTCTTTTAGACTAATAAACTTTTTGAGTTAACAAATAGCATAATCGAAGGAGTGACAGGTACATAAAATCTTCAGTCAGCTCTGCCAATCCTTTTAATAGATTTGTGAGCAAATCAAGGCATCCTACCGGCCAAATGATGCTTGGTTTTGTTGGAAGTGATGGAAAAGATTTTTGTTTTATATGGTTAAACGGAAATGTCAATGCTAAGAATTACAAGCAAGCACTTCAGATTCAAGTTGTTCCACGTCTTGAGGCAACCTAGGGTCGTGATGGTTTCATATAGATGCAAGATGGAGCCCTGCCCATACATCAAATACCGTTCAGCAGTGTATTTTCAAGAAGCTGGGCTCGGAGGGGTTTTGGTCGAAAGAGGTTTGGCCTACGTCTCTGCCAAACCTGAACCCCTTGATTTCAGCATTTGCGGCGAAATTGAGAGGGCTGCCTGTGCTAAATCTAATTAAAATTTGGAGTTGTAAAATCTGCAGTTAATGCAGCCTAGGCCATTATGTCTACAGCTTTGTCAAAAAAGCCTATGCTGCTTCCAGAGCAAGAATTTACATGTGTATTGAAACTAAAAGCTAAGTTATAAAGAAATAAATCATCCTGAAAGTGTCCTTAATAACCACAAACATACATTATGTTGTACGAATTCATTTGCGAGCTTGGCAGTACTTTTAATATTGTGCGTCTGACGAGCACCAGCTATTTGTCTTCACCAGGTATATATATAAATATTTAAACGATATTTAGCTTGATTAAAATAATCTTTATCCATCCCTTTTTCCACACTATAGAAATTAATTGAGGATTTTTTTTTTTTTTTTATTTGCCGCACTGTAGGGTGGCCAAAAGTGTCAAAAAAGAGTGCAAAAGAGTCTTGCAACGAAGGAGATGGATTTCTTTCATTGCTGGAGGCAATTGTGACCTCTTGACCCCGATAAGAATCTTTTCACACACTTTTTTGATAGTACTCTGGACAATATGATGTGAAACCCCAAGATCTCTTCTATGAGTCCGCACAGACTTGAAGGTATTGTTCTGGTATTTTATTAAACTCGTCCGGATCCATTTTGACCATTTTGTGACAGTACTTTTTCCTTCTCCAACGTTTCGGATTTGCTGAAAGTTTAGATGGTGGTCCTCCAGACACCCAACGGGTTGTAGGTATCGAATGGAAATTCGTCGATTACGTTCCAGTGTCATTTTTTCAACTTTTATGTAAGCTAGAGAGCTACGATTTATTTTGTTTCGTAATTAATTTCTTAGGCTTTAATATATCGAAATATGAATTAATTTCAGTCACTCAACCGTCATTAATTATTGAATTAGTAAATGTTCAGATGTCAATGGACCACGTGGTATATAGGTACTTCATCTAAAAAATAACAATATAATCGAATCTGCAAATCAATTTTTTTTAAAAGTATATGAATAGAGTTGTATACAAACTGTAGATGGAAATGAATAAATCTCGGATGCTGTTAGGTCAACTCATTTAAAGAAAAAAAATAAAGGAAGTACATTATCAATATTAATAAACCAAGATTAATCTGTATTTATTTTACGTATAAATATATGAATTAATTTTTATTAATTGTACAATCATTTATGAAGCGTTGCGTGGTTTAAAAAAATAAAAGGAAATATCAAGTATAAAATATCAATTGAACTAAACGCGTGTGTTATTTTATTCATTTTTGTAAGCTAGTAGTTCATATTTTATACAACTTTTAAAGATTCCGGCGCTGCAGTGCTGAATAAAAGGGTATAGAAACAAAGAATGAAGGTAGAAGAAAAGAAACAGAGAGAGGAATGTAGAAAGAGACAAGGGTAAAACATTATAGAAAGTGAGAAGGGAAAGGAATATTAAAAGAAAAAAATGAAAAAGACTTATAGAGACATTATTTTTTCTTTCTAAAGCTGTTATTATCATTTATTCATTTTTGAATAGGTAACATCTAATTAATGAGTAAAGCGAGGATTTGTGTAAAGAAAAAACTAAGTATAGTGATTAGAAAATGAAAACAGATGGTGAGTGTGTTCTTTCTTCTTTTTTGTTCATTATTTAAAAAGTCGTGAGCGTGTTAACATCTCCATCTAAAAGAAGAAATCTCGCCTATCTTTGGTATAAATTTATTTAAAAATGTATAATAAAATAGATAAATATAGATTTAAACTTAATTAAAATATTTTGCCTGCACTAATGCTATTTTATATGTAGAAGGTTCTCCTCTTTATAGCAGAAGTTCATTTTCTCCCTCCAAAATAATAGAAAAAGCATCTGATATCAACAATGGTCTTAATTCAAGTGTACCATATGTCTCCCTCTCACCTTCTCTTTGTGCTCTTACGAAAAAAAAAATCTATGGAAAAGAGTAACTCGATGTGAGTGTACTCATGAAAAAGGAGAATTACGCTTAAGAGTTTGGGGGGAATTATCTTTCATATTCCAAAATATTATAATATAAAAAATAATTAAGCCGATTATTTGACTAATTGTAATACGTAATTAATATTTAATAGACGGTAAGATTAACATGAAAAGAGTAGGTGAAAGGAAAAAAATAATATTAGTCATATATCATGCTTACACTAAAAAAGGTCAAATGAGTAAATTTAATACATTTTATATTTAACTAGTCGGAGTACCCAGCATTGTTCCGAGTTATTAGACGTCGACAGACAGACAAATAAATAGAAACAATTTACATTAATTATATTCCATTTTATTTTATTTTGTATATGGGACGCTGAGCTTTAGTTATAAATGTTTGTTACCAAATTAGGGTTTCTTAGATGAAGTGGTCACGTAGTTATAAGATATTTATTGCAAGCTAAAAAATGATGAGTCAAAATAATAGATGGACAATATTTTCTTTATTAATATAAATTTTAATTGCAACTGATTTAAAAAATAAATATATACGTATATTTCATTAGTTGATATCTGGTCTCTCGGACAATAAGTAGAAAGAATATTTGTACAGTGTATGTATAAAAAATGTACCATGCCAAATAGAGCTCCATAGAGCCATTGTTTCTTGCAATCGACGTTAGGTGTTTTAATAAATGTTTCAAAATTTATTCGCTCTCATGCGTCATTATCGGTTACAATACGTTAAACAAAACAACAACGATGGAGGCAAAAGGGCAATGAACCACGTCCATCAGGTATGTACATATTGAATTACTCTGTTGAGATGCCAACTATTCTGAAGAGGATTACTTTTGACAACAAGACTCCGCACTTTGAATAAAGGTCATAACAACTTAAACTTGGAGAAAGGAAAAGTTTACAATTTCTCATAAAGTAGAGAACAAAGCCTCCGAAGTCCCTCGCCAGAAACTTGTTTCCCTGAAGGCATTTGTAGAGACGGAATGGACTGATATGTACAATGACTATGTCATGACGAACTGCATGGGCTTAAGGACCAGACTGAAGGCCATGATGGCTACAGAAAAAGACATATAAATAAATAACTGTTGAAGGTGGTTGACCTACGGGGCATTTTTCTACTCTTATTTGGGCCCTAGTACACTTGAATTCAATGTTATTATGGATAAATTTTCTCCCAATTGATAACTTGCCCCTTATTTTTATTGATTTTACTTTCAAATAATTATCAAAGAAACGTTATGAAATAATAGTAAACAAAAATACAATAAATTTAAGCTTAAATGAAAATTAGGAATTTCCCAATGACAAATCTTTAAAACAACCATTCGAGATGCATTTTATGAATTAATAAGGATATTTTTCTTTTCTCAAATTATAAGTACCTATTTGTAATATCAATAGTGGCTTTTAAATACCCAAAATAGATTTAATTATCGAAATGTTACACAATGGAGTCTTTTTTATTTTTCTATATAAAAGTAATTCTTGTTAAGGTATACAAATTGGCTTTGTGATAATAATTTTATTACATTAATAAGCAATGGTTATTGTTGTAATAACATATAAAAAAAGAATATTATAACTAAGACTTATTAATTAATAAAATCTAATTTAAAAATTTGTTTCTAAATAATCAACTTTTTAAAGCTTTAAAATACTAAATTTGTAGAAAAAATGTACTTAAATGCTTTTCCAGATTTAGGAATTCGTGAATCTTTTGGAAACTCACTCTAAAATAAAAATTATATTTCTTCTTGAGCATTTGTTTCGCTTGCATTAGTGATAGGTTTCGAGTATTCTTTCTAATTGTGAAGCCAAGGGTAATTAAACTTCTGACTTATAATACAATTAACAAAAGAAAATTTTACGGGTGTTTAAGAACATTATATATATTGTTTATAAAATAAATCATCATTTTAATTCCAAAGCACCATCCCATAAATTTTGATGATTATGGTGAAGGGAGAGGACTTGGGGTAGGAAACGGATTCAAAATAGGAGAGAGATTCTAGGAAAGGAACATATTTAAGGTTAAAATAGGGCTTGAGGTAAGAAACAAATTTATGTTTGGAGTGTAGCTTGAGACAGGAAACATAATTATTGAAGGTGAGTAAGTAAACATACTTGATGTAGGATATGAGTTTCGACTAGGAAGATGACTTCAGGTAAGACCACATTATAGGTGAGAGGAGAGCCTGGAGTAAAAAGAGGGTTGGTTCTAGAAACCCGATTTAAGGTAAGAGAGTTTAAGGTAGGCGATTGACTTAAGGTAGGATAAATGATCCAGTTAGCAAACTGATTTAAGGTTGAAGAGGGATCGAGTCAAGAGACGGATTTATAGTCTGTAGGAAACTTGGGGCAGGAAACAGAATAATGGTAACTGGAGAGTTTGAGGTAGGAAACTAACTTAAATTAAGAGGAGTGCTTGAGTTAGGAAACATACTTGAGGTAAGAGGTGGGCTTGGAGTAGGTAGAGGACTTGAGGTAGGAAACATATTAAAGGCTGGAAGAGAGTTGGGAGTAGAAAACAGGCTTGATTATTAAAACAGATCTAAGGTAAGAAGAGAGTTTGAGGTAGGAATTCGACTTAAGGTTCAATTAATGATCGAGTTAGGAAGTTCGGATTCAAGGTAAATTGAAGTAGAAAATAGACGTAGGGAAGGAGGATAGTTTGAGGTACGAAACATGTCAAAGGTGGGATGAGAGCTTGCAGAAGAAAGAGGACTTATAGTAGACGGATTTAATGTTGGAAATTTACTTAAGGTAGGACTAATGTCCGAGTTAGGAAATGAATTAAAGTTTGAACGAGAGTATCTTTGTAGAAAGAGAACTTGAAATAGAAACGGATTTAAGGAGAACAAGATTGATGTAGGTAAAGGGCTGGAAGAGTGTTCTATAAGTCCGTTAAGAAATATTTTCCTCTTGTTCTCACAATTGATCAGAAGACCTATATTTCTTTCGAGATATTCTTTCATTTTTTATATTTAAAAGAGCTTTTTCACATAGATATCTTTCAGGAATCGAAATTCTTAATTCCTTAGATGAAATACAATTCATTATTAGTTTTAACGATATAATTTCTTTACTGTTGGACCACTCCTTCAATCTTACAATTCTAAGATTATCAATGGAGAAAATAAATACGTGATGTTTCTTTATTCCTTTCTGATTAATGAAGTATTCAGATATAAAAAAATTGACAAAACAATTTAACTCCATCTTGTTTTTAGGATCTTGCAGAAATTTTTTGAGATTTATTATTTACTATGAATTAGTAAATAATAAATTTAGACATCAATGCATTAATTACTATGCTAATTTTTGAAAGATTTAGAAATCATTTCAATGCTGTGATCGGCAGAAAACTTGGAATGATTATCTTCTAGAAAATGAAAGGAGACTTAATCCACTTTCCCGAGCTTTACAATGTATTCTAAAAACCCCATATTAATGAATTTTTTTTCTGACCTCTGATAACCAGTCAAAAAAAGATGTCAAATAAAAATTTTATTGAAAGAAATACACCAAATTCGTCGAATTTCATTACAAATTAAAATGTAAAGCAATAATAGTAGACAAGTGATGCAGTATAATTAGAATCTTTCTCGCAAGTTTCCTGCAATAAGTATACGGAAAGTAAAACTATATTAATATTTAATGGAATAAAAATATATATATTTACTTGATTTCACTTCATTCAACATGTTTATGTGAGATATAACTGCTCATTCATCCACAACAAAAAATAAATTGATTTAATATAAAGATGGGAAATTAGTCTTTCTTATTTGAATAGATGGACTTGGAATGGATTTAACCTACAAAAAGTCTATTGTCAAAAATTGAACTTACTCCATTTTATATTTTGCATAACTGACTCGTGTATTGTAGTCTTATTTTCCATTTGAGCACAATCCAAATGATGTTCTATGGGACTATCAATTTTTAATGTCCACTTATCTAAAGGATTTTTTATAATCGACTGCCTCAACTAGGATGCTAAAGCTTCTTAAAGAGCGTACCAAATATGCCAAACATCACTCCGTCATTCTGTAATTCCTAATTGTGGAATACTTTCTTCCAATGCTTTATAATTGTATTTTACAACAATATCTTTCATAACCAAAATGATAGAACATATTTCTGGTATATAATAAACTCCAATGACTTGGAAATCGAACAGTCTTGAAGTCCTAATGATAGTCTAACCTTCCAGGAATAAAAACGCTATGCTCATTCATTAGGTGTCCAAGAAATATTCGGATGCATTCATTAATAGATCTAGTTTAAGTGTTGTATGATGGACTATCAATAGATCTATGTGTCTTCAATGTAAAAACCATTTTCCCGATAATGAGTATGTAAACAATCAAGGGTATTTATGGGTATTTCAATTATGAAGGAACACGTTATTTTGCACCCATGCTCCCATCAATAAAGATCTTTATTCTGTCATATTCATTCATTAAAGAAAAATGTCCAAGAACATACATTTCGAGAGATTTGTAGGCGTTTCCAAAGACTAGTTCCTACGATATATAACTTACTGGGGAGAAAAACACTTCGAGCATGAACCTCTCTTTTTGGAGGATTTTTGACGCCTTAGTTTACAATTGCATCCCATTTTGCAAAAATTACGAACCATTTCTTACTCTTCCTCGTCCATACAACGAAATTTCACGTCATGGGTGAATATCGACATAGTAGGGAGAAGATATGTTGTCGGACATAATTTATAATGTTTGTAAAATTAATAATAATGGCAACTAATCGTTTTAATCAATATTAAGTAATATTAGTAATGAATATGACGAATTATATTTATAACGTGAAAATGGGGCTAATAAAGTTGAATTAATTAATTCAAAGCTCAAAATTATAGCTAATTTTTTTTTAGTATCTCATCCTATTCCACAAATTTGAAGATAAATACCATAATGGACCAAATAGGTCTAAAAACTATTTGGATGTTAATATTTATTATGTAAATAAATAAATGAGGAATTTCTCAATATCTTGATTTTTACTCAAGCGTAATTTCTAGTTTACCCACCAAATTTATTGTTACTCAGTGGATTTTTTCATTGGAGTATAAATTCTCCTTATCAAACTTCTCAGTTCTTATTGAAGTATACGTTGATTTCGTAAAAGATATACAATATCATAAATAACGACAGTTGTGTATTTTACCAAATGGATGATGAAGTAACCCATTTGGATGTTAAAGGGAATATGAATTATATCTACTGAGTGAAGGTATTGTAAAGATATGAGATCCCTAAGCATGGATAATATAAGAATGCCATAAACAGATATGAATTCAATGGAATTATAAATGGAGTCGGATCCATATATCCAGATACTCCACAAAAAAAAATTATCTGAATCATCTATATAGTTTTAGATGTAAAAAAAATTATCTGATTTATTCACCTTCTTATGATAGTTTTAGATGTAATTCTTTCTTTCTTATAAATTATTAGTAATTTATATACAATACTATAACTTAAGTTTATCAAACTAAATATTATTTATTCCGGTAAAAAAATGAAACTATACAATATTGTAAAATTTAAAGTTTTATCAAACGATAATAAAAAAATCAGTGTACTTTAAATGCAAGTAATATTGTTTCCTAATTCAACCAAGAATTTGATTCTTTACTCATTTGAAGCCTCATTACATTTACGAAAATTAACCTTCTTCTGATCTATGTACCAAAAAATGAACCAAAAACAAAAGACCATAACTCCTGATAATTCCTACCGATCTCAATAATATATAAAACTATCTAATGTGAACTGTATTTATAGATGATAATGCTAAAGAAGTATTCGTTCTATTAGAAAGCAGGTCATAGGAGAATTTTCAACTATAGCTTCGTTTTTATGGTCTGCCGACACATATATGACATAATCACAAGTTAAGTAAGGAATGTAAATACGATACTAGAAAAATTGATAGACGATTAAACGAGGAAGAAAACACCCCGAGGGAAAATTGCCAAATTCAGGCAGAATATTGTCCAAAGATCCTAACTTCTTGTTACCAAAGGAATAGCTCTACCCCATGATCACTCAAAAATATATCAGTTGTTGAGCTGCATAGCATATATATTAATTTTGTTAGGTTGTCGTCATTAAGTGATGTATTCTAAATGGTTCATTAATAGGAAATACAGTGATAGTTGGAACATCTCTTAGTTTTGGGTTTATTTCGCACTCAAAAATTTCGCAAAAGAAACCTACATCTATTTATTATTAAATATATTTAAATAATACACTAATAAGGCATATTGCAACTGTTTTCACAGTCAAAGATAGTTGCAACAGTTAAAATAAATTGAGTTTTAAATAAAAATCAATAAATTTATTGTAATGTATATTTAAACCAATAAACAATTATGCCTTTTATTGTGTTGAACTATAATTAATTTCTAATTTATGCTATGGTAAATAAAATTTATATGATGGATCTACAGTTAGTATTATAAATTGGACACATTCATTTCGATTTGGAATAAGTACACTCTTCCCACTCTCTTCAGTGGTGCCCAGGGTAAGCTATTAGTTACAAATACTCGTATAAATGCTGTATTGTAATAAGTCATAAATAAAATATGGGACAACTGCAACAATTTTTGCACCTGATGTACTATTCTAGTCCTACCAATATCTTAAATTTGACCATATTAAATATTCATTTGGTAAAAGTTATTTTAATCTTTTAGAGTCAGTTTTCTATAACTAAAAATAAATTAATTAAGTAAGGGTTGTTTGTCTGCTTCTCGACGCCTTATGATTATGTTGGACATACGTGACTACTTGATCTTAGAAATAAAAAAGTAACCAGAAGCTTGTGTAGCCTAAGCTGAAAGGGTTATATTGAGAAAGAAAAGAAAAGTAGAGTACATATCCTTATTATTTCAGCAAAATGAGTCAGTCTTCCGAGTACTCTTGTCAGGTATTGAATATTTTGTAGAAAAGTTGACTGCTTTTTTGTAAGAAAATAGGGGCGTATGTATATACATTCTTCTATTCAAGAATCAATATCTTTGGGAGCTTAAAAAAAGAAAAGAGAAAGTGCATATATAAATTATGCAAAAAAAGTTCATAAAAATAATTTATGGGTCTTTTGTGTCTGTAATCCTCCGGGCATCAATAATTTTGTGTTCCGTAAAAGTTAAAGGGACGCCAAATTTGTAAATGAGTATTTTTTTAATATTCGAATTGTTCTTTTTAAAAAGAAAGGACAATTGATTTTCGAAATTATTTCTCGAAAAAAAACACAACAAGATTACAAAAACGAAATCATCCATTGTCTATAGGCGGGAAATGATATCTTAAGGTATGTGATAATTTATGGGACGGCTAATTACAAAAAAAAAATATATATTTGATTTGAAATTGCTCAAAACAAATTAATTTTCTTAAAAATAATAATACCCTTAAACTTAATTTTATGTTTATTGATATTTTAGATGCATACTTGATTGACGGAAATATAATTTAAAAAATATGGGTTTTCTTTTTTTGGAAAAAAGATTTATATCTACTATGAATTTGTCTGAAAATAAATTGATATCAAATAATGGAATTACCTCTTGAATCATCATTTTGCATCATTTTCTATGGAAAAATGTTGGAAAAAATGGGACTTTTTTGTTTATTCTTATTGTTTATGGAAATTATTGCAGTTCAAATAAGCCAAAAAATATGTATTTTTTTATTTATGATTTAAAAAAAAATTACCATAGGTTACAATATTTGGGACGGTGAAATATACACAAGGCTTCTCTTTGAACAGTTGACATTCCGAATGTCTGAATTCAAGGGAAAAGATATCATGATATCTTTTTGAAGTAAAAATAATCAATTTTTTATTCCAAGAGCCCAGACTAGATGCAAAAGTGATACATTTTTTAGATTAAAAAGAAGAAAAAAAATGAGAAAAATATATAATTATTTTATTCAACTGCATGCACTGCTACCATTGTAGCATCTATGTCCCCCAAGAGATCGTTTGGAGTCTCTTCACGCACTTCGTTTCAATTTATTAGTTTTGTCAATAAAAACATATAAACTGGTTAATGCTCCCATTGGCAACGAAAGGCTCTGGGTCATAAATTGCTCAATCATAATTTCCACTGCGATCCTGATTATATGACAATTGAGACTCTTTCATTTCAGATTCAGTAGAGTTGTCGATGTACAACTATAAACTATTCACTCAAAAAAATAAGTGGTATCAATGATATTTTAGTAATACGATGAATTGAAGCAGAGAAACTTTATACGATCTCTTGCCTGCCTAGGGTTAAAATCTAGAGAAATTAACACACCAATAATGATGAATCATATAACACATTAACTGAAAATCCGGGGCTTTAAACATAGGGGGCGTTATTTTTCAGGTTTGGACATTGAACGGAAAAACGAACAGAGTTCACGCTTTCTGTTCATTATTTGAAAGACGAACAGAAAAAAATGAAGGATGAACGGGGGAAAAACTATAAACAGTCTTCATTTTCTTGTTATCAATAAACGGTCGCTTTTGGACTATTTGTTCTAAAGATTACTACATCTTTTTTTCTTGATTATGGGTATAATTGTAAATCTATATCTTTGATGGTGGTTAATTTATAGATTTAAATGTATATTCAAAAATTATAGATCTGATTTTGTGTTTACAATTTTCAATTGCTTTGTATATTGACTACTTTCTATGCAATGTCTGACCAAGCAATATGTTGCTGATTGACCATTCGTCATTGCAGGGTCATTGTTAATGTCTAAGTTGGACAGAGAGGTTTGCATTTGGCTGAAAAGGTCATTTGCCGACATTGCAAGAGGAATAAACAAAATAAACGAAGTAAAATAAATTGGCTGAATTTATTGGTTGTTTAATGAAAAGGGAGATAATTAATTACGATTGGAAGCCACTCATAGTTATTCACTAAAATGGCCACAAAAATAGGGTATCAGAACATCTGCACTTATGGTGCTTATGCACATAAGGATTAATTTTGCATAGTGCCTTTAAACATAGTTGTATTTAAAAAAATCTTGTAAAATTAATCAAGCTTGCCCCTACCATACGCTCCTGCGTCCTCCCTTTCACGCTATGAGAGTAGAATAATGTAGCACAATAATAAAAGTTTTCCAATCCGCGGGTACCATAACAGCCCACTAAATGTTTAAGTGTATTCCAATACTCATTCTCACTTCAATCAGTATTTTTTAGAAAAATTGTCACAATATCTTAAAACACGTAGCCACACAAAATACGTACAAACATTTGTTTGTTTTTTCATCTTGTATTTTCTGAAACTCTAAGAGCAGGGCGTCTTCGGGGGGGAGGAAGGAGGGTTTTAGAGGATTCCCTAATAATTTTTTGAAAGATAATTGGTATTGGGAAAAAAATTATGATTTATATAAGTGGCTCCAAAGGAACCTTTGATCCATGAATATGTAGATAAAGATGGTGAAAAAATAAATGAAAAAGAGATTGTCTGATATATCAGTCACAAAAGAGAGGAATGCTTGAAAATGGTTTACTCTTCGGTAGTTTTGCTTAAAAAAAACTTAAGTTAATGACTCTATAACAATTGACCTTATATGATCGTCTCATTAATTTGCCTTGGGAAATTTATCATTGGGCTGTAGAAAATAAACCCACACCACAAGAGTTTGATAATGAAGTAATTGACATGATTAAAGAACATGCTCTAATTGTAAATTGTGCAGAAATAATGTCCTTGCTTGATCTTCAGTAAACTTTAAACATCAATATGAATATTATTACTTCGAATAAACAAAAAACCTCTAATATATAATAAATAATTTTTTTAGTGGATATATACGTTTTTGTAGGGAATTATAGACTTATTGATTGGGACGCGTTTTATCTTTGGATCGATAGACTAAATGTTTCTCTCATCTTCGGGGAAAAGGGGATTTTCTCTTACTTTACTCATGGATCTCAGGATTTCTAAGTTTAAGATATTAATCATAATTACAGGCTTAAATTATCTTGATGAGATATCTGATCAGACTGGAATTTATCTCAAGTCCTGTCGAAGGCAATTTACAATATCAAAAGAATATTCCGACTGTAGAAGAGATGACAAGCTGCTATATGCAAAATATTGTACTTTAATTCAATTTACCAAGTGGTTTAGTTGAAAAGTATGGTATATTTGTGTTTTTAAGTTTTAAATTTGAAGTGAACAAAAAAGACTTAATTATTTATGGTTCGAAGCTATTTCTGTATCATCGCTTGTTCTCATTGATAAATGTTTGAGATAATTAAAACCATTTTAGATAGAGATAAGGAGTATCAAAACTATATTTGTCAGGGACTCTCTTCGATATCCCCAGAAGCATATGGTGGAGTTTATTCAAATTTTAAGCTCCTCTCAAGGAACATTCTAAATATTGCTAGAGGATTAAATAATAATAAAGAAGTGAAAGATTTTTTTGTCCATGTGGTAGAGAAAATTGTGGAGCCCCTCAAGTCAATGGGACTAATTAAAGCAGAGGTCAACACATTTTTTGTGTTTATACTGAAGCTGTGACGGAGAATAAGCTTCTCATCGATCACGAAACGAAACTCATTTTTAGAAAGTACATGTCAATTCCGTTCCGCAATTTTTGATTCTCCTGTAATCCGATAAAAAGTTGAGAGTTATTCGACTTTTTTTTGTTTCTATTAAATATATCTAATTTTAAGCGAGAAAATACCTTACTTCGTTTAGGACAAATTACTTTCTTTTGGTTTTCCACTTTATGAATAGGTTTATCAAAGTACACAATTACTCACTTTACTATAAGTTATTTTCAGATATTTCACAGATGCACCCTTGTCAATTTCATTCTTAAAGTACATTTTCCTTTTGGGACAAATGGAATTGTCATAGCTTAATTCTTCCATAAAATATGATTGTTCTGTTTGATGAAGATCAAGGCTTAGAATACATTTATTTTAGAGGGACTTGTTATTTATTGATTATAAGTTATTAATCCTTTTTTTTTTTTAATTATAACTACTAAGGTATACCTTTACATTATCTAAATATGCTAACAACATTGCCATTTCGTTAAATAATAGGAATTAATCAATAAAAACTTTCTCGTAAGACAATTTAACTTACTTTTTTGTTAATAAATTATCAAAAAAAATTTAGGCAAGCTAATTATATTGCGAACAACATAAATATTTGCTATGTATATGATAAGATAAACTTTTGAATAAATTTTCCATAGCTACGTAAATGTGTGAAGAATAAAGAATGTGAATAGTATCAGGTATTTTATAAGTTAATAATGTTTCTCAAACTGCCAAATACTAAAATAGAAAACAGCTTGATAAATTGATTCCGAACCAAAATATTCTATAAAAATGTTCAAATAATCAACTTACGTACACGTATAAGGGTGGTCTGAAAAGTTTTCTACCTCAACGTGAATATGGCATCCCTTCTAAATCAAAGCTAGTCATATCTATCTAGCGTCTGTTGAAAGTTACTCACTAAAGTTCCAGCCATTTTGGGTTTGTAGTTGTTATTTAACAGCAAGTCGAGGGAGTTGATGTAGAAGTTTTTGAGGAAACAAATTCCAAATTTACATTTTTCGTTTTTAACATAGTCTCTTTGTAACTTTACACACTTCTGCTAGCAATGCTCTCATCTTTGTCACCAACCCCATTGTTAACTTCGCTGAGACACGTGTATAGGGTTAGAAGGAGATTATGTTGAGAAATAAAAATAAAATTCCGTTTTTTTTTTTCACAATACACTTACATCAACTCTCTCAACTGTTACATGACAATTGCACGTCAAAAATGTGCTGAAATATTGTTGAATAATAATAAAGATTTAAGATAGATGTGAAAATGGAAATATCGTGTATCTAGCTGTCTTTAAATATTTGCTGTCCAAAATTTATGAAACTACTAGTCAGATCTATCGATCGTATGTAGAGAGTTACTCACCACAGTTTCAGTCATTTTGGACAAAATTATTTAATGAGAGCTCTATACACGATTTCGTCAATTTTCACAAAAACATTCACATCAACTCACTCAAACGATTTTTCATACTAACTGCGCGTCCAAAATCGCTGAAACATTAGTGTGTAACTGTCAACAAATACTACATAGATGTGACTAGCTTTTATGTACTTGTTAGTACGGACTTACAAGGAGCTTATAAAATTTTTGATGACGATAAGACAAGTTCAAATACTGAGCTAAACCCCTTTTCTAAATGCATATTGCTTGTGTATTTACAGCAGAACGAGACATGGTAAGTGTATGTACGAATACTTTAAGTAGATGCTGTTGAGAAAATCTTCTTAAATTTAACAGATAAAAAAATTATAATACAATATTTGCTTTTCTATTTTAAATGCCAAAAAAATCTTATGTATCCATTCTTTACCAAAAACAACAACGACAACAAATTTGATTATGGTAAAATAACATTACACTTTTTTCAAGACATTATTACCAAAGTTAAACATGGGTTGTTTTGAATCCAGATTCACAAAAATTACTGCTGTCCAATACCGTTCTATTTAAATAATGATATATGGTGTTGCGTCAATTATTTATTCGGTTCCGAGTAAATATGATAGAAAATGATTTTCATATTATTTTCAACATTATGTGGAAACTCTTGCCTATTATTATTAGCCAGAGATGGGCGGCTCTGTATCAAAAATTCACCTCCGTATCGATATGCAACTAAAATATTATCTAAAAATGGTATATAATAAATGGACTAAAATTTACATATCAAATTGAACGTTTTTATATCTGCAAAAGACTAATCTCTCTAATCCTCCAATATTCAAAATTAATGGTGGGTCACAAACTTTCTTAGAGGTTCGGTAGATTATTTTATCAAGTAAAACTTGTCCAGTAGCTCGACAAACCGAATTGACTAGTTACACATTACTGATAAAACTGAGGATGAATATAAATGACGTCATAAATATAGCATAGTCAATGCAGAGCTCTAAGAGAAGAGTTGTTATAACTGGTTAGCCAGACAATAGAGAGGGGCAGAAATACAGGATACAGAACTTCTATCTAAAAGAATAATACGGAGGATCGGATACCAAACCATACGAACTCATGGTACAAAAGGGTGGACTTGGAATAAAAAAACCTAGAGTAGATTCATCTGTTAATAACTAATAAACGATTGTGAAGTTAGCAATTTATGAAAATAAAGGATTTAGGTACAAATAAATATGATGACAACATATTCTTTTTTTTTTTTTGATTTATATAAAATCTTAAAGTAAAGTGTCCAATCCTTTCAATCAGTGATGTCAAGGTTAATTCCGTCATCGTTTTTTCAAGTAGTCTCGTTTCATCAGATAAAGTATGGTCTGACTTTTTGTTCGTCTCGTCTTTATTTCGTCAAAAAGTAAATTTTTTGAATATATTTCGACAAAACGTATGGTTCGTCTCATCTTCCTCATGAAAAAGTATTATTTAGTGATTTCATTTCGTTTAGTTTTGCCTGATGAAATTAATACTAAGGTATATCATATACATATGATATAGTAACTTGAAAAAGTTATTTTATACTACCCATAATTGTCCGGAGAAATTAGGCGCCGACTAACAGACAGACTTTGAAGTTATAAATCCATTTTATTTTTAAAAAAATTAAAAAATTACATTAATCATTATGTAAGAATAGTGTTTACAAGTTTAGTCTGCAAAATAAAGCTAAGATTTACAACAATTTTGCACTCATCCCAACAATATGTACTTTTTTCTTTTTAGAGTAGCTCGATGTTCAAAATGAGTAATCATCGGACAAACAGATAAAACTTTGCTTTAATAATATACAGGGTGCGCAAGCTATCTATGGTGCCACTTTGGCGCTCTCAGTTGGGAAAACGTTGGTATTTAGGCAGCATATTTCTTCTGTTAGATAGCTTGTTCAAGGTTGCACTAGTTGAAAAAAATGGAATTAATTGACAAATTTGTTGTCCCAAATATTTGGAAAGGGCACAGATCCCTCCTTAGAATCCGAGCTGGGAACGACAACATAACACGTGCTATAGACTAAGATGAAGCCCTGGATCTACCTGGCTACCAATGAGAGGCCTTACATATGGAAGCAGGACTCAGCTCTCTGCCACACCTCGAAAAAAAAGTCTCAAATGGATCAAAGACAACTTTGACGACTTCATCTCACCGAAATTTTGCCCCCTCCCCCGAACTTGCAGGATATGAATCTGATGTAGTTTTTTTTTTTGTGCGTAGGATGTGATCAAACGATAAGCCAACCTAACCCCTTCAACATCAAAGACCAACTTATTAGTTGGATCAAGAAGAAATTTAAAGATTTGCTTGTGGACCTGCAAAGGCCTGTTTGCTCTTTTGGTCTCGTGTAAGGGCTGTAATTGGAGTGATTTGATTTATTATAATAAATCAAAATCCATCAAGCTTTCAGATTCTTGCTCCATTTTTTATATAGATCTAATAACTGATAGAAGAGAAAACTGAGTTTAAAAAATATTCCTGTTCGCAGCACAGATAGCTTGCGGGTTCTGTAGTCAAATTGAAAAAATATGAGGATGTTTTTTTTAATATATATTTAAACTTTATAAATTGTACTGTGTGTAATATAAAGTTTGAATACGTTAAAGCGATGTAACTTTGTGGACAATACCCTCGGGAGAAATTATTTTTTGAACTCAATGTGCGTAGTTTTGATTCACGGTCACTCTTAGAGGAGGAAATAAACATTACTTTAAAAACTTATTTTAAACTTTAAATACTTATGTGTTTCACATTTAAGTATTTTAAATTTAAGATTTACATAATTGCCTTGGATTTGTTATCCTGGTACTGGATCTAAGAACAAGTTAATTTTTTTTCACACTACAAAAAAAAAGATGCAATACTTGCTATGTTGTTCAAACATTTTTCTGGTTAAAATAACAATAACAAAAATCTCAAAATACGTCTTAAATTGAGTCTTAAAGAAATTTTCTTGGAGGGGTTTCATTCGTATTTTAGAAATATTATTTGTGATAAATTATTATATATTTAATTATGCACACAACTCTAATCTATAATCTATGTGATCTTTCAATAATTATTATTCAAACCAAATAAATAACTATCGTCTATATTAAAAAATATACATTTGTATAAAATATTAGAAAGTCGACTATTATTATTAAAAGGAGATTATGCATTGATATTTTGACTTATTACTAATATAAATTTAATTATGTTTGTTATATTTAGGTAAGAATTTAATTTATTTTTAAAATAAATTCTTGACACTTGGTTTTATTATTTTAATTATTTAATAGGTTGAAATTATAGTGAATTTACATATAATTTTTGACTTGATAACTCTAAATCTATTTTGTGCAACCAGGAGATTAGTTTCCGCATTATTGAATCCTCTATACGCACTGTTTTTAATTATAATAATATATATATATGTATTTGAATTTTTGATGTTTAATTGAACATTTTTTTAGAAAGTTCATATTTCCAAAACTATTTTCTTAAAAAATTAAAATTTTACTCATGCTAATTATTAAAATTTAAAAAAATATATCTTGAACAAAAATATTTTAAAATTGTTCTATGCTAAAAGTTTTATTGAAAATAATAATAATAATATATAATTTTCATATCATATTTACTTATAGAAATAACATTAAAAAAAAATTAAAAATTGGACAAAAGCATTGGAAACATATTCCTTTTTAAAATATAACAATATTTTGCTAATTTTCTTTATTAAAATTTCACAATATTGCGTCATTTTTTGACAAATAAGCATCAAATTTGACAACAACATATAGTTTTTAAGACAAAGCATGTTATAATTTAACTATTAAAATAAGCCTTTTGTCAAATAAATTAAAGACTTTAAGACAAAGTAAATTTAACTTTGACAAAAACATATTTTGTCAAATTAGTAACTGTACTCGCTTGACGTAAAAAAATTTCAAACTAATTAAATTTAACAACATAATGTTCTGATAAGATGTAATAAATTAGTCGATAATGTTGAAGGACTATCATTTTCCAAATAATTAGATGGTGATGTTACAAAGGATGACTAATTTTTGAATGAATTTACAGATGCAGTGAGAAGAAATGAACGCAGGGAAGAAATTATTATGTTGATTAACAGAAAATATTTATGAATTCTGTGTTGGACAAGTTAGTTTCATTTTGTAAAGATTTTAAGACAAGTTGTTTCTTTTATTACAATAAAAAGGAAGAACTTTCTTTATAAGATATTCCATTTTGTCTCCAATAAATTTTTCCTCTCAAAGAATCGTGAGATAATTCTTTGACAAAATTCCATATTTTAATAAGTTTTTATAGAGTTTATAAAGTATCAGACCAGTATTTACATGTACATCTCCAGACAGAGTAGATTTGAAGGTGAACATATAATAGTTCTCTATTTCTTTTAGAGAACAAATATATTTCTCTAAAAATTTCATACAATTGTACAAATGTATTTGTGGGAATCCACTCCTCTTGAAAGATATAACATTGAATTTAGTCGATGCTTTGACAGACGACATTTTCTACCAAGTCTTCTACAAAAATTGTGGAAAACTATGAAAACATAATTCCAATTCCTATATATATACATGTAATCTCCCACTGAGGAGAAACAGCTTCTAGGGTAGCCATTGACTGGAGTACATACTCTTCCAGCGTTGGTGGAATAGACAATAGTTTATTATTACCACCTTTGGACTTTTGAAATGATTTATTGAATTGATAGGTTTTTGAGAAACCTTGTCTGTATCTTGAATTATATACTTGTAGGTCAAATGAAAGGTCAATGATAATGGCCGTAAATATTACTTCATCAATAAAGAGTGTAAAGTTATACTGTTTACTCGGTAACACTTGATAGTACTTTCCTGAAATATTTTTTTAAATACTCTTATCACTTTCATAAGGTGGAAATTTTACTATTTTCAATTAATTTGTTTGGTTTTAGTTAATTTTAGTGTTTTATAACTATTTTTTTTTTTTTTTTTCAAATGTTCATTTTGTGATGAAAAGATAAGTAAATTAAAAATATTAAGGAAAAATTATGAATTGATTTTATACAATTGAAAAGTAAATGTTGGGCAGTATCTTTGGATATTTTTGATAAAAATGGCATGTTGCAACAGTCTCCGACCTCCCTGCACTAATTAACAGAGCTCATTCAGTGTAAGTCTTTAAAAGCTCTTATCTTAAACCTTTTTAACCCTTGTGTTTAAAATTATAACATGGTTACCGAGACAAATATTATCAGCGTTGTGTAAGAATTAATAGTATATACTTTAAACATGACATACATAGATTCAGACCATCACTTTTTTACCAAATATCTATTATTTTAAATTATAGAAAGTGTTGTTTTCGTAAAATAGAAAATATAAGTAATATAGACACATTTATAAATATATTTGAACCTTTGTCGCCTATTTCTTGAAGTCTGTGTATAAATATATTTTTTTTTTGCACAATTCATGAGGTAAGTCATAAAAATAATAACAAAAACAGAATGAACACAAAAAACAAAAAACGAAGAAATACCAGCGGATATGTAAAGCATTTCCGGTTGAATAAATGGATATGAATGATGGGAGTCCTAAAGAATTTATTTTTATCTTCCATATACGATATCAAATAAAAGTCAATAAATATTACCTACATCAGGGTCAGTTGTGAAAATTTTGATTCACATCCCTTATTTATAGAATATTTTTATTTTTGGATTGAATGCCTTTACTTATCAACAATATGAGTAAAATTATTTATGTATATAGATTAGGGTGAAGCTGTTGAAGGATTATATATTTATTTGGGGGGAATGCCTTGGTTTTTGGATTTTTTTGAAGAAAAATTATCAATTATCAATTTTATGCTGCTAGGAAGAAAAGCAAGGATTATTTGGTTGCTGATGTTCTCTCTAGAGCACCTGTTGAGGACCCATAGGAGGAGACTGAGGACGGAGCGAATGATTTAATTCGTTTAGCTATTGTCAGAGTTGTTGTAATGGATGAAAATATTAGGATCATTGGATTCATGGACCCTATTATTGCAATGATGAGGAAAATTGCCCTCCTTGTTGAAAATTATCCAAGATTAGTAAAATGTATTGAGAGTGGCATGAGTTATAAGAGTGTATTTTCAAATCTTTTTGTAAAATAGTTAAAGGCCGTTTGGAATGAGTTGAATGAACCGTGCCAAAGTCAAGGAGCAAGCCAATGCCAATAGACCTTAGAACCGGAATCAATACCTCCCATGATTTTTGAGTCAATGTCGACGGACTTATTTACGTTGAATAGCAATTCTTATCTTGTATGTATCGACGCTCTATCAGCTACACTGTCGTGGAATAGAAATATAAGAAGGATCCAAATGCTGACCAAATCATTGAAACATTCTCAAGATGGTTCCAAAAAAATTTGGATATCCGAAGAACTTAAGATCTGATCAGGGCACTGTGTATTCTTGTAAGAAATTTAAAGAGTTTTTGAATAGAAATGGACTTGTTTGTTCACCTTCAAGCCCATACTACCCCCAAAGTAATGGTATAGCTGAGTCCACCACAAAGAATATGAAGAGACTACTTAATAAATGCGGCTCCCGATAGATCCACTCCAAAGAATTTCGTGATGGTTTATTAGATTTCAGGAATACACCTTGTTGATATGGATTTTCACCCAATCAAGTTTTTTATGGCCAAAATTGAAGATCCCGCATCCTAACACACAATTATTTTATAAAGAAGCCGTTAAATAATGAAGCTAAGTCATTACAAATAGAGAGAGTGAAGGCGAAAGATTATTATGACTGAAGATCAAAATATTTACCAATACTCGAGGCTTAGAAGGAAGTTCGTATTCAAAATAGCATATCAAAGAGGTGGGATATCATCCAAAAAATAATGATGTGTAATAATAGGAGCTACAAGATTCAGATCGATTGGATGTATTGGAGAAATAGGAAATTTATAGGGCTATGTCATGAAGAGAAGGGTAATGTTGTATATTGACATATGTAATACGTGTAAATAAACATGTTGAATGTACTTACATTTGAATCCATTCAAGATAATCTTATATATTAATATTTCATGTTCTATTCCTTATATATAGAGAAAATGGACAGTTGAATATAGACCATTATAAGAAGATGTCGTTGCATATTCATTTATAATATATTGAATACTATTATAATGTTCATGTTGGATAAAATATCCTTTTTAACGTTTCATAAGTAATCATACTCAAAGAGCAAAATGACTTAATACTTTATGACATAGCCTCTGGCTTTCATAAAATATTGGATACGTTTGGGATAAGTCCTTACCAAATTGAGGCAAACACTGGGATCGATTTTGGCCCACTGTTCTTGACAGAATCTCCAAAGGTCATCGATATTTGTTGGATGCCTTTTCCACACTATTTTTTTTTTTCAATGTAGCTCATAGATTCTCCAAAGGGTTAGGGGAAGGATTTTGGGCTGGCCAGTCTATGACCCTAACCTTATGCCTATTGAAACATTCTGAACTTTTTTGTATTTCTGCTTTGGGTCATTGTCGTGTTGGAACCACCAATGTCTTCCAAGCTTAAGCATCTTTGCTGATTGATGCAGATACATTTCAAGAATCTCGATTTAGTCTTCATTTGTCATGGTGCCATCAATTTGCTGAGGTTCTCCAGTTCTATTGACAGCTAAACAAGCCCAAACCATGATGGTTACACCACCGTGTTTCACTGTTGGAATAGTGTTTTTGGGCTTGAAGGCTTGGCCCTTCTGTCACCAAATGTGCCGATGCTGATTGTGTCCAAACAACTCCATCTTTGACTCCTCTGACCACAGCACAGTGCGCCAAATGTTGAATTCATCATCTTTGTAGTCATTGATTTACTTCAGTCTCGCCTTTATGTGCCTACTCTTGTGGAGTGGAGTATTTCTTCGTCATGTGCGACTGTCATTTCTGCACTGTTATATTTGCCAAGGAGATAATCATAATGAAAATATATTTTTTTTTACTTCACCTTATATAAGTCGTTTATTATACGCAACATAATAATTAAATATTCATTAAATATTGACTCCTTGAATTATGAATCTTCTATGTTCAATATTCTTTATTAAAAATAATAATATTTGTAGAATTAAAAAAAATTCTCGTGGTCATGTGTGTTTCTTACACTACTATTATTTCTTAGCAATGGATATAAACATTTTTTCTGTATATTTTATTAAAACTCTCAGCATAAAAATGTACATACCCCTATTTAAAAAAAAATATGTATCCATTAATGAATGTCTAAAGACAACATTGGAATAATAAATAAAAACTTTCTTCATATTTTTATCAAAATTGAATTAATATTGCTTGATTTATGATGACTACGGGACTACCAACATTGTATTCCTTAAAATCTCCAATGTCAAATATAGATAGTTTATCCTTTTTTGTTAAGTATATATAGTTGTATTAGATGCTGATCAGCAATGGGGCCTAGTACGTTGTTACTTTTACTGAAATGTCCTTAAGTCCTTTAATACTGATGTATTCATGAAACACGAGTAGAGATATTTGTTTCAAAAAGTAGTACTTATGAGTACTGAAATACTTAAGTACTTCAAAGAACTTTCGACAGAAAATTATGAAAAATATTTCCCTTCATTCTTTTAAACTAGGGGGGAGAGGAAATCAAATTTAATATTAGACCTTTATTTGAAGCATATGGAATTGAAGGACGTGCATCTTTTATAGACTGCAAAAAAAAAATGATTATTAATTTGCACCAAAAAAAAAAAATCACTTTTTCCTATAAATGTTCATTTAATCAGTTTTTACTGTAGTTTTTTTTATTTTCTTCCAACATATTTTTCCAGTATTTATATTTCCGATTATGAATTTTATATATTCAATGAATCAAGATGCTATTTATACTAAAGGGTCTACCACAACGGTGGGGGCATGAGGGGTATGACCCCTTACTTATATGCAGTTTTATAGTACGGGCAATATTTTTGGAAATAAACCATTAAAAACAAAGTTTATTTTTTGTATCACCAATATTTTAGACCTGATTTCAACTATATATCATAGAATTAATTCAAACGGATTTGAACATAATTTAGTGCGGGAGTTTAGACTAATGTTGTGATTATATATAATTATCTTTGATCATTTTACTCAAAATATTGTCTTTTAATTTATTTAATAGTTGCATGTAATTATATATCTACATATAGCCACAACTTTTTTTTTTGAAACCTCATATAAACTCTTCTAACCGAAGGTGTAGAGTCCCCATAATATTTATCAAGATTCTTTTTAGTCTCTTCTGGCGTTTTGCTTTTACAAAAGTAATGTTTGATCAACAAGCAAAATCCTTTTCTGTCCATTTTTTGAAAATCTTTCTATTTCCTTGATTCAAACGAATCCCAAACAAAAAGAAATATACCGATCTGGCTGAAAGTTGGTGTGTTTTCTTGCAAAAGATGTACTTAATAGACATAATCTTGATACACGCCAGTAGTGCCGTGCCATCTCTCGGACTTTGCACGAACTTTTCAAACGATTCTCGTATTAAAGGTATTCAAATCAGACCAAGAGAGAGAGAAGGAAAGGCGTAGAGGACACTTGTAATATGTATAACGATTTATTTACATGATGATACTACCTGCCAATCACACAGTTAAGGCTGAAATATGTGAAAAATAGATTTGATAATTCAAAATTGGAATTGAGTGATCGTGAGAACGTTGTTTTGTTATATTAGTTTGTAAATAAATCAGCAAAGATTGGCGCCGTCTTGTGGCAAAACATTGCAACTCTCTAAATGACAATATTTATCTAGTATTATAAATTTGTTTGCACTTAAAATGTATTTTCTAAATTTAAAAAAAAAACTCAGACAGATGTTAGATATAAAATGAAAGTTGCTCAAAATTCAAAAATATTTTAAATTCTTCAATTAATTTGAGTAGACTGATTGACAAATTTTAATCACGAGATTTCTCCATTTTGTATTTTGTAATATCTGTATAATGGAAAGGAAGCCCACCTGGACTTTTAAGATCTCCATATAAATAGTTATTTAAGGGTAACACTGCTCAGATAATTAATCGTATTTATCAACATTTGAATCCGAATAGCCAAAAATTAAAATACTCTCACCATATAAATAAAAAAAATTACAATTTATATTGCAGAAATAAAGTTGAAAAATGATAAAGAAACTAATGGTTTATAATTAAATCACCTTAAAGATCAAATTGTAAATAATGTAATAATTTAAATACATTTTTGACGGAAGGATGACTTATTCTAAAGGGTATCTTTACATCCTCAGAAGTTTATATTTATTTTTAAAATCATTTAATTTCCAGTTTGGATTAAAAGACGATAGATAGACTAGATATTCGAATTGAGGAGCCGAGTAGGCGGAGAGCCAATATAAGCCATCACATAGTTGTTTTTTTTTTTAAAGAAGATTTTTCAACAAAAATATGTCATATCTATTGTTAGATTTAACCTTTTTCTGTATCTATATAGTTTTAATTATATAATTTGTCTAGACATTAGGGATAGTATTTTCGTATCTATTGCGTTGTGCATAATAATTGAATTAGATTGCCATTGACAGGGTGATGACTAAAAACTTAGAAATTTATTCGAGGCCATCTAGTTTCAGTTTTTTTGTACTTGGCACCATTCAAAAGAGCTGACAAAAAGCTAAAATTTTATGTTTTTTTTTTTTTTGCAATGAAACATGTCCGAGCAACAAGCAAAACGCCAGAGTTTGTGCCATCTCCTCCGTGCACATATTGATCTCCAACAAGAATATCTTCACAATGGACGTTGTTCTGAACGGGAAAAATTGTCACTTCTTGGCTGAATCAAGAGATTAAGTCGAGGGAACCTTCAAGACTAAAATTTCAGGTCAGTCCATGGTCCTCGGCGTTGTAGCGTTTGACGGCAGCTAGATGCCTCCTTACTTCTTCAAAGTCAACAAGAAAGTCAGCACTGAGGCCTATTACAAGGTCCTTAGGTACCATGCCTTGTCATGGTTGAGGGGCACTTTACTCAAGGACAAATATGGGTTTACCCAAGACGGCACCCCAGCACACACTGTCCAAGAAGGTACGGCATTTAGGGAGAAAGAACATGGCTGCCTCTTAACTGGTAGACTTCATCCTCACCCGAAATGAGTCCCTGGACGTAGTTGTTTTATGTGTCTTGGAGGGCAAGCCGAATAAGACTTCCCACACAAATGACGATGGCCTGAAGACTGTAATTACGGAGGAGTAGAACAACTTTTCCTCGAATTTCATCAAGGCCAGCTGGGCTTCTGTTCGTACTTGTATTGAAGCCATAATTCAGAATGGAAGAGACATATGGAATAAGAAGTGTTGGAAATTGAATTACCAAATTTTGTGTCAAAAGTTTGCTATACAAAGGACAAAAATCACAATATGTGGAAGGGAAAAAGGCTTTTAAAATTTTCTAATTTTTGAGTCCTCACACTGTATATAACACACTGTTACTTTTATTGTATCTCGCAACCTTTCCATAAAAAAAGTTACAGAAAAAGTTCCAAAATCCGTCGGAAGTTAACCAATTCTTTGCAACTATGGAAATTATTTTCCCAAATAGGGCATAGCCTAGCAAGAGATAATACAAATTCAATAACTCAACATTAAGGACTCACTTATAAGTGGGTGGGGTAGGGGGAAGCAGAAACATATGTAGCTACAAAAATATAATACATTGTAAATTATTATGTTAGTAAGATAATATCGTGATAAACGTCAATTTTAGTATAAAAATGGATGGTGAGGGATATTAAATTTCAGTTGGTATCACTTTTTGCCAGTGTGAATATTTCTTCTTTCTTTTACTTCTATATTTAAAGCTGACTTTTGGAGTGTTAGTTTAAAAACTTTCCAAGCTGACAAATTGCTAATAGGTATATAGGTGAGACCCAAGAAAGTTGCAAATCATTTGCTCTTGACTCAATTACTGGTAGTCGGTTTAATTTAGTTGTCCCGAAATTTAACATAGCATGTCTGCATCTTTTTTTTTTTCTATTGAATCTATTAAGAAATTATAACATAACTGTAATTGAAATGAAGCTAAGGGCATTTGCAACATTTATTAGTAAATGTTGGTAATCATATTTGAGTCATAACTTAAGAAAGCTAGATTAGTTAATGCTCCCGAATAATATATCAATTGACCTTTCAAATTGTTAAATAATTAACTTTAAGGTATCATTGAAGATTATGATATAGTTTGAATTAAATTATAAATCGAATAAATTACCTCTTACAACCTGCTTCATTGCCCTTTCTAAATATACTTTCTGTGAAACTAAAATTGAATAGGTTGTTAATAAAGAAATTTCGTATTTCCAGTCATTATTTTTTTAAAACAAGTATGTCTTACTCATTATTCGTCATATTGGGTCACAAGATAAAGTTTTGTGTAGTTTTTAGTGTGTACTAGAAACGTTTTTGGGACAATATTGCGCTTAGTCGGTTCAGTCGACTATGGAGGTCTCAAAGGAAGAAATTCCTTATATTTTACATCTTTATTAGATGAATGGGAAGTACCAGTCGAAAGCGGCCAAGAAAATTTGCGATGTAAACTCTTGCGGTGGTGCTGCACAGCAGTGGTTCGAGCAATTTCGTTCTGCTGTAGTGAGGTGAATGCTGCACTACTCACTGACAAGCCTGTTGTCGAAAATGTCGATAAAATCATGGAAGTATTGAGATAGACCACCATATTAGTAGTCGTAGCATCACTCACGTGCTGAGAAGTGTTTTGAACCATTTGCAGAAGGCTGGATATCGAAAGAAACGAATTGGAGAGGAATCATGTTTCATCAAGACAATGCCAACCTGCACAAACCTTTAAATGAAGCTCCAGGGATTTTTCCTCATACGAACACTTTTACTTGACATCATTCTTCGCCTATGCACACTTAGTTTGAGGAATTTTTGGTTATTTTATAAAATTGACCTTTAATATCTTTATTGTTTTAAAATCTAATATAATTTCGTTATATTATAATTCTGATAATATTTCAATAAATTATTTCGCTTTTGTATGGTAAGCTTCAAAGCACTGAGAATGAATGCCAACTTTACATTTTTTCACTTGGTCATACCTAGGGGCTTTAATGAAGTTTAATGTTGGTGATAAAAAAAGATGCACTGCTCCTGATGAAATCTATTTTACTTATCGGTTCATTTTTGTTGTCGTTCAAGTTAGTAAATTTTTTATAATGTTTCCAAGCTTGAACCATCATTACATTTAAGAAGTAATAGTAGATGGACCAGTATTATTTCCTTGTCCTTCATAATACTCTGTAGTAGTAGGTCACATCGTTGTCCAACATGTCTAATCCTCTAGTATAAGTTGAATAATTGGTTATAAAATTTGGGTATAGAATATGTCGGTTCACAGATCCATCTGGTTCACGTCCTAGAAAGCTTGAGCCAACAAACACATTCACAGAGTTCTTTGAATGAGTTTTTCTTCAATTTTGGTCAATATACAAGGGTTTCCTGACTCCTTCTCCATTTTCGACAGTGCTGATTTGCTGGGCATATCTAGTCCTTCATGTCTGCTCTTTTAATAGTTTTAATGATACCTATGTTTTGTTTTTCTATTTTATCTAATAGTTCTAAGGAAATAGGGGAATTTTTATGAACAATAATATGACAAGGGGGCAATTTTATCTGATCTACCATCTCGTAAACTACATCTGAGCCTGGCCCAAGCCAGATTTCTTAACCTTTTTCCTCTTCCCTTCATATGGAATCCAATGAAGAATTTTTATTCGTGCACTCCATGCAGTTAAGCGTTTCCAGGACCACCGTCTACGCCGTCAGCAAGTCCAAAAAGTTGGAGAGGAAGAAGGATTCTCTCAAAGAGGCTAAACTGTAGCCGCAAGAGTTAATGAAACAGCCCAGGCCAATCCTCTCAAGTACATGAGGGTCCTTGCAAAAGAACTAGGGGTTTCACACCAGACTGGTCAGAGAGCTATCGAAAAAATGGTCGGAAATACCCTAGTGAAGGTGGAAAGACTCCAACAATGAAATAAAACCCATCTCCTCCGTGGCAAGAATTTGTTAAATGAGTCTTTTGAGTTATTTTCAACTCTTTTTAGACACTTTTGGCTACCTTACCATCCTAATTTCAACCCCTTTGACTACCCTTTTGGGGTGCATATGAAGGGGAAGGCCTGCAGTGTCTATCATCCAAACCCTGAAAGCCACTGTCGGCCAGCACAGAAATGCCATGACAGAGGACTATATATAAAGTGTGTTTCAGGCCTTCCATCTTCGCCCGGAAGTCATCATTACTCTTAAAGGCGGCTACATTAACGATTCAATGATCTCAGACAAACATTTTATTTGTAGTATTAATTTATTTGAAAAAATCTGTGGGTAACTCCCTTATAAATCCTCATTGTTTCTCTCCGTCTTTCATGAGCACACGTACTAGTGTTAACTGAATACACACTTAGATGTTCTCACTTCAAGAGGGAAATAAATTTTCCATACAGGTTTGGAAAAAAAATAAAAAAATAACTTACTACAAAATTTAACATCCGTATCTGGTCATATTTTCTTTACAACAAACTTCAAATGCTACTACCTTATGAAATGAAAGAATTACTTTAAAATATTAATAAATTACATTTTTTAAATTAATATAAACTCTATGGTTGTAGCTTTTTTGATATTTGAGAAATACGAACTGCTGCAACTGACCCCGGTATCCCTCGTGAAATAAAAGACCTACTTTAATCACTAAATTCATAATACTTTTTTTAATCAAATCAAATGTACATATTACTCAGGGTGGACGCGATATTTTTGACACTTTTCCAAAAATTTACAAAATAATGCTTAAAATCTTCTGGCTTCAAATTTTACTCAAAGTAGGCACCCTCAGTGGCGATGACCTTCTCCAGCCTAGACCTGAACCTGTTGCAGGCATGCACAACCTTGTCCCTTGGCAACTTGTTGAAAATCATGATGATGCGCTGCTTTTACTTAGCCACTGTGTTGCACGAGGTTCGATTGGAGTACCCTTCAACTACCCCCCACAGGTAGAATTAACAGAGATTGCAGTTGGGGCTATTGGGAGACCAGATGTTGGGCTGGTGTGGTCATTGAATTTCTTGGACAGTCACATCTGGGACTTATGGGCCGTGTGGCACGGCACTGAGTCCTGCTACCACACGTAGTTCCTTCAATTGGCAACCTTGAAGATCTTCCAGCAGTGTAACGTATCCCTCAGAGTTCAGTCTGAGTTCGGCATGATGTCCCACTCCGAGGAAATTACGCCAATGACCATGATGGCCTACGGGAACTTGGGCTGGGAAACAATATGGACGTCTGTTGGGTTGCAGCAGCACCAATTGTTGTTATGTGAGTTGTGCTTTTAAGCCTGAGTGAAATTCCGCACATCTGAGAAGAACCAGATTGTCCCAGGGAAGATAGGGTATTTCAATTCGTGAGCAACTTCTCATGCAAGTTGGGGGTCCTGAAGGAGTCAGACCTCCTTTTTGCGTTCTTTAGCTCCATCACGGCCTCGTAATTGTTGTTTGTCTCCAGCAGCTCGGCTCTGATAGTCTTCACTGTGTTCTTCACCATGCAGTCACCCTTCATGATGTCACAGTCCTTAATACTGGGTCCAAACATCAAACTGCAGTTATTCTTGTCTACTCGATGGACGGGTTAAAGTTGTTGGATTCCATTGTTGTTAGCAACAGGTGTTCTCAACTAGTGATTCAATAATTTTGGAAAAGTGCTAAAGTAATTTTCTGCTACCTAGCGGTTATTATGTACAATAACATCAAGTGTCAAAAATATTGCATCGACCCTGTATGTATGACAAATCATTTTTTTGAAAGTAGTACGTGTGTGGTTTTTGGATATCACATGACATCTAGATGCACATTGAAAATATGATTTTTCATTTATGTATGTATACTTTGACAAAATAATTGTCATTTTGGTCATCAATGCAAAACTAATAATTTTTCGTGGAAAGGATGCAGAAAAATGAATGAAAAAAAGAAGATTAATTTTAATCTTAATTCATTCAAGATTTAAGGACTATCTCTGTATATAATTATAGTTGAAGAAAGAAAAAGAATATATTTCATTCATTGAAAGAATATATTTTTAGCATCAATTTCAATTAACTCTTCACCTCTGGTTTTTCAATATGAAAGAAAATATTTGAGGAATGTCCGTTATATATTTTTGTTTCACAAGCCTTGTCTACATAATACATAGATAAAATGTAAGCTAAGAATCTTTACGATGGTTTAAATTTAGATTCGTTTCTACCTTGTATTATTTAACACATCTTATACTTTTTGAATTATTCTTTATCCAGTGTTCTGTCTCGGAATCCTGTTTTCTTAGATTTTTTTGGGATTTTATAACTATTGAAAAAATTCTTGTAATATACCGCCTTTAATTATTTCATAATTTAGGATTCATTTAATTATATAAATAATTAAATTTAACCTTAATTGCAAATTGAATAAACATTTAGTTTATTGTCTTAAAACGTGTGATGTTTTTAAAATTGCAGTATATGAATTGATAGAAAATGAAACATTAAAATTCTTAAAATAATATAACCTTAATTCTATGAAGCGAGACCTTTGAGATCTAAAAAAAATGACTCGTGAAGGATAATGATAAAAATACAGGTTTTAAATCTGTAAAATGTAAGGATTATATATATTACAATTTATCTCCCAAAATTATACCCGCTATTCACAAAATCTTTTGTTCTTACATAAAGAGGTCCATCCTCGAGCATTAATAACAACCTCCAAACTGGCCTTGAACCTGGCACAGGGCTGGATGAAGAAATCCTTGTTCATTTTAGCCACTGCCTCGAGAGTGGAAGCCCAAAAGGAGTCAACAATATTATGTGTTAGTCTATTTTACTCTCTCTCCAACACGGCGTACTTATAGTAGTCCAATGAGTTCAGATCTGGCGAACTTTGAAAGCACATTTCCTTTCCTTTCAGGAAGTCTGGAGTGTTTTTTTTTCTATCAGTACGATTATAAGTCTTTCTTGCTAGTATTTTGATCCAACAGACTCATTGAAATCCTTTCCAACATCGTAATAGATGTTTGGGCAGCTTTATCAACTCTATAATCTCCGTAGGTGTGCGCCCCGTAATGAAGCACACAATAATGGCCGTATGGCGTTCGTACTTGGAGAACATCTCAAGAACTTTGTATTTTTTCTTATACAATTTTGTAAGCTAAATCTGATCAGTTTTGATCTATAAAAATATTGCCTTGAATTCTGATCAGTTTAAAATATTTAAGGTGCAGCTATGTTTATTACCAAATATGTGAATATTGTAGAGAAACATTGCAGTTTTTTTTTCTCCCCGTGCTCTAAAAGTGGAACTTTTGTAGAGCACGATGAAAAAAAACTGTACTGTTTCTTTACAAAATCCCATCTTTAACAATGACACGAGTGTAAAGATGAACATTGGGAAGTGTATAGTGTATTTAAACTAGGGATAAGGCATTTTTAGAGCTCGGGGAGAAAAAAAACTGCAATGTTTATCTACAAAAATCATATGTTTGATAATAAACATAGCTGCACCTTAAATATTTTAAACTGATCAGAATTCAAGGCAATATTTTTATCGATGATATATCTTTTGCTTCTTTCCTAAGAGTCTATTTAGGTTAAAGTACCTTAAAATTTATTTTTTATTCATAAAAAATATAAAATAATAATTAAATTTCACTGCATATTTATTAACCGAATCCTGACCGTTAAAAATTTATTTATTAGAAATGAGAGACCCTAATAGGTACCAAATAGTAAATATTATTGATTTAAGTATTGTAATGCTCTAAAAAACTATTTTTGGGAAAAAATAAGATATTCACTTATATTTATATTCCTTTTACCGTTCCGTCAATATAAAGAATAAAATATATTTTTGATAATATCAAGGACGCACTTTCATCTAAGAGAAGGGATGTATAATAAATTCTTCGAATATTTCTAAAAATTGCAAAAAACGAACAAAAAAATGATTAATTAATGACATTTGTATACCGTACAGAATCCCACTGACATTCAACTTGCTTATTTCATTATTCAATTTTGAATTAAATATTATCTTAATTCTTATAAAACCTCTTACTTAACATTAACAAAGTATTTTTTTTTAAATTATGACCCAATAGAATTGCTTTCAAATATATTATGAATTTATTTAAAACTGTTATTTTGAGTCTTTAAATAAATATATTGGTTGTCAATCATTAAACACAAACTGTTCTCAGTGTAAAGGGAATTGGAGAGAGTTGTAAGACTTTTCGGTCCGTACTCATTTATCCAGAGCTGATTTGACACAGAAATGCCAAAATTCTACACAACATACTTATATATATTTGTAATACTAGATATTTATTTAGAGGTTGTACGAGTACGCATTGTTTCCCCATATATAATGCAATATACACGGTCTTGAAACTGTATCCGTTGCGACAGGTTAACAATCGAATTTGAGTTATAAATTAAGAAACTTAGACTCAATAATATTTGTCGCAGAGTAAATAACTACAATACTTAGTGTTGTAATGTCTCAAGTGTTTGTAATTTTGATAAAATTATTTTAATTGTAAACAAAACAGTTAGTAATCATAAGTTAATGAAAAAAAAGTAAAAAAATGATTGCATTATTCCAAATTATAATGGGATTTGGGTTAAAGTACTCATGTTCAAGATTTTAATGGTAATTTTTTTATTTAAATGCAATAATTAATTTTATATGATATAGATTTTTCTCTTGATTTCAATTACGAAAACATATTTCCCATATTTTTTCGACAGCGACGAAGCTATTTGATTTTTTCCGAACAAAATTTTCGACTTTTTCTTCTCCAATTCTTTCATTATAAAGAGTAATATTTTGACATACAATATCAAATAATTGGTTTATGTCAGCATCATGAAACTTTGTCAAATAATAGTTTGTTTTTTTGTAGTCAAAAAGTTTCCAAAAATAATATACTTAACAAAATTATAATTTTTTTTATTATTTTCCAGTTTTCATCTTGAAGTTTATTGATAACAAATTTCCTGCTCTTTCGCAAAAGAAAATATTTAAAAGCGCCCTCTATGGTATTAACAAAACTATATACATAGGTTGTAGATATTAAAATAATAAATCGCAAAAAACAAATATATTTCGCAAAACATGAAGAGCGCAAAGGAAGGCGGAGAATGGCATTTTTTTAAATTTTTCGAAGGCATGTGTTTTTTTTTTAATTGCCTACACATAACAGGGAGGGGGGACCTTTTCTAAGCGGATTTGATTTTTACTTGAGTTATACATTACATATTGCATTATGATATGAATATGACGCCGGATAATGTAAAAAAGAAAATATTCATCCTGCTGATATAACACCCACTGCAATTTCAAATTACTCTTCAACCAGGATCAATTAAAATGAAAAGTATCAAAGTACTTGCAGTTTGTAAATATATTAATATATATATATACATATACGGTAACGCTTTTTGAAAATTTGAATAGAAGGTTATTAAAAATTAAAATACACAATCTATCAAAATATTAGAAAGTTATATACTAATATTGTAGATATATACTTAATTTAAGGGATACTATTCAATGCCTTTGGCAGTGACGCTTTTTTTTAGCCAGGGGACAGAAGCTGGAACAATCCCCTTAAATCTCTTCGAAAATAGTTAACTCTTATTCTTACTCAATCCAGGCATTAAAGGAGTCCAAATTAGAGTGGTTGACTTAACAAGCCGAGATAAGCGGATAAGGGCGGTCAAATCTCTTTGGGTGATAATATGTTGAACCTATTGGAAAACAGTTTTTAATTTCAGATTTTACATAAAGACCTTTGATATATCCTCTTCAGTCTTTTTAAACTGATTTTGGAATTCAATACTGATTTATTCTCAAATTATTTTTTTTATTTGGTTGGTACACATGTCCACAACTTATTTTGACAATATGTCAAAAATAAGCTGATAATAAAAACATTTTGTACAAGTTGAATTTGGAAATCTATTGAGAATAGAAATTTTCTTTGGAAATTTTAGAAAATCAAAGGGTTAATTTTAAAGCGTCACCAAGTATATAGGTGTATGTGTATAGGATGTTATAGTTGCCCCCAAAATTAAAAATCCTTGTCAGAATCAGCTGAACCGAATTTAGTAGTGCAACTAAGTAATTAGAACACAAATCCTAAATGTTTGCAAATTTAGATAACTTTTACCTCCAGCACAATTGCAATTTCTAAACACATATGAAGCAAAAAAAAAAAAATTGTGTCTTAAATCAAAAACTTGTTTAATAATAAAGTATTTCTATGAACAAAAAAAGATTATGATGTTTTATAATTTTTTTTGTGACTCAAATTTCTTCTATCGTAGAGAGCCATAAAGTGTGATCTACACAAAGCAAAGTGGATGCCTAAGCTTCTTTATCCAATAATGATAGATCTGCTAAGTAAAAATATAGTTCAAGAATTACCTAAGGAGCTGTATTGATGACTGGACAGCAGCAGAAACTAAATCGTTTTGTATCTTTGGTTACCTGTCTTGGTGGTTTACAGCTCCATTTCCTTTAGCAGCACCTTTGAATGATCTCATACAACTCAATCACTTGATCAGTTGTATGAATATCTATAAAACATGTGTAGATGCAGCAATCAAGGCATTCTCGACACATTTGTGGTACCTAACTGAAGAAATCGTGCAATTAGCATTGTTTTTTGATCAAGCTAGAAATGACATCAAAATATACAGGATATAGAAATTACTGACTTTAAGAAAAAGACTTTGCAGCAAGAGGCATGGCTCAAGATATTCCCGTCCAAATTAAAAAGAAGAGTAAGCCAAAAAAGTAGTTAGAAATTTAATTACAATTATATATTAGTATGTAAAAGTGATAATAAGTAAAACAGAAAATAACTAAAAAGCAAAAACGATTATTATTTTTATTTTCTTAACTGAAGTTTAATAATGTCTTCTATATTTAATAAACGGTCTAGACACGATTACTTTTTGATTGTTACAGTCAAGGAAAGTAAAATGACAAAAAAAATTACTTTTAACATGTTTATTATAAAACCCATTCTCCAAAAATTTTGCTTCATAGACGTTTAGTAATTGCAATTGTCTGAGAGGTAAACGTTAACCAAATTTTCTGAAATTTTGTATTTGTGTTCTACCGTAGCTGCAGTACCAAAATTAGGTTCTGCTGATTGTCATAATATTGGGACAACTACGACACCTTAATATATGTATATATATATATATGTAAATACATACTTAGATTTCCATGCCTATCATAAATGATTTATTACATCTTGAGTCATGCTCAATTCCTGGTGAATTCAATATTTATGAAATAAATATTTGATGCAATATGTACATTATTATTGACTTAAAATTTGTGTACTCCTCAACTTCTAATACTAAACCATACAAAAATAATTTATTCCTTAAGTTGAGTACTTATACTCATTCTTACCTATTATATGTATACACGAGGTGTGTTCAAAATATTAGCTGACTTTTCTAATTTTGCGGGAAACGTTCATTTGGTATGTTCGATTTTTTAATTTTTTTATGTTAGTAAACTCGCCACAAACATGTATATAATGTTTCAGCTCTATAATATGTTAAATTTGTAAGTGAGATGCAAAACAGTTAGAAGTATTTTGCATGTTCGGCGAATTTTTGCTATTGAAAAACTTGGATCAAAAGAAGTTGATTTAAATTTTGTGTGAAAAATGAAATTAAGTCCTCCAAAACACTTGAAATGTTGACAATGACATACGGTGAAACTGTTCTGAGTAAAAAAAATGTTTACAAATGGTACAAACTCTTCCAACATGGCCGAGAAGATGCCAATGACGAGCTTCGCTCTGGACGCCCAAGCACGTCAACAACAGATGAAAACGTTGAAACAGTGAAGAAAATGACTATCAGAGAAGTTGCTGAGGATTTTGACATATTGGTTGGATCTTACCATAATTTTTTTTCGAACGTTTCGGGAATGAGACGATAGTCAGTGAAGTTTTTTTCCAAAACTAAATAATTTTGACCAAAACTAATAAAGTTTTTCTAAAAGATTACATAACGAGAGGCTTTTCAAAAACTTCAGAATAGTCATGAGAATGAGATGTACTTGATTAAGGTGGTTGGAAATATTCTCCTTTTGCTTCCAATTCGAAATCATCACCCTCTGAATTGGAATACCATGTGAAAAAAAGATAATGCCTTATTTCCTCACTGGATATTTTTTTTTTCTTGGACAATAAAAGGTGGAAACATATCGGTTAGTGTTTGGGAAAATATATGTTATATTTATACAAGGAAAGTACAAGATTCCTTTCAAGATTTGTTTATTCATGTTTGAACCTGCTTGACCTTGTTCATACACAATTGTAGAACAAAAAGATTACTTAAAATGATTGAATATCATATATGATACCCACGTCTGTCAAGGTACTGTTCAGTATACCAACCAAACGGTTACTAATTTTAATTTTGTTTTAATGATTTAGGAAAATTCAAGAATTTATAAACATATACAATCAAGAAGTTTCTCACAATATTTCATTGAATCCCAAATGGTTATCAAAAATGATACTCTCGTCAATCTATGTATGTGATTTTTTGTTTTATTAAACAAAAAATCGAGCACACAAAATATAGGTCAGATGCAAAATTTGAAAAGTTACCTTAGTTTTGAAGACATCACGTATGAAAATATAGGGAGTTGTTTGTGTTACTTCTGAGAGCTATTTTTGTAACAAGTTCTTGAATGAAATGTTAGTGTATTGTAAATATAATTGCAACTTATCAACGTAAATACATAATTCTAAAAAATCTTATAATTAAATACATTTACATGTATTCCGAGTTGTTTTTTGCCTTTATTTGAGAGGTTTATCTGTGATTCAGTTATCAGCTTCCCTTTGTATCCAAGTGTTTACTCACCCTAATGAGTTCAATAAGTCTATGTACCGTGTGGAAACTGAGAATTTACAAAGCTTGTAGCTCCAATACTTTTACCAATTTCTCTATTCACCTTTTTTACTGTGGGATGTTAATACAGCAATAAGCCTTTTACGTAAACAGACACTAGACTTACGGATTCATTCCAAATCCATTTCAATCCAAACCTGGTTAAAAGTTGTTTTCATTTACTCCAAATATCAATGATGTTATCAACATGACTTCATCTCAACATGCTGTAAGAAGGAACAATCAAGAAGATTAGTGTCTTGGATATAGTGTGGTCACTGTGATCACCTTGACTTTCCCAAGTAACTGATATTTTTAGCCAAAGTGATTTTGGACTTCCCTGTTGGATTCCCAATCTACTGAATATTACATTGCTCTCACAAGCGAAGTTATTTTTTGATTTCAGTGTTCAAGATTCCAATGTATTTACCATGATTTTGTATTATCGGGGTTTGTTTTTCAAATTTTAATAATGACTAGTTCGAAAAAGTTGAGTTGTAGTATGGTAAGGAAATAACCTATGCTAAAATTAATTGCCCTGTACAATGTGTTCTTTAAGTAGCACATCTAGTCCAAAGTTTGGAAGGAGACAAAAGTTCTTTATTTCGTCAATTAAGATTAAAATACATTATAAACCAATATTTTGCATTAATTATTCTGGCCTACAAAAAATAATTATAAATATTTTTTTATATTTACCCAATGGAGAAAAAGAGAAAACATTGAATTTAATGCTTTCTAATTATTCAGGATGTAGTTAAATATTGTCCAGATTTACCTAAACGACCTTGTATTTCTTCAGAAGAGCAAAATAAAATGTTGAAGTTACTTTTATTTTGAACTTTCAAATCTTAAGAAAAATGCATGTTAGTATTACTTGAAAGACAATTTCTCAGGATGATTTTGTGTTGTCTTAATACCAATATTTTTATACAGAAGTAAGTACAAAAATTACTATGTATATTTTGATAAATTTTCGAATAAAAATATAATACTAGATTGCTGTTAAAGACAATTCACTTGCACATACGTTTTTTTAAGGTCAGGGGTCTATTTCGTATGTTATTAAATATTTGTTTTCTAAAATGGTTGAAACAGCTAGTCAAATCTATCTAGCATTTGTTGAGAGTTACTTGATAAAATGTCATCCATTTTGGACAACAGATATTCAATGACAGCTGAATACTTGCACAACAAAAAACTTACATTAACTCACTCAAACGACTGTTACATATAAATTGCTCGTCTAAAATGGGTGAAACTTTGGTAACTAACTTTCAACAAATGGTAAATAGATGTGGCAACTTTTATTTACGAGTTTTGCAATCTTCACGTTGAGGTCTGAAACTTTTATGACCACCTCGTAGAATTATGACATTAGTCGATCATTTTTATTTGACCCATTAGCACTGTAAGTACTTAATTCAAATACTAATAAAGTATAGTGTCTTTTTAGATATTTCCGTACTCCATTGCTACTTAAATACCGATATACCAAAGTATATTCATTTATATAACAAATGTCCATATTCAACATCCTGAGGAACTCCACCTTTATTTAGAGAGGTTAATCAAACAAACAATAATATAATACTACTGATCTTTCAAAATTATTCAATTAGATCTGCCAATATAGAATGTAATAATATAAATTATCGAATTAACCAAATTAATTGAAAAAAAGTGTAAAATGCTTATTTTTCAAAAAAGAAAAAAAGAAGAAAATTTTCAAATTAACATTTTAAGAATATAATTGAAGTTACGGTCAGTGTAAGTGCATCCTCTAAATTCTATGACCACAATAATAGATAAATGTGTCCAGTGTGTCTTTCTATATATCAATTGTATTTGTGATGTATTTTAAATTGTTAAATATATGAAAAGAAGAGTCCCCTACCTAACAGTTCCACAAGGGACAAGGTCAATTTTCTATTAACTAAATTTTGTATAACATATTTTCTAAAAAAAGTCAGTTCAAAATATAAAAGAGCTCCACTTTTATTCAACATCTATTATTTTTAACATTCAATAAAACTTGAAAATTTACTATATTCAACATTTTTTTCTTTATATAATTTAACATTCTTCCTTTTAACCTTGTGCACATATTTCAAAGCATTCAAGGGTGCAGACCGTAGTTCATCAGTTAGGAAAGTATTTATCTTTATCTTTTGATAATTTTCCTGAAATCTCCTGCTTATATCCTTTGCAAAATTCATTTCCTTATTTGGCATTGTACACAAGGACTTGAATAAAATGTAGGAGTTCGGCATCATCAATGTTCAAGCCCCCAATTACTTGAAATTCCTTATTCTTAAAATCTCCTCCACTTACAAAGGAATGTCGTTGAGTATACGACTCCTGAAAAAATGATGGAAATTTGGGTGAAGAAGCAATTATACTAGGTCCATAAATCTTAGAAATGATGATGGCGTGAGAAAAAAATGAAGGAAAAGCGTCTTATTTATTCATTTTTGTTGTAATAATGAATAAATAGAGACAATAAGAAAAGATTGGATGAACTTGTGGAGAGAGAGAGAGGGATGACTCATATACGTTTTGTACAAAGAAAAAATAAAAGTTTTTCTCTGGAAATGCGCGTGACGAGGGAGGCTCTTAAAAGGTGAAGAAACACCTGCCCACCACAGCCAGTATATGTATCAAACCATGTGTACAGAGAATATCAATGGATCACAAGCCAAAAAACACGCTTACCAATATCATCTCAAGGGTTTTCACTTTGAATGAGGGGGTAAAAGCTTACCATATGATACTGCTACATGCATTATTCGAACGCTCCCAAAAAAAAGACGTCGTTATCTTTAGAGGTACACATTATATATATAGCTGATTGTATCCACGTAGTAGCGTATATTATGTAGTACATGATTATACTAACATCATAACGGGATCTCTTATTGTTCCTTGCGGATTTCTTGGAATTGAATTCAATACTGTATCTATATGTATGCCAATGTACTAAACAGAATCTCCATTTTCTTTATCAAATATTCCTACTTATACATAATTATGTTAACATATGTATTTGTACCTATGTTTAACTACACTTGATTGGTAATTCATACATCATCATGAGTGAAACTCTAAGAAATATATTATCAAAATTGTATGTAATTTTACATGTTCTAGGGGGGATCATTGAAAGATACATAACAGTCTTCTTTATAACTTTTCCTTCATTCATAAGTCCTGTGGGGCTTTATGAATATAATTATAACACCACTCAAAATTACTTCTTAACCCTCAACACCCTGAGATAATTACATAAATACTTGTTATTCCTTTGAATCTATATTTTATCAATAAATAATTATCAGTATGCTCCTAAAATATTAAAGAACATTATATATAATTATTTATTTTTCTTCATAATCCAAGATTTAAAATGTATTTATTAACTTAACGTTTTTTTTCGAGGTTTTGCTTTAAAGTTATTTTTTGTTATTACTCTTGAATTGTTGGATTCTTCATTTTTTTAATTATGAGGACTGAGGCTCACAAAGTGTGCTACAAAAATCTAAAATTATAGCCTTTATTTTAAAAATACATGCAACTTCAACAAAAAAAAAATAAGCTTTTCGCAGAATTTTCTATTATAAATAAAAATATAACACTTTTACTATAATAATGATAAATTAAATCTAGACAAACCCAGAAACTGATATTGTCAAGATTAATTTCAAATAAAAATATTGTTATTATCAACTTTTTATATTCAAAAAAATATTTTTCGCATTTTAATTAATATTGATGGCTGCAAATTGAATTTCAAAATTATAGAATGCTACAAAATATAAATAACATAATTATTATGATCGTTTAACTATTAATGAGGTAATTAAAAACGTATTTTTTGGTTTTTATTACCCAGTTCTATGCTAAGAAAATTTTAAATTTAATTCAAATTTGAAAAAAAAAAAAAATGAAATAAAAGAACACTACAGATTTATCTTAAGTGCAAATCCTACTCACATTTATACCGACACAGTCCACATGCCCACATGTATTTATATAATAGGGTGATTTAAAAAAGTTTCCAGCCTCAATGTGAAGATGGCCGCACTCGTAAATAAAAGCTAGTAATATCTATATATCATCTGTTGACAAAATGGAGAAAATCGAGTAGCGAGCTATCATTAAATATTGATTGTCCAAAATGTCAAAAACAGCTAACCACATCTATTTAGCATCTTTTGCCAGTTACTCAATGCTAGATTTTGTCCATTTTCAAAAAATCCTCCCATCAACTAACTCAAACGACATTTAACTAATAACTGCACGTCCAAAATGACAGGAACTTTGATGAGCAACTATCAACAGATGATATATATATATATACCTAGTTTTTACTTACAAGTGCTGCCATCTTCACATTGAGATCCGAAACTTTTCAGACCACTCTCGTCTATGTGGAAAATAAATTAAAAAACTAAGATATTTTTATGGACAATAGTTAACTTTATCGATATACCTATCAAAAAAAAAATTAATCATAATTTTAGAGTTTCATTTATCCTAAACAAAATATTGGAAGTTTCAAAAAAGTTCTACACAATCTTCAATACCAATGCAGAAACAAGACTTTAAATGTGTAAGCTATTGATTTTAAGAGAAAAAGATCTGGATGTCCCTAGTTTGACATATATGTATCTAGCGACCAATATAAAAATACACAAAAATGTATACTCGGTGAAAAGTGACAAGTTAACCATTTTTTGTCAAAGCTGTTATTCTTCTTCTTGAATTCTTGAAGAAGGAACATCTAAGTATAAAGTAGTCATATGTGCGTGTGCTCATGGATGACTCTGATGATTTGTTAGGAATTTATAACCGTAAGTCCTTGATACTCTTAGATTAAGAAAAATGATCACCATTGCAGTAATTATCCTTGGTAGAAACGGAGTGGCATTTGTGTACATTTTCTTCCTCTCATAGCTCCTGCTCGTAGAAAATTTAATGACACATCCACTTCTTCTTCAAATTGGCATACTTACAATGTTAACTTTTTTTTATCTTACCGGCAGATTATATTTTCTACAAGTGTATCTATATCTCACATATTAATGACTAATTGTTCCATAAAAATATTAAATAAGGATCAATAACTGTACTTATTTAATCTCACTATTCATTTATCAGAAAAATGTTCTTGCCTTATGTATATTAACATTATAGACATTCATTGTTATATTGCTTATAAAAAAAAGTCGGAACAAGATTAACAAAACTAGGTATTAAAAAAAAATGTTTATCATAAGTTGCAACTAGTTAAATATGATTAGTGAAGTTAGTGGAATGAATATAGTTATACTTTAAAAAATATATAAATCGATTTTTATAAGTTATGGGAGAGGAAATTGTAATCTTTTGGAAATAAGTTCCTTTGAAAACATTTTGTATATTCAATAAAATATGAAAATCGTCTTAGATTATTAATTTTTTGAACTACAAATAGAATTAATCTGGAGGAGAATTGCTACATTGAAATAGAAATGGCAAGCCCACAACATCAGGGAAATTAAAGCTTTAATATTATTTGGCCTTTCGTCCAAAAAATCGTCACACGAAAGTCAAGCCATGTATTTTGCTTCGTTAAGTGCCAAAGCTCTCATCGTATCAAAGCTAAACAAGCAGGAAAATATTTGTAGGTTAGATTTAAGGTTAATAATTATATCTGCCTCTGCAAGATATTCTGCTTTTTATCTCAAATACCCAAACTTCTTTTTTTTTTTTGTACAGTAGTACAACAACTTTATTCAATTAACTAAATTTCTGTAAATACAGTATAAACATTGATACAAAAAAACAAAAACAAGTTAAAATATCTCCAAGGTTAATAATCAAACTGATGTTTTCTACATATTTTAGTATGTGAAGCGGTTAGGGGGTTTTCGTACATTTAAATTTATAAAAACCATAAAAACTTTTGAAATAAAATAGTTGTTTTTGTTTTGATAGGGGCCAATATAAAGAAAAGCAAAATGGGTAGTTCTTAAAACTATTCTATATTTTTCGTATACTATTTGCATTATTCTATCTTTGTATTTTTTTTTTGTGACACAACATTCAGACAAGAAATGATTGCAGTTTACCTTGCAGATTTACAAAAGAAGCAAACCCTATCTTCAGGAGTACTTCCATGAATATTCCTCATAGTAAGTGTGTTTGTTATTACCCTGCATCGGAACAATATGTTGAAAACTCGAACAAATTGTTAGGCATAGCACAAAATTCCCGTAAATGGGAATCCCTCTTTCTATTTATTTTCTGTTTTCTTTCTTTCCTCCATTCCTTTTGTGCGTAATTGTAAACCCAATTCCGTGTGAAAATAGGTTTCAAATTCAGCATATTTTTTATTTTTTTGTTAAGGCTGGGCCCTTTGACTTTGTATGATCAAATTTCAAGCACTTACGGCATTGTGTACGCTACATTTCGGAATGTAGCTCTACTTTCTTACCCATAACCGGGATTATTGCGTGAAGCTTTTTCTTTGGCTTTATTTTAAACTTAGGTTTGCCTGACATTATTTTGCTTAATTTTTCCAAATATTTAGCTTCCTCTTCATTCTCCGGTTCCAGTGAGAGAGGAACATCTTCTATTTCACTAACGATTTCTCCATATTCTGCCATTATCTCTTTCAAACAAGCTAAATCTGTTTCTGAGCCGTTTTTAATAATCCCTCCAATAGTTTTTGTACAGTTTTTAGATTTTCTAAGCCTCTCAAGTTACACATAACTCCATCTTCAATTTTAAATTTCCCTACAACACCATTAAATTTGGTGATAATGTTTGTCGGCTTTCTGAAGGTAATTACAATAAAACCAGCCCCACTCTTACAATAATTCACTCTAACAACTTCGTCCGTGCATATAGATAATTTATCAAATATGTTTTTGTAATGCCTGACTTTCGGGATAAATCCCTGGAGATTTTTATTTTCTTTGTTTTTCCAATCCAGATAAACTTTTCCCCGAATGGGGTCAACTTGGATTTCATTTTTTCTAGTAGTTACTTTGATTTTGCTTCAGTAAGAAGTTACTTTTATATAAGAGTTTCCTACCCTATTATCTATTCTTACTTCAATAAGGTTTTTCTTCAATCTTTCAGTGTAACTCTCTTTTTTTTTTTCTCTTCTAAGTTATATTTTTTTTAGTCTGGAGGGAGTGCAATTAACCAACCATTTTCGCGCACACGCTTCACAAATTTATCCCCAAACTGCCGGGAGGTGCTTTATTTCGACCAAATTTCGTGCATAATTTTCTTGCAGTTTCGTTTGAAGACTCTCCATTTTGGAAGTATGTCTTCGGTATTTCCCAATTTGACCACCAATTAAAGGAAAGTTTTGAAAAATAACAAGAGATTATAGAGATAAAAAGTAGGCCCTCAAGTCTCACACTTTTCCAATCCATCTCACACTCTCATGTAACATATTGATATTCTCACGCATCATCAATCAACCCAGTTGAATATATTTTACATGTTACAACTTGTACAGAAATTGCAATAGGTACACAAATTAAATATGTAAATTGTTTCTTTTTAAAATTCAAATAATACTATTTGGATTATAATTTTTTTTCTGTTGGTGAATGGAAATGATTCATTTACTCAATGCATATAATTATTCCTTTATCTATAGTTAATAAATGATTAATCTGATAGATTATTATTTCTATTTAAATATCTAATCATAAATATATTCATTTTTTTAAATATTATGTATGAGATAAGAGGGTTACGACCTATTTATTCAATCAATAACTATTAGACTTTTTCCCTAAATTTACAAAAAATAAAAACAGTGTTTTTTATTGAACTTTTTTCCTCATGTTCCTTTAATTTGACATTATGGTATTACAATTTCTCCCTCTGACCTAGAAATTATCTTTGAAGTCCATTATATTAAGTATATTTATTTTTCTGGAAACAACTCAGTATCAAACCTACCGAAATTGAGCTCCAAAAAGATTTTTTTAGACTTTTTAGCCTTAAAAAATATAGAATAACAATTACGAAAAAACAAATCCTTAACTACAATAATAATTTATTTTATTAATTCATACAGTTGGTTGTTATTCACTTCATGAATCAAGGCTATCTCAATTTTAAATATCCCAAGGAGCCCTTTAGGCATGCACATTTTTTTGTTTTTAATTGTTTAATGCGAGTTTAATCTAATCTAAATTCTTGAAACTTTTACTAACACAACACCAGAAAATAGATTATTCTGACAAATTAGAAAAGCCAGTTGTTGTTAAGGAAACAGTAACATTATCTTCGGACATTTCCTTACTTGTTACAGGTTCTCCTCTTCTCAGCTCACTGATTTTGCTGTTGTGTGTCCTATGTACTCAACATCCAGAAATGAATTAATATCTGAGAACAAAAGTATATTACTGATTCCACATAAATAGAGATGTGCATAAGTTCATTCAGTATTTCATCCAGGAGAAATGTTAGCGTTGGTGCCTTGCTGCTCATATAACACACGGAAGGACGTTGCCGTCTCCTCTCATTCTCAGTCAACCTAGATGTTGGGCAGTTTTGGAGATAGTCTGTTCGTCAGGGAGTGTAAAATTTTAATAGCCAAGGATTCGGGGGTTTTCAAAGTCCTGTGGATCATAATTTTCTTTAAAAGATATAATACTGGATCTAAGAATTACTTATTATCAACATGTATTTGCAGCTAAAGTACAGGACGTAATATTTTAAAAAAATTGGGAGAGTACATATGTAAAATCATTAATGTGATTTTAAATTATGTTTAGCAAAGAGTATGGGGTAGTTTAAGCTCAACTCGTCATACTAAAAAAATAAAAAAAAGGTATTAAGTCCTATCTGTTATTCTTGAGAAGAGAATTTCTAAGTATTGCTTAGGTATAGCGTCTCCATATGCCCATGAAAAACAAAGAGTAACGTCAAGGAATGAAGGGGCGTACGCTTCGATAGTAATCAAGTATAGTATGTCTGTTTGTCGATGCCTAATAACTATGACAATGAGGGGACAACAGTAAGTAAGGAATACAACTAATACTCGTAAATGTAAAGGCAAGGTTATTAAAGTAATTATCTGTATGTTTTGCTTTTTGAAACCTTTTTTCTCCCCATTTCTTTAGCCTCAAATTTCAATATTGTTTATTTAAGGACATAAAAGTATGAATATATTACATACTTATGGTTAGTAAGTGCATACATAAAAACTATTTTGTCGTTATAACTTTCTCATAAAGAAATTGACTTTATGAAAGCATACATAATCTATGTCACTAATGATTTAAAAATAACAGTCTTACATTAGTTATGACGTATGAGTCAATGTAAATAGCACTAAGTACATCATGTTGGCTTTCTTTATCTTCATTCTTCATGCATCAATTTGAGTATGTAGTGGTTACATATTGTCTGCGTTAGGAAATGTTTATAATTAGGTATTTGTATAAATAAGAAAAAGGGCTTTAGGATTCTCTGGGATGTTCCTTCTTCTTAGAAAAAAAAAATATGATGGTCTCTGGTCACCGTATTTGAAAGTTCACTTTAGTGTAAATTTTTGTTAGTGAACTGGGATATTAACCCCAAAATTTATAAATATGCTTCAAAAATCAAAATACTTTAACTCTATAATGTATAATTGTTCATTCTCAAAAATGGAGTGGCCATGGCCTGCCTGTTTTCTAAAACTTGTTTTAGCATTGCATTATTAGGGACAGTTTTATCATGAGCAGGTAAAGAGTAACTGAGGAGCAAGTTGACATACTTGAGGCAAATATAAAAAAATATTTTTTTTGTTTAAATTGATTGTTAGGAGTGAAAAGTCCCTGAACCTGAAATAAATAAATGGTTGGAAAATTTAAGAGGATCACAATATATTCAATTATCAATATGCAGGATAAAGATAGTATCAAACAAAAATAGGGCATTTTATAATAGTTTCATCTTTGTATGACATCCCCATCAAGGGGCTTTCAAATTGTATTTGATAATGCTATAATTTCTTTGTGGAAAATATCATTTTATACATTTTGAACTTTATTTGGTAAGATTTGATCAATTATTTGATCACATACAAATTTCCAAATCCAATGTCCTCTGTCTTTGGAATTCTTCAGTTTGTTTGAGAAGAGTAATTACTTTTTGCAATTCCGTCTGAAAAATTGAAAGGTTAGATGGAACATTTTTGGCAATTATTTAGAATTTATTGTCTTTAAATCAAAATGTAGTTCCTTCATTTTAAGTATGAAGTTATTGTTACCAACAGTTGTAATTGTTGATAAAATTATAATAAATATACGTCTAACAATATAGATAACTATTAAATAAAATTGATTCCCTCAATTGACAGTAGAAGCAAAACCTTTTATGCCAAGCCCATATTTAGGGTAAAATTATACCTATAAGGTATAGTAAAAAGTACATAACCACGGCACAAAGGTAAGTCCATACAGTAAATTATGTTCATATTCTTCTGAATTGATTCCATTATTTATAGTTCAATTTAGAACTAAAATATTGATAATAAAATAGTTCAACTGTTTTTGTCTGCTATAGTGTCAGGAAGACTATATCTTATTCAAAATATAATTTATGTATTAATATTAGGTGTTTATCAAATATTGCCCAATCCAATATTGAATTGAACAGTAATACACCTGTGGGACTGACGCTTTAGTTAAATTACATCGTGATTAATTAAATATATAGAATTTATCATCAAAATTATAGATACTTGATATATAGATCGGGGAAAAAAATATTGAGCATTTATAAAAACAAGTAATTTTTGAGGTAGGATAGAGATTTGATTTGTTCCAAAATTGAAAGTTATTTTTTGTTGAGTTCTTAAAATGCTCTTGCATCCGAAAATTAGTGTTAAAATTAAATTTGATGTTTATACTACAGCTAGTGAGGGATATTGCCAAACACAAGCTAACTGTGTAAACACATTTTCATTATTTATTATATTGAGCAAATACATTCAAGTATTAAAGTAAAGGCACTTAAACACTATTATCACAAAAATCCTAATTAGCAGCATTTGGCGATGACGAATTAATAGGCAAAGTGGTAGAATATGCCGATTAATTTCAGATTAATTGTAACTTTGGCTGACTTTTAAAAGAAATCTTGGAATTTTTTTAAGAAAAAAGTTATCATATCGTTAAACAGCCAATCATACACGTTCAAACTATTTCCAAAAATAGTGTTATCTAAGAGCATAGTGACTATGAATTATTCAATGGAATGTCAAGAATGTTTTCTGCTTTATTTTCTTATTGATGACTCATTTACTTCTTCATATTTTTTTTTTTTGACTAAATATATTCATAGTCATATAATAGTCACTCATTTAAATATCCATTGTAAGAAACACACCAAAATTGTCTTTTACCCATGGATTTATGATACATTTACCCCTATTTTTGAGCTTTTTATTCGTCATAGTCCTATCCATTTGCCAAGGGCATGAGTACCTTAGAGAATGATTACGTTATATCATATTTATTTCTTTATTGAAGGATATTCCATTATATGTTGAGATAGTAATTTAATAAATATCATGACCTATCAACAATAAAGCAAGTTATAATTTCTCAAAAGTAAATCTGGATTAAATATATTTTTTGATATGGATAGATTTGATTTATAGGGTCATATTTGAGTAAAAATAAGTATCATGGACAAAATGAGGATTCTAAGATTGAGTTAATTATTTTGGGTATCTCAACACTTCTCCTAAATTTTGAATGCAGGCCCAATAATTGATTGATGTATGTCTAATAAATATTGTGCATTTTTTATTAGGTCATTATCATATCACCAAAAAGAGGCTTAATTTAACCCAACCACCTCAAAGTCTGATGTAATGTATGTTACAAGTGGGCTTGAATTTGTAATCATAAAAATTAACTTTTTTTTTAGTAGCAATGAGATAATTGGTTCCCAAGATATGGAATCCCTATTATTGTCTATTTTAGCGGGTAAACATCAAATTTTTAATGCTCAATAAAATAAGTTAAACCTCAAACCCTCCTTGTAGGTATCACTCCGTTATCCTGATTTTATAACACAGCCTTTCTTCTAAAAAGAAATAGAAAAAAATGCAAAAAATCAGTTCGTAGTTCACTAATTCTTTTCAAATATTCAATAACTATTAACGAGTTGTATAGTAGCCATTGCTCAGAACTCCATAAAATCTCATTCTAATTAATCCAATTAACAATCAAAACACTGATAAATGAAAATGAAGCATAATAATCGAGAGGTGACAACAAAAACGGTGTAACGCAGTGGTATATCTTTATTAACAATTTTTTATATAAGATTAAAAAAAAATCAATATTTGTTTTCATTCTTAAGAAAAAAATGAAAAAAATTGTATAAGGTTGTGTGAACAAAGATATTTTCAATTTTATACTGCTAAATTTAAGATATTTTGTAAATTGTTTCTAGCAATCAGAAATCATTATATATTGAACAAAAGTTAATTAAAAAGTTTTTTTTCGTCTTCTTCCTGGCGAATTACAATGTATTATATATTTATGAGGAATGCTGTTTCCTAATTTTTTCATTTTCTTTTGCAGCAAAGTTAGTATTTCAATATGAGAACAAAGGGACCACTGATACAGATGAGTCATACAATTCCTGAGATTCTACAAATCTTTTCAAAAATAATTATGTCTGTTGATCTTATGTCCACCAATTCTGTGGAAAAAAAAGTCAGCTAAAAAGAAATTAGCTGTAGGATAAAAGTTATTTTAATTTATCGCGTAAATATTTTGATTTGATATGTTAAGAAGCTAAAAAAACTTTCCGCTCACTCAATCAGAATCAACTTTGTCTATGTTCTATGAGCCGTCAATCCCGCTTTATTTTGTTCAAAAAATATTTAAAATGTTTCCGTCGTATTTTTACCGACATGCGTTTAAATATCTTACGCCTTTCATGATTATTACTACGTATATTGTAAATAAAATTAGAATATATCGCTGTCATTCAATAAATATTTATTACGAATCATGAAAAAAAAAATCTACTAAGTAAAAATATAATTTAGACAAACTATATAAATGATGATGATAAAAATATATTTTAAGATACATTACAGTGTTGAGTTCTAGTAAAATTGTCCGAGTTTATGTTTGTAAAGTTAAAGTTTAAAAAAAGCGGAGAAACATGCCTGTTTATGTGGGTTATCACATCTTATTTATAAAGGATATCGGGAGAAGAGTTGTTCTCGCAAAAAAAAAAAATTATATAACATATAAATATCTATTAGGGGAGGTACGGTACGGGGTTGTACCCCGGTTCGGTTTGGAACGTATATTTATGATGATGTATTAAATATTATAAAATTTTGGTCACCTTTTTTTGGTTTATAATAAACGGAGCAATTGTGTTGGTTATTATTTATTACAAAATCGATATTGTGATTGCTAATCGGTATTTTTTAATACAAAAAAATGTAGACTACCTCATCTTTTAAAATAGAAAAAATATTATAAATTATAGTATTGTATAGCCTATGTATACTTTTAAACTTACCTTAAGTTAAGTATACAGAGGAATAATTTATTTATACAGAAAATAAATTATTAAAGAATAAAAATAAATTGAACCTACTACAAAAACTAAAAAGTAATATCATACCGTTTCGAACCTCGTTCTGTGAAAGGTGTGCCGCAGTTTCTACCGAGCTGTGGGCTTAGGGTACAGTCTATGCCCTAATGTATATAAGTATATATGTACACTTAGACGTGCACACACAGGGGAGATGTGGTATCCTCCCTTTAGGTTCTTTACATTTATTGTCTTACTGATGATATCTTTGGTCGTATACAAGATGTTTTCATTTAATGAGACCACAAATGACGTCATTTATTTTCCCTCATGATGTAAGGAACATATTTATTTCTTCCTTAGCAGAATTTACATTGCTTTATTCAGGTAAAATTGTTAATTCTGTGAGGCTATGTTCTGAGTTATACAGTAATATTTAAATATATTAAATGGCTTTAGTGGACAAAAAAGTGTCACTAGGACCACTACTACTTCGTACAACTATTAATCACGCTGTCATTGTTTCCCCACTTAACTTATAGTTTTGAGGGCGATATAACATTTTTGAAGTTAGATCGACTTAGAAATTTGGAGCATTTCTTTATACCGTTGATTTCAAGCCAAGTATCGTCTTTTAAGTTCACATACATAAAGTTTATTTCGATCCTTTAGAACGACTGTGTGCAAACCTACGCATTTTTCTCCCGAATGCGTCGTCCATTGAGCTACGTCATTCCTTTATCATGGTTTGGATTATTCTTTTTAATCATATTAGTGATATTTCTATTTTTTTTTATTTTTTAGACATGTTAATTAAATCTTTTGATTTAAGTTTTTTTGTATTTTAAAGTATTTAAAACCAGTCATTTCATTGTGTTTTTTTAAATAGGATGTTATATAGGTAAAATATGATTCTTCTCCGCTTTCAAAAAAAAATTATATATATTAAAGAAAAATAGTGCTGTTTTCCTTTTTTATGTGTACTTCTACGAACCTAGGCCTAAAATACATTATTGTATTTAAGTGTCTTTGTTACTTTGTTTATTGTCATGTTTGATTGAGGGTGTTGGGAAGTGAATTATTATTATTATTATGTGCTGCAAAATTGGGCAATAACCCTACTCCACAAGATCAAGATATAATTTGGGTCTATTATATTTCGCCAATTTTTAAGAATCAAAATCGGAATTGTACCTAAGAGAACCATGAGTTAAGAAATTTAATTACTCTACCAAATGGCCGATGGTAAATTAATTTAGAATCGTCATGCGAAAGGAATATTGAACATATTAGACATTACTCCTAGATCTTTACTTAGACCGTTATCAGACATTCCTTCATGGAGGGAAATGACACGGCACTTCCAACTTTATTAAATCTATTTGTAATGATGTATAATGAGAATGTTAAAAAATTAGGAACCTAAAAACAATATGGTAAGCTGTTAATTAAAAAAAATATTTTGGAAGAGATCAGCAACAATCAACTATTACAGGGGGGACAAGGGGGGGGGGCAAGGAAATAAACAAGGACATTGTCAAGAATTAATCCCAAATTCTACTCTGAGTCCAACAAAAATTTACAATTATAACTCTCCAACAAATCCTCAAGGTTATTCTCCTGCCTTTTATAAGCACACATGGAATTCAATCATTTTAAAAAAATAATTGAATCCATTTAGGATAGGAAGTTTAATGCTCAGAAATTAAATAGTAATAACAAGGAAAAGGAAAAGCAAAGTCATTCTTCAGATTACCAATTCAAAAAACAAAACAAAAAACAGCCCGCTAAAATAATCACACGATTTACAAAACTATCTATTAGTCATACCAGTGAAATTAGTCGACTGTTCTTTGAGACATGGGATTTCTGTATAAGGATAATGCTCTTTTGGGTCTCCCTACTTCTGGGATTGGCTTTGCTTCCAATCACGAGTAACCTAAATTTTATTCCGGTAATGGACAGTGTCTTGAATAACTAATAACGATAGGTTTCTGTTTGAGACTCGTAATTGGCTAGAATATAACTCTTATTTGACTTAGAAGAAAATAAATTCAGACAAGACTTTGATACATTGCATTCTTTTTCCTCACTCATTTACACAGAAGAACCTTTACAGCATAGGTGTTTACAGTTAAATGTTTATAATTTTAAAATATATTTTTATTAAGTCCTGATAGTTATTTTGAAAAAAATCAATACTATCAAAAATATACCATACATTCCTAACTTAAATCAAGTATAGGTAGTCTTTTATTGTTAATAATTTTGCTTTATTTATTGAAATGAAAATAAAACTCCTACTATTTATGGTAATAATAGAAAAATAAAAAATTCAATATTTATACTCGTATGTGGTTAAAAAAAGTTACAATTTTTTTTTAAATTTAATAGATGATTCATATGGCATATTTTTTATAGTTATTCTCACTTTTTTAAAGCTAAAAATTTAAGGGAGAATTTGTATAGTCGCTATTTAAGTGATCTTATATTTTTACTTGTGTTTCTAGGTTTGCCTTAAATCTCTACTAAGCCCTATTGTGCGCTTTAGCTTATGCTCTGTAACAATTTTTGTGTTCTGCGTATTGTAAAAAAAAATTATCGAAAAGCTCATTAGAGTCTCTTTCTACCCCAAGCTATACTAAACAGCTTTCGATATTATAAATGTTCGTGAATTTAAAGTTATTCAAATAGGTACATTATGTTTTCGTTTATTATAGATTTGTAGCTCTTGACGATGAAGGCCGTGTCCCTGCCTTACGACGCTGTCATGATATCACCAAGAAGTAAATAGAAATTTGGATGAGATGTGCGGCAGACATTCTTCTTTAAGGTGCCCTAAACTACAAAGTCTGGGGGATTGATATCAGGACAAGAGAATGACCACATGAAGGCAGAAAAGAATTTAGTCATATTGTTGCTATAAATTTTTTTGTTCTTGTTGGCCATTTAACACCATTTCTATCCTTATTGGAATTTTTGATGTTGTACAAAGTGAAACAGGGAAATTTTACATGTCGTTAGAAATATTTTTTTGTGCTAATTAAGGTTTCAGGTGACATTTCAAGCAATGTTCTGATACAAATATTGTTTTTCTTGTGCATTGTTTTAATTTGATCAAAATTGGACGAAAAATGAGTGAACAGGAATCAAAAAGGCAAAGAGTTTCGGATCATCTCGACACGGAGGATGATCCAAAAAGAGTTTCAGACACTGCCAGTGTGACTATGAGGACAGTTCGGAGCTTCAAGATTGCCAAAGAGAATAGGAAAGGAATCAAAAGAAAGGCAGGAAGTGGAAGAAATGGTTTGAAGTGAGATGAAACATTTATCTAGTCCGCAGAGGCCAAGATCAAAGAAGATTCAACAGCATCAATGCGCTGCTTGACTGACGTGGTAAACGTTTATAAGATCACCATCAGGAGGGTAGTTCATGATGAACTCGGCCTTAAGGGCTTTGTCAGGACTCCAGACATCTCTTCACCGATAGAATGAAAGTCTTAAGGGTGGAGAGATGCAAAAAAGTCATTCATTACTTGGTAAATCATCCGTCGACTGTGAAGATCTTCACAGTCGACCTGGTTTTGAACAGCAGAACCGACAGATTTATTGCAGCATTATCTTAGGATGCCTAAAATTCATGAGTAAACTAAGTGTGCCAAAATTCTGCACATAATTCTGAGATTTAGATACTCGTCCCAGTGTGTTTTTGTACCAAAATTTTCAACATCACTTTAATTTCTTTTTACAGGATGCTACTTTTCTTCAATATTTTTTATCCAAAAGAGCTTACCCCCTTTGAATTTGGTACTTAACTATTTTAAAGTGTGAGGATTCCAAATATTCAAGTCAAAACTAGAATATTTAAATTTTTTATCACCTTAATTTTGATTTAAAAAAAAATATACATATACTAACAAATACTTAAACAATATCCAAAAAAATGGCCCTACTTTAATGAATATGAAATTGTGGTAAATGTGCCAAAAATTGTGTTGGCTTTTTATCATAGTTCTCAAGGTAAGACCTCACAGCTATGTTTACTTTCCCCGGAAATTCGGTCAATTTTACGTACTTCTTTATATCTTAAACTTATTTTATGATTTAAATAAGCTGAAAAAAGAAAAATGAAATACAGTTTTTGATAATATTGCTTAAAAGTAGAAAAATTTAAAGAAATATTGTTAATTTATAGTATAGCCGATGTAAATAGTTGGACATTATTTTGAAATAGTTTGTTCATTCTTTTGTGAGGCTTGGAACTGTTGTCCTTTCACTCTTATTGTTACTGTTATGAGAATGGCGTCCCTAGACTCTTTTTAGAGGAATTGAATTACTCAACGGGGATTCGAAAGTTCCTGCCAATATACATACATTCCCCGGTACAAATTAGCATGAACATTTTTTGACAAGATTGGGGTCATTTTTCTTTACAGAAGGGCAAGATACTTTTGTTGTTGTTTTTATTTTTATGGAATTTTAAACAAATATCTCCCACAACTTTTGCATAAATTTTATATAGTTTGGCTGAATTGTAACTGAGTAAAGGCTTTGCTTACAAGCATCTGTGATGCATTTCGTATATCTCAAGAGCATATTGGGTTCATTCAATGCTGTAAGATAATATTAAAGGTAAAAAAAGTTCTTTATTCAATCGTTAATTTGAATAAATTGGCAATAGCTATGGGCTATGAGGTTCTCCTACCCTTCCAAGGATAGGAAGATCCTCATAGAAAATATATAAATGAATGAGTACCTATTTACATTCAATCAACATTTCTGACATTCCTTTTTCAATTCATTGCGAGCATTCTTTTATACCCATCTACATACAACCAAACAAACAACCCATTATTGTTATCATTCAAATATTTTAGTATTTTGTGGGATGTGAAGGAAGGGTCAGCTGAAAGGAATAGTCATGAGGTAAGGAAAATGAATAACGTGTTTGAGAATTTAATTCGAATATGAATCATCTTTTAGTTATTTTTATATGCATCTATTAAATTTTGTGGGACTCTTGAGAATGTTTCTAAGAGTTCTTGTCTTGGCTTGTGCGTAGGAAGTTGAGCAGTCCATTTACCTTTAATAAGCCAACAATGTGGTTATGTCCACTGTTCACACTTCTTTGGAAATGTTAGTATCTAAGCAAGAAATTGAACGTTTGAAAAGAAAGGAGTTTGTTTCAACCCTCTGTTTTTGTACATCATTTTTATAATGTGGCTTTGAACTAAGTAAAAAAGAAACCCCAAAAATAAAAAGTATTGTATTACACTGTAAACTGAAGAAAGATAAAGTTATTGACGTCATTAAAAGTTTGTATCATTTTTTTAATCAATTCCATCCATTTTAAACTCGTATATCTAAATTAAAATGCGTAAAATACTTTTATAAATACATAATAAATTGAAAACAAAAAAAAATCCATATTTCAACATAATCTTAATAACATGAATTTGGATTTTACAAGATATAATTTGTTATTGAAAAACATTAAATTACAAAAAAGAACGACTTTCTAGAAAATAGTTTATTATTATTGACTAAACTGAATGAATTGCAGAAAAGAAGATTTAATATTTTTGTAAATCTGGGGGTGTAAAATATATCAGTTTAACAAAAGAAAAAAAATATATAGCTAAAAAAGGTGAGTAATTATATGAAACGCAATGAAAAATATCAATTGAAAGGAAGATTATCGAAATCTACATAAGTTACTTGTCAACAAAAAGAGAGGCTACTAAGGATATTTTTATTTAATATACTCTTTTACAAGCAATTATCATTTATTTCTATACAAACATATTCTTATTAAGAATTTGGAAACGCCGTAAATATGTTGTCACCATGAAATCATTAAGATATGATAAATTTTTTATTATAAAGGGGTAATATTGAAACGAAATTAAACCCCATAATTTAAATAGAGGGATTCACTATAAATAAGATTATCCCAGAAACTTTCATGTAAGTCTATCATTGATCCAGAGTTTTGAAGCTATATAGGGATAATGCAGAATATTTAAGGCTAAAGCTTTAAAAAAACACGAGAAATTAGAAATTGTGTTCTTTATGAAGGTCAGGATTGTCAAACATACGGTTAAATTAAGTTTTGTGAACCAGAATAAAAATATTTCTCATCAAAGAAATAGTAAACAAGAAATTTACTCTAGTCCAATTCAGAGTCTATTAATTTTTCATTTTTTTTAGATATTTCGTTTTGAATTCGAAATGATTTAGAGTCTATCATATTAATATCTAAATATATTAATTAAAAACATTTATTATATCATAGTAAAAAAATTGTAATTATAAAATTTCGAATTCAAATCAAAATATATGTAAGACAAAAATGTTAACTTCACATTATTTCAACACTTTTATAGCAAATGAAATAATAATTAATCCAATTTTATAAAGATTAAATTTCATCCACGGCTCTAATTTCAGATCAAAGGTCATAAAAAGACCAAGCTTATATAAAAAAAAGTACAATTATTTATCAACAATCATTATAGCAATGTTAAAATACAGATTTAGTGCGACCAATCACTAAATTTTATTATAGATTATTCAATTCTGGAATTTTAATTAACTGAGATATGACTAATCTTGATCTTTTGTTAGTGAACTGAGATTTTCTGTACCTCAAATTTTATCAAATTACTTCAAATAATTTCAAAATAGATGTGATTGCCAGAACTTTTATTATGGTCCTGAAGCATCATTCAAAATATATTTTACTTTTTATTGTTGTAAAAATGTATTTATTTAGAATTATTTCTAAATTATGCAATTTTTAATATACAATTTGATTAATTTTGACGCTTTTTCGTCGTTTTTTTGCTTTTCCTAAGGTATAAGTGTTGCTACTGATATAATATAACTTGATATTCTTTGTATCACACCCAACTTCACTAAATTAATTTTTTCTTCATAATCCAAATTATAATGTTTAACCTATAATAATCAAAAATTTAATTTTATTGTTTATATAAATTAAAAAAAGGAAGTTGTTAAGTATTTCAGTTAATATTTACAAGTTTAAAATGAATGGAATTCTTAATGAGATAATATAAATTTAAGTAACATAATTTTGAGACTATGTCGACTGTTTATCACGTAATACATGAAATCTTGAGTTTAAATCTTTTTAGGTATACTGTATACAAATTTATTTCAATATATTTATCTTGAATCTAAAACACATAAAATTTTGAAGAAGAACATGAAAAAAAAAGAAATGAAAAGAATTAAAAGAAAAAAATTGTAAACGGAAAATTAACTTCTAAAGGAATGTTTTCACGAAGTAAAAAAGAAGAACATATTGCACACTGCTAATGAAGAAAAAACATAAGTTGAAGTTAAGTAATTTTAGAAACATACTCTTCAAATACATTATAGGCATGTTGATAGGTGTCTATTTTTTTATAATCCCCTATTAAGCCATTGATTCAAAGGATATGAATTTGCACTAATATTTACTTAAGATTCCTATATTCGATATGTACAATATGTAACATGTTTCTAATAATTTCTATCAATAAACACATCATATTAATTTGTAATTAGTTATTGCAAGGTGTATACCCAGAAAAGAGGCTGTAATTTACAATAGTGGAGAAAATATTAAATACATTTTGCTTTTAAATATATCAATTTCCAATTTTATTGGGATACGTCTATTTAATAAAATGTTATAAGCCTTTAAACTTTTGGTTATCAGACCAGACATTTAGCATTCACATTATGCATTTAATTAATTATCTGTATCTGAGCTATATTATATCATACATATTGATTTATGGGTTGTAATCATGAATATGATATAAAATATGATCCAATACGACTCATTTCTTAAATAATGTTCAAATAACGACTGATTTTCTCATATATATTTGATAACATTTTATTAAAAAGTTCTGCGTAACAATATTACACGAAAAAAAAATGCTTCCAACGTGTACTAGAAAGTTAGACACATAATATTTGTTTTACATACATAGATAAAAATAAATAAATATAATCGTGCTAAAATGTATTTTGCATTTTTACAAATACATATAATTACTCAGTTGTACAATAAAGAAAAAGATATCATAAGTTAATTTATTCTACGTAAAATCAAAGCATAATGGTTTTTACAAAATGAATAAAAAGTTGCGTCCCCGGAAATAGGTGAAATATTTTTAAAACGGATCTTGTCTAGATGGAAGAAGGGATCTTTTTATTTTACAGGGTTAAATATGCTGTTTCCAAGTAAAACATCCTTTTCAAATTATTTTTTTACGCGTACTTAAAGAAATATTTGTACATTGAAGTGATTTAAAAAAATAGAATTCCTTTTTAATATGTTTAAATATATACATGTGCTTCAAATTTTTGTTATTTTTCGTATCTTTATTATGGGCACATTAATTATTATTTTAAAATACTTTATTAGGATCTCAAAGCTCCTATTTTTCTATAAATTAAATGTTTCCTAGGTTTATAGGGGTTTAAACAGTGTCCAAGTCTCATTCTTCCATTTTGTAAATAAAGAGACTTTAGGAATAAATGAATATCATCTTCTTATTTCTCCCCACACACGACCCGCAAATACTTGTACTGTTCTTTTTAACACATTGAATTGTAGGAAGATAATTCTTAATGATCTTATAATTGAGCCATAATGTGTTATGAGAAATAACAACCCTATGAATACTTTTTACAATCACCTTGGAAATTTTATTAATCCACCATCTCTTCCTTAAGCTCTTGATAATCCTGAAACCAGATGAGGTAGGTGATGTGTGATTTTTTGATATTATATTAGAAAAATGCACCCACAAGTCTTTCAAAAAATCAGCGACGCATTTTTCTAAAATTCGTAAGCACTTAACAAAATGAGACCATCATTTTATCACTCCTTATAACTTATATATCACCCCACTCTTTGTCTCAATTTCCTCTGACAATACTCCCCAAAGATCCATAATACTCTTAGGTTTCAATTTCTATGCATATTAATTAACTAGTAGGAGTACCCGGCTTAGCACGGATTTATTAGATGTCGACAAGAAGACGGACACACTTCGGTTGTTAATATATTTTTACATTCATTTTCTTTTCTTTTTTAATATGATGTACTTGGCTTTAGCTACACACACACGTTATTCTATTCCATTGTATAGTAAAGTAGTCCCGTAGTTGTAAGATATTAAGCACACACTCAAGAATAAGGCATCGATAAACTTACACACTTTGATCCATTAATATAGACCTTGAAATAGAGCTAGTGGAGATGTACATAATATTTACGACTATAAAAACTCAAAGTTATATATTTATAAGTAATATGTTTTAACTTTAAAAATTCTTAACCGGAATACAAGAAAACTATTTAACTGCTACGAAAAGAATGAAGATATAAAGTCGAAATACATTTTCCCCCATGATTTTAACCGGGTTGGGATACAAAAATGAACAAGGCCATACAGGGTTGGGCTATCACTTGAGATGTTATTTTCATTCATCAATTATTTACTTTGTTGAACATATATTGACGTATGGGGATTTAAAATTCATTGAAATGTTAAAAATGATCCTTACGCCGATACATTCGTTAAATATATAAACGCAGGGATAAGTAAATAAAAATAACGCACTTTGTTTTGAAAAGAGTGCGTGAAGTCAATATAATCTCCATCAAGATCAATGGAATCTTTCCAGCGCAGGTTGAACATTTTCAAGTAAGGTGAATGAAAAATCAATTCCTTAGGTAATTGATGAAGGTTTTCCACTATTTTTATTGACTAGTGATACGGGTCGTTATTTTTGGTGAAACAGTATGTTCTTCTTCTTCAAAAGAGCCATTTTCTTATGTTTTCGTCCTTTAAACACTCTAATAAGGCTTTATAATATTCAATTTTGATGTTAGTTCAAATCTCAAAATACCAAGGCCATAACTATTCAGACTGATAGTTGTGCTTGCAAACGGATTGTACGAGGTTCACCAGTTGCTGTCCAATTGTTTGATAATTGTTTTGATTCTCGAATACTGTGAAGGATCGAAGTTTCATCCATTGCCACATAAAGACGGAATAATTCCGTTTTTTTACATTTAAAAATGGCCAAACATTGCTTGGAATCAATAGCACGTTTTTGGTCAACACTGAGCAATCGCTGCACCAACTTTGAACAGAGCTTTCTCATGGAAAAATGTACTTCCAATTTATAGGCAACACTTTCCCATAATTCAAAAAGATTTTATTGATTTTTCTATTTTCTGTTGTTACTGCCTCATTTGAACGTCCACTTCGTTCTGCATCATTCGTGTCTTTACGACCAGCTTTGAAGTCGGCAAACCAACTTTAAATTTTTGTTTCTGATAGAGAAGAGTCCTCAAAACACTGTTCAAGCCATTGCTTAGCTTGAACATTACTTTTTCCCATCAAGAAATAAATTTTATAACAAAAAAACAAAATTGTTTTTGAACCATTGTTTTGGAAATAAGAAAAGTAGCGTCACACGAGCTCAAAACCCCACAAACTAATAACAGATTCTCTTGAAATTTTGACAATTGTCTTTGAAAGACGATATTTAAGGAAAATGTGGTTAATTAAGAAAAATAGCGCCATCTATGTGTCAGAATAATAAATGCATGAATGTATTTCAGTATATTAATATATACATAACTATAAATACTATTATATTATATCAGATATTATAGGTTTTATATTTTATATAAATAGTAGTTGACATAAGCGTATCGTGAGTATTATGTGCTAGGATAATTGAAACAAAAATATTCATAAATTTATAGAAACGCAGACACACATAAGTAGACCAACAACCTTAAAAAAACCACAAAAATGATACATTAAACTTATACAATTGTTCCTCACATAACACATTATAATATTTCTTTTAAATGTAAATTAAATGTAACTTATATATACATATATATATTATATTTATAAAAAGTTATATAGGTCTTCTATAATTATTATTTTATGGACTTATAAAGAGTGTCTAATACTTCTATCTATCACAAAGATGTATGTTTGTCTGTCTTTACTCTATATAACATGTATTTATCCTTTAATGAAACTCTACTCTGTTAAATGAAGAAAAAAAGGTGATGACAAACATAGAAGAGAGGAAGAGAGAAGGAGAAAATTGACTTTAACGAGAAAAAACGACAACAACAAGAAAATGGTTATACATAAAATCATTCATTTGCAAAAGTTGAAAGATAACAGAGCTAAGCGCATTTTGTGAAAGTTAGTTTGAGGAAATGTTATAAATAAATTATTATTAGTTAAACAACATAATCCCTCTTTCTCTCTTCTTCCTAGATTTAAAAAAATAAGTATATTGTATACAGATATTTAAGGTATTATAAATATGACAAAGATAAGACATTGGAAAAATTTTAAATCCAAACACACGATCAAGGGAAAAAATAATTGATTCATGGAAAGGAAGAATCTAATCAAACTGAATGCATGTCGAATATTTTATTGTTATAATTATGTATATATGTTGTGTACACGTCGCAACTTGTACGATTAAATTGAATAGTAGGGTGGTTTGTCTTTCAATTTTTATTTTATTTTGGAATTTCAATTACGAAAAGAGACACAAGTTAGTCATTTCGTTCATAAAGATTAAGCTAATTCAGGAATAATTATGGTAGAAATTATTTTAACATAAAAAAACAATAAAAAAGTTTTTGAAAGCTACCATTTGGAACAAAGAAAGAGAATTAAATAAGAAAATTTTAATCTTTCCTTTCTGATAATGTAAAAAAAAGGATGCGCGCGCTATACGCGGATTATCAAATTTTCCTCATTTTTTTCTCATTTCTTGTCCATAGGACAAGTTTAGTAAAAATATTTTTCATTACTTTTTATAGGTTAAAAAATTGTTTATAAAACATTATTTTATGCAAAATAACTAAAAATATCGTTTGTGTATCTACATTCACTAAGTAAAGAGTTTTTGGGTTTTTTTTTTCTTCATAATTTGATCGAAATGTGCCACCTAAAGATGGGCAATACAATTTTGTATAAGTAATTTCCATATCATATGGCAACTTCTCCCCATAGAAGTGATCAAAATTTAAAAAAAAATAAAAAAACGTGAAAATCAAACTGCTTTTTAATTTACAACTATTAATTGATGCTAATATTCATCTAATTTCATTTTGAAATACTAGTATGCTATATAAATGGCATGGATATTATGTATTTATGAGATATATAACTGTTGGCATTTGAATTTTATAATTTGGCACATAATACTTATCAATTATTTAGTAGTAATTTGTACTAAAATAGCCCAAATTGTCAGCATTCATATTTTCGTAAATCATCCTAGGAGTTATCAATTATTGAATTATCTTCATCCCAAGTACTTTATTTATAATTATTATTTTTTTTTTTTAGTTGAAACTTGTACAATAATGCAAATTGAACACCGCATGTACATATATATATCTCTGGTGGACAACTTATATCCTTTATGAACAAATTGTACAAGGTTCTAACCAAAAATAACATGATGAATAAAGAATTGATAATACTTGTAACGAAGATAACGCGACTGTGGCACATTATAAGGTTAATACTTTGTCACGTTCTTATATATTACATTCATCATTTTAATTTTTTACATTTGATGATGTTTTTTTTTTGATAGAATTTTTTTTTGTCCAAATTATCAATGGATAATTGATTATAAAAATCCAAATGTCATACTTATGACCTTCCAATGTTGCAAACAACCCATAGTATCATCGTAAAAAACAGCTGAATTCAAATTTTATCAAAAATAACAATTGTTATTTAATCTAAGAGATGTTCTCGTAGATTGTATATTTCAATGAAAACCAACAAAAAAAACTACGTCAATTACTTTTAATGTTTAAAAAAACCTCAATTTCTATCCAATATTTTGACCGATTTCAATTTTTTTTTAAATGAAGAAGGATTTTAAGGCTGAATTAACTTACTAGAGGTTTTATGGGTTTAATGAATCAAAATTAAATTATGCATCCATTAATTGTTGTTAATTTATATTTCTTACTTAATGATATGTAAAGATTGTTAGTTGAGGAATATATTTTATGTACTAGTTGCTACTATTACACAACAAAATAAATTTAAGCATTTTCCAGATGTTATAAAAGGACAATAATTAATATAGTAATCCTGACTTCGGATCAAGGAATGACATTGACAGGAATGCCTCCATTGTCAATCCTTAATTATATCTCAAGTTCAACAGGGATTATAAAACTTAAAACAGCCCAACAAACCATTTGTGTTGTTCTCTGTTATTTAGGAGCACACACACTCGTGTGTGTACTTAATACTGGGATGTTTATTCATTAAGAAGGAAAGTATAATGATCACAGCTTCATAAAAAAAATGTGTTTTCTATTTTCCAGAGATGTTATCATTATCCTCTAATTATTGAAAAGGGAACATCTAAGTATATAATACATGAACTCATGGGCAATGGAGAGAAACACTGATGAATTGATGCTGATTTATTTCTCATAGCCCTTGTTTGATCGGAGTACAATTGAGGATAGACAGCGTTGTAATTTATAGCTTTACCCTTGCAAAATACGGGTTGTAATTTGTGTTCATTTTATAGCTGATTAACTCCATAACATTCTTCAAATTTTGAGAATTACCACATTGTTGGTCAATTTTGTTTTACATAGCAAAAGTCAAACCAATGTTTAATATACTTAGAAGCAGTTTTATACTTTCATAAATGCACGGGAGGAAATTATTAAAGACGTGAGAGTCGTTTTCAAATATATGCAATGTTATTTTGTTTCCTTTGTACATCTTTGGTATTTTATAAGTATGTATGTTTACAAATAATATAAGGAGGTAATATTCATAGCAAGAAGAATCTCGGTTTCTTATTGTGATTATATTATTTATCTAATAAAATACAACTGGATAAGGGAAGGGCCTGGGTTTAGGGGACCTTATTCTTCTATAATAACAAAAAGAATAAAGAGGAGTAACCCAGCATTAAATATTTAATCTAAAGCCTTTCTCAATACAAAATAATCTTTCTTTAAAAAATTATAAGCATTAAATGCAGTTATTTATAATTCCGTTGAATTTCTAAAAAAAAAATTGAACAATTATTTTTTTTTGCTTATTGGGTATAAATATCTCAAATCTATTGATCTATCCTACTTAGCATTTTCTAGGTTCATGTGATAAGGGATTAGATAAGTTTGTTTACGAAAAAAATTGCATTCATCCCTCTCCACTTGCAATGTATTAACTATAATCCATGGATTCCCATTCGCTTGTATGCGAATCCTGCTTTTGAAATTTCTGACAAGCCTCAAAATAACTATCTTGAATCCGATATTTTCCCGAGTTGGCTTGTACCATGAGGGTCTCGAGTATTTTTTCGTTTCTAATTGATTTACTTGGTAAAACAACCTAAGGAAAAAAGAAAACAAAAATTAGAAAGTCAATTTGCTCAATTTTTTAAATCCAAAATTACTTTGATAAGATCCAAAGGAGCTATTCGATATAATTTCAGGTCACGTGTTAGTCTATCCATACAACATCTGAACTCGATTTTTGCATCTACTCGATTTGAAAAAGACTTTGTTTTGACTCTATGTTGGGCCCATTTCAACATGGCTTCGAATCTGGAATATCATATATGTTATAAGTCAATGCCATAGGAATGTAATACATAAGTATCTTTTAGTGATGTTTCTTGGTCTGAGACTGATTTTTCAGCCATAATGCCCACTAAATTAATGACTGGAAGTAATTTCAGATTTTTAAAAATTTAGAAGGTTTGACATTTTCCAAAATGTTATTTTTTTTCCTGAAAATCGATTAAAATCAAAGAGTTTTTATATATTTTTTAATCTTTTTTTTTTATGTTCCTTTAATTGGTTCGATGGAGTTGCAGTGATTAAGTATAAGTAAATATTATAGTATTACATTTACTCCATCTGACCTAGGAATCTTTTGGTGAAATCCATATACATAAAGTATATTTATTTTTCTAGGAATCACCGGGGCGCAAATGTACGCACATCAAATTCAAGAGAATAACATCTCCCGAGCCCGTTGTCGATGAGCTACAGCGATTCGATTTTGTCGATGAGCTACAGCAATTCCATTCATTTTTTTATTTCTTTTTAGCTTTTGCTCAGGATTTCACAATTCTTAGTTAGTATTCAAAGGGTATCCAACTGTTTTTCCTCATGCTTATAAAAATTTGAATTATTCTTTCCAAAAATCACCTCTGAAATTAAATATAACTTTTGTTTTTTTAAATGTGGTTTTCTCACTTATTTCATGAGCCAATCATTTTAAACCATTAGAAGGTCGAAAGTAAACGAATTGCATTTTTTTCTGTCGAATATATTCAATGATCATGTATTTGCAATCAAACTATGAAGTTTTTTACCCAAAAAATGATCAAATAGCTCAAATTTAGAACTTAAACATTTAAAAGAAATTAAACCTAGGTCATTATAAGACTAGCTAATTGTTTCATGACCGATTTGGACTGCTTTTTTGTTTTGTTTTTTTTGGTTTCACTCTGTGAAACAATGCTCTCTTAATATGAGTTCTAAATTATATAAACTATTATAGATCAATCTAGACTGAGTTTTTCAATATGTTTGGTCCATATGGAACTTCTTAAAGGACTAATTCAGCACCAAATGTTAGACCGGTATGAGACAGGTCTAGAACTTCCAGACCAAACACCATCACAAGTATTTAGTTACTTACTTTGCCACTTCCTGGACTTCCAAGTTTCGACTCATAATCATTTGTACCATGGATTCTGACAGATCCAAGAAATGGGGGTTGCTAAATACGGGTAAAGCTCGTGTTTCAATAAATACAAGGATCATGTTCACTAATTCTGAAGCCGAGGTGTAGCGCCAATAGTAGTTTTCAAGAGAGCTAAGCATTTGACAAGCCTAAACAATAAAAGAAAAATATATAAAGGTACTGTAATTGAATAGTATACAAAATTACCTATCGGTTCTTTAAAAATAGAAACCGAAACATAACATGGTAACCCTAATAATTTAAATATTTATTTCTAGAAGAGCAGCTCAGTTGTCAAACGTTTAGTTTGAAGGAGCTAATATATGAGGATGAAAATTAACATATAATCTACTCTGTGTCTAACAAGGACAAAAAAAAGAGTTACTCTGATGTCAGTAATCAATTCTACTATGAGTCCAATATAAGGAGGAGTTTACGTTGCATGAATATAGATTACAATAATATTTTGGGGTAAAAATGTATCGCATATGAGTTAATAACTATCAAATAATTAACTATTTTGAATTTGAAGCATCAATAAGCTTGTTTTAATCCCTTTTCTTCTAAATTATTTATTTTTTTAGTATAAATTATAATATTCATGCAACCTAACCACCTTATTATTTTTAATTCTTTTTAATAAATATTAAAAACTAAATTGACTCATATAATTATTTCTTTAATGTCGAAATATGTAATTGAATTGTTGTTATACCCTAAAACTTGATTTTTGTTTAAAGTATTTAAAGGTCAAACCAATATCCCCTACAAAATTTAAATAATCATATTAGTGTTTTCCCGCTTAAATAACAGTAATAAATGTGGGTTTCAGCCTGCGGCCAAATTACTGTTGTATGGTGTATATACAGCTATTAAGATAAACTATTATTGATAAAATGTCATATTTTAATTTTTTTTTTAGAAATTATGGGAGGGTTAAAGAAAAATGATTGAAGTTGCTGAAAAAAAAAAAACACTTCGCAGATTTCCATCTATAACAAATATTTACGGGTTTAAATTCATATTTTCAATTTTCTACAACTCTATAATGATAAAGAAAGCAATACAAATCAAGTTATCTAATTCATTCATGAAAAAGGATTATCAAAATAAATAATAATAAAATATCTTATTCTTCTACGCTTTTTTGCTTTATTTTCTCTTTATGTATACTTAAAAAATGCTAGATAAAAATGGAATAAAATATACTTTATTTACCACTTCAGTTCGAATGAATTGTTTAGCATGATGAAAACATGCTTGAAGTAACTCAGGTAGATCATAGTGTTCTGCAGAACATATTAGACCCGGAATATTCAGACAAGAGAGAGGACAGGAACCCGTATGCAAGTAACATAGAAGTATTCGAAACGTTTCACCATCAAACTCAATAATGTTAAACTGCAAAGAAATATGTTAATATTCTCTTTTTTAATATTTGTCAATTCTTACCTCATTTTGAGCTAATTTGGATCGATCCACTTTATGAGAATCCGCACATACACTCAGACGAGGCACATTCAACGATGGATGATTGGCTCTCCTATCCTTTACCTCATTACCTTAAGAGTGATTAAATTGTGCTTTAATGGAAAAGGTTGAGTGCATTTATTAGGGCTTGAACAATACTGAATCAAACACTGATTTGGCAAGGCACAAAGAACGTACGCATGATTCCAAGGTACGCTACGGAGTCTTTGATAATAGTTTATATAAATAATATTTTCTGCTTCGGGTGGATATTCATACAATTTTTAGACATAATGTACTTTTTCATTAATTGTCATTGAGCTAACTACAAATCTGAAACTGTACATTCTGTATGAGATTGCGAGACTTCAAATGTATTGTCCACTGTTTTTTGGGCACAAAAATTCAAACAATAATATTAGCCCAAATGAAATGAGAGACCGTCCTCAACATATTCCATGCGGATCACGAGTCTAAGGACATAATTAACTCATTAAATGTAAAATAAACACTGTATTCAATATCATCAGCAACTTCAAGGTTACTTGTAGGATAAAATGAATATCCAATTCATCAATATCGGACAAAAAATGGACTCAAGCTACATTCCCCATTTTTGGTGCACACATACTTGCCCCCCTCATTCCTATGATATAAATCCTTGTGATTAATATATATTGAGGCCAAGGTTTTTAGGGCCAGTCACAACTGTAGAAGTGTATTGAAGTACTTCATCACCGTTGTGACACCGAGGAGGTATATTTGGTTGGTGTTGGCAATGTGGAGAAGGTCATTTCCTCAGAAGGAAGACATAACATTGCATTTTTTTTTTTGCCAAATGCTTTGTTAATTGTTATTATTATAATATGATATATTTTTTAAAGTTTTAATCAAATAATAATATTGATTACAATTTTGTGTAAGTTTATCTAACTAGCAAATTATTGCTAGATGTTATTAACATTAACTTACTTTTCTAAACTACAAATTAAAAAATCAATTTTAAATGTGTACCCTGCCATATCAGACCCTACTGTAATTCGTATCCTAGTGAGGATTTTGGGTACCGTCAAAGCCCAAATATTTATGTACATATGTGAATAGTTATTCTTACCTGAACAGTCATGAACACTAGGCCACTTCTTTTTGTCATCCCCAGTCAACCGATCCTGTTTTTTTTGTTTTGAAGTAGAATTCCATGCAGTTGTAAGCTGATTACGAAGATTGGAGAAAGCTCGAGGTATACTAGGTGAATTTGGAACTGATTTAGGACTGTGTCAACATAAAAATACTATTAAGTCACCCGTTAGAAATAAAGAGAAACAAGGGGGAAATCTAAATATGTTAAAGGTATCAATTGGGAATGAAGTCTGAAGTTATGCAAATAATTGTGTAACATTTTTTTTAAATGACTATATTTTAGGGCTATGATAAATCGCAATCCAAAAGTTTAGTAAAGAATAATTATAATAAAACTGTTACTGTTCTTCTTTTAGAAACAAACGTTTTCACAAATTTCGTTATATCTTCAAGACATCAAACGAAATTTTCAATCAAAACTTAGACAAACTGCACAAAAATACAGAGTGACAAAATTTGGTATGAATAAACAGATCCTCGTCAACTCTACAACCAATTAAATAATGTCTTATCAGAGCAGAAGACCTTGGATCCTGTCTGTAATACTAAGATAAAGCATACATTTTTTGATGAAAATGTTTTTTATTTGCCTAAGCACTTTTGTGCTTCATCAAAACCCCTTTGATCAGATAATATTGGTAAGAATTGAGGGCAGGGCCTCTGCTTAACATGTACCAAATTAGAATGTACGCAAAGAATGATTAGTTGAGGAATAATGATAATTGGAGACTATATTATTCAGATTTCATGAGTATGGTCAAAACGCACAGAAAAACAACTTTTTTAAGGTCATAATTATTTTAAATATTCATTTAATTGGTCAGATAGAGTTGCACTGACCAAGTATTAATCAACATTATAGTACTTTATTTACTCCTTATAACCCAAGAGGTGTATTTGAAGGCAAATACACCATGAATACTTTCTTTTATAGGAGCGACCGAGTATTGAACCTACGTATATTGATTAAGTGAATATATTTTTAAGAGTGGGCCATCCACATTGCAACCTAGGTCCATTGTTTTCGGATTAGATAAGAAGAAAATTGTTGGGAATATTGTTTTTTTTCCATGATTTAATGGATCATTGGGGTTTTTTTTTCATTTATCAGTGTTACTTTTCCGCTTACTTTTGAATTTTGAAAAAAAAAGCATATAAATAAAAATATAGTTTTTTTTTTAAATTATAATTTAACAATATTGTAATTAAACGCAGGTTTTTTTAATCATTAAAGATTCTCCTCTCTTAAGCAATAATACTTTTTCTCCTTCAAAAATCCTAAAAATACAACTAATTTTATAAGTGGTCTAAATTCCGTAGTACCCCAAGTCTTGCTCCCATTGACCTCCCCGTACTCTACTAAATATATATCTCTACTTATAGGAAATTTGATGCACGTTATTGTGGGTAAAGGGATTCAAAATTAAAGGCCAGATGAGTTTTAAATTTTTCTTAGTATATTATATGAGGGTGGTTTGAAAAGTTCGCTACCATACAAATATACAAAACATGTTCTCTTAATTTTTAGATATATATTTTTCAGTATAGTCTCCCTCAGAGTCTACGTAATTCACCCAGCGATGCTCCCATCTCCGTATCATGTCAAAATAATATTTTTTGTTTTTCTTTGAAAAATAATTGTTGGATTTACTAAGACAAGTCAAATTTTAACACAACAATCCTTTATATTTCTGCTATTTATTCAAAGGTAAAACTTCAATAACAAATATTTAATGACAGATCGAACCTTTTTTCAAGTATTGTTAAGAGATCAATACAAAAATGCAACCTAGAGTGTATCAGGTTGAAATTTACCCTTGGTATATATGTAAACAAAACAAGTCCAATGAGAGCCAAGGGCTCAAAGAACTACTTGTTATGTATGAAAGGTATAGATCTAATTAAATCCCTACATACATACTACTGATCCCTAGAGGATTGAATGTGTTTACCTCATACATACATAATGGTGGCGGTAAGTAAATAAGATAAAGATATTTTTGGAATGTAGACTTGAAATGATGTATTAGGATTGCACTACTTCAAATCAATCGTTTCTCTTTCACTCCCTGTCAATAACTTTGATTTTTGTATAAATTATAAAATTAAATAACGTGTAAGGGGCCGAGGACAGTTGCAATGTGTGATAATTGCATTCATTCCTTTCTCTTGAACATTTAAAAGGTTACAGTCATAGAAAAGTAAATATGAGGGAAGGGCAGAAGTATCTAAACAATACTTTCAGGTAAGTTTAAATAATAGTAGATAGTATTTTAAGACAACATTTATAGCATATGAAAATTATATTAAACGAGTAGCTCTTTTATAATTCAATATGCGTTGATCATCAACTGTAAACGGGGCATGAAGACTGAGCAGGCCTTCAATGCATCTTTTTTTGTTGAAGCAGGACCTGTTTTCTTCACAGAGAGGTTTAGGGATCACTAGGAGCTATGGGGATGTTTGTTTCGATGTTATGTTTGTCCTATCGCTGCTTCATTGTGAAACTGTACAGATTAAGAATAGAACAAAAACTTGACAAAGATTTTCCGAATGTACATTTTCCTGAAAAATAATTTGCCGAAAAGACATTTGACCAAAGTACCATTTTAAACATTTGGCGAAAAAAAAATGATATTTGATGTATTGATATATACAATTGTATATTTTAATTCAAATTAAAATGATAAATTATAATCTTTATTCATCATTATATAAACACAACACAGTTATATTTGGTTCGAATAAAGGTTAAATCCTTATTGTTGTAGTATTTTAAGTAAATAAACACGATCAAAACTCAATTGAGAAAAATTCCTAATCCCTTTTAATTAAAAATTGATTATCATTTAACATAATGGACTAATTATTCCTACGGGAAAATATTCATCGAATTACGAACAGGCATTATAAATTTTACATTAGAGTTCCTGTTCTGTTTTTTTTATTATTTAACATACTTAAGTAGAACAACAGTGAAGATCTGAACTATATTCGAATCCCATACTACTGTTTTATGTTTACATAATGACCTTTAAATATTATAATTAATTTTTTTTTTAATATTTTTTTACAAAATAACATTAACAAATTTACGTATATGCCATACTAAGGTGGGCTGAAAAGTTTCCGCCCTAACTAAGATACAATAAATTTCTATTTTTCAATATAGTCTCCATCTAACTCTGCACACTTTTCCAGTGATGCTTTTATCTCAGTAACCCCTTCTAACTGTACTGAGCGTTTTCCTCTTCAAAATAATTGTTCACTAGACGATTTTGGTTTTTGGCTCAATTACTCCGCGTTGGATTGACTTGGACGCGTCAAATTTTAGCACAACAAGCCTTTAAATAAAGCTCTTATTTGAATCTATTTAAAAATAAAACGTTCAATAGACAATATAAATTGATACTTGACTTTGTCCAATTTAATATATATATATATATATTTTACATTTTTTTTTGCAAAGGTAATCATAAAATTTACATAAAATTTATATAAATGTTATGCAAAATATTGTTGTAAAAATCAATAATTTGTGTTTGCTTTTCTTCGTGATGTTGTTTGAAAACTGTTTTGAAGGTTAGATGTAGTATTTTTGAGGATCTTCGTAATAATGCCTTCGGTTGTTTTTTTATTGTATCTGATATTGAATGAGGTCTGAATGATTAAAACGATATCATTTTATCAAAATGCAAAAATCAGTCAGTGAGGAGAAATTTGAAATATAGTAACGCTCAGTAGAAAGAGTACAGTTCCAACGAGTGCATGTTTTTTGCCAAAAATAGGGCCTTGAAGAGGTTTTTGAGAGTGAATTTCTCCATTCACTAATATTAATATTTTTAATATCTAAATCTACTGTAATGCACGGTTAGTACGTGTATTCGAGAACTTGAAAGATCCAGTTATTTATTCATCATAATATATTAGTGAGTATTTTTTTTTTAAATTTAAATCAAATTCCATATTTTTTTGCAGCTGTTTGTGTCTACAAGGATAGTTAAACATTTGGTAAATTGCATTTAATTGCATTAATTTGAAAAAAGACAGATTGTTATAACTTTAAAAAAAGTACGTTGTGTTAAACTTTGCCACGTTTAAATCATATCAACTCATAGTAATTGAGCCATAAACAAATATTTGTTATTCCTTCTCATTTGACTGTTATTAATATATATAAAATAATTTGAATAATAATAGGCTAGACCGGGAAACTTTGAAACAGCTTTTTTAATTCAAATAAGTATTATATTAATAAGTTTCAATGAAAATAAGGAATAAAAAAAAAGAATTATTGAACATAGATTATCTCAGTGACAAACTAAAATCTTTTATGGATTATTATATATCAATTAACTATTGCATAAAAAGAAGGTGGAGCGAGAAATGTTGGTACTATGATTTTATTAATAAAACTGATCATATGCTAAATTGATTTTCTAATTTCAATCAAAATTTCTAATGAAATAAAGGTAGTCTCTGAGGATACAGATTCAACATATACCAAGGTTTTGTTAACAAAAAGTTTCATCTCGCAGTTATTTCATTTTATAGCTTATTAATGTACATATTGAAAAATAAATCGCAGTAATAATACAAAAAATAAAAATAGAAAGTATTTTATTTAATATGAAAAAAAATAATTTTTCCTTGTTTTTGGCTTTTTCTAATTTATCAAGTTGAGTCGTTCTTAAACCGCTCAGTTCAACTCTCCTCAAACCAACACAAAACTATAATTTTCTATTAACGCGTCATATATCGTTGATACGTACGGCGTGGTTACCTCTTTTACATACAAAATTGCATTATTACAACTGGCGATTTTACTACTTATTTTCACCTTATAGATAAGTGTTTTTAACATTGATTGGTTGAAATCGAATTAGCTCTGGTTAAGCAGCTCTTAAAAACTTCCAACAAATATTAAATAGTAATTGCATTGTTGGAGTTATGAATTGTCTATCTGTTACTAATCAATTTTGTGCCTTTTTTTCTGTTTCCTCAAAAGAAAATGTTGAGAGATTCAATAAAGGAACAACGATTTGAGGCACCAAAACTTGCTTGTCTTATAGGTTCCCTCTGGTACCTATCCCTTTAAGTTCAACCAAGCTAAAAAATATATGTAGGTTGTTAGTTAACGCAAAAACAAACTAGAACGAAAGTCAAGAAAAAAAAGAAGAAATCTTCAAATTTTTTTATAAATTATCTAAATAGGTACACATAGCGTATTATTTAATTTGTATATTTCAGTGATCTAGGGTCTTTTTATTCATATTTTTGCTATCCGCTGAACAACTCAATAATGATTATTAGTAATACGGATCCTTTATTTGTTATGAGACTTAATTTGACCCCTTAAATTGCTATTTAAATGCAAATTATCTGCACATCCAAAAGATTAATTCGATTTAAAAACAAATATAAATTATTTATGGCTTGTAGAAGAGTACAAATTTAATCAAGAATCAATTTGAGAAAAATAATTCAATCTTTCTTTGTATGATGACGAGTCACATTCATAAAATTAATAGTTGTAAAGAAGCTTACCGTGGTCCCTCAATATCCGGCACTTGAAGAAAATTACTACTCTTTGGCTTGGTATTTTGTTGATTGTGATTTAAATTGGGTGTTGCTCTTGCTAGCAGCTCAGCCACAGGTACTTGAGGTGAGCCAAATCCCGTTGATATTCCATACAGAAGCTCTTGAAAAACTCTATATATGATATACAAATTTTGTTTATTAATAATCATTAACCTAATGTTCATTTCTCCCTTTTTGTTGTCTATTACCTGCTTCTCACCCCTAAAATAGCTCTAACGCCATAAAGTTTCGTTTTTATTTTCCCTTGCCCAACATGGAAAGTGATGTCAAACAAGTTGACGAATTCTGGTTCTCTATTCTTTGGAATGTAAAAAGCTTTTACAAAATCTCTTGCCATCTGATCTTGACCTTCAAATAGATCCCTTACAGAGTCTAATAATGGACTTGATGGTCTCATATGCCCAATGGGTCTCCATGAACCACGCCTATGAGCAAACAAATACAAAAGTTAATTGATTTTCAGCTTTGAATAAATATATCTTCTTTTTTTGTCTATTGTTGGTTACTTTTTGTACATAATTAAAAACTCAAAGTTTTAGTGAGGATAATTTGGGTGTGTTTAATATCAACAATGTACATATACTCATAAAAATAGAAAAAAAAAAAAGTGTACGTGAAGAGTAAATAACTTGAACAGACTTATGACAAAGGATGTAGAAACCTAAAGGATATTAGTGCTCTTATTAATTCTTATTTTAAAAATTAAAACGTACTAGCAAACAAGAAGTACTATTTTTTTCATAGTTATCACTGTCGGAAGAAATATTATGAAAGTTAACAAACTGTATTTTTCATTTTTTTTTTCATAAAAATTTAGACAATTTGCACATCCCTAATTATGACATATAAATAGTGTTGGGTTAGTCTAAAAAAACTAAAAACCCTCCAATCCTCTCGGACCGGTTCTAATAAAATTTATCAGTCCGAGAACTAGTCCTTGTTGGTTTTTATGATTACTACAATGGCTGAATTGACAAAATACTAATTATGTCGTTTCAGCTGTTCAACATAACCTCTTTCAAGTACAAGATACCTCAAGTCAAAATTAGTATAGCTAGATCTTATTTTTATACGTTATAGCTATCATTTATTTTTTTTCTTCGTATTTATATTTTTCACTCCTTAATATAAAGCTAGCTAGGAACGTTGATTAGTAAAAAAGATCAAAACATAAAAAACTTTTTACCCATAGGCTAAAAAGTCCCGGGTTTAACAAAAAAAAAAACAAGTCTTTTTTATTTTGTTTAAAATTGGCTTCTTAAAATTTTTATTTTTTAAATTATAATTATTTTTTATTTTCTTTCTGGCTCAGAGTCTCAATAAAACTTTTCAAGACTAAGCTCTATTTATACACCATCAAGAAGCAGTGTAAATTTTTTTTTTTTTTTTTTGATCCATTCTTTTTAGAAACATCAAAAGTAGCGTCACACTAATTTAAAAACTCACAAACTAATGAAAATTTGTATTTCGAAGGATGGTACAAATCGAAAATGAGGTTTATTTGAAACAAATAGCACCATCTAACTGCAAAATCAAAGAATTTTCAGCCTAGGCGTTATCTCCTATAACGGCCCCATTTCTTTCAGCTTTTGATAATGACTTTGTCGGACAATCTTAAATAAATCTAATTAATGAGGATCTTGAAGTGCCTATATTCATTGATTGACCCTTCGTTAGAAGTATTAAGTAGTACTTTATATAAATAAAGTACTACTTAATACTTCCAGCTGGAAAAAAAGTGTTCAGGAGAGATAAAATAGATTTTTTGCTCCTTAAAATTGATGTTGTAGTTAATAAAGAAATTGTCAGTAAAGATATTATTACATTGATAAAAACGCAATAATAAAAGTGATCAAAACTTTATTTTCACATACTTTCCATTAAAAGCTGAACATAAAAGATAAAATAATTTTTGTAATTGACCAAACGGGACATTTTTATCCTAAAGCAAGGAATATAAAGTTATTGTGAGGATTTTGAAATACTCATATGTTATCAACAATTCATCTTTAAAATCGGTCTACACTGAAATTGATATCAATTTTTTTAGTCGAACCGACATTGACCAAAATTTTCTTGTGATCCTTCCATACCGTATTAGTTTTATCAATTGCTATCAACCAAGAATTGCAATTTAAATTGAGTAGTTTCCTTTGCTACGTGATTTTATTATACTTAATTTGTTTTCCTTAATTATATTTCTATGTTACGAATTCAATTTTTTCTTTACCTTTGCAGAATGCATATTGTTTGTTCAATTAAAAGAGTAAATTAATACAAGCTGTTGGGAAATTTATAAATAAAGAATATTTTACACCTTAAGCGTAAAAAAAGTAAAATATAGACTACTTATTGAGGAAATATTAATCACGCGGTCTTTATTTTAACACTTGGTATAAAGCATTGATTCAAACATATTAACAAGGAACCATAGTTATTTTTGTCAACAGATGTGTTGTCACACAAATTTTTGCCACTAAATCTATAGTTTTGATTCTATTCAACAAAAATTATAAGAGTCTCGGAACGGTTAAGGATTAAATCAACACTAAACCGGATAAATGCCTATTTACAGCATTAACTGTAAATTATTTAATATTTTAATGTGTAATAGATAAAGGTATCACTTTACCTATAGGGCTTTGGTATTTGTCCCGTTTCAGTATGATTCTGTAGATTAGCAACAAGATCTTCCAACATTTGACTTCTGGTTCTTTCTTGCATTCGAGCAAACTTGGGTGCTGAGTAGGAGGCTCTTTCTGCATTGACAACTTTGGTAAGGAGCCACTCTCGAAACATGGGTCCTTTTACAAATTTAGACTGCTCCCATAAATAAGGCTTATACGCGCCAACCTCATCTCGAGTAACGACGGATATCTGTGTACATAAATAATGAGTAATTATAATCCAAATTATTGAATTTTTAATCACTTCATAAATATTGGGTCTTTTCCTTGGAGTTGGAGAGCATTTGACAACTATGAAAGTATGTAGGAAGTGACTCTTAATACAGGATGGCGAAAAGGGAGTTTCATTTGTTTCTAAAAATACGAGACACACAATATCATTCCCAATGTGGCGTTTCCTTTGAAGCTATGAGATAATTTAAAAAAATATATTGGTAACAAAACACAAGAAATGTATGCGCGTAATACGCGGTACAAAAAGATTATTTGTGAAATATTTCATAATCAAAACACGTCCATGAAAAATCTTTGTTTCAAACATTTGATAATGATTTTTTTAAGATGAATAAAATACAAAAAAAAACATCCTATTTCACTATTCTTATCCTTTTTTTTTTTTTTTTTTTTTTTTTTGTTTAAAAATGACAATTTTGTATGGAGGGATACATTTTGGGCGTTCCTTTATACACTGTGGAATTTTTAATGACATAGTGGTGCTACCACTACTTATGTAGAAAAAAAAATAGGTATAATACTTTTTTAAAAGCGTCAGTACCATGGCATCACTATGGTCAGTATTGTAAATCCTAAACAATTTAAGGGAACATTTATTTTTGTTGTTGGCAACCTTAACAGTGTATTTTAATTTATACAGCTGTTATCATTATTCTTTCATTTTTGAGAATAGAAGATATTAGAACAAAGTGAGAATGATAAAGTTATAAACGTAAATCCCACATAGACTAGAGTAAGTGTGAGTAAACAACGGAATAATTCCAGCCTATCTCATTGCTAGATATGAAGTGAGATTTGTGTTTAATTTCTTTCTTTTATATTTGCTTGCAGCTAATTTAATGTTTTTATTTTAAACATTCTTGAAATTGTTGGGGTGACAATATTATTTCTTGAGATTAATTTTTTCATACACCAAAATTGCTTATAATTTACACCCTTGTATATAGCAAAGGTAGGGTTGTATGGTTTAGAACAATTCCCATATACTTACAGAACCTTCCACAAGTTCTTTGTTCGGGATAACTCAGAAATTGTAAGATTTTATAAAACAAGGCAAGAATGAGATTTTTATTTTGTAAAGGACAATTATTTTATCAGAGTTGTGTTACTCTAATAAAAAGTAAAATTATCTGGGGCGGAAAAGATTTCACGTAGCCAAGAGATCTACTAAATTTAGTTGATTTATTGCTTTGGTTTGAATTTTTGAAATGGGGAGAAATGCTTCATTAATATCTTGTATGATAATAACATAAAATCTTTTAATAATGTACATATCGACAATTTTCACATCTCGTAAAGTGATCCAACCTTTTGACTATCAGATTCTTCATATGGTAACATTGTAGAGACATGAAACATTATTTCAATTCCTCTCCACTGAGTAAAGACTGAATGTGTGCCAGTGAGATCATGGACGGTATCGAGGCCACCTTTATATCGATCTAAACCTAAAAAATACGTATAAGATCGACCTCTCAAAAAGTAAATCTCTCTAAAAAGATGTGTACCTTTCAAACGGACTTTATCACCAATGATTGAGAGGAATTCATCAAAATTGGGTGTGTGATGGTTATTGTTCAGAATTTCCTCCTCTGTGCTTTGATTTTCTTTTACGTAGATTACACCAACTTTTAGTTCGGACTTGATGAAAACTTGGTCAAGTTTAAGCAGCTCTTCCGAGGTATCTGGTAGTTGGCCCAATGTAAGTGGAGGATTTAAATTGATTTCTCTTCCTAAGGAGGCAACAACTTCTTCACGATTATAACGATCTGCGAAAACACAACTCGCGGGGATTAGTCCGTGGATTGTATAGCTTACAGCTCGAACAAGGATTCTGTAAATAAATATAAAATATTTATTAGACTTATTTGAATTTGAAAATAAAGTGCTGTAGAGTTAAGAATGATAAAAGACTTCCAAAAATAAAACTATTACACAATATAATTTTCACATCTATGTGATAATATTAAAAAATGAATAGTAAAGTTGAATGAATAGAAATGACAAAAAACTGTCAATTCAATCCTTCTAAAAAGACAAAAAATAAAATTAAAAAAAACACGACTGTTAGTATAGAGCGTTTTGATTGACGTCACATATTACATCATAATTAAAAGTGAAGCCATCTTGAATTGCTTTTAATTGATATTTAAAACAAAAAACTTATAATAAATCTTTATTAAACTTCATTAAATAGTTTTAAAAATTTGAAGAGACGAAGCACCTGTATCGAGCATTTTTAGATACCACAGAAAAACAGTGACATTTGAATTAATTCTAATTATAAAATAACGTATTTAAATACATATTAGCAAACTGATATATTAATAAAGAATGATTTTAATGTATGTTTTAGATAGACAAGACAATAAAGCTTAAAGTTCAATATTTTTCTGCTCCATTTTGACATCAATATACACAGCTATTTTCTATCATCTTTGAATGAAAAAAGGGAGTTTTTTGATTGTCAGGGCCCAAAAATGGTCTACATTAACCATCATGACGTCACATAAAAAAGCTTTATATATACCTAGAAGCTACGCTCATGCATAACGGACAAAACACAGTAACTAAAGAAATCATTTCCGTTTTTTAATTCTTAGCTAACAAAATACCTGAATTGATCCCGTCCGTTAATATTTTCTTGCTTGAGCGAGAGTATCACAGGGCCAAGGTCCTCATCATTTGTAAAATAGTTCCAATGCTCAGTTCCATAAAAGTATTTCTCATGTGTCTCTTGTTCAACTGATGTAAGACCAAAGGACCCATCTTTTTCCCATAGCTCTTCAACAGGTGTCTTCCTATGGGAGCGATTAAAGGGAAATACTCCTATATTTTGTTCATAATGTTGTTGCTCCTCTGAATCCTTCGACTCAGTAGAATTTGCTCTTCCTTCATCGATTTCAGATAAATATTGATTGTCAATAGTCCAAGCAGAGCCTCTGTTGGAAATGGCACGTAAGCATTCGATCCAATAACCAGGAGTTGGAAGTAAATTATGAGGATAGCCCTCGCAAAATTCATCTATAAATCAGTCATAAATTTAAGTGAAGGATCTGAAAATTAATTTGTATATCTTACCCGAACATGCTTGAGGAGGTAGAGGGAATATAAGCGTCGTCGAACTTTTTCGCCTTGCAACGGCACAGCCCAAGCTTTGAGGTTTAAAATTACGTAATTGCTGCATAAAATCCGAACTCTCCACAAGGGCCATGTCTGCAAAGTGAAGATCGCAGAGGACCTGGTTTTTAAACCTTCGAGCCCTTTTTTGATTAGGGCCAGTCAGGTTCAAGCCGCAAGAGTTACATTTAAGGCATTCTTCATGGTATTGATTGTTTTGGTACAAATTTGGAGATTCTAAAGGGGGCAAATCAAAGAGGAGATGGGAAAAAGAAGAACATTAGATAGATAAAAGGAGGATACATAATTTACGTACAGTTGGGAAGATGTACAGCATTTATAAAATAAAAAAAACATTATCCCATAAGTGAGAAATTATAAGAAGTTACATAAGAGTATACTAATATGTATCAGGAGTTCTAAAAAACATGCTCATTTATGCATGTATTTTTTTTTGTAATTCGCAATCTTAATAGTATTTTTATTATATTTGACAGGCTCCTATATTTATTATTATATTTTTTTGGGAGAGAACATCCAAATATATGATGGTCCATCTGGTCATGAATGATGGAGGGTAGCAATGCCAATCTCACGGCTGCTTGCAGCTTATATAATAAAATGACATCATATTGAAACTGATCTCGTCCCTAACATTTTCAAATTTTCAGGATTATCATACCTTTTTTGAGTTTCTATTTTGAACATATTTTTACAATTTTATGGATCTGTGCGTACTTGTATTGATATATGCAGGGTGATGATTTTAAATCCGAAGAATTTAATCATAATGTATGTTACAATGTCATTCCTGAAATCGATTCAGAAATTAACAAATATTTTGTTTTTACAGATAAGTCGGTACATCAGTCAGACCATAAAGCTTCAACCACAGCCTACAACATGGCCCTCAATTTGGTTTTCATGAGGATTGTCCATTTTGTCACTACCTTGAGAATGAAAGCTTGTAATGAGTCAACAATGTTATATGCGTGTTTATTTGACTTTTTCTCCAAGATACCCACAAATAGTAGTCCAAAGGCTTTACATTACTTTTTCCATTCGCTTCAGGAAGTCTAGAGTACATTTTTCTTCTCAAAGCGATCATGAGTCTTCCATGCCAGTGTTCCTAACCTTGGCAATTTTATAAACGGTTGATTTGAGAACTTTGTAAATTCAATGATCTTTTTAGGCGTGTATCCGGCATGGTGGTACACACGGGGCTCGTAATCGAAGGACATCTAAAAGATTTTTTAATTTTCCTTAAAAAGTTTTGTGGGTTGAGTCTGATGGGCACACTTTTATAAACATAGATTTTGGGGTTGCCAAGATATTGAGGTCTAAACTTTTTCTTGATTTAAAAATACCTCTCTTTTTAGTATATATATATATCTGATTGGCAGATTGACATTCTTTACTCTTTCTATTAAAATCATTCCACTATATATGTATAAACAAGGATAAGTTAATCTCATATATGTATGTATTTAAAGGGGGAAGCAAATACATTTGTAATTATGGAAGGGAACATTGATAGTTAAGGATTCAGAATGTCAAGTCATAGATTTATGCCTTTAACCATGCATATATCTACATTGTACATACATTTATAGGAACAAACATATTCGCTGTTGTTTTGTCTTAAAAAGGTACATTTGTTTTACTCTATTACTAAAAGTTTAATGTTTTATTTTCACATTATTTAATAACTACTTACTAATCAAAAACTTAACTGAATAATCATGGTAGTTTTAAACTTTTGCTGCTACAACTATTATATTTCTTTCTAACGCAAGCAATAAAAAAAAGTCACACAAACGTTTGTTATTTGATAAAATTTCTTAGGCCACGTTAAAACTTTTTCCCCTCAAATGTCATTTTTTAGATACATTAATTCTCAATTTGTTCTATAATCCGAAAAAAATGAAAATATTGGAAAAATAATTTTTTTTAGGATATTTTTGTGAAAAACTTTAACTTTCCTCTAAATAATGCATTAACGAATGTTTTTTATTTCTAATTCATATCTGAATTTAGAAAATCAATTAGTCAAAAATTATTTGTATGATTTTTTTTTCTTGACTCGCAAAGATAGTTAAAGCCTGCAACACATACTTGACTTGTTGTTTTTCCAAGGACTTAATCAAATTTTTAAGGAAGGTTTCCAAGTCTTAGGTTCTTAGAACATAAAATTTAACTATAAATGAGGGGTTACGACTTTTGAAACTTCTTCTAAAGACTCCCAAGTTCCAATTAGTATTAATATAGTGTTTATGCCTCTTAAATCATGATATATATAAATTCATAAGTCGAAGTAATCATCTATTATTATAATACCTTAGTAGATAAACTCTTTTGGCAATAAATTGTGGTGTAGTCAACAACAAATAATTAAATATTTCTTAATCTTGAGGTCTTCATATTGCCAATTGCTATATAGATTTGACTATCTATGATTCCAGTGATCAACTCGTAGACACTTACAGTCAAAAATAAAACGTTACAATATTACAAAATCTATATAGATATTTTTTTATGTTCTTTTAGTAGGCCAGATGGAGTTGCACTAACTAAGTATAATTAAAAATAATCCAATACTATGTACACAATTGAGTTTCGATAGAAGTTATAAAAAAATGATAGGAATATTTATTTTTTACCTTGCTTAGACAAAGTAGGGTTAATGCGTCACTCAATTATTTACCAAAATAAGATAATTAAATAAATGTTTCAAATTGTCATATAGTCAAATATATACAAATATCAAGAAAGAAGCCAAAAACTATTAAAAAACAGCGTAATCTGATATTTAAAACATTTAAAATCGACTGAAGAGGAAACTAAAGCACTTTATTGTTATTGACAGGATTTACAATAAATACTACATGATGAAAGTTCAATTTACTTGCATGTTTAATAGGGCAAGTTTAATATTTTTCCAGATACATTTTTTAGGATTACCTGGAATTCTTCTATCTTTTTTTATTACTTATGAAATCAGGTAAAAAGTTTTTGGTTAGTATCTGAGATAATTTTCTGAAATTAAATTTACTGAGATAGTTTCAGAGTCAATAGTAAGGCTAAGTACAATTTAACTATCTTTGATAGGGCAAGTATATTGAGTTTTATACAAATAGTATTTTTTGCTTTTTTTACGTTTATTTTTTTTTTCAGTTAATTATTGGGGGAAATTATGCTAAGAATTAATTTAAGGGTGTTACAATAATCATAATCACTTTCCCCAAATTGGCTTTGGCTTAGTAATTCATTTAGATAAAATTTCAAAATCAAACATTTTTATTAATATCTAAATTGAGTTATTGAAACAGAAACAAATCTGAGTTACATCAATCTTAACTCAATCATGTAAGTACAATAAGTCGAACAGAATTGAAATATAATCTTTCTGAGAAGATTTATAAGAAGATATATGCAACAACTCATAAAAATTTACATTATTTGAGCTACGTTTACGGACATAGTTCCTGATAATAACATAGTCAAAATTTACATAAAGATCATGGATGTTTCTGAAGCAATCAACTATTCAAACTGCTTGTTATACGAGAAAAATAAACCATGGGCGCATAACCCTCCAAATAAGAGAACATGGTTTAATAAACCCTTTTAACATTTAAAAAAAATGAAGACCTTACAGACCAAGTTCGTTTGCAGAAAAACATTGAAAATACGTCAAAAGTTATTTAATGCTCGAATTTATATATTTCTCACAACAAATATGGTCTGGGAATTGATGGGATCTTTATTGCAATAAAAATTTGTTAAATTTTCTTAGACAGGAGATGAAAAAGGGAATCAAATATTAACCAAAAATTTATAGTCAATTGAGTACATCTTGGAAAATAATCAAGTCTGAGACATTTGAAGCAGCTTTTCTATTTTATACCAAAGAGATCATTCACAATATAATTACAGGAGCTTATATGTAGTAATTTGTAAATAAGTTTTAACTCAATAAATTGTGTTTATCTAAATATGATTTGTCATTGGTGCCCTTTACTGAAAAGATTTTTGAGACATTCCTCATAGGGTCTCATGATCGGAGCAAGAAGTAAAGCATAGCCTTTACAAGGATTTTTCTTTGGGGATAAGCTAGTTTATGATGACATTTTTATTTATTTATTCATTCTTGAAATGGTTTGTGGTATTATAGGTGTGAAAACTATTATTGTTTTTGTAGAAGAAACAATTTATTTAAAATTTGTGTAAATATTACTCCTATTTGTTATCATAGTACTTTTGGAGTTGGAGGTAGAGGGGAATTTTAATTTAATAAACGATTATTATATTAAAAAATCAATGGTGTAATCAAGATTCTTCAGTTTTAATAAAATATATTTTAAATTATGTTAATATTTTTATTTGGAAGAGGGTACAATTTTCGTTTTGGAGGTGGCTTAACCCCCGTAATCATTATAATACAAATAGTGTTTCCATGGAAAGGTGCCTAAACCATTTCAAAATATAAATCAATAAGCTCCTTTCTTAATTCTTTCAAATAATTAAATAAGAGCATTTTTTCTCTATTAGTGATATACGAACGCTTGGGTAGGAGGGGATTACTTTAATAAAAAAATGGTTACCAAAAATGTTTGTTGTTTTTTTTTGGTATTTGCTTATTTTTGGTTTATGTCAACATTTTTTTTATATACACAAAGGTCATCTAGAATTGAAATAAGTAGCATCATGTTAAAAATTGTCAAATTTCAAAAGTTTTTAATAATGGTAATACTTGGCGATATCTTGATATTTTCTCATGTGATACACAATGTTTGTAATACAGTTTGAGACCCCCCTGAATATGAGAATTATACTATTAGTTCAAGTAAAAAGTTTTTACTGTTTCTATAGATGTCTAAGTGAGCATATCTTACAATCAATACATTGTGTAAAAATATCTTAGAGTATGGTTAAAGGTTAGCCGTACACTTAAAAAAAGTTAATTTAGAGTTTTATGTTATATGAAGCCAGTTGTATGATGCAGGGTTCCCAAATGGAAGTAAAACAAGAGAAAATTTTAATTAGTCTTCAGTATCCCTACGTCCAAGGTGAAAAGTCTGAGGAAACTGTCAAAAAATGGTGCTGTTTATGGAACAATACAGTATCGAAGGTAACAAAAAGCGTTGGTTCCAACAATTCCATTCTGGTATTATAGACATCGAAGATGAGGAACGATCTGGTAGGCCAATCATCGAAAATGTTGATAACATAATGGGAATCGTCGAGTTGTACCAGCATGTTATTTTTTGTTTTTTTTTGTCAAAATAAAGTGAAAAGCGCTCAGATTCATTCAAAAGAGGTACTACGTATGTAGATAAAAAAGTCGTCTAATGCCAATCAAATCACTAAATTAATGTCATTTTTAACACTTTGTGACTTTCTGGGGGTCTTATCTACAGCAGAGACTAAAATATACTTGTAATATCCTAAGTGTATAATATGTGTTCTCAATTTTCTGCAATAAAACCTCAAAATTTATTGAATAACTTCCTATATCAAATTCTTTCGGGTAGTATTTCATTAGTTTCTAAGTCATTCACAAATTCTGAAATGAACTATGGAGATTTCAAAAAAAATCTATTCATTCTGATTATAAATCTACCAATACCACGAGTATGTAAAATGGGACATTCTTTATATCCTGTTTGTAATTAATCGTCAAGGCAGCCATGCTTCTCTCCTCCGAAAAATTATTCAAGTTGCCAAGTTTATCATGTTGATTTTAATTGTTTTTTAAAATATTATAGTGCTTAATTAAATAGTTTAACTACATCTTACCAATAGCAATTTTGGAGATTTTTTGAACATATTTTTTGTAATTCTAGTACATTTTGGCGTGGAATGACAAAAATGAATAATATAAATAACTTTATAATACAAAAATATATATTATTGTTGGGTGGTAAGGTAAACAAAACAGAGAAGCATATGTATTAGGATTTAAATGGAAGGGTTAAACTCTTTTTCTTTTTAAAAAAGAAGGAATTCAGGTAAAGAGTGTTTGTATGTTAAATGAGTTTGTAGGGAGGAGAGAGAGAAGAACCCATAAAGAGAGGAAGAGAGTATTGCTTACATAGTTATTATTATAGTCTATGAAGAACATGTAGGTAGAAACAAAAGGAAAATGGTTCATTCATTTATTTTCCTCACCCCCCTCTTCTATTATTTACCTAATACATATTTATAGTAAACAGAACAGCATCCCAATACATAGAATCATTGGAATATATAGATGATTTAAGCCTTTTTTATGACCATAACTTATGTAAACACCTTGAAATATATGTTTGTCACTCAAATATTGAATAATATAACATTCTATTATTATATTTTATACACTAAAAAAACCACAAGAGAGAGTGAAAAAAAAAAAGTTGGGATAAGAGAGATAGAAGAATAAACATACGTAGAAAGGGAATAAAAAAAAAAAAGTTAAAATTAGAAACTCAATTCATTTTCCACGAACCCAAAATGGTGTCTAATGAAGGTGGTTTATTATTTCTTGGAGATCGTAGATTTCCATCTATTTTACATATCAAATTATTATTCCTTGGATCAATCATCTCTCGCAGCTCTCGCAATCAAGCTGGATGATGACAACGATGGAAAGCGTAGAAGAAATGATAAATAAACAAAAGCTAAATGATGAAAATGAGGATTTTAAGGCGAACATTCCTCATGCTGATCACGGCACACATAGGGAGAAGTCAATAGTTTAATGGTTGAATTATAGTTTAACAATGGTTTATTTGGGCTTTAGCTGTAGATATAAGTAATTATATATATAAAAATACGATGTGTTTGATCACTCTAACTTTACAAGAGCAACAAGTCGACTAACAGTAAAAAAATTGAGTAAAAGTTCGTGCGTGTTTTCTTACCATTTTATATATATATATAATATAACCAAGATTAAAGTTGCCCTTTTCTTTGCAAGGGTATGGCGCATAGGAGAGGAGAAGAGAACAAGAAGAAAAGCAGAGAAGAAAAAAGGGTGAAAGGAGAGTGAGTATTCACTCTATAGCATTGATAGCAAGAGACAGCAAAAAGCAAGGCTTACACATTATAATTCGTATATTATAATATAATACTTGTAAGAGAAGAGTGTGTATCCCACACACTGTCATAAAGTAATACAGATAGATAGATATACATTGAGACAGAAACATAGAGAAACATAAACGTATAGATACAGGAGGTCCCCACCTAACACAGTTTCCAACACCGTGGAATTCACATAACAAAGTGCTTTATAGAACGATATATTACCCTCATGTCGCGTTTTTATATAAAAAAAACTATATATTGAGGTAACTAACATTTTTGCAGTCATTATGACTTTGTTCATACTATGTGCAGAGTTATCTGCAGGGGAAGAATGGTCAATGGACCTGTAGTCCCCCTCCAAATAAAGGAATGAGGTTATAAAAAATATTGCTTTTGCAGAAAAAAACAAGTTAATGAAAAACAGGAGTAGTCTTTTTTTTGTCAAAGATGTCTTATTTAAAAAAGATAAACATTTTAATAATAGAAAGTTATGCAAATAATTCAAAAAACCAAACTCTACTCCCTACCAAGAAATATATGTATATATATATGTAATCCTGGCGGTCACCCTTGATGCTTATATAATATAGAAATGTATAATTATGTATAGGGGGAGTGCCCTGTTAGTATTTGATTTGATAAATAGACTTAATTTTTTTGGTTTTTAGTATAATACTGAGTTATAATTAATATTTTTTCTTGTTCCTAAAAACTGCAATATGAGGGGATCCCCTGTATGTGTATATTCTCGAAAGCTTGTCTCTAGTTATCTCTTTCCTTTCCTCATATTCTTGTTTTTCTTTGAAAAAATATTATAAATATACCAATGTAGGTGATGGTGGAACAGAAGACGAATGCTGCTTCAATAAGGACCAGCATATATCTTAAGCTAAGGCTGCACAGAGGGATGTTCGAAAGATATGATGTGTACTAGCTGTGTCAGTTCTGTCATAAAGTTTTGGACTCTGATTTGGGCTAACAGTGGTCATTTCGAAAGAAATCTTAATATACTCTACTATTAAATGTTTGCTAAACATTTTAAACTTATTCATCTTGCCTAGATATAAATAATATTTTATGATAAGTTATGTATTTAACTCATTTAGAAAAACCCTGTGCATACGTTTGTTAATATGTAAATCAAACACTTCAAAAAGCATTTAAACTGACATCAAAGATCCTTTAATCTAGTTTACAGTATATGATATATTAATTTTTATCAAAAGATTGTTTTAAAAATGACATAAAAAAGATTAAAACATGTTTATTTTATTCCAAAGAACAAAAATGATATTTGAACATAATTAAGTACGTAAGGAAGTGATTGATATCACAGCAAAGCCAGTAGGTATATTTTTTTTTTGTATAAAGAAGTTTCTATTTTATATATTTTTTTTTTTTAGACTTTGGGTTTTTTATATCTATTTATCTAACTGGAAAAAAAGTATATAATGCCTTGTAGGTATTGTACTTAACATTTACTAAGTTTTTTAAACACCTCATTATTCATTGACATATTTCGATCAATTATGCCAATAATCAAATTTATGGAGCTGGTTTAGATACCCAAAAATATTATTTTCTGTAGAAACATATGACACTTTATTTATGAGACTTTATAAGGCTCAAATAAAGCCTTTTTGGAACCTATTAGAAAAAATTACGGCATCATAGAAGGATCAATAAGAGTGTTTGTTTTAATGATCAGTGGAGATGAAGGAAAATTAATCATTTAGTTATTAGTTAATTGAAAGGTAAAATTACTTGATTTTGGGTACATGAGTCTATTTCATGGTGAGTTCAAATTGAAATATGTAACTTTCAATTTACAAAGGAAAAAAAAGTGAAACTGAATATTGTAAATAACGAATTTACAATACTACTTGTGGTCCACTAAAATAAGAACTGAAAACATCTCAATATTCAAAGTAAATAAAAAATCAAATTTATCCATGAAAATTAGGGATTGCAAGATTTCAAATAAAATCACAATGCCGATTCCAATGAAATTTTAGTAAATATTACGCTTTTTTAATAGTTTAAAAATACCATTTTGATATCAGGTATTTATACAAAATTATATATATAATATCTAAATATCTTTTTAAGGGGTCTTTGGAATTTTTTTGAAAAAATTTAATTAGATTTATAATAAAAAACTTTTTTTTTTAAATATTCAAATTTTGCATTTTTTTCGGAAAACTTTCATAAACACATAATTATTCAGAGAAAAGTAAATGTTTTGTAAAAATTTCCAAGATTAAATTTTTTAAGAAAAATCCAAAAATTTCTTAATTTGGGTTGGGGAATAATTTTTTATAGCTAATAAATAGTTCAATAACAGTAATAAGTAATAACAAATAAGAATCGGAATCGCAAATCAAACATTAATTTCCCGATGCCAATTACAGAAAAAATATATATATATATATTTATATTGTTTCTTTAGTTATTTTTTTATTTTTTTATTTCAACATTCTTTATTTGGTTTATATATTATATAGAACGTACATCTATAAATGTTATTTCTTTTTTTGCTAACGAGATTCATAATCATATAAAATGCTGTTATGTTAAAAGATAGTTCAAGTTAACGTAGTCATCCACACAATTAAAAAAATCTTTTTGGTACGAGAGAAGCATGTCATGACGTTTCATTAAACTATCAGTGAGGAGCTATTGGATGAGAAAAAGGAATACCAATCTAGTAATAATATAGACAGAAGTTACAGCCATGTTTCCTCTTCAAGAATTAAAAAAAAAAATATGATAACAGCTATGAAAAATAAAAAAAATCCTATTTAGATTGTATTTACTAAAAGATTACCATCGTCAATTTATATAATTTTTTTAATCTATAATCATGATAATCTAGAAATGATCTCATTTTGTTCTCCTTTGTAAATTAAGTACTTTTATATTGGATATTTGCAGCTATATTTAAAGGACTTAATCAAAAAATGATGCATAAGAAGAAGTAAGGATACTTGTTATTATTATTGGTTATTTTATACAAACATATTTTACCTTATTTTATTTTTTATTCGAGTAGTTTGATAATAAGTGTACAAAATTTGAGGTTTATAAAACAACTTTTTATCATCAAAAATATAATTTTAATAAAATGAGATTTTTGGACAATAATTTTTGTAGTTTTAGTGTTATTTCCTACTATGGGAAAAGTGAAGGAATATTTGTATAAATTTTAGGACAGATATATTATTTTTTCATTAAAAAATGATCATTTCAGTAGAAGGAGACTTGTAAATTATATAAGAATATCGGCACTAATGGGTCAAAGAATATAAAAAGGAATTTACAAAGTTGAGTATATTTTAAATTTATATTCTTCAACTAATAAGTATCAAAAGTTTTTGCAATCAAAATATTATATAGAATTCTTTGAAGATATTGAAAATTAAACTTAAATGTTGCAATAACTCCATATCATGATTTCAGAAAATAATATGTTTTTTTGAATGGCCATATTGGAGTCAAATATAGTTAGATAAATCATATGAATGACTTCAATTATTGTCAAATTTGTTGGGTATTTTATCTAATCCCAGAAATTTGAATAAAAATCCCCAAAAATACCGACAAATGATCATGAAGTATTAGGTTGTTTGCATTTATGCCTTAAAAAAATATATTGATATTTTTTTCCGATGATATTGATTTAAGACTAGCTTTGTGTTGAAACAACAAGCTTGAACAATTAGTATAATATGGATAATATAATAAATGGTATTAATAGCTATTCGATATAAAAATGCTATAATTTTTGACCTTTTGATGAAAGTATTAAAGTTAGAAATTATTCATTAATACATACTAAATAAATAATTTTCATTGATCAAAATGAAATGATATTATTAATGTATAGTTTATAATTAAAATAGCTGGTGGTATAACTAAATATGACATTATAAGAGGTATAATTTGTAAATTTTACAGGCTATGAACCCGAATTTATACACGATCCAAACAGTGGCTATAAAATTTTCAATTTGGTTTATAGCTATTTTTAATTCTTTATTATAATCAAAATTAATTGAAAACAATTTTATTTCATAATGGAGCCTTTAAGATTTTGATAAAGAAGTAGTTTGATTAAAGTCAACTACAAGAAGAAAAGGGAAGAACGTCATCGGCAAAGAATCATCAATTTACTCCAGGTCCATTTCAAAAAAGCAGAAAAGAAAAACAACACGGTTTAGGTAGTCTAAAACAACAAAAATGGGACGCGAAAAAATGCTTAGGATTCACAACTTCATTTATGGAACCTGCAATTATAATTTTTTCTTCTCTTACTTTTTTAGACCAACTAAGGGCCATTTCTTCTATTAGTAGAATATTTATGAAATGAAAAAGGGAATTGAATAAAAAAAATAAAAAATATGTACATATTTGTTAGATGAATAAAAGAAAATTTGTGTTTAGAATAAAACCTAAATAAACATTATAGTTTGAGATTAATTTTCTCTTTAGGTCTCTAAAATCTAACAGATATAAAAAATAAAGGGAAAGAAAACCCCAACAGAAAACATAGTATCTAACCTAAGCAATTATAAAATGGTAGTTAAAAGGACTCATAGTGAGACAAAATATGAAAAAATATATACATAAAAAAATCCCAACATCTTAGCCTGTGATGTTCTTACAGTGTCCGTTGTACATATTGATGATGGTTCTTAAAGTCTTTTCATATCTCTGTAAAGAAGATGGGAAATATTTTATAAGATCCGAAACGTAATTCCAGGAAGTACAATACAGCTGGGGAATCTTCAAAGAAAAAGTTGCAGCAGCATAAATTAATAGCTCTCAGATACATCTCCTCAATCCCGTTATCCTCCGTAATACGTTGGGTTATGAAAGCTTTACAGTTACCAAAAGCAGCGCACGCCACTGGTGAGTAGAAATACCAATCAGAAAAAGAGCCTTTGCAAAATTTCGTTCAAAATCTTTTAAGTAGCCATGGTTAAGTAAAATAAAATCCCAAACTACAGTCAACGCAGGGGAGTCAAAAAGGGCACTTATAACATTACTATATATATTCGACCCCAGTCTTGCCACTTTAAATTATGTCCTCAACTTCCTTATACCTTGGCGAGGTCTTCTCCATTTTTTTTATCATAGCCAACTTAAAAACCAGGATCCTAGAACACTTAACATTGTCTGTAATCTTCATCAGATCAACTCCAGAATCTAGGAGATCTAAGATGCACTGCCTTTTTGCTTGTTGCTCGCTCATGATGATGAAATTACTAAATGATTAGCTCAGTTTGTTGATGCAAAAAGAAAGGTGGTAACAGAGTATCAAAAAATTATCACTAAATCTTTTCATAGTAATGAGAAAAAAAACAAAAAAAAAACAGTCCAAGTTTTGTGTCCATTCCTGAGCTTCTCAAAATTTAATGGTCTCTTACTGTGACCATATACAATCTTCGTACCAAGATAGATCAAAATGGATTAGTTACCATAGTTTCTTGCCATAATCCTGGTGACCAACAAACAGGAAAAGGAAAAATAAAAATAAATGTTCCATTTATATATCTTCCCAGTTTCTAAAGGAATTTGAATTTATTAAAGCAAGTGTATTTAATATATTCATGGACATATTGTGAGACTATAATTAGTGCATCAATCATCTAATATATTTTTATATAATTAATATTTGTTATTATATTTGATGAACATTAAATAAAACGAGTTTTAGAAAAGTTGACGAAAATTTATTACTCTAGAATCGAATTTATAGTCCTTGAAAATATTAAAATCCACACACTGACTGTTTATGGAAAATTATTGTCAGTCTTGAGTCCAAAAAGAAGATAATTATTCACACAAACAAATTTAACCCACTATTTTGATAATTGTATGAATTTACTATGAGCAGGTTTATAAATGGTATACAAAAAAAAACCGTTCTGAGGGAAAGGAAATAAAAGCAAGTCTCCCTCTGTATCAAGTAAGGAAAAAGGCAAGGAAACCTACGCGTTTGATTCTTCACTCTACTTAGATGACATAAACGACGTACATTTATAACTTACCAACAAATTCTCAGTATACTCTCCATCTTACATGAATAAATGTTTTCTCATCAAGAATGAAAGAATATTGATATTAGCTTTCAAAGGTAAAAAAGCAGTTCAATTTGCTTAAACAAAAAAACTCACTCTATTAAAGATATTTAGAATTTACAATTATAAATATGAGTGTAGAAGGTAATCGTGAAACAGCGCATGAAAAGATAACGTTTCGATAAATTTTTGGCTTAGAGCAAATTTCCAAATCAAGATGCTATGTTGGACTAACAGAATAACTATTTTAAAAAAGAAATTAGAGATACAACAAACTTATACAGATTAACAAAAAAAACAATGAATTAAAAAGTCTTCAGAGGAGAGGAGAGGTTTGAGCTGGATCGCTTCAAAATCACTACAGGAACAGTATTAAAAAATAAAGGGTTTTCCAATAAGAGGTAATAACCGGGCCTTATCCTTTTTATGGAATTTTCCGTGCCCAAATCGCAAAGTGATCCCTCAATAACTTCACGAATTCTATCTTTGAGGTCTTGAACCGATGCTGGGATTTTGGCGTAAACATTATCTTTGACATAGCCCGAAAGGATGAAGTTGTAAGGTGTTAAATCTCAGTTAAAGTGAATGGACTGCACTATCGAGAGATGATTAAAGATTGTTTATAGCTGGAATTGGATGGTATTGATTTGGACAACGTTTAATTTCAACAAGATGGTGCTACGTGCCACACAAGCAACGAAATCATCGTTATTTTACGGTAAAAGTTTCTGGACGGTATTATCTCTCGAAAGGGTGATCACAATTAGGCACCGAGATCTTCAGATTTAAAAACATGCAAATTTATCCTTTTGGACTATGTGAAAGATAATGTTTACGCCAAAATCCCAGCGTCGATTCAAGACCTCATTTTTTGAAGGAAAAAAAAAATCTTTGAATATCAAAATAACGCCTCTTATTTGAAAACCCTTTTATATACAAAGAGTATGTACTGTGTACACCAAATGTATAAATAAAGTGTACAGGATACATCTTAAAAAATGAGATCAAAAATATATTGGTACTTTTTTTAAATATTTATATCAAAAAAAAGTATGATAAGTATTTTGTTGCATGTTTATAAAGTTGCAGTCCTAATAATTTTTCTAGTTGTAAATAAATAATAACCAAGTAATTTTAATTTATTTAAACGAATTATGAGAAATTGAATAATTTTTCGGAGAAAAACAGCTAAACGGTTTGTAACTTTCGGTTGATAAGCTGTGAGTAGCTACGAAAGGATGATATATGTAGGAAGGACTCCAATTTTGTTCTTCAATTCAACTTGGATTCCATCAGGGACGACTAACACTTATAACTCCCCAACAAATCCTCAGAATCACTCACCAGATCATTAAGTTGATTACTTTTCATTTAGATGTACTCTTCTCAAGAATAATGATAACAGATTTATAAATAAATAAAAACACTGTTCTATATTGCCAATAACAAAAATTTCAAACTAGAGTAAATGCTTAGATTAAACAACGTAAGTTATTATTTGAGCTCCCTGGTTCTTAAATCAATTCAGTTGATATTTGATTGCAGATTCGACATTAGATTACACATGAAATACGTAACTTTTTTGAAGATATTAGACTATGCGTGAGAAATGCAATATATATTATTAGAACTGGTTGATACTAGTGAGTCCTGTATAATGTGCATATATAAATATAAGTAATAAAAAAAAAGGACTATACCTTCGGCTTTCGTATTAGTTTCATCGTCTACAGACTCTGTTGGCATCGAATTTCTTTTCTTTTTTCTCTCTGTAAAAGGTGCATATAATTATCAATTGTTGTCTACATATAAATATTAATACAATGTAATTATTCTTAAGACTAGGATTTTTTTAATAATAAAAAGTATAAATAAAATATGCCTGATATAATGATAATTCTCAAAATATGTAACAAATATTGTCCCTAGGGTATCAATAATTAGATTCGTGTTTTTCAAAAACAGCTTATGACAGATTTGATGAAAAATTTATAGTACAAATTTCGTAATCTTTTAAATTTAATTTGATTTAGTCCGTCTACTTAAAGAATACTCTATATATTGAACATAAAAATATTTTTCTCTTTCTCATTTTAGACTAACTATAGTTGATTTATTCTTCATTTTCTAAGAGTAGAATAATAATGAAACTAGAGATAAAACAATTGTTCAATGAATGTCGTCTTGTATAAATAAACTTTATTTATTAATTATAATTCAGATGATATAATCGCCCTTATTTTGACTAACTACAGGGGGAAAAGACAATGAAAAAGAGATCATATGCTTGGATTAGAAAAAGTAATGATATAGTAAGATATTTTCAATAGGTGTGTTGTTTAAATATAAAGCTGCGGCTATTTATGAAAAACATAGCTTATAAGCATTTTGATTGGTCTGTATATTTTAAAAATTGATACATACATATAAAAATGGTGGAAAGAAGATCTATTATTGTCAGTTAAATTTGCACCGGGAGGACCACCTCTGTAATCATGAATATCCTCAACGGCTGCAACATAACTGCCCATCGGATCAGAAATCGTTTTAATATTTGTAATGCCTATAAGGACAAGCTCTAGAGAACCGACAAAATGAAGCCCCAAAACATGAGAGATGTCTGAGGAGAACACGACTATAACAATCTCAAAGTACATCAAGAAGAAGTAGGTATATCGGTCTACCGGTGGAATGTCTCTGAATTGAGAGGTAACTTCTATCCCAACGTCGGGAAAAACTTTCTCAGAAATGATGTCAACGAATTTTGAAAAACCTGAAACACAACAGAGAGCGGCAATTATCTTCTCTGATGAAAACACATTCACTGTTGATCCTTTGTACAAGAAGCTGAATTATCGTGTGGTATCTTTTGGCAATGCCAACAAAAACATCAGCACAATAACCAATATAAAAGTATCTTTGAAGGAGTAGGGGGTGGAGGCATTAACTAAGTGAAAAATATCTACAATTTGGTTGAATGATGGATATCAATGATCAGTGGCCGACTAATCGATGTTTTTGAAAGACAAAGGGTCAAAAAGTTCACCAAGGCTATGAATAAGTAAAATAAGGTCAATTGTATTTTTCAGCTGGACAGCCCATAAGACAGTTAGTTTCATCAATTTGCACAAGATGGTCTGAAAGCAATGGAAGGCAGTAATTCAGGGTGATGGCCGCCAAATTCACATATGATGTTAATTATTTATAAAATAAATTTTTTCAAGTGCAACTTATTCCTGATCTATTTCAATCATTTTAAAATTAAGTACAAGGTAGGTGTCACTACCTTTTTAACCCCCAGTAGAGTATTCCTTGGTATACTTCACTAATAAAAAATATGGCAGTTAATTAATCGATCATTACTGCGATTAATTAAATCAACTGATTGAATCAATACACACAACAAATGAAATTAAAAAAATAAATTATTTTTTTTAATATTAAATTCAATTCAATTGATTTATGTGAAAATATTAACATAGATTTATGATTCTAAAAGGTACATCATAAAAACCAAAATTAATAAGTGAAGTAATGAATAATAAAACTAAGGTAATTATTTTTTTTTTTAATTATTTTTTTATTGAATTATCAAAAATTAATCATACTTATTTATCAAAGCTACATTAACGCCGTCAATTTATAAATTGTAAGTGATGCAGTCATAAAAAAAAGTAAATTATATAATGATGTACACTTGTTTAGTGAAGATTGCCTTGAAAGAAAAAAAAACCCAAAAATGATGAAAAAGGTGCAAATAAAGTAATTGATTTTTGGCAAAGGTTTTGTGTATATTAAATAAAATAATGGGAGTAAACCATAATATGGGGGTATCAATCAGTATGTGGTGTGAGAGTAGTCCCAAAAACTAGCCAGCGTGAATAGGAGATGGTAGTATCTATTTTTTTATTTTTTTTTACTGCATTAGAAACTACACATCGTGAAAGCATATGGTCCATGTTTGAAGGCGCCCCATAACTAGTAGGGTAATTGTTTGGCAGGAAACAATAGGTAACGCATAAATTAAATTTGTGAAAATGGATAAAACTTATCATATTTATGTGATATGATACCATTATTTGATAGTCCTCACACTAAACAATAAAAAACTGATTTGGATTCTACTTTGGGCGAGTCTGTTCCTTTGTATATGTAAGTAAAATTTGGGATAGTTAAGTTAAAACAAGGCCAAAAAAGCTACCAAGACAAGCATCTCAGGGATCAGTTAAATGAAGAGACGATTCCATATCGTTATAAGAAAATATAAAAAAACGGCGTTAATTGGTCGTCAAATGAAAGTACACAAGCTAGTAGACATTGTAGGCATTTCAAAAAGTGTGATACATTGTACATTAACTGAAAATTTAGACATTATAAATCTGTGTTTGTTTAGACTCTATCAAATAATGTTTCGTCCAAAAGTTATGAATATGTGTTCAGGGAAGTTTTAAAGCAACAAAACATAACTTTTGATATTTTTTTTTTTCAAAAATAACATTTTTTAAGTTTATAGAGCTGAGAAGAGATGGTGTTTAAAAAAATTCATTATTTTATATTAAAGTGTTACATAGCTAACACAAAAAAATTATTCTGTATTTTGCCGTCAGATGTCGGTATATCTGCTTCTTTTCCTGTTATCATTTTCTGAATGTGGACTGGTTGAATTTGAATAAGCACTTATTCAGCTGAAAGAAATACCCAACTACTTATTATTGAATAATAGTTACATACTGGAGAAGAAGTGGCTTAGAATGGGCTATTTACCAAACTGATTTTGCAACTCTCTTTCTGTATTTTTAAAGGAAAGTTGTTGTGATATAATAAAGGAAATGTCATTATTTTTATTAATACTATCATTCTGGGAGTTGTATTATTTTGCCGCAAGACAAAGTGCCACCCTCAATCCTTTTGTAAAAAAACTAATGTAAGTAATCAACACTATTGAATATGGATATATTCATATATATCATATATGGAACAGTTAAATATTAATTTTTTCCCCAACTTTATTCTGAGATTGTCAATAGAAACTGATTTTCCTGGAAAAATTTAATTTTATTGAAACAACAATATTTTTGTATTAATATAGGTAGTTTTTTATTATTTTTGCTGAAATGTATGTGTCAATCCATGTTAAATAATTCAGGGCATCGATATTCGGGTGAGAAGTCTTGATTGTCTTGCTCTCTAAGCAACACAAAACAGTTCATGTCGGGTGAGGTTGAAGGGTAGAAGTCAACCGGCCAGAAGGCAGCCATATTCTACCTACAAAAATGTTGTACCTTCTTCGATATGTGTGCTGGGGCGCCGTCTTGGGTAACCCCATATTTGTCCTTGAGTAACGTGCTCCTCAGCCATGGCAAGACATGATACCTGAGGACCTTGTAGTAAGCGTCTATGCTGACTTTCTCGCTGGCTTTGAAGAAGTAGGGAGGCATCGGACTGCCGTCGAACACCACGATGTCGAGGACCATAGACTGTCCTGGATGTTTGGTGATGCAGGTTCTCTCGGTCCAAGCTCTTGATTCATCCAAGAAGCAACCATTTCTCTCGTTCAGACAGCGTCTAATGTTTGAGATATCCTTGTGGTAGATCAACTTGTGCGTGGAGGAGATCACACACACTCTGCCATTTTCATTATTGCAAAGACATTTTTGATCGCAAAAAAACAGAACTAACATCAAATTATAGCTTTTTATCAGTTCTTTTGAATGGTGCCAAGTAAACAATTGTAAGACCTTTGGAACTGGGATGGGAAGGCCTCGAAGAGGATTTTAATTTTTGAGCCCTCGCCCAGTAAATAAATTAAGTAATAAAAAAACACGACCGCTATTCCAATGTAAGAAGTGCTAATAAAGTATTCATTATCAATTAATTATAATTCGAGCTATATTTGAACTACGAATTTCTTATACCTATATGCAATCGCAATAAATATATTAAATACCATTTTTGGGTCAAATGTTCTAAATGGTAACTCGGCAAAATATACATTGAGGCAATTTTTTTTACTCAATTTACCTAGACCAGAGCAATCAGCAATGATAAATGTTAGCCAAACTTAAATTCGGCATTTTTTTAAAAATACCATTTTTTTCATAGAAAGTTTCACTCAATAATGAGGTTTATTATTTTATCACAAAAAAATAGGAAAATGTTTATGTATTTTGGGATATACATAAGTTAACTCTTAAAATATAAACAGGGTCCATTTCGGATTATTTATCCGACTTCCCCTATTGGTCCAGCCAATCACATTATTGTGACTTAGTTTGTAGCTCTAGATATTGTAAATCCTCTCATTTCTCTTCCCCTTTCGAATAGTTATACTTTTTTATTATAATTGAAATATTTCCCCTCTACCATTACTTAACCTTAATAAATAATTAAAATTAACTTAATTATTTCCTGTGTTTCCATTAATGATAGTTCAATATACAATAATTGATGGAGTTGGTATAATTAGTCATATCCTTTCGTAAGAGTAAAACTTTCTAGAAAATGTAAGTTTTAGCTCTCTATCTCATTAATATTTGAATGACTGGGGAAAAAAACAAATTAATATTTCCGACTAATTAATCGAATGATGAAAGACATTGGATTACTAATAATTAATTAATTATTATTCATTAACATTATTTATGCACTTACATGACAGCCCAAATCTATATATAAGCTTATCAATAACTAATCCAAGACCTTAATAAAAAGTAATAACAATATGCGAATTATAACTGATCATTTGTGTATGCTTAATTGAGCCATTGAAATAGATTATAGGATCGTATTTACCTAGCATCGAGTATCTCATATTGATAAATTATTATAATTGTTAAAAAGCCTACTAAGGGTATATTTATTCATAATTTTGACAATAACAAAACAAATTAACTAAATAAAATACAGTCACTCAACATATTTGACAAAAGGAAAGAACAAATAGAAAATTAAAGAAACATAAAAATATAATTTTTTTCTTTCTTCTGCCCCTACCTTTCATAATTGAAAGTTTAATCATACTTAATTAAAATGATTCACAAAATTAAAAGTGTTGATTTTCCTACATCTATGTGACAAGTAAAATCTGTTAGATAACTACAATTCAAATATTTGAAAAGTCTGAGGTAACAACTATTGTCTAAGAAATTTGCCAAAACGTCGAACTCTATAACGATTATACATTTCAAATTTATTGGAGGGGTTTTCCTGTTGCATATGCTTGAATACATTATTTCCTGTATTTTTTGCTGATGCTCTTATGGTTATTATGTATTCAAATGCATAGCCATCCAAACTTATGTACAGGTGTATCAATAAATAACCCAAAAGCATACTCTCGAAGAATAAGTGCAATATGTAAATTAAAGTGGATCATTAGGGTTTTCTAATTGAGCCATGCAAATAGATTTTCTTACCTGATTGAGAAAATTGGTCATACGCAGATTTGTCTGATTCGATGGTCATGGTTTCAACAAGGCCGTCTGTTATTTGTGTACAAGAGTCTCTTCGTCCCCGAGTGCGAGGCGGTGGTTCTATCTGAAAAAATATTGGATAAAATGTTATTTTAAAAGCGATAAATAAAATAGATATCCTGTTTGCCATAAATTTTACAAGGACTCAAGTTTAGATAATTAACCCCCTGTTACTTCTATAGAGTATTTATCCTACCGAGAGACAAAAATATCCTTGCAGAATATTGTATCAGGGTGTTGACATATGTAAAACAGTATATACTAATGTATTTTGTTAGTTTTATTAATATCATATATGTATATGACAAATTTATATTGGATTTTATTTTTTACATCGATTTGAACCAAATTTGATATGTTAAATCGCCTAGTATTATTTTCTGTATATTCTAGTATTATTAGACAACTACATATATTCTTTTTTATCTTTTCTTTATTATACAATATACAAAATTCTTCTTACATAATTATATAATTAATTTTCAACCATATTTTTCATAAGATATCTAAAAAAAAAATAACAAAACAAATTTGTTGCATTCCCAACAGCTATCAAATGATGTATTAATAAAAAAGTTGAGTAAAAAAATCAATTATTTTTCATATAGATAGCTTTAGTTATATGGATCTCGTGTTGTTTAAGTACGATCTGTTAAGCTAAATTTGATTAGAAAGAAAAGATTTCGTATTAAAAGTTCTTATCACACAATTTTTGCTTGACTCACTATATTTTTTAATCAAACATCAAAGATGGACACAAACAAAGAGATAATCCACTATACTTTACAATGTTCTTTGATAAAGGCGAAAACGCAAGCCAGGCGCTAAAAATATAAATGATCTTCATAGGCTGTATGCTGTAACAGCCAATCATGCACAATTACATCTTTGTTGATTACGTTCCTGTAATTTTGATATTAAAGATGCACTACGCTCTGGAAGACCAATTATCAATAATATTAATAAAGTTATGAAAAACCGACCATCATCTATTTCGTTGTTTCAACTGCCCAAGAAAAAAAAATTGCAGAAGACCCCATTTGAACCACTTTAATAAGGCTGGATTAAAAAATAACCTCGATGTATAGGTGCCACAAGAGTTCACTCAAAAACCTCATAGACCAAATTTCTATCTGCTTAATTACAGCAAAATCAATCATTTTCTGAAGCGGATAGTTACTGGTGATTAAAAGTGGGTCACTTAGGACAACATCAAGTGAACGGTCGTGCTCCAATACCAGTGAGCTACCGCAAACGGTGTCCCAGCCAGAATTAAATAACAGGAATATTTTGCTGTATGTTAGGGAGGATTGGCAGGGAATCATCTACTATGAGCCCCTTTGGTAAAACTCTTAATTTGGAGTTGTACTGTCAACAATGGAATAGTCTGAAGGAAGCCATCGCCCAAAAGAGGCCACCTATGCCAAATAGGAGAGGAATTGTCTTCCCATCAGGACAACACCAGGCCACAAACATCAACATCAACTTCTATGACGAATGATTTTGTTCGTGAAACATGGCGAAAAAAATTTCTTTAAAAAATTCCTTAATTTGGGGTGGGGCTACAACCCCTCTAGCCTATTTCCTGCGAAGTTCTCTGTATATGCATCCATTCGATGAGTGATTTACGAACTACAACCCAAAATGTAACTGTCCAAAAGACAATTTTTGATCAAATTCATTATGAAAAGTAACTCAGAGTTGGATTGAGTTATTAATTTAAAATTCTATTTTTTAGGTTAGCAAGAATAAGCAATTTAGCGTAAGAAATTTTATTGAAATGGGATGAAAAGAAAATAATCGAGTGTAAATTTCCGATTGTATCTATATATATACAGATAAAAATAATATAATTACTGCGTTAATTGATTACCTTCCATGAAATTTTTCAAAGCACACCACTTGCAAATCATTTGACTATGGAATGGTTTTGTATGAAATTATTTTTTTTAAATTAAGTAAGAGTGAAATTTCCTAATTCATTTCTAAATATTTCACAAGATGGGGAATCAAGTGTAAAATTAACCATATTCAAGTTATGTATGTAAACATATACGGTAACAATTTCTTTGGGCAAAGAATGATTGGTTTCACACTATGTATCAGCGGCGAAACCATGATAGGACCAAGGATAAGATAATACAAAATGTTTCAACATTTTTAAATAGTATAATAAAATTTTTTGGGTTCCTCCACAACCAATCTTATTCAATTGCCACGAATTAAAGTTTATACCCTATTTACTGTTATAAGGGGTTTAATTTCCAAATATAACTAATTAGTTGCAAAAAAAACCCCATGAAAATAACTGTTTGCTACAAATTTTTTTACTATATATTTAAAAATATAAATATTAATGGGGTTTCCTGAGGACATCGGGAAAACAAAGAAATATTGAAGAATACTATTACAACCAAAAAGAATGACTTTTCCCTTATGTATATATTTTACTTATTAAAAGTTTTGAAAAAATTGACTACAGTGGCTGTGCGTTAATATTTCACCTTTTATCAATATAAATAGTATGAAATATTTTCCGTGAATTTAATACATCATTTATACTTTTGAAGTTTGTGAAATTTATTTTACTTTAGTTCATTTCTCAACTTTCACCATTATTAAGAGAGAAAAAACATTAGGGTAGCAATTTTTATGGATCTTTGTAAAAGGGTTAGCTGATTTAAATCAAGTATTTGTTTATACTAAAAACATATACATAACAGAAATTATTCATTGAATTTTATAATTTTTTTTGCAAGTTTTTGATGATTTGGGATCAGTATTAGCCTTTAAATGCGGATTTAAACACAAAAAAAAAACAAAGGAGTCCAATTCAGTAGAATTGTTGAAGTTGCAAAAAAGTTTCATTTTAGTAATTATAATAATTGATTTAAACAGATGTTCTCTCTTATTAAGGGAAATAATACCACTTCAGGAAACATATCCTATAATTTAAACCTTTCAAGTTTTGATCTTTATGACACGCAGATTATTAGGCAATTTATAATTAGTTATTAATATTTTAGAGGTAGGAAAACTATCCCCAATTTAAATTGGTTTCATATCCAATGTATTTTAATAGTATTTATTGATTGGACTAAGTAATCTAATCCACTTATATATATTTCATTTCTAAACTTTTACTGCTTCTAAAATATTGATTACAATTTATAAATTAGTAAAATATTGATTACAATTTATAAATTAGTAAAATACTGATTACAATTTATAAATTAGTAAAATATTGATTTAATTTCGAAAAAGAATTACCGAACCTTTAACTTCATAATAATTATTCTATAAGAAAATTATAAGTTGAACGAAAAACATCAATCAAAATCGTATTTTTTAGACGGCAAATCTTTTTAAATTGTATACAAGGTTTATTCTTTATTTTTAGCTATAATATAAATCAAATTCAAAATTTATTAGCTTCTAAATAAGAACTTTTGTTTATCTTGATTGTTGTATGATTAGATACATTTCTTATTAAATGAATTCAAAATAACTTTATAAATTTTTATCTTTTGAATTTTGAATGTTTTTTATCAATTGTTATTTCCTTTAATTTTAATTTATACAGTTATTTCATTTCGAAATATGGTTCTAAATCAAAATTATACTCAAAAATAGGGATTTAAAAAAAGGCTCTTACAGCCAAACCTATTTTATTGAAAATTGTAAAGATAATTTTTGTGTTCTATGGCTTAAATAACAATAATGACTGTAGGTTTTATCCGGTGGATGTTCCAAAATCTGAAATTTATTGCATATTATAACATTTACTTAATGAAAATATAGTTTTATATTGCTTTAATATCCTATTTTTTTTTTTTTTTTTTTGGGGGGGAACTAAACACTTCAGGACAGTATTTGCGTTAAGATTTTACATAAATAACAGAAAGTGATAGATCAAATATATTTTATCTCAGTGACAACATGCATATCCGTCAGTGAAATGACGTAAAATGGATAAAAACCATATAAAATGGTGTAAGTTCTCAAATAAGCTATTACTATTAAATGCAAGAATTGCCGGGAATTTTTCGTAGTTATAAAACTAATAGAAGTCCTTAAAATCAGCAATTTTAGCTCATTGGAGTAGTACTTATCTAAGTACTTTATCTAAGGAGACAAGGAGGAGAAAATATAGTTGAGTATATATATGGTAAACGCCCTGGTAATAGATTTAAAGACCTATGTATACGTTGGAACCTTTGTTTATAATAGTTGAATAGCCCTGATCTATATTATATATTGCTACTTTTTTGAGCCGGAAGGATACAAATAAAAGAAAAAAGCATATAATTTGTAAATAACGCGAGCAGTAAAGAGTATTTGCTTATAAAAGAAAACACTGTAGTATCCAATGCAAAGGTGATACACTTAAAGCATTCAAATCCAAGGCAACCTACCTTGACTGTCGAAGGAAAAAGAAGAATTTGAAAGAAAAAAAATATTTATATATTTTTTTTTTTCAAATAGTCAATTTTCAAATTTTCAACTTTAAATAATATTGAAAGCTGTTATAAGTCCCACTTCTGTTATATATATTGAATAAATATATCTTTCATATCTACCATGTTTGAGTTGGTTTGACTTCAATCAGATTAAAATTAAATACATTATGTAAGGTAGTGAAAGACTTATAAGGTACCTGGTAACTCTGGACAATCAGTTATATTAATTGAGGATAAATATTAATTGTATGTAACTGATTAACTGTATTGAATATGAAGTTATATTTGGATAAAACTCTAAACAAAATTAATTTCGTGATTCAAAGATGAAACAATAAAATCATATTTTTATTATTATTTTCTGCTCCTTAAGATTTTTGCTGAGTAAGTTACTCTTATGAGATTATGAGTAAAATATTGATTATAAGTAACTAAAAGTATTTTCATAGAAAATCAATTTCAGTATTCCTACAGAGTTACTAAGGATTAAAGGAAGCCCTAATAAGAATACCATTTCCATATGAATAAAAACTTAATCAGCAATAAATTATAATTGACATAGATTTTACCTATTAATTAAACAAAAAATTGAATTTTTTGTGGAATCTGTAAATTTTTTATTTTTTTTATTTAATTTTTTGTGAAAGTTGTGGATTTTTGAAAAAAATTTAGATATCAAATTTTATACCTTAATTTTTTTATAAAAATTGTATATTTGAAATTAAATTTTTCAAATCTTTTTCAAAATATTGCATAAATCAAACCCCTAAAATATAAGCAAGTGGATGACCCTTCTAGTAGAATTGTTTCTTTTTTTTTATAAATCGTACCATCACTATTTTATACCTTCTTTGACGTACAAATCAAACCCTACATTTCCAAATCAATTAACATTTTTAGTCACACAACCTCCGTAATTAGAAAAGGAGAATTGATAGATTTTTAACATTATACTGTAACATAAATGTAGCTTTATGAAGTATGACGTTGAAAGATGGGTAATTTAATATTTCCCCCTCCTCAAAATATTTTCCATCGGTAGTTATAATATGTTCCCAAAAGTTTTAAACAACCCTGATACGTTGTAGTATGATCTTAGTGCTAACCTGAGTCGATTGGCGGCGGAAGTTACGCCTCCGAAGCATATCTTCATTTGAAGCCTCCATTCGAAAGCCACGTGCAATAAGAATCTCCTCAGTTGTGGACTGCCGTCTCATTTGATATCTATTTGAGTTAAGGTTTGGTCGACTCTCTGTGTCTTTAGGCGAATGCTCAATTGAACTATGGGCGGAAGATGATTCAGGTGAATTATGGTTTCTATATCTGTAGTGGATCTTCGCTCCATCTTCACTAAGGCATGATGACCTGAAAATAGTATTAGCTACTAAAGGATGTGTATTAGTTTTAAGTTGAAAATTCTAAGCTTCACTGTAGATATGAAAAAAAAACCTAAAAAGGTCATCATTACAACTCTGATAAACTGAAAAATGTTTGGAAGAAGAGCACTTTAGCTGGTATGATTTATTATAGGATGAGTCATAAGCAAGCAGTGGTTCCAGATTTATACATAGGCAATTGTCATTATCTACAAAATCAGAATTTAGAGTCACTGTGAAGCTTATATGACAGGAATTTGTTAAACATAAATATCACTCCGTATCTAGCTTAGACATAAGTAGAAATTACTCTCCTGTTGATCCTCAATTCTACTTTGAGTCCAATAAGGACTTTTAAAATGATAAATTCAGAAGAGTTCCTCAGTGGTATTCATCTTATATCATGAACATAATCATGTTTTCACTTCAAGAGTTCAAAAATAATAATAACAGCTTTTGAAAAATATTTCATACTGTTCATATTTCAAGCTAAAAGACATTTAACAAGAGCTTAGAATTTCCAGCTCTAGTTATTAGGGTACTATACTAGGTAATACCTTCGTAATTGACCTCCAGTCCTTCTACGTGGAGATTCTTCTCTCGAGTTTGAAGAGTCAGGTTTTGAATTACGTTTGCTTCCTCGACCTATTAAATATAAATAAATTTAATTAAGTATCAAAAATTTAATTTCTAAATATGAAATATTCAATCACTCTTCCGCACCACGGGAGCACCTGTGTCCCATAAATTTAATAATGATAATTACGCTTGTTTTTTAAAATTATTATGTTTTGTTTGTTTGAAATGTACATAGCGTATATAACAACTTCCTTTAATAAAATATTTATTTCAAACCTTCTTCATTAGAGGCAGAGTCCGGAGAAAGGGAGTCTCTTCGTGTTGGTCGATATTTATAATCTTTCATATCTACATCTACAGTCATATCAGGTGATAGAAATGGCCTCGATCCCCTTCGCCCACCACCTAAAAAGGGAATATATAAAAAAAATCATCTATATAATAGAAAATATAAGAAAGGTTGTGCGAGTAACTAAAAAAATATTCCGTGAATGAAGATAATTTTTTTTAGTAATATATTTTTAATTCTTTTATTACTTTTAATATTTCTAATTTAATATCAAAAAAATTAATTACATTGGATTTGATGTCTTTCTACATTGGTACAAATACATAAAAAAGATATTTGTAAATTGATGGTATAAACGTTATTTATAAATAAAAGGATTGTGGAGGGAAACACTTAGACTGAGACAAAGGTATATCAATAGTATACAAACCTTTTGTAGAAGCATTTATGTAAATGAAAAGATGGTAAAAGAAGCAAAATAAGAATTAGTGAGCACATATACGAAATATGTAGGTTCTGTGAGTTTTGTAATAAAATCTAAAATTAATTGAATCACAGTGAAAATAGGCTGAGCGATTAATCCAACAAATTATATTGTACATCATTTTTGTATACTAACACTTTTTGTGAGTTAATCGATTAGATGATATGAAAGCAGGGGGTGACTGAGGACAAATGTGGTGCGTCGACATAAAAACAATATTGAACTAAAATCTACAAAAGGGGGAAATCCCCATTAATTTTTTTACTTCAAATACAACAGAGTTTATGGTTTAGATCTTTTATTTGATTTAAAGTAGTGGTAGGATTGGTCTTATGTGGCCCTTTTTAAATAAATATATCAATTTATCATTTTTTTATAGGAATGATATATTTTTAGCTACTTTCAGTGCAATCTGCAGCACAGGGGAAAGGATACAAATGTAATTCGGAGTCAATTTTGAGAAAAATCATTCTAGCTTGCCTTATTATTGACATACCACATATATAATCTAAACATATTATTTGTTTTTTGTTTTTTTATGTAAAGGCAAGAGTTTAAAACAAAAGTAATGTTATTAATGTATAAAGCCAATGAGTATTTGGGATTTAAGGAATGTCCATATTTGTAGATGAAAGGACGAGGATAATAATCAGAAAAGGTTTTTGGTTTATTTTTTTCTTCTTTTTTTTCTAGTTCAATTGACAAATTTTAAAAATATATTGTAATCATAAAATACTTGATACCTAATCTAATCCAGACTCAACTATTATTTTACAAATTTTATATGAATAGGTTTTGAATATTAAAAATAAAAGTTTAACCCATTAGAGCAAAGAATCTAAAATATTTTCTGACTTTATAAATTTTAATTTATTAAAATAGTAACTTTTAAATAAAAAATGGATCTATAAGTCTTAACATTTGTACACAAAATACCTGATCATTACTTTAAAACCTTAAAAATGAAAAAAAATGTTGTTACTCCTATGTATGAATAAACGACAAATAATAATTATAAAAGTATTTATAACTGAAGAATATTAAAAATTAACAAAATGTATTGTAAATTAAAGGTTCCTAGAGATTATTTAAAAAAGAATCATAACAGAAATAGAGGAGGAACCCAAAACATTTTACGAGGAACAAGAACTATTGTATCAGACAGACAATTTTTAGACTCACCGATCATAAGTCATAATTTAAAAAAAATATATAATTTCATTCATTGAATCATTCTGAAATGGAACAAAATCCTCTTGGACAAGGGAAATCCCTAGAAAATGAAAACACAAGACGGAAATTCGAACAAATCAAATGTTTCTTCTTTTCTAAGGCCTGTAGAATAGCAAAAAAAAAAAATTAAAAGGTTTATCCCTGCCCCCCTCCCCCAATGTTTCGTATATTTAATAATAACTAAAAGTACCCTATATTAAATAAAAACAACTGGTCAAACTCCAATGTGACATTTGTAATAAAAATAAACTTTAGAGTAGAATAAATCTTAATTTTTTAACAATTTAAAGTATATTGTAGTTTTTTTCTAAGCATATTTGAAAGGTAAATTATAATCTAAAATTAGTTGGTTTAAATAATAAAATGAAAATATAATTCTTTGAACCTGTATTGAAATCCCAAGATTTGGTTGCAAAATTAGCTAGATGTATTATTTTTAGTGGTAGATTGCTCTAAGAAAACTAAAGAATGGAAGTTCTGTCGGTATTTTATAGTAATTACAACAGCTGAAATGACGTAGTTTCTAACTATGTTCTCAGCATAATCTCTTTCAATAAAAAGAGATAAAGTATGCTTAAAGTGATTTTAGGAAAAAAGGACAATGGAAAAATGTCGACGAAAAAATAGCAGGAGCATCGATTTCCTAGTATTATGCAAATGTTTGTTCGTCAATCCAAGAGTCTTGTCGAATATGAATAATCCATCATTTATAATAATATTATATTTGTTAACTGAGATTTAAGGGATTGACACTTCTTCCATTGGAACCGCTGTCGTATTTTTTTTATCTCAATATATATTATATTGGTGATAGTAATTATGTGAGTTTGAAGAATTTTGCCTGTTTTTCCATTTAGACACTTTTCATTTTTTTTTCTAACACCTTTTTTCCCTCCACTTTTTTTCTGTTCCATTTTTTATCTTCCCATTTCTTTCCTGACACTGCTTTAAGTAGGAGTTGTGTGGTTAGAACTTATATTGATAAGCTATATCCATCATTTTTTCTTTGTTTATCGTTTTTATATAATTCAATCCTAGCTATGAGTTAAAAATATCTATAAACATAGCTAAGACCGTAAGGATGAAGGATCATTGATTATTTAAAGAGATTTGGACAAATTAGAGTAAATAAACTAATTTGGTTATAAAGTATGAAGTAATGAAGATCTAACAAACATATAAACATCATGTTTCACCGACGTCACGCGGTTCCGTTCTGAAGTTAAAAATAGTAATTATTTCTTTTTAAATCGTCATGGTCTATGTTTCTTTTTCTTTCCAGTATTTCTATTTGTAAGACTACAAAATGAAGAAAGAAGATTCGACAAGATTATCTTATTTAATAAATAAATTTATAAATATGTGGGTTATTTTTCATGACAAAGTCAAATGTCCTAATCGAAACTTTAATGTTGTTTTGATTGTATTTTAATTATGAAGTCCATTGTTTGCCTACATTGTATTTATATGAATTTGTTTGACCAATTATTTGACTTTAGCATTCAATATCGAAGGGTTTTTGCCACTAAAACTGAGTCGCTCTAGGTATACGTAATATTGTCTTTTGTTTCATACACGCAAACTCAACAAAAATGAAACTTAATCATTTGATTACTATAATTTCGATAAAGTAATTACTTTATATTATATAATTATATTTGTATAAAACCATAAAACTTGTTGTAAAGACTATTTAAAATCAATATTGGAAAAGACCTCACAAGCAAAGAAGGAAGTGGGGGACACAACTTGAAAAGGGATTCTGAATTTTTGGGGGACCTGAAGAAGAAGATCAAGGAGGCAAAATCCATGAATCGCCTCTCTAACGAGTTTGACGTGGACGAGGGGACAATCAGGAGGGCTGTGAAGGAGGACTTGGGAGTGTCCTCTTACACAAGGGCCCCCACGCCACCTGTTGACAGATACTCTGAAGAAAAGGAGACTGTATGCAAAACCATCAAAACCCTCTCCAGAAAATTGAGCCTGAAAAAAAAAAAGATGGTGCACCCTCACATACATCGGCCCAATTCCAGAAGTTCTGCAGCAATAACATGGCTGATTTTTGGGACAAGGACATGTGGCCATCATCTTCGCCGGATTGGAACCCGTTGGACTTTGCTGTGTGGGTCACTTTGTAGAAGTAGACTAACCGGACATTCTACCCGAACGTGGACTCCCTGAAGACCGCCATTGAGAAGGAGTTGAGCAACTTGTCCGAGAAGTTCATCATCAACTCCTACAAGGCTTTCCGCCGCCGTGTGAAGGTTGTGATTACTGCTGAGGAAGCCATATTGAGTGAACATGTTCTCAAAGGTTGTGTCTCAAAATTTTGTGAAAAAAATTCAAAATTATTAGTCATTCAGTCTACGTTTAGCTTCGGAACCCTGTTATTAAATTATTTTTTTAAATATAACTCTATAAGGGCTATAAGAGCAATTACATGAATTTTCATGGAATTACAGTATTAAATATTAACTATTTCAAATATTCTATAAATGTTTACATTCTATTTACAAGCAAATTGCTCAAATTAAATAGGCAGAAGTAAAAGTGAAATGAAGAGCTTTCAAAGAAAAGTCGAATATTCCATTAAAGGTATATAACCAGACAATTGTTTTAGATGTTTTAAATATTAATATCATTAACTATTCTGATGAAAATTACAGTTTTTTACATTCTTTACATAAAGCACATGAACAAAATTCATGGTTCACATCTTAAAAGACTCATATATAATTTAAAACATAAAAATACGTCAAAATTAAAGGATTAAGTGAATTTACATATTTTAATTAAAACTGCTGCTCTTTGAAATGAATTAAATAGAGAAGCACAACTAATATACTCTGCGAAAAATCAAAGAAATTAATAGCATTCGAGTCTAACTGAGATCTTATATAATTTATTAATATAAAAATATCTTCGTTATAACTTTTTTTAAAGGAAATAGCCACTAAACTCTAAAGCAAATTCCTACAATTATCGTGATTAATAATGCAAATTCGTTAGTTTGTCGAAACCTTGTTTTTGAGTGTGCGCTGAAAATCATAGAATACTTGCCTATGTATATTATTTAAGAAATAACAATTTAGCAGCAAGTATGTGTTGTTAAAGGAAAGTACATATCTATATTATTAAAGCAAAGTTTGTTTGTGGATGCATAATAACTTTGAGCAATGTCAGGTAGTCCGCTAGTAAAATAATAATTCCATAAGAGTTTGGAAGAATTATCAACGACCAACTGATTTTGAGCCTATTTTTTAATAAAAGGTTGTGAGATACAATAAAGACAATCATTTGATATATATATCTAGGGATGGAAGTTTTGTATAAAAAAATACAATTTCTCATTCAAAAAGAAAAATGGTTGGTCCGTGTGCTCTATTTTATTTTTTGTTCATTCTTCAATGGATCATCGTGGTGATATTATATCCGTCCAAACGAAGAATGATCCACAATGTGATAGATAAATTGTTTTAAAAATGCCTTAAAAAATACATTTATATTTAAATATTATTTTCCCTGCACAAATGTTAATTAAAATGTAGATGGTTTCCCTAATAAGCAGTAATTCATTTTCTCTTAACAAAATTTGATGTTAACCAAGGTCTGCATTCAGGAATACCATAAGTTTTACTACCACTTTTTTCTTGTGTTCTCTAAAAATCCCATCCTTATATATATATATATATCTATAAAGAGTTGATCTTATCTAGTAGTAAACATTTTATTTTTTCAATCTTTCTAGAAATAAATTGAAACAAGAGGTTTTATAAAGACATTTATTTCACAAAATCATCTGATAATAAAGCTCGGCACAATTTTTTGTCCTGAAGACATGTCCCACTGAAGCTGAGACATTGTTTGGATATTCAGATGTGATGTAACGGCTATTCTGCTTATTTACAGTGGCATCAATGGTGAAATATTTTTAATTAGAAAAGGGGATAACTTTGCCGGAATTTTTGTGGGCTTTGAGAAAAATTATAATCTTAGTGTCTTAGCTTTTCAGAAATAAAACGTCTTGTTCTCCTCTTTGTAATTTTGCCCCAATATAATTCCGGATTGAAAATAATAAAATGTGTACCAGTAGATAATATTATCCCTCTATATAGAAGAATAACTCGTTTTACCTGAACTAATGCTATTATAAATCTAAAATGGTACTCCTCTTTATATTTGTAATTAATTTTCCCCAAAAATATCATACTACAAGTAGTTGATGTTAACGAGGGTACTAATTGAATAATGTCATAAGTCTCGCTTCCGCCTTCTCCTCGCGCTCAACAAAAAGTCTTGCCCCTGCTTATTTGGGACTGAAGGTTGAATACATTAGCTGGAAGGAATAGTTACATATCTAAAACGACGTAGTTATTATTATCCTTCAACTGTTTATCATATAATTAAATACATTTTTTGTACCTTCCTAATGAGTTAATATTAATTATCACTCAATACTTATGTATGAATGAGTCCGCCAAAAGAACACATTCGTACACACACAAAAAATAATTAAAAATCCTTCTCATTCCTTTGAATCTTCATATTGTCACCAATCCTTTTTAGTATGCTCCTTAATTATCTGGTTTTATTCAATTATTTATTTATTTTGATCAAGCTTTGTTTAGGATTTATTCGTATTTTTTGCGATTTTAAATATTGGGGCATTCAATTTAATTAACAGTTTTGTTTAAAAGGCATTCCCTTGTTTGTCTTTTGATTGCCTGGATTATTTATTTGATTAAATGTGAGGACTGATCCAAAATACTGTAGGTAAAAAAAAATATTGTAGCTATTATTTTCATAATACACCCAGCCTCATCCAAATTGATAACTACTCATTTGATTCTCCAAATTTCCATAAAATAATTGATACATCATAGAAATTTATATCAAAAATTTAAAAAAATTGTTTTTGCTATAAGAATGACAGTTTATATTTAGTAAAAAGCTCATGTAGTTAAGATTATTTTATAAAAATTTTATACTCATAAAAATATTTTGAGTACAAAATGGATAGAATAGTTTAAAAAATGATACAAATTTTAAACGACGTAATTATTATGATCGTTTAACTATTTATTAAATAATTAAATACATTTTATTTCTTACACACCTCACAAACCGCCTTATAAAAAACGATTATCAATAGCAGAGGGTAAAGTATGTCCGGTAATCTGCGGCCAAAAGTCAAACAAACTATCACGTAGCTTCTGCCTCAGTTCATAGATGCACCTGTGAATGGCCACTTTAGATAGACTGTGGAGTACACAACAAAGATCGGCTATAGACTTATAGACCCTCCCTTGACAATTTCATAAATTTATATTGTATACACATAAATGAATGTTTTCCTTCATTACAGCCTAATTTATCCTCTATTTTCAACTTTTGAATAATTTAAAAATACCAAATCCGGTTTAAGAGGTAACATACACTAAACAATCCCTTGCCTGATCGCTTAATACATGTTTTAGTACATATATTTTTAATAGAGGTTTAAGGTGTAAGTATAAAAGAAAAAGGATGTATATTTTTGTGTTTGTTTAAGCCCTCAAGATGGCTGAAACAAAAAATTTAGACGGCTGAACGCTGATGAAAACGCTCATTATAAATTTGAACTAAAAAATGTATTTGAATTAAAAAAACAGATCCTAGGAATAACTCACATTATTGATTCATTAACAGTTAATGTAAAATAATTTTATTTTTCTAATAAAATAGTGCTGAAAAACAGATGTAAAGATTGGACAAAGTGAGAGCAAGCATATTAAACTATTTGTACTTATATATACGTATGTAGACATATTCTGTGGGTGATGGACATCCCCTCAACTTTCTTAAAGTGCATTCAAAAGAAAATTAATTGTTATAGACCCTGATCAATTTTCAATTTATTCAAAAAATGTTTTTGGAACTGTTGCTTGTTGTGTGGTCAATTAAATATTTTTTTAGAAAGTAAAAATTATCCTATGCAACAAAATTCCAATCTTAAAACGCTTAAATCTACACTGATTATTGTTATTGAAGCCCTAGAAAGCAAAACTATCCTAAAAATCTTCAATAAAAATAATAAATATTGGGGGACTAAAGTTTCCAAATTAAATATAACTAATTTATATTGCTAATTGCAATGAGTAAATAATATTTTAGAAGATTAATGCCATTCTAAATGTATTTCATATCTAATGTATTTGGATAGTTTTCAGATTATTCCTTAGTTTTAGCTACTTAGAAGTCATATTCTACGATTCAAAGTAATATACATACATATATATTTAAAATATTGTTTTGAATCTAGAAACTTTATTTATTTATCTTTTTTTAAGAACTTTTATGATTTTTCAGGGCAAAAGGTATGACGGAATTATGAAAATGTTTGATTTTTCAATAAATAAAAATACAACTAAAAACTATGTTGGCACCATCTTAATTAAAAGGTCAAAAGTAATTACAAAATTGTTAACAAAAGTAATCAAAGCACCCTGAAAATAGATGTTTATTTCTTTAACGACTGCAATAATTTTTTTATTTTTTATTGCTACGTATCTTCTGTGAGGATTAAACCTCATTTGTCGAAATTGATCTATTCTAAAGTAAAAATATGATCCATTTTATCCAAAAAAATTATTATAAAAGAGGTACACAATTTTGTGAATCTATAATTTATGGGGAATTGTATTTCCACTACCCCCCCATCAAAAAAAAAGTAAAGTTTGGCCAGGACTGATTTGGTGTCATCAAATATTTTTTTTTTTTTTTTGATTAACTGGGTTTTAGAGGGATTTCCCTAAATTATCCATAGGTTACAGCTTTTTCTATATAAGCATATATAAGTAAATTTCTTTTGGTCATAGTAATTGCTTGCTCAAAGGATGGACATAAAGGAAAACGAAGAAAAACCTCGTGGCCAAAACAAAAGTTTTATATAAATATATTAAACAAAGAAACTATTTTATAAAATAATCATTTTAAGGGATCTCAGTCATGCCTGATCTCACCTTTAGCCTTTTCCAGAGATTCATTAACGCTAAGTGCCCAAGGTTCATGTCTTTTTTTAAAGGTTGAACTTATGCTCCTGGAATTGTTATGGTAATCAGGAGGAGGATGTAGGAATTTATTTGTTCCATTCGTTTCAAAGACAATGAGTTCATCACGAACATCATTTACAACATTTACACTTTCCTGAATTCCATTTTCCTTTTCATCATCCCAAATTGGAAGTAAATTATTACCTGTTAAACCGTTCGATGGAGGACGAACTGAAAGTATTTCATCATAGGCAGTACTTTGACGACGAAGTCCTCGTTTTGTTATAGGTTTAGCCGATTCTGGATCGTTTGGTATTGATGTAGGTTTCAGGCTTTGGTAAATTTTAGAGAAAATAAATGTATGAATGTAGTTAACAAGTTTGGATTTTATACACTAGCATGGTTTGTTCTTAAATTGAAAAAAAAAATCGTTTACAACTTCTGCAGAAAGTTATCATTTGGTAAGAAAATAAATAATGCAAAATTTCATTGTTCTACGATCAAAGTTTGAGAAAAAATGCAAAGATTCCGTATTTAGTCAATACGTATAAAAAAAAGTAATATTTGTTTTTTTGCATTATATAATTTTGATATACATTTGTTATTAACTATAAAAAGTATTCTTAAAGTTGTTTACTAAAGCTACCCTTAGAAAAAAAAATCAAGAATAACATAATCAAATTTTGACGGTTTTTTTTTTTTTCACATTATTAAATTGGCCAAAAAATAGCTTAAATATACAATTAAGGGAAATAAGAAGGCAGATTCTTTTTCAATATATACAATTTATTTTCTTATTTAATAAATCTTTTTTTTTTTCCTTGTCTTATAAGCCACGTAGCAAAATGTGTATCTACGCCAAATCATCAAAATTCAATACTAAAATAAGAACAACTTTCAATTAAAATAGATACTTTGAATGATTGTTTCAACTTATGGCTAACATATGATCTTTTATAATTTTTGTAAATAATCCCATAACAGAAAATCCGTTTTATAAGATGAGTTTAGGGATTGATTTTTGAAGAAGTATTCTACTAAATATCCGGAGCAACTCTTTCAATACAGTGAAATAGAGTCATTAATACATTTGCAGGAATTACTTCCAAGTCAATCCTTAATTCTAGTCTTTCTCTAACAAATACTTTTTGTCATAACAAATGAAATACTTAAATAAGATACTTTTGTCTAATTTTAAATATTTGTTTTATTTCAACATTGAAAATCAAACAGAAGCATCCCAAATCAAATCTTTCATTATATCTCATATATAAAGAGATATCGACTTTTAGTAAAACTTTAGATTACAAGTAGTAGAAGAGACAGATAATATATTAATTATACTTTGTACTCAACATAATTACTAATAAGAATCTGTGAAGGTCCATAGTATTAATTGAAAAATAAAATAAAAAGTGATTACTAAATTCATCGTATAAATCACCCTACTTATGCATAAATCTTTATTGAAGAATATATGTCATGCAAAGGCTGAAAAAAAAGTACAAGTATATATTACGATTGCAACATGTACTTTTTTTAGGATTAAAATTATGATGATTTTGGGTTAATATTTATTATACGACTTTATTTATAAATATAGGAGAAACAAGGATGTGTTGAAGAATAAAATATACAGTAGGTATATATTGACTAAGAGCCTGCCATTTTATTTTATCCATAAAAAGGATGAGGTTACGCCCTAGATCTGGTATCCCTTATATTAATTATTGAACCAATATTATCATTTAGCAAGTTGTATTATTATTTATCGCAAGACGGCGCCACACTAGCTCTAACTAATATAAGTAAACAATACTCATACACATTCATGATGAATGTTGTATTGAAATACAGCGTATTTAGATGTTGAAATTGTAGCTTCTGCAATCTGCTTATACAAGTTACAACTCGTACAAGATCGCCACCTCTACAATCTGTCAAATGTTTTTTTTAAAGTATTCATTTTACCTTTCCTTTCGTGGGGAAGGGGTTTGTGGAGATTCATCAGTAGAGTGTTTCGATTTAAATTTGTTCCGTTCCTCTGGAGCATAAGGTATTTTTTCATCTCCTAAACTTGAATATCGAGTGGGACTAGTTGTTGTAATTATTTCACAGTCTGGAGATACTGGACTGAGGGTGCCCCTGTAATTGAACAAAATATATTTAGAATAAATTAATATTAATGTATGAAGAAGTAAAATCGAATTATTTGTACTCTACTGAGTAAGAAGCTGAGAGACAATTTGAATTAAAATGATATTGAAATTAAATATGCAGATTAACTTTCATATAGGACAAAAAAATAATTAAATTTTGTTCACTAATTTGTTCAATTAATAAATATATGTACATAATTATTAGAGTTAAGATTGACTTTTTTTTTTTTTCGGTTTGGCCTTAATTTATTTTTTCTCAACCGATTTTTCGGTCCAGACCATGGACTGATTTTTTCGGTACCCCTTTATGTATTGATTTTTTTTCGATCTCAATTTATTGACCAATTTTTTTGGTCTTAACAATTGTTATACAAAGTATTAATTATAATATGTATAAAAAATTGAACACATTTTTGATTTGTGCTATACATACGTACACAAGGTTTGGTAAAAACAAATTCATTAAATTTAAATCCTTGGCAATCAAAACTGTGCTTACATGATGGACGGGCCCGACAATTTCTCTTATTTTATCCACAGTATCGACAATTGTCCTTTCAGAGCGTGGTGCATCTTAGAAATAAAAACTACCGGAACGATTCGACAATAACAAAATTGTGCATGATTGGTTGTCACAATATCAGGAACATAAACAATATTCAAATTTTAATTATCCTGCCTTGTGTTTAACACTTGATCGAATAAAATCTGTACAATATGCCGGATTTTCTCTTTGCTGGTGTCCATCCTTGATGCACCCTCAAACAATCACAAAAATGTTTTTATTTTCTGGGAAATCTTATCTTTGTAGCACCATCTAGAGAAGAACAGATCGCACTTATACAACATGAGATATACATTACTAAAGCCATCTATCGGAAAAATAGGGGATTTCTTTTTACTACGCCTATTATTTTTCATTCTCATTTTATCATTATCAAAAATAATTTGGTTTTTTCATGTTCTAATTTTTTTGATTATGTAACCCCACCCACAATAAAAAACTTAAATAGTAAGTGATGAAATAGCAAATTTTTGGTAGAGTTGGGAATAGTTTAATTAGTTATGATTTCAAAACTCAAACTGCAGGCTAAAAGCTAAATCTATCTTATATGGTAATTATAATAATTAAATCAAGTTTATATTATCAAATAATTAAATGTAGGATTTTCTCGGAAATTCCCGTATTGTAAAAACCCAGAAAAATCAAGGGAAAATGAAACCTCAGGATTTCTTAAATTGTATTCCCTAGTATCCATATATCTTACTAAGAATAATTATCTCGTAGCATGTGTATTTGAGATTATTCATAATAATGGATATAGATAAACATTAATATATTGCATTATTTTGTTCTGAGACTTTTAGGGACACATACAAATGCAGAGAAGACCAAAAACAGTTGCAACAGGATCGGTGTTATAGGAATGCAGACTGAAAACACTTTTCCTGCTCTTGAATAAAGTCCCGCACTGGATATAACTTTCTAGAAATTTAAATATATACACTTAAAATACAATTTGATAAAAAAGGTCATTTCAAAAGATTAAAAGAAATATTAATTTAAAAAATATAAAATGGACATAATTTATTTATTGCTCCCTGGCTATGAAGACAGTTACAATATTTATTGGATTGCATTCAGAGACCAAGTGACAGGAGGGCCCTTGGGATCATTTTGTTATGAATCTGTAATGTAGGGGCGATAAAATTTACATATATCACATATATCCTGTGAAAGTTGTACAACGCCACCAGAGGTCGTATTTGAATGCAATTTATTGGAAAAACTATCGACTCTTTTAATCAATCTTCGGCGAAATTTCGTCAACACTTAACTAATGTTTCAAGTTCTGACCTATTTGTGTGAGTCCATCTACTATAGGCTATTTTACCAATCATATTATCTTCCAAAATCTGCAAAATTATATTTTTAATTTTGCCAACCCACAATCCACTTTGACGGAGTCAGCATTCTATAGAAGGAGGATTACATTGGAGAATAATGATGAAATCATCGAGTGATTGCAGTCTAACATTATGATATTCTGACTTCTACATCCAACACAATTTACTAAAATTAGTTCCATGGAATGACCTTCATATTTTTGTGAATTTGGCAAAGGCATACAGAATGCGTCACAGAGCTTCCGACTACACACATTCATTATGTCTAAGCTTTGCACACTTCCACAACCAATTTTTTTAATATTGTAGATATGTTTGTTTGTAGAGGTGAAGAGCCTCGTGTTGGTTACATAATATGAGGTGCTTTTGTTCATGATCTTCGTTCCATTCTTATAAACACTCACAGTATCTTTTAATACTGGCATTATCCTGCTCACATCTTCGGATTTATAAAGGTTGATCACGTCTTAGACAGCATGTTTATCAATTATGTAGCCCCTTTTTAGATTTGGATCCACCTAAATTCCTTTGTTCATGGTTAACTTCTTGACAAATGGATATGTTTTGTTGAAAGTATGATGGATTTTCCTTATAGACCAAATATGCAAAACGATAGTCAAGACCTTGATTTTTTTGTAGACTTATTAAATTGATCCTGTAAATTTTTAATCAGTTGATCAATCTCTTGGGCTTTTAATGCGTTTGTAGTTTCTTTGTCACCATTTATATCTTGAACTGAATCCATCTACCCATAATATTTATTAATATGTTTTGAATGGCTTTTTGTGCCATTTCTTGGACATATTTTGATGTCAAATGACTAACCTTTTTGTAGGACTATTCCCCCATGCAAATTAACATTTATTTAAGATGGATAGGTCAAAGAAGACTAAAATTTTAGATGTGTAAAATCCGGCAGGGCTGACTTAGATAATTTCACTGTATCTACAAAAACTATTCGTCGAAACAGGATTATCTCAAGATATGAAATTAATTAAAATTATATGTCATTATTCATTGGAGATCCTTCCTCATATTCTGCACTACACTGGGGTTTCAAAATGTTGAGATATTTTCATGGATCCAACCCAGATAAATTCAAGGAAATCTGTTGGGAGTGCTAGTGATTTGCAGCTCAACAAGAGAATGCTAAGCCAATGCACTAATAGATCTATTACAGGCATAAAAATCTTTTTCGAGCTTCTCAAATCTTAAAGCATAGTAAAAAATGCAGAGACATATCAAAATTCAAAAAAGTATATTTTTGAATAGTTCTAATATATTATGTGGATGATAGGTCTTCAGGTCCGATGGAAAGAAGTATCCACCCATCGGAACAACGAGAAGGTCACCTCTCAAGTCTATATCACGCTAATTTGGAAACAGGTATTTCCATGGATCAAGAAGGAATGCAGGGGTTTGTATAGTGTTCCAAAAAGATGGAGTTCTCTATCACAGGAGCCAAAAGGCCCAAAATTTCTTAAAGTTAACTTGAGGCTCTTTGCTCTAATAACATGTGACTTCCCAGTTCCCCTGATCTAATTCTTTGGTTTATTTCATCTAGGCAAGGGTTGATGGAGCTGTCTGCAACAAACCTCGCAGGTCTTTGAGATCTGTGTGTCCGACATCAAAGAGGCATGGACAATCTTTGTACAAGACACCATCCCTCATTGAGGCTGAGGGAGGCCATGTTGCATACAAAATGTCGATTTCAGTTATAAATAAATGAGAATATACTTAATTTTGTTCATACTGTCTACCAGAAGTATTTTTTAATAATGCTGCAAATCAGAATCAGTGTAAACCGAAATATGACACATAGGGTACATATTATTTATGTCTGGGTCTGAGTCAATCCATCTCCGGATAATTGACTTAAAAACAAAATGTGCTAAAACTATCTCAAGTCTCCCCTATTTGAAAGATATATTACCATAGTAATGAAAATAAAAAATCCTCTTTTATAGTTTATACTTTTGAAAACTTACACATGAATATAATGAAAAATGCACTAAACTTCATTCATGCTTACAAATGAATTTTAAACATACATTAAACACCATTTGAATGTCAATCCCTCTTGTTTTATAAATATGTATGAACAACATTGTGCTATAATATTAATCATATTTTTTCTGCATTTATACAAATGCATGCACCAAAGAGTATTATTTTGTAGAAAGATATTTCTCTAACATTCTCTATCTACAATAGAGTGATTAAAATTAAATAGTATAAAAGTGCCCTTTGAACCTTAAAATATGACACGTTTAAAAGTTACATAAATTGTTTTTGCTTCACTTCAAAGTTTGTTTATCACTAATATTTTCTGATTCGATATTTTACATATTATTATGTATATGTACACGTATGCCCGGAAACAAATTGTTTTGTACTGTAACTATTGGCTGGTTAATATTTTAATTGATCGAATAGACTTGGGGATTAACTACATTACAAACGAGTTTTATTTGTTCACATATGTTCAATGCAATCATGTTATAAGCTTTCATTCATAATTTTTGCTGGATTGATTCATAAAACTAAAGAGATTTTTTTTTTTAAATTGCAAATTATAATTCAATCACATTTATTTTTGATTACCTTTTCACAGTGTTATTTAGATAACATATGAATAAATGAATAAAAAAACATCTCCTCCACTGCAATACACTTAGGAATGAGTATTTTGAGTTCTTTTGAACTCTTTTTTGACAAATTATTTAAATAAATATATTTTTTACCAAATAAGGGATATAGGAGAGTTCACCGCGCTTTCTCGCCCCCCCCTTCCCCCAAGTTTACGTCCCCCTTTTTGCTACAAGGAAAACTCATTCTTTGACAAATTTATCTCGATAAAAAATCATGGAGAAATAGTTGATCCCAAAATAAGTACATCACAGAAAAAGGTCACATATTTATTGAATATGTTTTTTTAATTATTAGAAGCAGTAAAATGAGAAAATTTGCTGGTAGAGTTCAAAATGAATTTAAAAAATAATATTAATTAAAAGTCTGGATAATTTGAGAAATCGCCAAAATGAGTAATTATATCATAAGTAATATTGATATATTCAATTTAGAGAAATACAAATATCCTAATGCTATGTAGTAAATGGTCGTATCAGATGTGAAGGGTTAAAGTGAGTGTTTCGTTAAAAATAATTTATTATTTAAATATATAACTTTTTTACTAGGATAATGAGTAAATTATTGAATGATCTTTGTATTAAAAACTATAATAGAATACGAGGTACATCATAGTTGATTTTTTTTCATTCAGATATAAATGATATATCAGTCTGGTCCTGATAAATTTTTTTGAGTCCTACGACCAGTCCTTATCGGTATTTAAAATAACTATAAAAGCTGAAATGACGTACTTTCTAACAATTTCCTTTCAGCTATTCAACATAACTTCTTTCGAAGATTAGATAGATTATTCTTAAATAAGGAGGTGTGTGGCTAGAACTAATTATTATAAGTTGCAGCTATCATTTTTTATTTTTTTATTTCTTTGGCTATGATTAAAGAATATTTTTAGAGATAGCTAGGACCGTAAGACTGAAGAACCAAGGTATCAGTCCTTCGGAAACTTGAATAGTGAAACAGATCTAACCAATAAAAAACATAAGAGTATAAAAAGAAAGATTGATTAGGCAATCAGTCCCAGGAATGATCCAACAATCTGGAGGGATTTGTCTTTAGGTGAAAAGAGGGAAATGAACTCTCCAGGGGCAAAAAGAGCGCGGTGTACATTCTGTAAATGTATAATAATATAAAACTAGATAAATGTAATCAGACAGACATAAAATGTTTCTTAATTACTTAATCTAAAACTTTTCTCGTTATGCTATGTTTCTCCCATTTTGGAAAGGCTTTTACTCTTTTAAAATTATTTTTTTCATCTCTCCCCTCCCCTCCTTCTCAAAATATCACCTTGGTATAAAAATAAGATATTTTGACACGCACATCGAATATCAATTTTTATATAGGACTTTATTTACTTATTTACAAAATTACACGTCATATATTTTTATCAATGAATTAATTGTCAATTTGACAATAAAATAATAATACATATGCTCCTCAATCATCCCAGACTTAGATTATTTTCGATATGAATTCAATGATATTGAGTCGTATCTTTCAAGTATTTATAAATGATCAAACAGTATTTATTTATTAGACTTCTTTGTTTAGATTACCCAGTGTTGTTCAAATCATACTTTTACCTAATAAAATAAGTTTTTGTGTTTCAAAGAAAGATGAATTTCTTCAAAGTAATTTTGCTATATAGGGTAACTTTTTTAATGCTCGAAAAAATAGCCTGTTGCAAGTACTCTTGGTCTTTCTTACTTTTATACTACTTGAGTCGCAAGCACGAGTCTCCAGTTCTGGATCATAACCATTTATGGTCCTTCTAATTCTTTCTAAAAAGTTGATTATATTGATATTTGTAACATTATTAATAATTATAATATTCACAAAAATATAAGAAGAAGATATGGTCTTACATAAAAACTCTGATTCTAAGTTGCAAATTTTATGTTCTTTGATAGGTATTTCCTTAATCAAATTAAGGAAATAATTTGGAGAAGTTTTGGGATCCCTCTTTGGGCGACTTAAATGTAACTATGAATATTATTGATGATTTCACATTTTATGTAATTGTTTGTATATCATATCGCCAACGACAAAATGATTAACTTTCTTCATTATTACAAAATATCGTCCCTCAAAATAATTTATATTCAAATTATCGAGAAAAAGTTGACAAAAATTATTTTTTTATTTCACAATACTGGGTGGTTCATTGAAATCTGACCACTTATTAATTCAATAATTAAGGAGGGGTGAGTGATTTAAAATAATTTATATTTCGATATATTAAAGTATCGACCATTAGTTACAAAACAAAACAACCCAAAGCTCTCTAACTTACGTACAAGTAGAGAAATTGACACTTGAACGTGATCAAAGAATTTCCACTCGCACAATGCAGTTGGCTGTCACCAGGACCTACGTCTACGCAGTCAACATGCCCAAAACCGTTAAAGAGGAAGATGGAATCTGTCAAAAAGGCCAAACTTGACCTGGCGGAATGAAATAAAACAGCCCCAGAGAATCCTGGGGTTTTCAATGATTCTTTAGAACTCAATTTTTGCAACCCTGACTACAAATCTCTCGACTACAAATTTTGTGTAAATGTCGAGGAGAAGGGCATTATTGTTCAAATCCAAACGCCAAGGCCCTCAAAACCACCGTCATCCAGCACTGTACGCCATGATAGATGACTACATCTGTAGCAGGTGCCCGACTTTCTGCCACCGTCTAGAATCCATCATTGCCACTAAGGGTGGCTACATTAATGATTAAGCGATTTCAAGCACACATCTATCTAAAGTATTAATTTTGTTAAAATGTTGTTAATATATAAATTATATTTTTTTTTTTGCAGTTTAAAGTGTTCAGATTTTAATGAACAACTCAGTAATCTCAATTATAATGCATATTCCTTTAAAACATTAAATGATAATAATCTTACAAAATTTATAGTAAGTGGTGGCTGTAGATTTGCTTTATTTACGAGAAAAAGGGTTTGTTGTAACTCTCCCGTGATTGTGCATCATATGAAGTATTTAAAGTTCAAATATCTACTGATTAAATCCTAGATAAATGATAATAATAACAAGAAGAAGTGATCAACTTGATCAAATCAAACTTCAACAGTACTCCCCTTGGACGAAAGAAAAAGAAGAAGAAAAAAAAACAATTTTTTTTTCTCATTGTCTAGTACAAAAGAAAATAAACAATAGATCACACAAACAATATATACATAAAAACAAGAGTAATTAATTTATAAAATGGATCTTGTAACGAGCACAGTTGGAAATTCTGGTAGGATCCTGGCGATTCCAAAAGCAGGACGGAGTCTATCTTTTGGACCTAGCCGCCCAGGTCCAATTTAAAATAACGATCGTATTTTCCAAGGATTTTAAAAGGACCCAAGAAGGTTGGAGAAAGAGATTCTCTGATTGGCTTATTTTTAACAAAAACGTAGTCAGCCTTTCTCAGACGATTGTCGAACGTTTCTCTCTGGGTTACTCGTGGGGGAACGTGAGCCACCTTCTCCATCGTCTCGAAGAGGCGCCCCACATCGGCATCTATCTTAGGAATAGGATACAAATCGAAGAAGCCTGAAGCCAAAGATCCAGAGCTACCAGTATGTAACTTTAGATCTTTGATCCATTGGTACTGAATTCCTCAATACCCACAAAACAACAGGCAGATCATTCATCCAATTTTCTTTCTCTTCTAGTATTCGTACAACGAGCCCAGTTTTTAGCGATCTGTGGAACCGTTCAATAAGCCTGTTTGATTCAGGATGATATGATGTGGTTGTCCTATTAACGGTTCCATGTTCCCTGCAAACACACGTCCAAATTGCACTTGTGAATTGCGTACCTGTCTGACACAATGATGTCAGGTACTCCAAATCTTGATATCCAACCGTCCAAGAAAACTCCAGCCACTGTACTAGAGGTGATATTAGGAATGGAATTAAAATCACTTCCGGCCACCTTGTATACTGATCCATCACAGTCAGGGCATAGCGCTGTCCTTTGACGAGTGTGAACGGGCCAATTATATCAATGTGGAGGAAGGCAAGTCTCGCTGATGGTGGATCGAAAAAGGAAGTGGGCTTGGAGGTTCTAAAAGGCTTCGTTTTTGACATGCGATGCATTCTTCAGTAAATTTTTTAATATCAGAACGTAATTTAGGCCAAGCATAGAAAAGTGATACCCTTCTTAATCCCTTAGAATACCGGATGATTATCTTTGTGGTTTGAATGAATAATTCGTCGGAGAAGTTCTGGAGAGGGCACTACGACACGAAATAAGTCTTCGTTGCCGAAGACTGCAAGTAAAGTTACTAAAACACACTTGAGATAAGGTCTAACTTTAAAATTTAACAATTTAGGGTCATGGAGTCTTTGATCTTCAATGACATCCTGAAGAAAATTGGGACTAATTTGATGTTGTTGACATTTCTCGAAAGAATACCCGCGGTGAGGTTTTAAATTTCCTGAAACATGCTCAATCCTGCAATTAAACTCTGCTACATATGCAAATGTACGGATTTGTCTTGGAGTCCAGGAGGGTTTGTGGATGTCTATCGACGACACTAAAGGGTTATGACCTATGAATACTCTAAAATTTTGTCCAACCAGAAAATGTTTAATGCTTTCCTTAATAGCAAGTAATTCCCTATCAAAAGTTGAATATTTCTTTTGCGTTTCAGATAAGGCTTTATACAAAAATGCTAGTGGTTGCCAGCGCCCATTCACTTTCTGTTCCAGAACGGCTCCCATTCCAGTATCAGACGCATCTGTTGTAAGGGCTAAAGGTAACGAGTTGTCCAAGAATGAAAATTGAGAACTTGAAGATCAACTGTGTTTTTTACCTTGAAATGCTCTTTCCCATTCATCATTCCATATGAATTTAAATTTTTTCTTAAAAATTGGATATAACATCACTGTCCATTTTGACAAATTTTTGATGAATTGTGAATAGAATTGAGCCATACCTAAAAATATCTGTAAATCATCGTTCGATTTTGGAGATGAAATTCTTGCAATAGCTTCAACTTTCGATTTAAGAGGTTTAAACACCTCCAGTGAAATAGAATGTCCGAGGAACTCAACAGAGTCCCACTTATGAGCTGCCAATGTTCACCCCTTCTCCGAAAAGCAATCAATATATCATCAAGATACACGAAGACATTTTTAATTCCCCTCAAAACAGAATCGGAGAGTCGTTGGAATGTCTGTTTTTAAGCCCAAGTGTTATTCTCAAGTACTCATAAAACCCAAATGGGGTAATTATAGTTGTTTTACTGGTGGAGTCTTCACTCATGGGTATTTGATTGTAAGCTCTCTGCAAGTCCATTTTACTAAAATTTCATCCCTCTAAGGTTGGCCACGAAATCCCTTAAATTTGGAAGAGGAACCGATCTAGATCCGTCATGTTATTTAATTGACGATAATCTGCACACCTTCCCCAGCCTCCTTTGGCTTTACGTACTACATGAATCGCGGATGAAAAATTTGAAGGAGATGGACGAATTATTCCCTTTTCTAGATGTCCATCAATTTAGTTTTTAACAAAATTGAGTTTAACACCATCCAGCTTGCGGTATTTTGCAAAGCCCTTAGTTTCGATGTGATGTTCAACTCCATGAGCTGGGTAAGATTCAGCGAATTTTTTATCATCGCAAACTTCAGGGTATTGAGATTGAAACTATTGGGCTTCTCATAATTCTGAAATGACGCATGGATCATTAAAAAACATTTTCTTGTTGAATAAGTCAATATTAATTTTGTAGAAATGAAGAAAATCACCCCCTAAAATAGGGCGGCCTCTAGATACAACAATAAATTTCCATTGGAAAGTTCATAGATTTTCTATTTGCACCCTTAGAGTTTTAGTACCGAGAACTTCTACTGGATTCCCTCCATAACCAAAGATAGTTGGCATTTTAACATTAATGAAATCTTTACCATTCGTCGGGGATATAACGGATACCTGGGCACCCGTATCTACAAGAAAAAGGATTGAATTTATATTGTCTTCAATTAATAAGGAATTTGAAGGATTATTTAATGCTTCGGTCCCATGCAACCGAGGACAATTTAGTGTTTTTTGAATCAATGAATTAAAATGACAATCAGGACCAGAGCACACAGTTGCATTCAACCCAAATTTTGAATGATAATAACAAATTTTTTTAAATTTTGCAGATGTTGAGTACTTCGAAAAAGCTCATCTAGGTATCTTCTTAATCAAAGGTGTGACAGTGGGAGAAGAAGATGGATCCTCGACAGTAGAAATGGAAGTGTTACTGACTTCCTTCGCAGCCGTACACATTTCTGCTAAATTCTTAGTTGTAAGTGTTTATTGTGCTCTTAAATATCCCTGTTGTTCCTTTGGAGCGTTCCTTAATAAGAGGCACTCTTTAATCACACTTTTACGTAAATTCTTTAGGTATTCCTCGTCCAGAAGACGTTCGGTCTCATCTTTTATCTCCATGGTCGAGAGCCCGGAAGTATCAACCATCATGTCGACTACTCTTTTTATCCTTGCGGAAGATGATAGCCCATATCGGACTAATATGGATTTCTTCGCTCCCTCATAAGTGAGATTCTCCTCACTAATAGGAATAATATTGAAAACCTCACCCGGCAATGCTGACGCCATAAGACTATATTTAACTTTTGTATGACAAATCCCCCTCAACGCAAAACCATGTTCAATTCTCCGGAACTAGTCTTCAACATCCGAATAACAGAACCTAGGAAGGTGGAGCTCCGCAACGGCCATTGCTAAATTCGCCTCTTCCGTTTTAATCGACCATGTTTGTTTTTGGGGAGACACAAGTGGTGAAGTTTGCTTTCGGGGCATTTTTCGAATAACGTCGGAGTCACCAATGTAAAGTATTTAAAGTTCAAATATCTACTGATTATATTCTAGATAAATAATAATAATAACAAGAAGGAAAAGAAGAAGTAATGAAGTTTGATCAAATCAAACTTCAACATATATATATATATAATCATCTCTCAGAAAATTTTAATTTATATAATATTTCTACTACATATATATCTACTAATCCTTGCATATCATGGTTTAACGACCATCTGTTTTAATTATGACTTTCGAAAAGTAATCGAATTTTTTTAGTATATATTTGGCGGAATGACCTAACATACAAATTTACATTTTAAATTGTTCTAAGATGCTGATGTTTCTGTTTTCTCCCCTCTTATCAGGGTTGTAAAAGTTTAATGGGGGAAATCGAATTCGTACTTGTTGAGGTGTGAGTAATATATAAATAATTATTGAATAATAATATCATAACTGAAACAAATTTTTATAAAAAGTAACTGCCAAGTGATTTGAGATCTTTTTTTGTTTATTTTTGATACAATTGTTGCAAAGTACAATGAAAGTAAGGACGTGTGAAATGGTTTTATTTAAAAAAAAATCTAAAATACCTATATATGTTTGATATTTTTAGTTGTAGTTATTGATAGAGGGTCTCATTTTCAGCTAAAATGCTTATTTATGTTATTATAATGCAATTCCTCCAAGAAATGCATATTATAATAATTTTATGTATTGTATATATATACATATATGATATGAATATAGATAATAAAAATATATTCATATGCAATAAAAATTCTTCTGAGTGACCCTTGGGAGGGGAATACTATCACGTATATTTATGTACAATATTGTTATGAGGCAGTGGATTTCTCACTGAGAAAAATTTAATATATAATCTTCCATCATCTTATTCGAAAAGTGTATAACTTTTAGAAACTGTTTCAATATATGTACAATAATGTAAAACTTTTTTAATAACCTCATATCCTTAGTAATTTTTAAGTAAGATGAATGTACAATTTATATAATATTGATTATGAAAGTAGTTTAAGCAAAAACGTCACCCATAAAATGATTTCAAAATGATTTTTTTAGCTTATATAAAATATTTCTGTTGGTATATAAATAACATTGTAATTATTTTAATAAAACTTTAATAATCACATAATACAAAATAAAATACAAATCTTTTGACCCTTTAAGTATCATAATTAGTTATAATATAGTCATCAAATAAAAATAATCTCAGCAATTAGCCAACCTTTTTACAATAGGATCTCTACGAATCCAGTATCAATTTAATACATTGAAATATTCAGCGCAGGCAGAATAATATTATATTTAAACTTTTTGGTCAACTCTCTATGACCTACCTATATTAAATCAGTGACACACTTTTATTCATTTTTCCAAGCACATAATTGAGCCTAGTAATATTATAAAATATCGAATGGGTGAGAGGTAAAAATGTTAACTTGACTTCAAATCAATCTTGATTATTTTAGGGTAAATATTTTAAAATACTAGGTTGTGTTTCTTAAAGGTTGGACTGTTCCAGTTAATAAATAATAAAATAAAACTTGCAAAATTCAAAAAAGTATGGATGCGAAGAATACGTGGGTGTCTGATTTTTTCCACGGCCGAGTAGATCATTAATGTCGTAGGGTGCTCCCAGAGTCTTATTTTTTCAAGATTAAAGGAATGGTGGCATCAGGTAAGAGCTTTGAAAAGTCCCCTAGTAGAGGTAGACGGCTGAAAATAGGGATCCTGGAAGACGTGGAAACCACGATCACTCCGACTAAGTCGGTGGGACAGCATACATAGACTCAATGTCTGTTATTGGACTGTGTGGAGGTATAGGGAGGATTCGGGGAAGGTGTATTATTTATAACGACATGGTAACTACTTTCAACAGCAACCAAGGCCAACCGGATCATATTTTGTTACTCAACTTCAAATGTATATTTTAGGTATTTTTATTCCATTTTTTTTCCAAAAAAAGTATTGAATAAATATACTTATACACTACATATATTTTTAAGGTTTTTTAATCTTTAAGTTTTTGAATTTGATTTAAATTAAACGTTTCTTCAATATTGAAAATTATTGCAGTAAATAAATCACTCATAACTACTAATTTGATAATTTCAGTAATAAAAACTAAAACCATTTCAATCTCCAGTTAACAAAAATTATATCAATGTAAAGTTAGAATTATTGGTATCGCTAAGATTTTCCTACCCGTCTTTTACAGATATAGAGCTGAAATCCAAAACTTTAAGTAGTATTTAATAACAATTTAAACACCGTTATTTTTAACTACCAGTTTATATTATGCTTTTAAACGACAGCTGGAACAAAAATATACAAATTTTGTTATTATTCCGTGTCCATACGTGTAAAAATGTCGGAGAAACATAAAAAAGACAACGTGGGTGGGATTTCTTCTGGTGTCAGTGTCCAGAAGGCTGCAAATACCGTATTTATTTCCATCTGGACTGCTTAGAGCATCAAGTAATTAATTATAACCCCATGCAGCCAACAAGGACAAAAACATCTATATAAATAATATGCCTCACTTCTGGCTGGCCTCCATGTGGCCATACTACACCTTGACAACCCCCCATGACTTTGAAGTTTTTAGTGTCTAAGAGACGAATCTCTGCCACACTTTGGATTCAGTCCGAGTTACCATGAAGACAGTGTGTTACGCGCACACGGTCTTAATCGACAAGTACTGCTAATTTGTTTTTCTGCGTTCCAATGTTGATATTGCTTTTGAAGGATGATATATTGAATTAATTAAAACAGATAAATATAGTATTTCACAAATTGGTTTTCAACTCAATTTTTTTGGTTCTATAAGAATCACGTTATTCGTAATTTTGTCATGCTACTATAAGTTTTGGGTCTCCTGTCTATGTAAGTGTTCAATATGGTTAAAGGTTATCCTAAAGTAAATATTGAGTAATTTTACCATTAATTGGAACAAAGAGCTATGTTGTCCATGTAAAAAAATGTTTATTTTATTACTTTTAAGGATATACAAAGCAAATATTTGGAATGAAGAAGTTGAGATTGTACATGATGTTAATACATATACCCATCTACAAACAAAATAATAGATAACATATGGTGATAAATAAGTTTATGATGTTTGTTCAGAATCCGTTCAGGCGTTTGAATCATATTATCTCTAACTTTTCTTTCGGTTTTTACGAAAATGTTTTGCTACATTATTTAGTCATTCATCACTTTCAATATATATACCTATAATATTAGGTATATGTATAAGTCCTAGAAATCATGACTTTGGATGTACATGAGTGATTACGGTATGGGAGAACTTTTTATGTATCTATGCTTTAATTTCCTATTTATATTTGCTTTGATGTCGGAAACAAAAAATTGGAAGAGTTTATTTTTTTTAAAGTTCACAAATACTTGAGCCTCCTAAAAATGTGTAAGCTACTCCACTGGACCCTCAATAGTTTTTTAAATGATAAAGGGTCCTCTAAATTTTTTACAAAAAATAAATGATAATAGTAGAAATTAGGGCATCAGAAAATATAGAATATTTAAACCACCAAACGTAAACTTTTGTGCCCGAAATTATTGTGCAGCACGAATGTCAAGTTTCAGTATTTCGAAATATGAAGACTTTTAAACATACCAAACTTATTGAGTAAGAATCAATAAGATGTTATTAAATAATGTAAAAAACTGTATTGTTAAACTTATTTTCCTTTGAAAATGTTTAATTTCTTTTTTGACACTATAATTCTTGATCAAAGGATTTTAAAAATTTCAGCTCTTAATTTTGACAAATTTTTGGTTCAAAATAATAAATTCAAATCCACATTAATGAGGAAATAGGCTTCCAAGAAACAGCCACTATTTAGTAAATGAAACCTTCATTATTCGTTCTTTACATAGATTAATTTGATATAAAAAGAATTGAAAACCCGTGGCGTATTTTTTTTTTTTAATTGAAAACCCATAAAATATGGTGACTTTTTAACTTTTAAATTGCATTTTATCAAGATTGGATGACTGCACGTAAAATATAACCACATATTTTTATTTAGAATTAAATTTTTCCCAACAACTTTCATCTTGGTTACTACTTTTTTTTCTTATGCAAAAGTTGTTTCAAACCTAAAAAAGGTTTGAAATATTTCCAAAACTCAAATCGAAAGAGTTTCAAGACTATTTAATCTGTATAGGTAGTTTTGGAAGATTTTCTTGTTGTTGAATTGTAAATTTTTTATATGATAGGTTCTTACTATGTACTGAAAAGATGCTTAAACATAATTAAACAGTGTTATTTATATGGAATGTAGACAATAAATTCACTATTTCCATCAATCAAATTGTATTATATACAAATGTTTACCTTATATTATGCATTTAAAATCCATTTTATGAAGTTTGTTCACGATTATTTTGTACTTTTTGAAGTAATATATTAAATATAGGCCCCTAACATGGTGTTGTTTTTAGTGTATCTTACAAAAAGTAAAAATGCTATATTATCACAAGAACAACGTGTTCCTCAAATTCTGTATCACAGCCTTATGAAAACTCATGCTGTATTTTTTATATGCATTTGATTTTTGTATATATATTTGTCTTTTAGAAAAGATATGAACATTTAATGCAAATTGTTGCTTACTAATCCATGATTAATTTTGATTTTATATAACAAATAGTGCAAATTGTATCACGAACAGATTTAGTCCCTTTTTTCTCATTTTTTTTTAGAGAAAAGATTGAGAAATATAAAATTGTTCAAGATCATATCGTACTATCACTTATAGCACCTTGATTCATTTATAAAAGTAATCTATAGATTTGTGAATTTACATTTTTAGTGAGCTTGTGGAGATTCCAAGTTTATATACGAAAGGGAAAACGAATACCTTAATAACTTTTTATTAGAAAAGTATAATGAAAAATGTTTCTGTAAAAAGTTTTAGAAATCAATATTGGCAAGAATTATTCAATATAGACACTTCCAACTTCTATTACAGCCTCCAAACGAGGTCAGAACTTGGTGAAGGTTGCCAGAATATAATAGGCGGACAGGTTGGCCTATTGCTTCTTAATGTTGGCATTGAGCTCCTGCACATTTATGTATGATGTCTTCTCAGCCTTACTCTCTAAGACGCACCATCTCATTGTCCATGTTGCCGAATACCTCCTTGATGGAGTCCATCAGGCTGGCCTTGGTGCTATGGTGATGTCTCTCGACATAGCCCCAGACAAAATAGTCCAAAGGATTAAGGTCGGGAGAGTTAGGAGGCCACAAATCCTTGGTTACGACGTCATAACAGTTCCTTGGGTGCCCTCTTTAAGATGGCATCAACATCCCAGGTGTCCTCTAGCTTCTTACGGATACGCTGAACAGTCCGTAAATTCACTCCTAAGGTTGAAACAATCGTTGAATTGGAGATTTCACCTCCATTATTAACCAATGCCATGACTACGGCGGACCTCGAAAGCTCCTCGTTCCACTTATAGCTCTTTATTTCAACATATGATGACGGCATGATGCTAACTGAACTGCGTATCGTCAGCTGATAAGAATAGCTTTCCTATTTGGTAACCGGTTTTTTATTTGATAATGTCGTTATCAAGGTTTAAAGTAGGCGACAATTTGATCCCCGCTCCCTGTATATAAACTTTTAAGAAAGGGGTTACTTTTATCCGTTGAATAAAGAGTTTTTTTGCATTATCATCAAAGGTGACGGTTCCTCAAAATGATTCACGTATAAGTGCCTTAAAAAATATCCACCATTTTTGACTTATGCATTGGAACTGTGTATGAAATTGACAAGGTGATTCGGGATTATATGGATTCGGAAGACATTATATAATGGTTTATAGGTTCAGGTCGGAAGAAAATGTTCGGTTTAGAAGATACAATTTTTGAGATTTAACTGTCCGAAAAAAATGTCAATATTGATCGTCATCACAACCACAAAAATGAATAATGGTCTTCAAAATAAAGAAGATAAGTCCCTGGCTATCTTTCTAAAATAGAATGGTCCCTGAAGTAATATTGTTATATGGAAAAGTTTTTTCCCTATATTTCTTTAAGGTGAGAGCTAAAATTGGAGCTGGGGAGTCCGATAGTACCTTGTCAATTTTGTTGTTTTACCCTGAAATCGGGCCAATAACCTCAAAAGAAACTATATATTGCAAAAAAATGATTCCCTTTGTCACACTGTCGTTAAAACATTTGAATTATTATGCCACCAATTCTAAACTTATTGGTACAAGTCAAAGTGGCCTACCTCAAACCCAAACATTGACCCCGATGACTAATATTGGTGGCGAGTAGTGAAAAGTAGGTCCAACAACACCAGATAGACAAAAGTCGAGACCCTAAAATCATCCATTCGTGATGCTTGGTCCAACTGTACAAAAACAGAAATTATCCAGGTATGCCAAAGTTTCGACCTCATATTAGGCCGTTGTAAAGCCAATACAATTATATAAAATGTATATACTATTTATATATATTTTTTTAAAGTTTCAATTTGGTGATTTTTTATGCCAAACTTTAAAAATGTTAAATTTTGCATCTTTTTCTGTCAATTCTGTAGAGTTAATTTAGGCGTACAATGATCTAGAAAAATGTCAGGAATTAATTTACTTATAGTATTGTACATTTTCAGGGATTAGTCAAAATAAAGTTAAAGTATTATATTCTAAGTGTTCATTTAATGTCAAAAAGATTTCCTTTAAATAAATATATATCTCCTTTTTATTTAATTATGTAAGTTTGAAGAACTAAAAAAAAGATTTTTTTTAAGTGACAAAGAAACTTCAATTGAGTAATATTGAAATAAAGATGACAAATATAAATAGATTTGTACTTATTTATTGCTGACTCAACTTTTATTCATTCATGACATAGATAAGAGTAGAAAAATGAAGAATAAATTTTTATATACATCTGTATTTTAGAGGGACCCTAATCTCAAAAAAAAATAAAAGTAAGAATTCAAAAAACTTACTTTTTGAAAAAATACTGGGTGGGGACACAAAATTACGAAAAATGTAATTTTTATGGAATCAATCAAGAATACAAATCCACTCTAAACCAGTTACTGATATGTTTAAATAAAATACACAGAAGTCTAAAGCCATTGATTTTGCTATATTAAACTCTAAGGTATTAATTGCTGGAAGGTTTACATCCTATGAGCCAATATACCTTCCCAAAATTAAATCAATTTTTATGGCATCCGCTGCCAGATATACTACCCTTTCCTTGAAAATCCCCAATGCTGATGACACGTCCTGAATCCTGGCGGCAAAGATGTAAAATTCTATACATCAGTATCCCTCCAGCATAAGAAGCTACTAAAGACAATCCTCACACGTTTTAGAATTTCTAACCTGGTCTCTTGATTTCCAGATTTTATTTTGGTTTCAATTATTTTTATATAGTATCAGTTATCAATGTGTTTTATTAATGATGTTTTTTTACTTAATATTATTGATGTGCTTCATTTTTTTTAAATTTTAAATCAATGACATTTAACTTCCCCCACTAGAATACACTGACTGCTTGAAATGGGCTATATTGTGTTTTATTTCTAAACTGGTCTATGTCATAGAAATTTTCGAAATTTTTATATGAAGCAATTACTTTAAACTAAAATGTTTATTTATGTATATTTATTTATGTAATTGCTTTGTACATATAAAAGGACCGTGAATAAAAATAAATATATATATATATATTTGGCTTTGTTTTTTATCCGATATATCCTTCTTCATAAGGAATAACAGCCTTGACACGCCGGTCAACAACCCTTGTTGATGAATCCCGCGTAAGTACCATGCTGTCATAATGATATCTCAGAGTGGATCCAAATTTAGATGAGAGGTACAGCATACACTCTTTTCTAAGACTCCACAAACTGCAAAGTCCAGGGAGTTGACATCAGGGGGGAAGGAGGGCAACATGGAGAAATACTAGACGTTGGTCATATTTTTTGGTAGATGGAAATACCACGGGCCTTCTTCCACTCTCTAACAGGAAGAAATTGCACACGTGTTACTATTTTTGCTGCTGTTCCTACAAACATTTTTACACATAGAGACGAGAGATAAAAAAAATAGTTTATTTTGGTCTCAGCTTTCTTTAGAGAGCATAATAAAGTCTTGTGATTAAAAATAACGCTGATATGTTTGTTTATGCTACAGCAAATTTTTAGTTAAGCTCTGTATATTTTTTAAAGACAAGTAGGAAAGGTTTAGCTTTACCAATAATTCTTTAAGTTTAAGTTTAAATAGATGCACACATAATTTAAGTATAAAAATACGCAATGCTAATTTGCAAAAAATGCTATCGCGATTTCTTACCCACAGTTGAAAATATTCAATTATAAGTCTGTAATTATATTGACAAAATGTATTTTCTTTCCATTTTTAAAATGTTATTAGAAAAAAACTGATCTGTAAGATATTAATCGAGAAATCGTCCATTTTTACAAACATGCTTTAATCCTTTTCTACTTTTTATTAATGTTTCATGTAGATGGTGCCATTGTAGTTTTAGAATATACATATTATTAATTTTCGCTTCATTTTTTCAAGAATAAATGTAATTTTTTACTTTACTCTTCAATGAAACTTTTAAAATTAAACAACTCCGTAAATATTTAATATAATTTTACGAAACTTTGGAATAACATATAAATTTTGTTGATACCTTGTAATATATGTATAAAAGTATTAACCTAAATAGGAATATCATTTCGTAGTAATTCATTAATATAAATTAATAAATAATAATAGTAATAAATTACTTCATTTTATATATATTATATTACATTAATTCCTGTATACATATTATCGTAAGGACTTATGAAAGAATGATATAATTTTTCCCTCTTGCTCACAATTATTTTTCTAATGCAATTTAGAAGAACTCGGTTAATCTTTGATAGACATCCTAACTTATACCAATCCCTACAATTACAAATAAGATAATTAAACTCCTAATAAGTACTAATTACTTCCCAGAAACAAATAACATCCTACCTACTAAAATTCATTCGTAAGACAAAAAAAATCCCCCACAATTCTTATTTGATTGATTTTTTCAGTTTAACCTTTAATTTTCTGTTAAATAATTCAATAAACAAGCAACTTAAGGTTGAGTGAACATATTTTGAAATTAAGTATAATTAAGTCAATTATTTGAAGAATTGTAAGAAGTAATGAAGGTTGCTAGGAACAACAGTTCAGAAAATAGTCTCTCTTAGCCAAAATATCAAAAAAATAATTCTACTGCAAGAATTATCGTGTTAATATGTGTTTAGGGATAAATATTAAAGGATTTCAGCAGCGGAAATACCAGACTTTACTTGTTTTACAATTGTTTCAATTCTTTCAGTTTCAATAACCTTTATATAATTATGTCGAAGAAGTTGTTAGTAAATTATTTATCACTAGAATAAGGATAAAAATTGAGTTTTATGAAATAAATTAATAGAATAATGGTTATTATTAAATGTTAAAATAAAATAATTTTATTTTTGTAGCAATTATGGATCTTAGGTTCATAGTATTGCAACATTTTGAAAAAAATTACAAAATGTGTCAACATTTCGTAATTTTTTCTTTCTTGGGATATGTTTCTTAAGCTCAAACCGTTGCAAAAAAAAAATGAAGATTATTTTATTTGTTTAACTTATTTTTAATTCATGGGAGAAAGAATTAACTTAAAAAAATTAATTCATTTAATACATATAATCAATATATACAAATTAAATACATTATATTTGAAACATATTTAAATTGTGATTAATATCCTTGAATTAAGATATTAATAACCTATTACAAGTATTAAAATGCTTTAAAGGCCAAAGCTAGTATTATTGCAAAGATTAACAGCCATTTTCGTCTTTTATGGCTGATATAAAAATAATACAAATTGTTGGATTGTTTATCTTATAGTGCTCAATTATCAGATTAAATTAGAAAATCTTTTTTTGTGTTGTTTCTTTTTTATTGTTCAGAATTTTTAAAGAAAGAAAAGAAAAAAAACAGTAAGTTTTTCAAAGATTTAGATCTGTTTTAACTTGATACTATTATTCATAAACTTTTAATCCTCAACAGTGACATAATAAGTAGTAGATGAAAAAATACTAAAGTACTGCAATCAAAAATGATTTATTATAACTGCAGGTTATAAAAATAGTAAAAACTCCACCTGATTATTAGGTAATGAATAATGGTGTTATTTATAATGAGTTTGTATAATGTTTATCGATAAATCAGTTTCATTCAAAATAAGGTGTTTTTTTTTTTAGAATAATGATATATCACTTCAGGATTGATTTATACTCCATAAAAGTCCTTTGTATTATGGAAGCGAAATTTAGAACAATCACGGATCTTGTCTAACGATGAACGGATATACAGTATGATTGGCTACCATTTAATCTGCTGATAGATGTACATATATTATTTTTCTAATAAATATTAGGTACAGCTTAAACAAGCACATTGAATATCACCAATACGCATAAATGAAAAAATATAATCATGGAAGATGAAGCGGTTTTTTAAATTCTATGTGAATAAATAGGTTTTTATTTAATTTTCCAAAGCTGTTATCCATATTCTTTTATTATTGAAGATAGAGCTGATAAGATTAGAGTAATCACTAATAACTCTTTGTTGTGGAGTTATATTTATAAGTTCTTATTGGACTCAAAGTAGAAACAAGGATTCGCTATCCGAGTAATTCCTGCCTATATCGTAACGGAGTGGGGCTTGTATTTATTTCCGCCATCTAATTGCTTCTCTCAGTTAATTTAATAAGACATCAAGAAAGATATGCCGCTCTTCTATAAAATATTCTTCAAGTGGTCAGGTCGAACATGTTCATTCATGGTTTGTTTTTTATTTATCATAGCAACAGTTCATCATACTATTTTTAACCTGTTATAAAATAGCCCTGTGCAGTGTCTCAGTTAGTTACTTTCTAGCTTCTAGAAGAGGATGATACAAGTCACTTCACATACTGCCTTATCCTTAACTTGTGTTTTTCTCTTGCAGAGACACTTTTTAGTTTGTTGTGTAATTTATTATCCATTCTGTTATTGTGGTCGATTAATAAGTGCAAACGTAATGTATACATCTCAAACATACATAGTAAATTCTTCATTCATTTTGTAAGTAAATTTTTACGTCTCAATCAATTATGTCAGTAAATTTTGAGTGCCATAAAAAACTTATTACACATTAGAAAAGTTGGGGTCGGTCCTATAAACTTTTTTTGGAAACAAAGTTTTAATATGTTGAGCAGATCTAAACTTCAAAACTGTAAAAAAAAATTCACTTTGAAGAATAAGAAAAAAAAAGATTCTTGTTTGATATGGATACTTTCCTTCCAAACCCGGGAAATAGGGATAAATAGGGGAATCCCGGACATATTAATTTCTTTCGAAGGTTTTATAATTTGGGTGGATTATGATATTTCTTGTTTGTGGTCTGATTTTGTTGTTGACTTTGTAAGTAGAAAGTACAACACCACTTGCTTGTTTTTCATTTTTTCCTCCATAAATGAAGTCACCTACTAGGCCATGGCTATCTGGATTAGCTTATCATAATTTGGATCACATTGACAGAGAAACTCTTCGCGTAGACGTCTATTATTTGTACCCGTGTTCAAGCATAGGGTCTTCAAATAGTCTTCATCTATAGTACGTAGCTCTGCTTCTTATCCTTGTAGTCTATGACGGAGATGCCAGTCTGATATCTTTTCTAACCGCTTTTGATGACATTGAAAGAAGCCATTCCGTTGCGTAAAGAAGGAAATTGCCTGAAGATTTTTTTTTATATTTCATCTAAATATCGTCCGATGTCCATTACTGAAGTGCTTATAGTTGTTGTGAATGATGATATACTTTGTAATTTTAAATCTATACAACTTTTTAATTATCCCTGTTACTCTGCTTTGTTCATTTGCCCCATCTTAATTGTTCAATTGTAGACCTTGTTACCTGTCCACCAGTGTCGAGTATTTGGTTTCTGAGACATGTTAAATTTATCTGCAGCTGTTATCTAAGCATCAAGGATCATGTTTAATATAACAAAATTAGCTCCGCACATGGGTAGTGCAGTTGAACTACTAGGCTTAAAAAATATGTTAAATTCCTTGGCAAGGGCGCAAAAAAAAAAAAATTTAACTAATTAGATTCTGGAATCTCGTGAAATATAATTGATATGTTTGCCAACGATGTCACATTGACGTTAGAAGCCAGATCTGAGGGTCAATTAACAAAACAAATGAAAGTGATTTGAAATTATTTCATATTTGATAGTCAACTATAAAAAACCCTTTGTGCTTACTCTTGGAAAATCGAGCCTTTGTAATGATAATCAAATTGACAGTTGCTTAATTAAGGACACTGAGGAAATATTTGAAATTATTTAGGATACAAAAGGTGCCTGTTATTTAAACTGGACATTCTGAAAAAGTAAGCGGGTTCTTCTATTTATCAATGGAGAAGTTTCAATCTTCAAAAGAGGATTGACCTCGATAATTTCCTAATTATTCCTAATATACTCTATAAGGCCACAGCTATTCCCTTTCCTCGCTGAGAAGGCAATTGAAGAAGAAGATTGTTGGGTGAATAAGTTATTTCACTGGAGCTACTTACTTGCTCTGAAAGACTTAACATATACTAAGAAGTGGGTTAGCTAATGGCCATGCAGTCCAGAATTATAGCAAAAGTATATCAAGAAAAAATATTTATTGTTTTATCAAAGAAAGCGGAAACAGAATGGCGTTATTACATTTCCTCTACCCCAATTTGTAATTGGTTGATGTTAGAAACTGACTTGAGTAATAATATGATTCTAATGTATTCCCCATTCATAGAATCTAATCATCGAATTATTTAGAAGGTCCCTCAGAATTTCACATCTTTCTCAACACTTGACATTGTGCGTCAGAATTGTGAAAAATGTTTTTGTTTAAAAATAAGGTAGACCAACAAAAGCTAGAATTTGGGCCTGTATCAAGATTTATTTTTTCAATTCATAATATTTTTTATGGCTCAGTGTCCAGTAACAGAAAATTTACCTTCCCACATAAAAGAGCCTGTACCGTGCTACTTGCTAATGAATTATTCGTATCAAACATAAGCAGAATATATGAGCTACTAGATTTGTACAATGAATGGATATATTTCAAACTTCATCAAGCTGCATTTATTTTGAGGCTCCCTAAAAGGATTTTGGTAAACTGTTTAATTCGACAATTCATGCTTTTGCCAGTTACCCAACTCTCAAAATTGTAAGAAAGTTCATCATACTGAATGTTCCAATTATTAAAGAAAAATTTGTGACGACTTTATTGTTATTTCGACTCTCTTTGCAAAGCTTTAATGCTAAAAATCGAGTATTTAAACAAGCAATTTATATCTTGAAAAGCTTGATTGTAGAAAATGTAAATATTGCATGATTGCATTTGTATGAAAAAAATTCACAGTTGACACAGTCAGCAACTCCTACATCCTTCCGTACATCGCCAAACCCCCAAAAGACGCCCTTCCCGATTTAAAATTCACTGGGTGTTCTAAACACCCAGTGAATTACATGATATTCGGTGTCATTGGTTCAGATGGTGAAGTGCTTCCACCTCTTTGGATAAAAGTGAACTTGAAGGCCAATGGATATAAAATTATCTTAGCTACGAAGGTGCTTCCCGCCGTCAAAGCAACTTACAGCATTGCACATTGGGGATGGACACAGGATGGAGCACTGTGCCAGACTTACAAGATCACCCAAATTTATTTGACAAAGAAATAAGGGGCGGACGGATTTTGGTCCAAGGAGATGCGGCCACCCAACTACCCACTTGACTACTAAGTATGGAGCGCCGTAGAGAGTAAGGACAACATCCATAGCGTGGAGGTCATGAAGGCCAAGGTGTAGGAGGAATGGTCTTACATTCTGGCAGACTCCCACAGGAAATTATATCCTAAGTTTCGATCCCGCCTTGAATTTTTGAAAAATAATAGACATTAAAATATCGTACATCTCCCTTTCAATATATTTTTTTTTTTGTATCATTAATATTAAGACAAGTTTTCTCTTTGTTTCCTATAAGTAAAAAGTGTACAAGGACTTATGACGCATACAGTAGAGCACATCAGGGTCCAAAATCTAAAAAAAGTAGTGATTGCTACTGGAGCAAAAAAATATTCATCCTTTTTAATCAAGATTCCTAATATTTGTTTAACTTATGCTTAACTTAATTTATGCTCAGTTTTGTAGTCAGTATGTGTACAAAATTCACCCTTCATTGATTTTAAATGGTTAGAAACGAACCCGAACAAATGAATCGGTTTAGTGATTTGATTATCGTAAGGGCGGCGAAGGCTCTCTTTTGTTGCTTCCTTTTAATTGTTCCTCCGATTCCATCCACTGGCACTTTGCCATTACTAGTGGCTAGGATATCCCACCCAGCAGGGATATGAAAATCCACTTAATGACATATCAGGTTTAAATTTTTTCTACATTTTTTGTATTGACCTGCACAACAGTCGGAAAAGTAATACATTTTTTTTATAAATCCGAACGTGCCTTCAAATATCCTATTATTTTTTGCTGGAACAAATGTACTGAAAAGACATCATGACAGTTATAGTCGGAAATAACTGGGAATGAGTCAGGGCAAAGATTTTTTTTCTTGTTTTTTGTAATAAAAGTTCCAGGGGTGTATTGTCGACAGTGAGTAAACTATAGAAGCTATAATGTGACGGTCAGAGTGATATTCAGTTATATCCAGCATTATCGATCCCATGATCATAAGCTTTACACTTTGGCGAGTAGTACAAACACATATACTGTGTGCCCCACTTGCACCATTAAGAACGCATTCTAAAGGTCGGAGAGAAGCAAATTTACTATCCTTAAAATTACAAAGGAGTTCCCACAAATTTATTCAAAATTAATCACTTTATATCAATCTATATAATAATATACTTTATAACTAAATTTGAAAGACGAATGAGTCAATATGTAATGAACAAAAAATGCAAATATATATCAACAAGAAAATACAAGTACTCTCTTAATTTCAACACATGTGTTCCAATAAATTATTAAATTCACGATATACATCGAACCAGATCATAATCAAACAGGATAAGACTAGGAAAACCCACTGAAGTACGTGTATTTGTTACAATTATACAAGTTGGAAAAGTTTCAGTAGACTTATATGTATTACAAAACTTGTATAGATAATATATTTATCTCATTTTTTTAGTAAATAAGACAGAATTTACTAGTATGGGGATTTTGACCTTTTCCAGTTATAGGCCTGATTAAAGATGATTCCATTGAGATCCCACTCTAATTTTTTGCACTTTGCACCCATATAGAATATTAGTAGGATAAACTTCTTACAAAAATTTGGCTGAATCATTTCTGAAGCATGGCTGGGGCCCTATTATTTATATTTTGCAATAATATTTTCATAATTTTTTTTGAGCATATGCTATTTTTGTATAAAATATAAATTGAAGCTCGTACTCTTAAAAAATTTTAATAAAAAATATAAAATCGACTTATTCTAAATGGAGTAATGACATACTCAAGTACAAAGGCCTTTCGAAGGCGTCAATACTTTGAGAGATTCTCAAACGGACCTCGCACCTCCACAAGTCTAAAATTTTAGACATATTGTTTCTTTGTTGGGATAAACATCCTGACCAAAATTTATCAAAATCGGTGATGGTGATGGCAGAAGGGTGTGTACATTTGACATGCAATTACTTGACTAAAATATACCTATATAGATATATTTTAGTCAAGTAATTTATATTTCTCAAAAATCAATATTATTTTTTATAGTGATAACTATTTTTTTTAGACCTAATTATAAATTAAAATGTTTATTCATACATGTTTTGAATGTAATCTACCGAGAATGAATAAATTTAAGGTAAAAAAAATTAAAAAGTTTTGTTAAAGATATATAAAGGGGTTTGACGTTGGAGTCCAGTGACTCACCTGCACAACCTGTGGTTTAGGGTGTATTTTGGAATACTAGAAGGGTTCCTGATTTTTAGGGCAACAAAGAAATTTACATTGTTTTCGGGCCCCGAATTTTATTTGCATATCCTGTGGGACGGGATGTATGATAGTATATTAGAATGGGTCCCTGATGCCCAAGAAAGTGATTGCGATGGAATTTTCTATATCATTCAATAGTTTGATGACCCGAATATAACATGTTTATTAATGGCAATGAAATTGAACACGATAAAATTGTTTTGCAATGAAATGATCATATTGCGTACCATAATGATCCTTCACGATTATAATACTCAAAAAAAATTTGCCCCACAATGATAATGTACATCACGATTTTAATAAGCAACTATATTAAACCAATGATTTGTCTTCAACCTTTCTCTATGATATATATATATTTCATATAACGACCACAGCAAGGCCATGATGTATTCACTACAGTTAGTTATTATTTTCTGTTTTGCTGAAGATGATTGAAACAATTTCTTTGTCCGACGAAGTGCAACAGTTCACTAGTATTCTTAATGCACCAAGGTACTTCAAAAAAATGTCAAAAGAACGCAAATTATTGTAATCTATTATATTTGCACACGATATCGATATATGGAATGAAATAAATTATTTTTTGTATCTTCAAAATATATGTATGTACGTTGTACAACTCTGAATAACAAAATCAATTTACGTATTTAGGGAAAATATATATCTAAGAATATATTAAGTAAATATAAACATATATTAGGGTGACACTGGTGAAAACAAATTCCTTAATTTTGAGGGATACATTTTTTCTTTCTTTTTTTTGGTACCATGTATAGACAAAATGAACAAATTTGTGCAACTTCTTTGAAACATATTGGAGTGAAATTTACAAATAGATATAACAAAATTTGTTAAAAATGTTGTAAAATTTAACATACACCACTAAGATTTTATTAAAAGGATGTAAAAAAAAAAGAAAAACCCATTGAGCACAGTCGATGAAGTAAATTTTGATATTTTTTGGTAATAAAATTTAATTTAAAAAAAACAACATAAATTTTCTAATTATTGTATCTTAATACCAAATATATATTTATCATAAAAAGGATTTAAGTCACGTTGAAAAACTCAATATGTGATTTTCTGAAACATACATTTTCTAATTATTGTATCTTAATACCAAATATATATTTATCGTGAAAAGGATTTAAGTCACGTTGAAAAACTCAATATGTGATTTTCTGGCTTTAATTACTTTTTGTCCAAAAGTTAATTGGTTTTAGGCTCAAATTCAGTATTAATATTGTGTTAATTAGATTTATACACAATAGCAAACATGTTTGTTTGAAAAAAGGCATATCGTCTTCACCCTACTGTACGTATGTACAATGTTGCCTATATTTTGAAGTAGTTATGTACAATTATATATATTGAATATAAAGAAGAGGAAAATAGATACGGTCTTTTCTTTATATAAATACATTCACAATGGTCAAAACTTTTTACATCATGAAAAACCCTTCATTATAACCTACATATGTCGTTATATGTTCTCTATTCTATAGTTTTGGTAAGCAAAGGGAAAATATCCCTTTGAGTACTAATATATTTATAATTTTTATTTTAACGATTGTTTTCTTATAGAATGAAGGTGTTACAGAGATCAAACTTGATGATTTAGATTCCTCAACGTTTTTCCTATCCACATTTCATTTCAAGAAGCATGACAGCATGTGTCAGATCTTCTGCATGCAAAAATCTCAACTTTAAATATTAGCCATATCATTCCCAGCTCCAAGGAGGTTTGTTGCAACTGTGAAGAAGCTTAAGTAGTCATCATGAAAGTTATCTGCATTTTATACTTCACTTAGACTAATAATAGACTATAATAAGGACGTTAGGACTCGATGATTTCATTGAAGGAGAATTGAGGGGGCTGGAGCCGTTTTGAACGATGGAGTTATAAATAATTGTTATGAGAACTGGGTCGAGGTCCTCTCTTCTATTCAGGCACGTGGTAATATTTACCGGTTAGTATTTATATGTTATATAATGTATATTCAAAGAGGGAAAGGAAGAGAAAATAATTATTATACGTAAACTCAACCTTTCATCTCTTTCATATGTATATTGAATTTAATGATGGTTTTTATTTATGTTATGTTTTCTTCTTTGGTGTTTTTAACCCTAGTCCCAAAATTTTTATCAACTCTAATATTGTGAATATTATGTTGAGAAGAATAAATGGCTCTATGATTAAAATAATCATGATAATAATTAAATGTTTGTAGGTAATGTGTAATTTGAGTTGTGTCATTAATCATTATTGTAGCCTATTTTTCTTCATATTCTTTGTGTTTTTTCTTTGTTAAAAATGACGATACTTTTTTTGTAAGAAAATAAAAGTTTAAGGAGTAGACTTAAACAGAGGCCTTATAGTGTGAGAACAAACAAATACGCACTGATGAGTTTATGAACGACAATCAAGACCAATCCAATGACAAACATACTAACCCTTGCTAAGGAACTCTAAGCTTCTTTGATGTGCACGAACTACCCAGAAGACAGTTATGTTTGGTATCAAAACTCCATTGAATTATACAGAAGACCATTGCTCCACAATTGGTGCATCCTGGAAATGGGTATTCTGGGATTCTTCATCACCTGACCTTTCGCCCTTTCACTATGTCTCTGTAGGACTCCTCACAAAAATGTGGCCTATCTCAAAACTACAGTTCATGTAGTCATTATTTCTTTAGACTTTGTCATTTATTCGTGGAAGAGTGTTGACTAAAGAGGGGAAGGAGCATTTCAAAAAATAAATTTTATATCTAAATTAATCTCTTGTAAAAAGAACTTTTGACTTTGTGCAGATTTATTAAACACAGTTAAATAGATGAATACTTTTGTAGCCTTATTGAGAGGAAGCCCTGTAGGACCCACCACGGTCATCTCATTGATTTAAAAACTTCGGAATGTCTGGAATGGGTTTCTATTGATTACGTTTAAATGTAAGATCATGTAGAAACTTATGACCTCGTCTGGGAGCATGAGTTGCTGCAAATTGTGGACAACTTGAACTTTTAAATTTCTTTGGAGTTGAAGTTTTGGATAACTTAATTAAAAAAAATTATATAGTGTCCAGTTTTTCCGTAATAATGCTCGTTAATTATATGGCGAATATTTTACTTTTTTGCTTTTAAACCCTGTAGATATAATCGAAGATAAATAAATTTTACATGATCTATTGATATTATATATAATTGATCAATAATTTAAACATTTAATTGAATTCTTTTATTAATATGAGTTCATATGAAAATAAAAATCATACAATAATCAAATCAGGAACACAGGTGGAAGAAAAATAAACTATAAAGCCTAATGTTAAAAACATTTTTCAACTAGTTTTTTGATCTTCTTGATATTTTCACACGAGATCGTAAATAAAATCATAAACTCTAATCATAATAATAATTTAGTAGTGGGTTCGAGATTATGGATACAAATGTCGAATTTCTTAAGTCGACACAGATATTCGGAATACCTTCGCATATACTGCCATTAAAACTTCTTGTTCTAATAATTTTGAAAGGAAAAATAAATGCTCCCAAACTATTTTTTTTTTAAATTTTCTACAAGACATTTATAAATCTTAAACATATGGCTTAATTTAAAATTCGGCATAAATATGAAAAAATTAAATTTTTTCAATTGGCGTCACAATAGATGTGTGTAGCAAGGGCATAGAAAATTATTATGTTATAGTTTATATTTGACAAATAGCACAAACCAATGACGGGAACTTCCAATAGTTATGAATAAATGAATGAGTTACAATTATATTTGCATTTTGCCTTGAACACGACCAATATAACTGTGTATAATTTGGAACATATCATACAATAAATAAAAACTACCAAAGAGTATTAATTTTCCAATAATAATTATTTTTCCATTTCATTTGCAATTCGATTGTTTTAATTTTTTTCGACCAAATATGTGCAAAATAAGTAATTCTCTTTTAAATATTAATCATTATTGACTAAAGTTTTATTTTTTTTATATGCAATTTGTTTTGTATGTGAATTCTATTGAATTTTGAAAATCCAACAAAAAAAACAACTATCCATATGTGTTTTTATATGCATATTACATATTGACAGATTTATTGGGGTTATCTTATTTAGTGCTACACATTTTATTATTTCAATTCGGAATGGCATTGGTGGAAAATCAAGGAGGAAGGACAACAAGACATCTTATTTCTGAACGGAGCAAGCTGTGACGGTTGGAATTTTTTCAGCGTTGATGCTAATTTGAATAAACAGAACAACCGCTACATCACAACCAAACACCCAGACAATGTTTCTGCTGGAGTAAGACATTTCTCCAGAACAACAAAATGCATTCGCAACCATGTTTTTGAGCGTTGTGGAGTCTGCCTTCCCATTTTTGTGGAGAGGAAGAAGCGACTCAATCAACGAACTTCTGGATAAGAAAGGGTTACCTTGGGCCAGAAAAAACGTCAGGGGCCATTTTGTTTTCACTCAAGACGGAGCTCCGTGTCATCATCTAACATGTGCCAGCCCTCCTCTCTAGACGTTAACCCCATAGACTACTCTATGTAGACGCGTCTGAAGGTGAGGGTGTGTGCCACTCCTCACAGGAGTGTCCAGTCTTTACAGGTTTCAATCAATAAGGAGTAGGCCAAGCTCAAGTTTGACTACATAGTCAAGTCTCCACTGGATTTAGGCCTCAGATTGATGCATTTCATAGAGCTAATGGCTCACATATTGAATAAAACTTGGGCCAAGCACTTTTTTCAGATGATAAATGTCCTCACAAAACCTTGTGTTCAAATTTTATTCCTTACAAATTCGAGAAGATACAATGGTTACTACAAGAAAAGATCAACCCTATAATTTAATGATGTATCAAATACGTTGTTGAAAATGTTATAACTTATATAGTAATACAATTGAATATTATATATATATTTAATATATATATGTAATATTTGTATATTAATTATTTTTTCACAAATGGTTAATTTATTGAAAAATGTTATTGCTTTAAAAATAATAATTATAACATCTTTTGAAAATAAAGAACATTCTTATTTTTCCAACTACAATAAAAATGTCACCTACGTAAAAGCATATTTAGAGTTCTATAAAATATGTAAAAATAAAAGAGATTGAACAATGAAAAGTGACCCTGACAATAGGAGTAGTGTTTGATAGAAAAACAACTTTGTTGTTATGACCTCTTATGTGATCAGCTGCCAGAAGCTATGCCAACAAGAAAATAAACACAAATCACATATTTTGTATCTAGCAAGGTAATAGACAGAAATTATTCGAATGCCAGTCTGTAATTCTTCTTTGAGTCCAACAAGGACTACCACTTCTTACTCAAAAAAAATTTCAATTTAAACGTCCAACATTTAAAGCACAATTATTAATTATTAATTATTTTTCCAGTCAGTAATATGTATATATGAAAATTGATATTTATAAATATGTAAAGTAAATGCTATAGATATAATGATTCGTTATATCTGTAGTTAAAATAAAAAAATACTATGTACATTGAAATACGTATTGTTTAATTAGTTTTACTACAAATTGGGATGTATTAGTCGAAAGATGTTTCCTAAATTTAAGGAATTGGTTGTTAAAGCCGCCTCATATAAAAATTTATAATAAATAACATTATCATATACCAATAGTTGTATTAATTTGTGGACAAATCTTTAAGGGTTCAGATTGTGATAATAAGTTATTAAATCAATAAATTTCACAACCATTGATTAGCTAAATTACTTGAATTTATTTTTGTTTTTTCGTAACCTCAATCAAGTCACATTTATCATGAACCACGACGTAAAACGTGAAATGGTTACCAAACTTCTCTACACAGGAAAATTGGGTAAGGAAATCATCAAGGACACAAAGATGTTCATAAACACCCACAATCTCCTTGTCTGAAACCTTGGAACGACAGTGTATGGTGAAAAATCAAAAAGAAAGGTTGTGCTACCAATTAACCAAATATGGACTAATTGAAGGCCAATGTTAATAAGCAATGGGCAGCCATGGAAGACCGTTCCATTATCAGCTTGTGTAGAACCTTCGATGTGCCTTTGGAGGTCTCCCTAGTGGCAAATTGAAGTTATATTCTGTAATCATATTCATTTTTTTAAATTTAGAATATATTGATTGTTCTTCAAAAAGCCAAAAATGGATTCATTAAATTAAGAAAACACCCAAACTTATAATATAATTTTTCCTCATACATACCATTCCAATCATTACCCATTTTATAAACAACTGTAAATGATCTACGTATTTATACAAGTATTTGTAAATTATTCAATGGTATCATCATCAATATTCATTTCAATAATACATAATTTAATTTGGTCTGAATGAAGAATAAAATGATTATCATTGATATTTAAAACTTTACTAGAATAATGCCACTTATTAAACTAAAGCGCATTGCATTATAATGTTCGTAATAATGATGATTTGTAAAGGGTACTTAAAAATTTGAGACGTTTTAAATAGCAGTTCCATATTAAGAACCAATACATTTCTAACTTCAAACCTGATTGGAATAAATACCTAGACTCCTTTCGCTTGAATAGTTTCAGAGGTCCCCCATGTTTGGATGTCGTTCCGGGGATTTCCAAAGAGCTCCTACGACTTCCAGAGCTTGACTCTCCAAAAAACCCACTTCCTCCATCTAATGTTGCAAACCGATGGGTTGAAATAAATCTGTAATGAATTGTATACATTTTTTTTTATTCGGCTCATTTATTTTATTATTTTCAAATATCAGATATTTTTTTGCTATTAATAATAAAAAAACTTTTTTTTTATTTTGTGCTAGATCTATATAGTTTTTTATTAAGATTTATATTTTATCATTAGATAACAATATTGATAAAAAAAGTGTTTTTTTATCAGTATCGAAGAAATATAATAATAATTGATCACATATTATTATTTGTGTCTTAACACCCTTAAAAACGACACATGTTAGTAACACAGTTTTCCCTAATGCAACAGAATGAATCTGTATAGTAGCTCAAAATGGTTTATTTTATTTTTTATCGTATATGAATTTACAAATAATAATATAAGTTTGTTAATGATCTTAAATAAAGTATCGTTCATATAATTCATAATTTAGGGTGGTCCTAAATTATTATCTTATCAAAAAATTAAATTACTGACAAATTATAATCCGTATTAGAAAATGTCCTAAAATTGTTTAACAGGTTTAATATTATTCCACAATTGACTATTATTGTATTTAATGTGCTTGCCCACCATTTGGAAAACATTGTGGATACACTTACTCAGTGACTTACGTCTTGTAAGCACATCGTCTTTTGCAATGAGAGAGTTCATGAGTAATTAATAAATTCTGGAATTTTATGAACAAGGTTTTAAAAGATGATTTTTATGCGTTCATATAACTCATCTACCAGTATAACAAGAATATGAAAATGAGAGATAGAAAATGAGTGGATGTAGTATTTCATAATGATTTATACATTTAAAAATAATTCATCATAGTCTACCAACTTTAATATTATTGTCTCCAATTACCATTTTCGATAATATTTTGGAGGAGGACGGGCTTGATCCCCCACCCAACAGTTATTAAAGTCTCCCTACAATTTTTATCATATACTATATATATTTATAAGTCTGTTTTTGGTGTTATTATAAGTGTAATCAATCCAATATGGTCGAACGGATCAGTCTAAAATTTATAAAATAGACCTATAAAATAATCAAGTATGTTCCTATAAATTAGTTTTTGGGCTTTTGAGGGAATAAAAGTCCTGTTTTGACGGAAATTAAACCCATTTCCTGTCTTTCTTCCCCCCCCCCCTCCCAAATAATGAAAGCTAGTAACAGTCCTGGTTATAACTACTAATTCAGTCCTGAGCTATGATTTATTTTCTCAATTTACAAACTTCCATCAATTTATTAGCTAAGCATTTTTGCACATTTTTGTTGTGAAATCGGTGGACAAAAGTTGTCAAAGCTTAATTTAATATCAATTAGAATTCGCACTTGGTAGAACGTAAACCTCTGTCAATGGTAATTTCCCCTAAACTACATTTTTTACTTTCTGATGCATCTTTATAAAGTCTAAATAAGGACACCAATTTGTGACCTCAATATCTTCAAAAATTATGATCAATAATGTATTTTTTACGTTTTTTGCTACCTTAACATTGACTTTTTCTTCATAAAATTTAATGACCTCTTACCATGACCATATAGAATCTTCGCGCAAAGTTCTACCTATATTGGTCTATAACTTTTCCTGTATTCCTGGTGAACAACACACAATAAAACTAAGAAACAAACCTAGACAAAAATTTTGCTCAGCTTCGTTGGTAAGAATGATTAATGTATTTAATTAATACTTTATTAACAATTTTAATAAAGATATTTTAATTTGTATTCCCTGTTTTTGAAACAAAAATGGGAATAGCGTACAATCAAGGCTCTATACTACGAATTAGATAATTGAATAAACAACTCTGCTACAAATCTCTAATTCATTCCAAGAATAAGTAATAAAAAAAATGAACAAGAGTAATCACGTTATTATATAAATACACAATGAATGAAAAACAATGTTCTTTACTTGTCAAACATAATATAGAATAGAGTAAATACATCACTTAAATTAGTTTTTAGATCGTATTTGGTGATCAGTATACGTTGACAAAATTGAATATTGATAGGGGAGTTCGTGGATAGTTCTATAGGGTACGTTTATATAGAGCATACACAATGTTAGTAACATAAAAGTTTCCACGATAAATTTAAATAATGGTTATTTTTTTATGTGAGGTTATAAATACCATAAACTTCAACTTTCTAAAATGTAATGGTGAAGAATTATTTGTATTTATGGAACAAATCAAAAAATATGCAAACTTTGCACGCATTGGACAACCAATCCTCTTCATATCAAAGCTCTAATAAAATACTACGGGAAGGCAGTAAGCGACTTTGTTAAGGCCTTTGATGAGTAAGGCAGAGTTTCAAAAAAAAAAAAGAAGTCCAGTAAGTAAGAAGAGACACAAGTCAGAGCTTGAGATTTCTTGCTGGTCTGCTCAATTGATATGCATACTGAATTCATCCTTACTGAGCTTGCCAATCAAGAATTTTATTCATTTCAATTACCAACATGCAAATTTCAACAAAGGTATTGAAGAGACTTAAACATCAGAAAATTGGTGTTCTTCAGTGCTGGGAAAAAGTCTATTTTGGATCAAATATTCAACCGTCAGAATGACAGATTATGGATGTCAAATCCCAAGACTTAAGCTCCTGGTATCTTCATAACAAAGAGCTTAGTCTCCACGAAGTCACTGGGAGTCGTCAGAAATGAAGGCCATGTTATGACACCCCATAATTTTGATCTTAAGAAAACTCTGAACACGGATGTGTACTTAAAGTTATGAAGGACAAGGGGAAGCCTTAAAATATTGCTGGTATCACATAAAAATATTTGTTTCGATAGGAATCAACCCCAGTTCATACAGAAAAAAGAACATTGTACATGTTCAACAAACATTTTTTTGATTTTTTAGTGGTCTTAAATATTCTTAGAAGCCAAAAAAGTTTGTTTCTACTTTATTTATAGCACTGGTTCTTAATCTTGTTGGAGGTACTGTACCCAACCAGTTTCTAGTGAATATTCATGGAACCCTTCTTAATGGGTGAAGTAGATTGTTTTATTACAAATTATATGTATTTTGACCTCCCCCAAACCCCTAAAACTGACTTACCGAACCCCTAGGGATCGATCGAAACCAAGTTCAGAACCATTAAGCTAGAGCAAATTGGAGGGAAAAGTTTGTGAACATTATATAACTACATGGGAAAATTAAAGGTCTACATCAAGAACTATATTGACAACACTTAAGAACTGGTTGTTATTTTAATATAATTCAATATATAAAAATGTTTAGTTCCTAACAAAATATGATTTATTTATTTTTCTTCATTTCTAATTCAAACTTAGTTGTATTTAACTGTAGCAACCGTGCCTAGTTATGGCAACAATTGCAACATTTATCTAAATGCAATTTATGTAAAATATTAGGGTTAGGTACTACGATGCGAGGTTGTACAGCAGTTCGGTTTGGTACGTTTTTTAACTTTTTGAGCAGTATGTATATAATATATAATCTCTTATAAAATATTTTGATATTATGAAATTTTTTATTAATAGATTTAAATACGGAAGTGAGATTTTAATCCTAAAGCTTCTTTTTATTTTTTTGAAATAATTTATGTATTTATTTTTTTATTAAAAAGATCTATCAATCAAAATCCGACGTAGTCAATTCAACAATATTCCATCCCCTGGGTGAAATAAATGATTGATTGCCGCCCACTAAAAGTTTTGAAGACAAAAATAATTGGTGATACTTACTAATCTGAGTCAAAAGAAATAAAATATTAAGAAGAGATAATGACTAGAAGTATGGTGGAGGGAGAATTTAAATAAATTTCCCAAAGTTTCTAAATTAGCATCACCATACCTCGCAACTAAGGGTATATCTAGACATAGCCGATTATTTTTTTGACAGCTAGCGTTACTTTGACTCCTAATCGGTCTTCTTTATTACTGGAAAATGTAGAGAAGGTCATTTTTTTGTAAAACAGTTTATAAATTTATAAATATTATGTAACCCAAGTATATTTTATATCAACGTTAATTTTTCTAGAGAAGTTAAGTATATTTTGGAATAATTTGTTTATACATAAAATAAATTATAAAATATCTTAAAACCTAAAAAGACTGCATTAATGCTTTAAAAAAAACTATACTATTATACCGAGTGGTCCATTACAATCTTAACACTTTGAATATCAAACTTCAACAACATATTATTTATTAATTAACAACAGAATTTCAACAAAATTAATACAAAAAATAAATGTGTATCTGAGCTCTCTTATTTATTAATGTAGCCTCCTTAGCGGCAATGATGGCTTCCAGGTGGCGGTGGAAGGTATGGTAGCCACTGCAGATGTAGTCCTCTGTTGTGGCGTCCCCCTGCTGGCTGAATGTGACTTTGAGGGTCTAGGTGTTTGAATGAAGGTCTGTACAGGCATTTCAAAAAGGTGCCGTCGAAGGGGTTCGCCTCATGGCTATAGGGGGTTCAAAAGTGTCAAAAAAAAAATAATTCAAAAGAACTTAAAACACTCATTCAAAAGAGTCTTGGAATGGAGGAGATGGGTTTCATTCATTTCTGAAGTCAAAAGTGGCCTCTCGACTCTCACGCTCTTTTGATAGCTGAATGGACAGTCTGGTGTCAATCCCGAGATCACTTGTATGGCCTCCGGATCCACTTCGTCCTTTTTGAGAGATCTCTTTTCTCTCTACAATGTTTCGCACTTCTGGGTGGTGTAAACGTGTGAAGTCTAACTGCTTGGAGTACACGAAAGAAATTCTTCAATCACGTTCAAGTGTCGCTTTCTAGACTTGTTCGTAAGGTAAACAGCTCAAGTTTGTTTTGTTTTCTAACTAATTGTTTATACCTTCATATATCGAATTATAAATTTATTTTAATGACTCAACCTTCATTAATTATTGAATAAGTAAGTACTCAGATTTGAAAGGATCCCTATGTACCAAAAAGCGTACCGTGAAGGTGAACTGCGCCTCGTACCGAATAGTGTTACTATTGTACCCAGTCATCCCTACTTTTTGAATGCTTATTTTTAACTTAACGTGACTGAAAAATATTATATTACTATTATTGATTAATAAAGGACTTAACTTTATATTGTAGTCCCTAGTTAATTAATTTATGAGAACAACAGATGAATATTAATGAAGAATATTTTATAAATATGTATGTTACTTACTCATATAATTAAAAAATAATCTTGTTCATATTATAATTAAGTATAAGAAATAATTTACTAATCCTCTTTCCCTTGATTACATTCTGAAATAAAATGATTTGGTCTTATGGGAAACAGTATTTTTTTTATTCCTAATAATTCATATAGAATGAGAAAAATGTCTTTTAATTACGAGGCTCCTGAATTTTAGTCAGAAAATAAAATTTGAGCAGATTCTTTTTTCTTTCCTTCATACAAGGATATTTTAAGGATTAATGAGTATTTTTGAATTTGAAGAAACGTTAGAAGAGGATTTCAAAATGATTGAGAATGTTGCACTTTTATTTAAAAGCTTGTAAAAAGTCATTTTCATATGTGACGTGTCCAAAAAAACGCAGGCTGAGATAAAAATGGATGTTTCTTTTATTAGCTATTTTACTTTAAAAGATAAGATCATATGTTTTTTTTACAGGCCAATTTGCTATCTTTTATCAAAAAATTATTTTTTGCCAGGCTGAAGTTATGAGCTTTGACTTTTCTGACGAAACTCTTTATCACAAATTTTTGAACTTAAAAGTACTGTTTTTTTTTTAAAATGAAGCCAGTCTATTGTTATGTTTAACATTGTTTATTGAATTTTGTGCACACGTAAAAAACAGTTTATTCAGAGATTATTATTTATTTTTTGATAAAATATACTACTTTATCTTCTAGGAGTCACCATTTTGTTTTGCTAATTAAATAAACTTCAATTTATATACATCCACAATTACTGAAACAGTTCCATTTGAATTCCTTGACCTAGATAACAATAAGCGGTGTCATTCCATGTCAAATTGACATGGGTATGTCACCGACCCTCCCAGATTTGGATGATGACTCACAAGCTCCAACTCATGATTAAATTTAGTGTGTAAAATTTCAGCAAATAATTCTAAGTCATTTTTAAGATATAGATACCCGTCTCAGACGAAAAAAATTGTCTTATTTTATCAAACACTACTTTTTCTTGTATATTTTTTTATCCAAAAAAGCTGATCTCTTGAAACTTGGTACTTAACTATTTTGAAGTGTGAGGATTTCAAAAATGAAGTTGAAAATACAATACTTAAATATCTTATGATCTTAATTTTGGTTCCCAAAAAAAATTTGAAATACACTAGCAAGTACTTGAACAGCAATATATAAACAAATCCCAGCTCTGATGAATATGAAACTTTAGTAACATTCTCTAAATAAGTAATAGTATCACCTTGCCAAAAATCGTGTTTTTTTTATCATAGCTTCCAAAGCGGTATCTTAAAAATATGTTAATTTTTTCCAGAAATTTGGGCAATTTAACTCACTTTTTTAAATTCTAAACTCATTTTATGAATTATATAGACAGAAAAAAGTAAAATGAACTTCATTACTTTATAATTTTGATTAGAAGTTAACAAAGTTAAAAAAAAGAGGATTATTTGATAGTATATCACTTGTTTATAATGTTGGACATAGCTTTTATTTTCTATTTTTTTAAAACTTAAGTTATATTCAGAAAATATGGTAAAAATAAAGAACTCCATCTCTCGTAAATCAATAATTTGATTGCAAAAAAGTAAATTCGGAGTTTCCTGGAAAAAATGTATAATTTTCTATACATATATATATAACTGGTCTGTTAAGACGATGACCTTGAAAATTTTTATGTAAAATAACTTGAAATTTTTAAAGAGTTATTTGTATCAAAGTTAAACATGTACCTGTTAGCACAACTTCACTAATTTTGATATGTTTATCTTCATGTATAGAAAAATAATAAAAACATCCTAACCTTACATCGTAATTTTATATAACTATGGAAACAAGGAAATACAAAATGATTTTTTCTATTTATAAAATCTAATATTTTGAATGGTGTGTGACACTTTTAATTCCCATAGTCACAGACATCCTTTTGGTACCCCTTGCTCCCATTTCGAGAATTATTGGTTCAAGCATATCAGACAAGAATTGTAATGGGATATATTTTTTAAAACTAAATGGATCTCCATCAATAGTTTGTGTTTCTAGTTCCATTTCTTATTTCCAGGGAAATAATTTTTAAGCGGAATCATTTGAAATATTTTTTGTACATTTTAAGATCCTGTGAATTTGAGGTGTTTTTTTTTTTAATACTTTAAGAAAAATAATACATTTAGAACTAGTTTTACCCATATTGTATTAACTAGTTTTACCAATATTGTATTATCAATTCTCATTTTCTTTATTTTATCAAACACTAATAGTGGGCGGACTGTATTTTTTTAGAGCCTGCAGGTAATGCTTTTTAGGCATCATTTATTAACAATACATATATTCTATCATTTGCATTAAACTAATAGTAAAAACTATATAACATCATCATTTAAGATCTAATTAACGTTGAATTTAATGAATTGCAGAAGGCAACAAATTCAGATTTTGGAACTCCCTCCAGCAAAACTAACATTCATTTTTTGTTTAAGGTGTGAAATACGCAAATGTACAGTAATAACTTCAACCACAATAGGCTTAGCCTTGAAAACCTGATGTAAAATATTACGTTTTTAGATACTACTTTTTAATTCAGAGTTATTTTTCAAAGTTAAGTAACTATATAAATGAAAATTAATGGTATTAATAATTAATAAAAACATTCCAGAATTCAAGAGATAAATTATTTTCTTTGTTCTTTTGATTACAATTCCTACAAAATTGTCTAATCATACAAAAAGCCAAGTAAAATGAATGATCATTTTTGGAAGCATACGTTTTTATTAAATTGCTTAATATTATAACTAAAGAATAAATTTTAAACTACAACTTTATATTAATATTGATAAAAGATTTGCTCACAAAGAAAAGTTGCCTTTGATTAATTTTTTCAGTTCAACTTTTAGTTTCTTATGAAATATTTAATGAATAAGAAAAAAAAAAAAAAAAGGTTGCATGGAGAGTTCAAAATTTAATATAAATAAGTCGATAGAACTTACATTTAATCTGTTTATGTTCAAATACATTGGATATGAAACATAATTATATTGGGGTTAATCTCCTTAATTACTTTTTACAATTAGTCTAATAATCGGCTTAATTAAATTTTCTTTTGGAACCTTTTTTTTTCAAACAATTTTACATTTATTATTTAATAATCGGAAAAAATTAATCAAATTCAAAAAATTTTGAATGGCAAATCTTTATGAAGTTGTAGTAAATCGTTTATTCTGTTGTTTTATCAATAATATTAAGCACTTTGAAAAAATATACAAAAATTACTAGCTTCCAACTAAGACCTTTCATTATACTGGATTTTTGTATTTATGATTAGACACATTTTCTAGGAATTTTATTCAATATGACTTTTAAAATATTGCATCTTTCGAATGATTTTTTTCTGTTTTTTCTATAAGTGCCAATAACTCTTATTTATTTTTTAGAAAGATACAAAGATATAGCAATATATGTCAATTGTAAATATCATGTTCATTACATTCTCCATATTCCTATCTAAAAAAAAAAAAAATATTTGAGTTAAAAAAATAAATAAGATACAAATTTGAAAAATGCCCAAATTTTTTACAAATACCCATACACAGAACGAAATTTAAATATATCCTACAAGTTATTATTTGAAAAAACAAATTGGGGGATGTAAGATATAATTTCCTTCTTCTGTTTCCTTTTCTTAGACCCCCCCACCTTAATTGCATTTTTCAAATGATTTATTAATCTATTGGTTTTCTCCTGAATTTTTATTTATATTTCATCTTATTTATACATTTTCAAAAATTGCTTATAATTGTAACTATATCCTAAAAATATGATCTTAAAAAAAGATTATAAAGGCAAAAGTAATCCGCTTAAATGTTTTAATGGTCTTTTTCTTGTTCTATGGCTTAAATAACAGTAATAAATGTAGGTTTTATTGGGTGGAAGAAAATATTGTTGCATAGTGTCATATATGTAGTATGAATTTATTTTTAAATGACCGTAGTTGTAAGGCGCAATAGATACAGGGAAATCTTACTAACACTTAAAATCCAAACATTTTTTTTTTGAAAAACAGGAGTACGAGATAAATCCGAGTTGTTGAGAGCTCCGATTAATAGTATCACAACAAAATAAATTTTGTGTTTTTGTATTTTTAAGAATCTATCAGTCATGTATTTTTGTTTGGCTTTGACATCAAATTTCATAACTAACATTTAAGAAAAAAATTTTAAAATACCATTATTGAAATTTATTTTTAGTTAGTGATTGATGAATTTATAAATTAATTATAAAGTTATTTATCAGAGATTATGTAGGGACTTAATTGATCATAGTTGTATAACTTTTGCTATAATTTATAATAAAAACAAAGGAAAACATTTCATATATATGTGGCACATCAATACAAAACTGAATTCGAATTATTTTTCTCAAAATTGAGTGCTTCTTATATTTTTGTTCTTTGACAAACTGTCGCCTATTCTATGAATAAATTATTCTTATGAAACTTTTTGAGGGGCTGCAAATTGTTCTTCAAGTAAAAAAAAATGTATCGTCAAAAACAAAAATTAGAAATTAATAGATTTCACTTGAAAGAAAGTTTCTTAAATCAAATAAAAATTTCTAAGCAATTTTAAATAATTTTGGGTGTTATAACTCATCGCACAAATTTGAATATAAGTCTTTAATAGAATCAATATGTGTTATAAATATTTGGCTGGTTGTACAGTGTGATCCAGATAAATTGGGAACCCTTTAAAGGCTTATAAATAAGAACTAGATTTGGTAAAACCATATTTTTTAGTATTATTTGAAAGCTACATTTAATGAAATTCACCTCTCTTGCTAATTCTGGCCATATGGCGCTGGCTGCTTTGGCAGGAGTGACCTCATGAGAATCCAGCATTGATACCTAGGACTAGGACTACCTAGGACTGCTAATGCTTCTTAACCCGTGAAGCCGAGGGCATTATGAAGGTGGATTCTCGTTGCAACAAGTTATCCAACATAACGTGGCATACTTGTCTTTAATCAGATGAATGTAACATTTAAAAAAGAATTTGAAATAAAGTAAAAAAAAAACTGACATATAATATTAGGTTTTTGATTATCTGGTTATAATTATTTTAGAAAAAATTTCCAAATCCTTTGTCACACACATCTATTAAATAAAAAATTTATAATGCAATGGTGCAAACAAATATACAAAGCTACTTATATATCTTTGAAAATTTTAATTGTATCTTTGTGATAAAAACAACTTATCCAGCAATGCTGCCCGTAATGATAATTTCTTCTAAAACATGAAACACTTCTTAAAAGTCAATCTTGTAATGCTTAAAAGTTTGGAAACATCTATATTTATGTTCAAAATTATAGGAACTCCAACTTTTGATGAAGGCCTATACTGAATCATTTCATATCACTGCGTATAATTAAGTAACTGTTCGATCATATTTTGCGTCATTTACATCTATAACCTCATCAATTGATAGGTATATTTTTAAGGACATGGGTATTTTAACAATAATATCTTTATTTATTTCATAAGCTTTTTGATTCCCAAATGCCGGAGTTACTTTTTTTTTGTACCCATCGAATATCGTTGTAGCTCTCAGGAAAAAGAGGGAATACATTCCTATGAAGTTCTGCTGAAGAAGATTATTTATTTTCCAAATCCAATTTTGTCACCCCATCGCGAAAATCTATATTTATTTCTTTTCAAAATATTTGATATATAAATATTTAGACGATCAAGTTGTAATGCATAGTACTTTGTCGCTCCATATTAATTTAAATATGAAATTTTGGATGTGTAACTCAATCCTACTCTTAGTTTCAAGGTCTTAAGAATGAAGTTAATTAGCATTTCCATGATAACTGATATTATCAAAAACAGTAATACTTCATTGAAAAGTTATCAAAAACAGTAATACTTCATTGAAAAGTTATCAAAAACAGTAATACTTCATTGAAAAGTTATCAAAAACAGTAATACTTCATTGAAAAGTTATCAAAAACAGTAATACTTCATTGAAAAGTTATCAAAAACTTTATTCCAAACTTAAAAACGTTCTTAAAAGTTCGTTTCTCTTGCTCGTGATCTGCTTTGGAACAGAACTTAAGAACATTAAGATCTATTGTTGCAATTATATGTTGACACACAAATGACATCATTACAAGCTAAATATGGATATAAATTAAACAGTTGAAGACTTTATCGAGTTTCTGCGATGTATTTTTCCGTCACGCAACCTTTTATTATACAAACTAATATAAATATCAAATTGCCGGATCAAAAAACTTAACAAGACCATTATTCGTTTTATGCATCTGTTGTTGAGTGCACGGGATACTACCAGCTGTCCACTTTATTATAAACTTCTCTGAAAACTACACCTACTTTTACACACTCTTATCCTTTAATGTCTCTAGATACGACTAGATCCCTTAGTGTCATATTTCTAAATATGATTTTTATCCTAATACTTTTTTAAAAGTATTTATTGGATACTATTCTTATTTATTAGAAATACATACTCTGACTTCATAGTCTTACATCTATAAAAAAAAACGGAAATTAAATGTGCATTGAAGATGCATGAAGATTTATGAGGTAGAGTTTCATTATCTAAATAAAGTCAATAAATAACTTTGATGGATTTTCAGTATTTCCTTGATTCATTTGAATCGAAAAAGAAAGATGATACGTAGAAAGCTAGTTGGCACACAGGATAACTTGACAAATTTCAATTGTCTATCAAGTTTTTCTACGAATTGTTTGTCATCATATTTGTGGGATAACTACCTATTTGTGCTTCATAACTACAGATTTGTGGGAGCCTTGAGTATACCCAATCCTGAGCCATGATATATTTTCTGAATTTACATGCCAAGAGTAATTTTTTTCTTGTTATTTAACTCGAGTATTAACTGTTTGTTAGTAAACTATGATATCACACACTGCAAGATTTATGACAATACTTCTTATTTCTTTGAATCTAAATTTTATCGCTAATACTTTTCAGTATGCCCTTAAAACAATAAATCAGACTATTTGCAATTCTTTATTTATTTTGATAATGCATTGTTTAGGTTTTATTCGTATATTTAGATATTTTTAATCGTGGTTTAATTAATTTATTTAACTGTTTCACTTAAAAGTCAATTCTTTTTTTTTTTTTCATGTAAGGACTAAGACAACAACAAAAGCTACAAAATTATAATACTGTACCTATTTTTTATAAAATAAACGCAACTTCATCAAAAAATATGTGATAATAAATGGTATCCAAAAATTGGCATAATTTTATTTATAATTAATATAATTTTTTATCAAAAATACAATTTAATAATCCTCTAAGCTCATGAAGTGAAGATTATTTTTTCTCAATGTTTTATAAAGGGGTTTTCATTAACAGCGCTCACAATTTTTTTTAAATAAGACGAAAACTGTTAGAGATATCGACGATTTCTTTATTTGCCGTTAAAATACATTCAAGTTAATTTATGAATGAAATTCGATGTTGTTTGAATGACCCCCACGTGCACGTTTTACGAAGTCCAATCGTTGAACCCAATTTTCGACTACTTTTCCGGATAAATTGGCTGAAACTGCAGCAATTTCGCGTTGAATATTTGTTCTGAGCTCTTCTAACGTCGACAGATTATTGGTGTAGACCAGGGCTTTCCCGTGACCCCAAAGAAAATAGTCTAGAGGCGTTAAATCGCACGACCGAGGCGGCCAATTGACTGGTCCATTTCTGGAGATAAGACGCTCACCAAACTTACTCTTCAATAAATCTATTGTAACATTTGCTGTGTGTGAAGTGGCACCATCTTGTTGAAACCACATTGTCCAAGTCCATATCTTCCAATTCAGGCCAAAAAAAATCGGTTATCATGGCGCGGTAACGATTTCCATTCACAGTTACGTGGCTATTGTCATCGTCGACGAAAAAGTACGGCCCAATGACACCGCCAGCATGCAATCCACACCAAACAGTAATTTTTTGGGGATGTAATGGCGCCTCATGAATTTTTTCCGACCCAATAGCGCATATTTTGCTTGTTAAAAAAGCCATTTAGCCAAAAATGTGCCTCATCGCTGAAAATGATTTGACGTTGAAAATCAGGATCATTTTCGAATTTTCCTTCAGCCCATTTTACGAATTCCCGTAAAAGTCCCGTTGAAGTTGTCAAGCGGCTTCAGTTCTTGTGTCAACTTGATCTTATACGGGTGTAGGCCAAGATTTTTTCGCAAAATTTGCCGCAACGATGTCACAGAGATGCCCAACGATTGAGAACGGCGCGTAAGAGACAAATTTGGGTCATCTTGAATTGATGCGCTTGCGGCATAAATATTTTTTACACTTCGTGCATTTCTTTGTCTCACTGGCACAGGAACATTATGTAGCGTGTATTTGAACTCAATTTTTTTCCCCAAACGTTGAATTGTTGATTTTGCAGGTCGATTACGTTGACCATAAATTGGTGTTAACGCTCTTAAAGTTTGGATCAAAGACTCACCACTTTTGTAATAAATTTGAATAATTTGCAAGCGTTGCTCGAGTGTGTATTGTTCCATGATAAAACTACAATTATTTCTGAGGACAGTTGTTAAAGAAACAATAACAAATATGACGTCGTTTTCGAAACCAATTGACGTAAAATGTGAGCGTTCCTATTGAAACCCCCTTTATTTAAACAGGTATTTTTATAATTTTAATTGATATTCAAAAGTACAAAATGAATGGATTAGTAAAAAAAAATAATACAAAATGTAAGTAACATAGTTAGTATAATCATTTAACTGTTTATTACTTTTTATTATTTGCGTTTCTATTTTACCCAGTTTAATAACCATGTTATGAAAAAATAATCCTTAATGGAGGATAAAATATATGGGGTTAATTTAAGAGTTGAATGGAGTTAATTAATTAGTGAGATGAATGAGATTGAATTCAATGAGGATCTGGGGCCAAGTTAGTACCTGTTAGTTTTCCCAACTTTGGGCAACTTTGAACATGTCCAAAAAGATGTAAAAGAGGGATATATCATAGAACCGTAGAAATTGAAATGTTGAAAATTGTGTGATAATCAGGAATTATATAAATTATATTTTTGGTTACATTATATTTTGTTAACAAAGAATAATTATGTTGGAATTGAGTCAAATTTTTTTAGTTGGTTGGAGTTCTAGTTCTTGTGTTCTGCATCGTATGGAATCCGTGTTAAAACAATATACTAATTGTAAAGTTGGGTCAAATTTGAGAATTTCAATGTCTGATTTCGTTTTTTTAATATATCAAATCTTATTTTCATAAGAATATAGACTGTTATATTTTTTTCTCTATCCTTTTGAACGATACTAGACACTTGACTCATCATTACTCGAATTGATTTAATGTCCAGGGCAAGTAAGGTAAAATTCTACACAAGAAAATATATAGGGTGACTGAAAGTATTTTTGAAAAAAAATGGCTTTAGATTATTTAAGTTGTTTTTTTTTCGAATTCGAATACTTTTTATTACCCAACAATATTTTTTACTCTTATTTAAGATATAATAAATACCGATGCCATCAACAATAAAACTAAAATTACAACTCAAGTACCATTAACAATGCTCTGAAATTAGTATAAGATACTGCTTATGGTTTAAAACTTATGGAACGACGAATCTCAATGGACACCGCACTCTGGAGAAATATTTTTCTTCAATTCAATGTACGTAGGTTCTGGAGAAAACAATATACTTTATCAATATAGACTTTAGGGAAGATTGCTAGGTCGAATTAGGTAAATGTAATACTAAAATGTATACTTAATCAGTACAACTCCCTCTGACTAATAAAAGAAGCATTAAAAATACGAAACAAATCAAATCTCAATTACACTTCTACAGGCATATAATATATTATAGGAAGTCTGAATGAATATTATTATATCTCCAAACATTTTTTGGATTTCGTTGAGAAGGTGTGATTTCACAGGGACGTAATAATTTTATCTACCATTTTCAGATTTGAAATTTTTTATTCAATGCCATATACCTTGCCCACCAAATCACTCCATACCACTCATACCCTGGCTAACACTACACTTAGCGTAGCTGATTCCATCAAATTATATTTTGCTTTAATTTGATAAAAATATCTAATTCTAAAGTCTAACTCAATCCTTCAGTCCCTATTCTCTGAATAAGATATAGATATTTAAGAAAACGTACCTAGTTCAGGGACGACAAAAGTAAATTTATTTACATCTCCTCCTGGAATGGTAGAATGAGATATTGTGAAGCCATTTTAAGTTTTCGGGGTTACCAATGTTAATATCTAAATTTCCTAAATCAATCCTTCAGAATTTTCATTACGAAAAGAAGAGCAACAATTGTCACAGTGACATAAGATTTACAATTTACTAAGTAAATGTCATGACAACTAGTCCCACACTCCCCCTTTGCCTCATTTGTTTCAATTCTTTTAGTTTTTGTTTTACTTTAAAGAAAAACACATGATATAGCCCTTTAAAATACTCTAGTAACCGAGTAAAAACCACAGACCTTTTTAAAACCTTTTATGGTTGTTAATTTGCTCAAAACCTACTTAAATTGGAGATATAATTTTTCTTATACTAAAGAAAAAAGAATAATTGTTGAGGGCACAATCTAAAACTTTTCTACATTTGTAATCAATTTATACTTATTTCTTAGTTCCACTTATTGCTTTTATAGTTAATAATAATTAATTGATAGAAACTCCTGGAATATACGAGAAAAACTGAGGGAAAACTAATTTATACATGTGAGTAATAAAAGACATCCTTTTTTGAAATTGCTTAGGAGGAAAGGATAGATGGAATACATTTGATAATTTAAGTCATAAAATATCAAGTAAGTGTTTGTTTTTTAATTTGAAAATTGACTCTATAATTGTTCAAAAGGACAAACTTTAAATACATTTTTGTGTTTTTTTTACGTCGTTGCTATTCCAATCATTGTCATATCTCTAATAAATATGTTGTTCACATTATACTACAAAGTAAATATGAACACGATTTTGATAGTGGACTGATATCTAACATTTTTGTGTTTTTCTGATTAAATAAACGTATATACATAAATTGAGTAAAAGTCAAACCATGAGGTACTCCAAAGTATTGTTGATTTTTTAAAGATCTCCATGATCATACTGATATTATTCAATTTAAATCAAAAAAATCGTAAATCCAAATGTTTCAAAAATGTAAGATTATGATGATATTCAGATGTTTACAAAATATTCAAAATTTACTTATCAGAATCATTATGAAATATGAAATATAGTTTATTATCTTAGCCATGAAACACAAAAAAAAAGAAAATTTGAAGTAAGAAACTTTGAACTTATGGAACAATAGTGTCCCCTGTGAGTAAAAGAGTTAGCTTTAACTTCGAACGGAAATTTAAAAAAAGTTGTAAAAGTACTTGAAGAATTTGTGAAATAAAATAAATTCTTAATTTTTTAAGAGCTTTTGTGTTTCTACCATCTTTTGTGTTATATATTTACTCTTAATCCTCCTTTTTCGTTTTTCTTTTACATATTATGTTTATTTATGACTTAGTACTTAGTATATTTCAAACAATAAATACTCTGACAGGATCGTAAATGTCAGAGTAGTATAATATTAAGATTAGGTTGGAGAAGAAGTCATTTCGCCTTTCCTTATTGTGCCTTTTTTTAAATATGAATGTATTCTACAAATTCCTTTCGACAGTTCTGCACTTGGCCCGTTCAGTCGTAAATTATCGTGCGACAAGTATGGAGGCCTCAAAGAGAAAAACTCGCCATATTTTACATTTTGACTAAATGGAAAGGGAAAAACGCGTCATTTCTAAAGCGATTTGTGACTGGCAATGGCGGAAAATGAACCACTTACGTCAAAGTCTACCCTCCTGTTGTAGAAAGGAAGGAGTGGTTCAATGCAGATGCTTACATCGAACTTCTGGTATAGAACAAAGGAAAGTTCAGGGACAACTTTGTTTTTATTCAAAACAGAGCTCCGTGGCATTGTACAGCTAAGACCCAAACCTTCCTGAGAGACAACTTTCGGGACTTTAAGGACTTCAACATATGGTAGCCACCCACTCCAGACACAAAAGAATGCACTACTATATTTAGAGGGGTCTGAATGAGAGGGGATATGCAACTCCTCGAAGGAGTGCCCAGTCTCTAGAGGTTTCCATCAAGAAAGAGTGTAGCAATCTCGAGTTTGACTACATAATAAAGGTCTGCAAGGGATTTATGCCTCACATTGAGGCTTAAATATTAAATAAAAGTTGTGCTGAGTACTATTTTCAGATGATTTTGTTTAAATAAATATATTCCTTACAAAACATTTCGTTTCAATTTAACTTTTGAAAAAAAAAAAAAAAAAAATGTGTACCACTAGATAGAATCAACCCTTTATAAGATATCTCGAATAAAAATTAATAATTTTTTTTATGTCTTTGCTGCTACATTAGTATATTAAAACTTTTTTATAATGGCCCATAAATTTTCTACTTTTTTTTTTTTTTTTGGTCTACCAAATAAAAGAAAAGGAAAATCAAGAGCTATTAAATAAACTTTTCTCGTAATTAGGTCTTCTTCTTTTATCTTCCGAATTATTATTTATAACAGCTATGTTTTTGTTGATAAATCATTAAAATTATAAGGAATAGGGTATGGAGACCACGTTACATTTATTCTACGAATGAGAAAAAATTGCCTTGATCTTATGATGCGGATCAAAGAAATCTAAATAAACTTTCAGGCGAAACTGAGTCCTTTGGATTGGCTCATTGTAACGTCCTGATATTCATTTTCTGTTCTTTTATAAATATACGTATCGTTTAGAATGAATAAACATTTTTTTTTTAAATAATCATAAAAGATAATAAACTTCTCACATTGTTGAACAAACCAAAGTTTGGGTTTTAATATTTGATGGTTATTTCCTCCTTAAATTACTTTTTATATAAAGATTTTAGATTTTCCGGGGATTTTTTTTGGTACATAAATATCCATTAAAAAATGATTTATGAGCATATCTATAGTATAAAATTACTAATATTTATATAATTAACTATAGTAAAAAGATATCAATCATCAGTTCTAAGGACTTCCATGTCTTTATTATCCCCCCCCCCTCTTTTGAAGAGGCTTATAACAAGTAAATCTTCTATTAAAATTCTCAGAGATAGAGATGAAGGTCAAGATTAATAAACAACGACGTTGAGCGGTTTCTATTTCTAAACATTATCATGAAATATTATTACGTGGCTTGTGGTGTGCCTCCACATGAGAAGGAGTCTATTTTAATTAAGGCGGACACGCAGCTTTGGATTCCGTGTGGAATAATCCCGTTCGTGTGCTTTGCCGTGGAGAATATTTCCTGGAATTTGGAAATACTATTCTCTATTTTGAGACACTCATCATATGAAGGTGACTCGACAACAAGCCAATCAATCCAGCTGGGCGAGTCTCACTCCGAAATGGCGCCATCCTATGTCCTCCACCATTCACAACATAGGTGCAACCATTTGGAAAAAGTAAATAACATGAAACTATGTATCTGTGTTCTTCTTAGAAGAAACACTTTCTATCCTCCGGATTCGCCCTAGATTTATGGGTAAAAACCGCTGCATGGCGTTGGAGAAGGCCTCTCTTTGAATTTTACTAGAAACAGCTTCAAGTGCAATATATCCAGGGGGTGAAGGCCTTGTGCCTTCGTATCCAATTTTTGAGGGATGATTATTTTATACGAAAACATGCAAAATTTAATTGAAACATATGTTAATATTCAATTGTGGTTAATTTGTTAATAGAGTAACTAGTTATTGGCGATTTTTTCTAGGTCTTAATAAAATTTTTTTTTTTTTTCAAAATAAATACGGTACCATTTACCCGGTATAGACCAACTGTATTTATTTAGAATTTTTGCATGATATTTGATCTTATGTCAAACATTTTAGCTCTCTAGTATCCATGGAATGATTTGTGTTTAAAAAAATTGCAAAATGTCAAATTATGAAAATGAATTGAAATAATAGTTTTTGTTTATTATGAATTGAAGCAATTAACTGATTTCCATATATCCCAAGAATAAAAACTTAGAAGATAAATTGAAACAATTTTATTTAAACAAATATCTGTGAATATATTTTAGGCTATAATTATTTTCAACGGGTTACGCATTTTATTTATTATTCCAATGCATGATAGCGACTGACTGTAATAACTTAATAACCTTGCCTCCTAATGAACCCCCGCCCATCGGCTTTTACTTTGGACCCTGTAATTTTTTTAAACTACTTGAACACATTGAAAGTAAATAATTAATCACCTTCCAAATTATATTTGTTTGTTTAACCAAAAAAGTATTATTTTGTATAAACTTCTTTACTTTTAATTCAAACTTGACTATTGGAACTGTTGCAATGTAAAGAAATTCTTGAACAAGTCTGGGTACTCCAGGTGAAATTATATTAATAAAAAAAAAAGTATTTTAATTATATTTATTCCTTTACACATCTCAAAAATTAGAAAATGAATAGGGATGAGGCAGCGCAAAGTTAATGCAACTAGAATGTATTTCTTGGAAAATTTCATCTTTAACAATAACGTACGACAAAAAATGAACATTGGATTTGAAAGGTAATTGTAAATCTATCCGAATTGAGGGTAATATTTTTTTTCTATTAAAATGAATGTCACACACTTCCTTTGAGGGGCATTTCATGTAAAGTGTGCAGACTCTCCTACCATCACCGATTTGGATAACTTTTTGTCAGGATGTCTATCTATCAAAGAAGCAAGATTTGTAACATTTTAAACTTGAAAAGGCGCAAGGGCCCGTTTGGGAGTTTTCGAAAGAACTTTGAACTTGAGTCAGCCATAACTCATATTTAATAAAAAAATGGCATATGCGCAAAAAATACTTTGAAAACATTAATACAAAAAAAAGCGGGTTAAGCTTCAAAATTGATTTTGAAAAAAATAATGTTAGAACTTTAACATTTATCGGATAGTATTAAAGTACAATTTCTGATAGAATTAAATCATGGTTTAATTTTTAAATTACTTCAATCAATAACAGGTACAGGTGTGTAGTGTTAATTTTTCGCAAATCAAAGCCAAACCAGCGTTAGATAATTGAATGAGAAAAAACAAAAAAACTCTTGAAACTATTCCTGTCTCTCCTTAGCACAAAGTATGTGCATTGTTAATACAAATTTTTCCTCTTAGGTTTATAATTTCTTTTATTTCTTCAAGGCGTTCTCTAATTCAAACTTTATATATATATCAATATATGCATGTACACATTAAAAAAGTGCCTAAGTGTTGCATAAAGGTAACTAAGCGTATATGGAGCTTATATTTCATTATATGTAAATTGATTATATATCAAATATACTAGTACAAGTACATGTGGTGGGTTAACATAAAAACAATCTAGAAAATATGGAAGAAAAATAGATCTCATTTATAAATATATTTTGGGCAATAATATACTAAATATTCACATTCCTAGGATGAAATCAAATACTCAAGAATGTTACCAATAGTTTAGTGGCTTCATTTGATATATGATTCTTAATGTGGCCTGGATCATACGGCTCCTTCTAATATAATCTATCATTTTCTAATTAGTTCATTGTGACGATGTATTAGTGGTAACTACAAAGGATTCATTACAATAATACGTTGATGGAAATTGACAATTTATAGAAGAAGAAGACAAATGTAACTCAGACCCAATTTTGTCAAATATAATGAGAGCTTGTTTTGTGTTGGCATACCATTTATTCTCATTATATGACCACATAAGGGGAAATACAGCCATTAAAAACTACTTTACATTAAATTTCACATTCCTCCATATAATAACGTATATGTATATTAAAAGTATGGATGTGCCGTTTTCCTTCCTGCTATTTGAAATTATCCTGCTGCTTTCTATTTATACACGTATGTATGTTTTAACAGATATTTAGTCATGCTATAGGTAAATATGGAGGTAGGACTTAATATTGATTACAAAAAAATGAAAGTCATCGAGATGATTCTCTATATGGAGTGTATCTTTCCTTTTTTTTAACATTTATATGTACAAAAAAGTAAAGTTGAAGTGATGGAAATAATTATAATCAATATAATTGCTAAATGAAATATTTTATGATATCTTTGTCATCAAATAGCTTTCTTTTGTCATACACTTTTCTCAACAAGATAAATGGCAAATCAAATACGACAAACAAAGTTAAATTATGAGTTTTAATCAATTATCTTTTTATTAGCAATTTATTCATCATTTTTACCTTTCTTGGGGTAAAATCAGTCAGAAACACAACATCTCTATCAAAAGGAAAAAAAAGTTGAAATTTTGTTTTCTTGTATAATAAAACGAACTAATTGTTAACAAGATATTCAAGTAAAATGAAACACTGATATGTTGAAATAAAAAAGAGACTGAAAATTGATGTAGTCACGTTGAATATTGAAAGAATGTTTAAGTAGAGGCTTAGCTATCATCACATTTCATTAGATTAGCTTCAAGCAGTCTTGATATAAAGGAAATATACACAACCTCCACTTAGTATAAGACAATGATATATGTAGGTAGGAAAATCCATTATGATAATCCTTAATTTTACTCCATATCGAACGAGAATTTACATTTATAAATACCGAGCAAACCTCATCTTTCATGAGCAAAACACAAATGATTTATTGATGTTTAGATGTGTTGTCTTCAACATAATTATGGTAACAGCTTTTGAAGAAAAAAAACTCTTTTCAGATTGACAAAGGGAAAAAGCCGCGTATAAAAAAAGGGACACAAAAATTGAACACGGTCATTCTGAGAATTTGAAAAATGGCTAAGAGGAGAATATCTTAGCTATCATAATGTATTATTATATTAAATGCAATTAGCTGCAAGACGATAGTGTTCAGATTTTAATGGACCACCCGTTATACAATTTATACTTGTTCGGATTTTTAAAAATTTATTTGTAGCTTACAAATGTGTGATGAAACAAACATTGCTTGTTATGTTCCAAGCTATTTTTCATACAAAATTATGACTTTCTCAGTTTTTTTGGCTTTTAATTCCCTCCCTGAGATATTTGGATCTAGAGAAGGTGTTCTTTAGAGCCATAGTTACTCATTCATGCATTCTTAATTTTATTTAAATATTACTTATGTGTTTGGTTTGTTTCCAATTCAAATTCTTTAAAATTATTTTACATATATATTCTAAAATAATTTTGTTACTTGCTTAAATATATATATATATATATAAACAATATGATCAAATAAATGAAATTACTAAATAATTACATGTGATTGAGCGCTAGAGTGATTTATAATAAATTATAATCAAGATTGATTGATTTTCTTATTCGAGTACATCTGATATTCTTAAAGTCTTGATTGATTTAATTTCATATCTTACTTCCTAATTAAGCACGCCATTCATTAAGATGCTTTAGGGAAGAATTGAGAGGTTTACTCACTATCCTTGTTCTTTTTTTTTTTGAAAATACAGCCCATCAACACAAAAACAACTTAAAATAATTTTTCTCAAAATTGAGTGTGGTTTGCATTTGTAATCTTCGTCGGATTATCGTCAATTTATATCAAATAATTATGTAACTCTTTGGCCTGACACATAAAAAGTAGTAAAAACACTTTGTGACAATACAGAAAAGAGAATTTGTTGATTTTACCTGAAAAAACTACATATGTTATTGTAGGCAAGTTTGTATGTCCATAAATGAATAAAAGCTATATTTCTTCTACGAATTGAAACTCTTTGATAACAAACCCATCTACATCTCAAAACCAAATCTAGACATTTTCAAACATAGTTTTTTTACTATTGATTGGCTAATATTTGTAATTTTATGGAGTGAGGCTGACTTCAAGCAATTTTTAGTTAAATCTTTTTTTTGTGTGACATATTATTTTGAGATTATACTTTTACTAAAAATGGTAATATTTATATTTTATAAATACTAACTATAAGTTGATTGTTATAGGCTTTGATTATCGGCACTTTAAAGGGACTGGTCGAAAAAAAAATTAATATTGGATAAAAAAATGAAAAAAAATATATTCAAATAAAATTAGATAAACAACGGGGTTTTTAAATATTTATATTTTATCGATATTTTTAGTAATAAAATTGCAAACATATATTTGTTAAAAGGATTTATAATTATAATTGAATATGGAATTGAAAATCATTCTTTTGTTGACTTGTTTTTAAAAATTTCTTGGAATTTTTTTATTAACACACCCGACATGATTTGTACAGAATAAGACATTTTGCACTTTGCATACATCTCCCTTTTTATGTTTTTATATGATGTAAATAAATATTAAGAACGCAAAAAAAAACATTATAAAAATTCCTAAATAATTAATTATGAAATTCGTCAATAACTCTCAAATTAATAAAGTGTCATTCCATTAAAACTGAATACAAAAACGAATTTTCATAAAAGCTTTACCAAATAAAAAGCCTAGTTCATGTTGGAACTGAAAAAAATTTACTAACTAGTTTTCTTATAAATCTTGATATTTCAGTTTTGGTGCGGACAGACACCCCTTAAGTTTTCCTTAAGGTGTATTACAAACACAATATATATATATATATTGCTTTAAAAAAATTGGACACTAAGTTGTTATGTAACAGTCGTTTGATTGAGTTGATGTGACTGTTTTTGTGAAAACGGACAAAATCGAGCTGTCATTAGGTATTTGTTTTTGAAAGTGTTGCCTTTGAAAATATTCAAAAAATAGCAGACCTATAAAGGCCTATTGCCTTTAAAAATTTGAGCCGTGTAAGTGAATCCAACTCAGAGTAAAAAAGAGTCGTGTGCACAAATATTTTGCAGAGAGAAACGCCAAATACTATTTGGACAAGTTACATAGATGGACCAAAATGGGTGAAACTTTGTTGAGCAACTATCAACAGATACTAGACCGATGAAAGTAGCTTTTATTTACAAGTGCTGACATCTTGAGGTAGAAAACTTTTTAGACCACACTTCTCTTAGTTTTAAAAAAATGTGACAGACAGAGGAGTCGTCTTACGGAAAAAGAATACAACTCCCAAAATTACAAAATTTAAGGATAATATTAAAAGTAATAAAATTTGCTTTTGTCATATCATGTATACACTTTTAAGTGCCTAATAACTAATAAAAGACAGTCTAGTCAATGATACTTGTCATTAAAAGTTATACTTTATTTGAGTAATATTAATTATATATCAACAACTATTTAGTTTGAGTAAATATTGGAAAGAAGTGTTTCTTTATAATTATGTTGAGTGTGGTTTGGTACTTATAATGTACATATATTTAAATTATCTATAAGTTTTAAACAGTTTTTGCTTGAACAAAAAAAATTGAAAAACTTCAAACTACAATTTTTATAGAAAGAAACCCATTTAACAAGTTAAAATGTATGATTTTCTTAGATTATATTCTCTAAATTAATGTTGTTGCGTATCTTCCGTGATATAATGGTACTGGGTTGTGTTGATAAATGATCTGTTTTTTTAGGATTCTTGAGAATTGATCATTCTGATAAAGCATAAAAGGAATTTTTTTTTTTGACTACATACATTCATTTATTCCAGTTTTTTTATAATATTTACTAAAAATTTCTTCATAAAAGAGCAAAGCATATATGATTAAATTAGTGTTGAGTCGGCCTTTCTTTATTTGATCCAGTCCACCCCAGTCTTAAGACCTGTCTTATCGGTCCTTAAGAACGTTGATCCATGGGACCAGTCCTTAACAGTTGGTATATTGAATATTTTTGCAAAATGTCGTTGATTTATTAAGATAAAAAAAGTAATTTCAACTATTTATTGAGAGCATTGTTCTAATCTTCTAAAGAATATTATTTTTTTATTTTTAAACAATATCATACGAAGATATTATGTATATTTTTACTAGCATAACAGAATAATTAAAAAAACGATTAAATTCCGCAATTACGTCACAAGGGATCGATTTTTCCTTCTTAAAGGACTACCAATTAGGACTAGACCGGACTGAACCACGGCCCTTGCTCGTATATAAGATCCGACATAATACTAATTGAAACACTTGTCTTTAGATGTAGGTGGAATTGCCAAAAGAGCCAATTTTAAATTAACTAGAAAATTAGCTACATTTAAATAACAATTAGCTTTTTACATTTTGGGTAGAATGCTTGGAGACTTGGCTACCATTTGATTTATTATATGTTGAACTGAACTCGAATAGAATGAATTATAAAATAAAAAAATCATAAACTTTTACATATACTGCACATGTTTTAGAACAAGACAAGAAATAAAAAAAATGATAAACTTTCCTGGTAATCGCCAAAAAAATCGTAATTATAGAGTCAATAAGCCCCTGGAATCAACGCTAAGACTGCCATTTTGACGTAATTCAAACAGTACGGATATTAAAAAAGGATCTTGTAGAAATACTACGCCATACCAAAAATAGTCCCACCGATGACGTAACTCCTCAATTTCTGAAACCCCCACCTTCCCATCCAAATTGTCCTTTATGAATTAAACAAGTATAAAAATGAAATTATATAATTAGAATATAGAATTTAAATATATTCTGAGTCCTTTTTCCTGAATTCCAAAATTATTCTATTACATATTTAAAGTAAATCTTCAGAAATGTGCGTAACATACGAAGTACATGTAGAGCGTGTACATAATTGCTTTCCTATTTTGAATAGGAAGGAGTAATTTTCGAGGGGGGAAGGGAGTAACATAAGCATATTAATGACAAATTTTGTGTACTTTTATAAAACTTATTTTTTTTTAAAAGTGCATTTGACTTTCTTGTATTTTATACAAAAAATTACTTTTCTACAAAAGTAACTAAAATAAATACAAAACCATATTTAAATTTACTTTTCTGATTATTTTTTATTGAAGCTTTTCAGACAATAAGTAATAATACTGTTCTACACTTTCACTTTTAAATATATGTATCAAAGTTCGAATTGTTTGAGGGCTTATTGAAGGTCAAATTTCTTTTTCTTGAGCCAATAAAAAATGGAAAATTTGACATTGGATATCAATTTTCTCAAAAAATACGAAATACATTGTTCTTAAATTTTCAAAACTGATAGATATAAATATTAAGGAATATTAAACAACCTTCAAAAGTTTTAGGAACGGTTTCAACGAATAATAATGTTGTTTGTATAAGTAGAAAAATTGGGGGAAAGCTCTGTTTGCAAAAATATGGGGCTACATTTATTAAATATATAAAATTAAATGCATATATACGAGGCTTGTCAACATCAAAGCAAACTAAAATAATTTTTCTCAAAATAAATAGGTACCAAATTATATATTCTTAAACAAACTATCGTCAATTTTTTACACAAAGTCATTTGTTTTGAACTTTTGGGTGTACTGAAAATTAAATTTAAGTTACCAAAATAAAATGTATTATTATGAATTAAAAAAAAAAAAATTATACATTTCAATTAATACACCAACAATAATCCATGAAATATTTGTGCAGATGAGAAGGCCAAAATGAAATAAATTCGCGAAGAAAATTGCAAAAAACTTTTATGCATTACTTTTGCACAAAAAAGTAAAAAAATAGTATTTATTAACATTGCAAAGAGACTCACGAGTCTGCTTTTAAAGGGTGTTAATTCCATTGTGAAATAACTTTTATGAGCAGATTAGCATAGTTTTTACCCATAACATTTTACTTGATACTATTCTATCAAATTATAAATTGGTGCAGTTTGTCTAAATTGAGCAATTGTCACCAAGATGTATACCCAAAAATCCAAATTTATTGACCAAATACGTATTATTTAATCAAATAATTATCCGTAACTATAAATAAGATCTGCTTTTAATTTAGTTTTGCATCTTTTTGTATAAAAATAATAATTTCTCTAAAAAATTTTATTGGAAATTTATTTAAGATTAAACAAAAAATAAAATACCAAAGTTGGGTTCGTTCAATGAAGGATGTCACCTACTTTATATGATTTTTAAAATTGCCTTAACCAAAATTTTAAATGTATAACATTAATATAAAACAAAGTTACAACTTTCTGATTTATATAACTTTCCAGTAATACTTTGGAAGAAGGAAGTTATGATGCCACCTGCTTTACATAACACTCAAGGCTAATGTGTTTACAGACTTTTTGTTTTTTTTTAAATTTCATCAATATACATTATTATTATTGACATAATTTATCTAATACTTTTTCATCATTAATATTATCAAATTTTACTTAACAAATAAATTAAGCATCACTCCAATGGTTTCAAAATGAGATCTGGCTTCTAGGAATAGATTATAGTTTTGTATTTTTTTTCAAATATATATAAAACTTAATTTATAATTTTTGTTAAGCTGTAATTAAAATAAATACAAACAATTTTTAAAATGTATGTAACTTTTGAAAATTAAATGAGTTAATAATGGTTGTCATCGTTTCAACAAAATATTTAAAACAATATTTTATAAAAATTGACATTATTAAAATGTTAAATTTAATCAATTTAACTTATTAAATTTTCATTTTTATATACCTGTCGCGAAACAGCTCCATCCCCAAATATTGTCTTCCTCCCTTCGTTTTTCTTCATTAATTAAACCTTTTTATTATTAAGACGGGAGGATTTTAAAGTACTGTATTTTTTAAAAGAATTACTATAAAAGGTCCAATATGAACATAAATAAAGACAATATCAAACTTATTACATTCAGATATATTGGTTTATTTAACCCCTCAGTATTCTTAACTTAATAATTTATAGTTCATTAAATTAAACGATAGTGCATATTGAAGAATAACTTGGTTTAAAGTTTTTATGTTAAACAAAGTACCAACAAATTCCCAATAATGGAATTTTACCAGAACGACAATCCTTATTACTTCCGAAACACTTTTTTCTTTTTATAATATATACAGGGTGCACTGGTTGTCTATACAGTAACTTTGTTGTGCTCTCTTGAGCAAACACAGGCACTACCGCAAGCTGATTTTTTTAGATAGATTATTCAAACCTGCACCAATTGGAAAAACAAAACCCAGAATCATTAGACGAAATCATTATCCTAAATATTTGGAAAAGCCACGGAATACTCCTTGGAATCTGGGCGGGATTTCAATATAATGATTGTCTGAGCTCTGGAACTCGGCCAAACGTTCGTTCACAAGGTGCAGAGGGAATTTCAAGCCTCTAAAGGTGATTTTAAGTAAACAGACAACAAGGGACTCATGGTCAACTCTGATCCCTACATGGACGTGCTAGAGACCAAGGGGAAGTTTGCAGCAACATGGTTGCTAATAGGAGATCTTACATGTGGTCACAGAAATTAGCTCCCTGCCAAACATAAAAAAATAGTATTTTTTACTCAAAAAACAAATTTGACAAGATCTTCTTCCCGTACATTTGGCCTTCAAACTCTGATGGTTTTTAATGTGCGGGGCACAATTGACGGACAAGCCAACCAAACCCCCTGCAACACCAAGGACGAAATTATCGGATGGATCAAGAAGAAATTCCATGATTTGAAAAGGGGCCAAGGTGCGAAGGCCTACTTGTACTTTCGTCCACGTATAGATATTGTAATTGAGGCGGGAGGTAGTTTTTTTAATAAAGTACATCAGAATCTTTCAAGTTTTCTTAATTCGGTTTTATTTTTTAATTTGATAACTGATTGGAGATATAATTGCGATTAAAATAAGATTTTTTTTGCGTCACATATAGCTTGTGCACCCTGAATAGTGATAATTTTATGTACATAATACAATGCACGTTTAATACACGGAAAAAGGATACAAGGACTGGGAATCAATTCATTATGTTACTTATGTGTCATGTAAATGATTTGTAAAAAGGAATCATTTCAGAATATTTTTATAAAACTGTTAAAAGGATTCTAGTGAGACTGTAGTTGACTTTTAGCCTGCAAGTGGAGTTGTGTATTTATCAATTAAAAAAACTGCAGCTCTTCTAGTAAGTACCTCAATCATGATTACGGAAATTACAAATTGGGACCTCCGGTCTCCAAAAAGTAACAAACAGCGTATCATTATAAAGATAATGATCAAAATGGAAATTTCGAATAGATACGAAAAGAATTAAGACTAGCTCAAAATGTATTTCTTCTTCTTAAAATAAAAACATAAATTTCAAATTATTTATTATTTATACAGGGGATCCCATTCCTTAAAAATTGCTTTCCTAGGAACCTATTCAAAGATAATTTCCCAAACAAAGGGTAAATCCTGTCTTGTACATATGAGCACATGGAATATGATAGATTAAATATATATATATATATTTCGTATAAATAAGTTATTCAACCTTATAGATCTAAGATGCTTATTCCTAAATAGAAGCTATTAGCAAACTCACAACTACAAATTAAGGAATTCAATATTTTTGTATAGAAAAAGTTCTGAGTATTTCAATTTTACGAGTATTATAAATTAAGAACAAATCTATGGATTTATTTGACATAAAAGACCAACCTTATAATCCTTCTTTTGGGGTCCAATAAAATTTGCTTTACCCTTTTTTTGATATTTTTTTAGTAGTATTTATCAAAATAATATTTTATTTTATTTTTTTAATCAACTTTTTTTATAGTCATGACATCTATAATTAAAATTTTAGGGACTGATATCTATTTCTCCTAAACTAATAATCTATTGGAATGTCACACCACCTTTGAAAATCCCTCTGACGATATGAACGTATTAAGGTCATAATTTTTACATTTTAAAAAGAGTTCTAATTTACTTGAGCCCTTGGACTCAATAACCCCTTAATTGAGGATATCAGAGCCAGAATAGAAATAACTTTGTATGAATAATCAAAGTACTTAGAGGGATTATATTTTATTTTAAGAATCCTGTGTTAATTTTCCCAAACTGGCATTTGTAACCACCAAATCGTGGGACAATATGTTCTAATCCCCTTTCCAACTGTAATTCCATATTATAATTCTACTCGAATGTTGGTGTATCCAAGTAATATTCTATTTATGGAGCTGGAACTCTTTATTTCTCTTCTATTTTTGTGACAGGCTATAGGCTATTTTTTTAGTAAAATAATTTTGAAATGAATTAGGAAAATGAATTACAACAATTTTGTAATGAATGTCTTAAGGACTGAAAAGATTTTTTTACTTATCATTATTCTGATATGATAAAATTAATATATAGATTAAATATTTAGACATGCATAGTACAATTTTTCCTTTCATTTAATAATTAAATTATTCTACAAAATAGCCCTTAGTTCGTAACAAAAAGGAAGTTAAAAAGGAGTGAGTGTTGAATATATAGAGTATTCTTTGACGACTTAGTGTACACAGCCTATGGACTAAATATATATAATCATGTAACTTACGTCTTCATCTCCGTTTTCAAGTCTGGATTTCCGATTGCATGGGAAGCCTTTCTGTACACTGTTATATCAGCAGATGACTCTCTTCTCTTTTTACTTATCTTAGATAAAAAATCCAAATCATTGCCTTTCTTACGAGGACCACCACCTCCAAAAGTTCGACCAAGATCAGCCAATGTACCACGGCGTTGCTGTGACGTTCCACTAGAATCTGAAATATGTGTATAAATATATTATTAATCATGTTGTAACATCATGAAGTGACTTTTCCACAATATGGGTCATCCTAAAAATAAACAAATTTTAAAATTTTTATCGACCAAGGTTCTTAGGGGAAAGAAGAAAATAAGTTGAAGCTTTTTTTTCTTCTTTTATTGATCTGGGGGGAAGGGAATGTAGCAACGGTAAGCAGTCTCACTTATAATCAACTGGCGTTGCCCGAGACATTAAGAAATTAAAATTAAATTAAAATTATTCTACTTCATATATAGCAAACAATAAAGGCAGTAACAAGACACACACCCAAACATAGACATTCGAATTTAATATATTGATTTATATATTTATGAGGTTTCTATTATTATTTTATCCTGATTTGGCTAGATAATATTTTTTTAACTGTTCTTGTTTACTCATCCTTCAATAATTGAAGATATTTCTTTAGAAAAGGACGTTTGTCTTTGTCTATGCCCTTCTCACGCAAGAATCGACTATGTATCAGAATCACCATTTTCGTGTTTTCGATATCAAGAATATTAGATATAAACCGTTACTTTTCTGTCAAAATACAAAAGTAAGGAAGTTTTACAAAGGTTTTTTTTTTGTTATTATTATATAGTAATATAGTGGCGAGAGTACCCAACATTGCTCGGAGTAATTAGACAACATAATTTTTTTTTTTAAAGTAAAAATATGATTTCCCCTCTTCATTTTTTTATAATGACGTGTTTATTTTTACATTACGGCTTCTTTTTCTTACATTCGTTACGAAAAACCTCCATCAAAACAAAATTTGCTTTATGAATGTACAGGGGTTTTCAAAGGTTTCCGGACATATTCCTATTTGTCTTTTTTAAATATAGTACACTTATCTTGTTAAGCTCTAACTTAACTTTAAGGGATTTCAGAACTGTTTGAGGCCAGCAACGATGCTAAAGCAATCATAAAAGTACAAAATATGCCAGGAACGCCGTTTATAAGGTCTGCAAGTGTCTGAATGCGGATAAAAGGCTCTCCCATTCCATGCTTGGTTAACAGAAAGCCAAGAAGGGGACTGGTCACTTCCTGGCTGGGCTCAAAAGGTTCATAAAGACATAAGTAAGAGGTAAGTGGCCGGGGCTATCAACAACCTTGCGTTACCTTCTTACTGTGGAAATGAAGGACATTAAGTTGCAAAGAGGTAAGAAACTCAACCAACAACATTTAAATCTCCAATGATCGATAGGGGATAAAAGTCATTCTTACAATTATTTACAATAGATTGAAAGAAGGCTGGACATTTCACAGTAGGCCCATATACCTTAATTAAATAGAAACCATCACTTTTTGTTAGAATGAAAATTTTATGCCAATCACCAATGCTTGATAATTCTTTAACACATTTATGTTCTTCGATTGATTTTGAAAATAAGGGAAAGTATTCCCCTATTTCAGAGCCTGTGAAAAGTAATGATAATTATAAGGAATAGAAATAGGGCTTCTCAAAGTACAAGGTGCTGATGTAGGAGCTTTAACATCTTCAATGCATATAATTTCAGGTTTATCACGAAATAAACTTATCATTAAGGCGTGACGGGAAATACGGGTTTTTCCTCCTCTTGTGTTTAATGAAATCAGGATTTGCAGAAGGTTTTGAAGGTTTACGTAGCTGTATTACAACTCTTGTTTCACCTTGGATAGCGAAGTTGTAACAATTAATTCGTTATATTGGTTTTTCACTGTATCATTTATATTCCTTTTTTTTTATATTGGTGTCGTTTTTTCTTATTATGTACACGAGCGAGTTACGCTCCTATATGTATATATATATATATTAGTAGTCGTTGTGTGTGTTGAAGACCGTGGCATAAAATTAGAATTACAGTCCACTAATTAATTTGTGTTGTGAATTAGGCTCGTCCTTGCCTCCAAAAAGAAAGAAAACGCTCGGTAGAGGTTTTATTCACATCTTCTCCTTTGCCGATCGTATTCAAAGGAATGTTGCTACATATTTTAAGTCTTCACAGTAATATCTTCACCTGATCTTTTTCCAGTGGAGTTTAGATTATCCCATCCCTCCATTCATTGTTCGTATTTGTACTAATCTGAACCCCTTCAACCTCGAGCGTTTCTTCTCTACTTCTATCTATAAAATCAGGATACATGTCATATAGGGTATTAGTTTTCTCAGTATTGTCTTCACAAGTGTCAATTTCAGAGGTACTTAAATCATTTTCGCCATTTATTTATTTAGGATTGTACACTGCCGTATCCACGTCTTCCACCGTTAATAAATCCTTCGTTGGACTTTCTATTTTATTTTCTTCCTTCGCTTCTGAGCTCCTCCAGACTTCTTCTGAACCTCCATGTGCAATCTCTGTTACATTTTTACCTCGCATATCCCCACCAATATATCTCCCTTTGACACCCTGGATGCCTCTAGGGGCCTTAGTAGACCTATTTCTTGAAATTGTTTGCTTCAAAACGTTATCATATTCATGAAACTTAACTCTACTATTACACCGGTGATGATTTGTGAGCAAATTTAATTGATTGTATGCTCAAATGCATTAAAAAATGTATAAAACATAAGCAAGGATATATTGGGAAATAAAATTATGGCACAATGCTAAATTTATTTTCATTAATGTATGTTTGAAAAAGAGGACATCAATTTCCTGACATATTGCACACGTAAGCAGTTCAAGGACATTAATTTATTTAAAGGAAAAAATCAAATTCAAGGCTACGAAAAATGTTAAATCAACGTTTGTTAGAAATATAAATATATAACTTAAATTGTTCTAAATTTTTAACTGAAGTTTGCGCTCTACCGTGTGCCTGTTCGAGTTAAAATTGTAATCAACATAAATTGCTTTACAGGAATACATTTAGTATATACATATTTTTTTCAAAAGCTATTGCATATTATGTAGGTAGTATTGTGTAATGTATGGCTTAGATGTTTACGTATTATTATCATACCCCTAGGCTCTCATTCACATACAGAAAATTATCTTTACTTTTCTCATTTTATTGGTATTTGTAGCCATTAGAATGATACAATTACCATTAAATCGTTTGAATAATTATAATAACATTGCCCTAGGAATATATTAATTCTTTTGAACTAAATATGCGTAATATATATAAATAAATATTTAGAGACAACAAGTTTGAATATATATTCTTCTAAATTTCAGCTATTAACAAAGGAAGAAACAGTAAAATGTTACTTAGGACTTTCTACACATTGTTCGTTTTATAGCAACTGAATTCTTCTACACAAGATTTAAATTCAAAAATTCATTTGCCTCACTTGCCTCTAATTTAACTTGTCGTCTCTATATATGGATTACTTAACATCTGGATAGACACAGGCCACGCAATCTCATTATTAATACTTTTAAAATAAAGAATTCTTCTATAAAATGACATTTGTAGAAGAGAATACCTAATCCTTGTTGAAAAGTGATGAATCATAAACGATATCCGATTGTTCATTGATAAACCTCTATTAGTGATTTCAGTACTCCGTCATGGAACTATGGATCGTCTGGGAAAATATTTTGTAAGAAAATTTAATTTTTTGGTGGTGAAACTTGAAGGAGTCCTTCAAAAGCAATGATCAATTATATTAAAAAAAAGAGATAATTTTTAAACCAGATTTTCTTTTATTCCTTTCAGATCTAATTTTTAATTGCAGATTGCATTTATTAGTGAGAATATCTTCAACCACATCGAAGGAAGACATTTTTGAAGGAATATCCATAACATAGTTATAAGCGTAGTTCCTGTGTAGTTCATCACATTTCTCTTATATTGGAGAAAAACGTCTCTTGATTAACCAGTTTTCATCAATGGATGACTTCACATTAAATAATTTATGTCTCACCTCTTGTGTTTTGATTTGATTCCCCTTTTTTAATTCATTAAAGATGTTGGAAATATTGTTTTTGATTGGATTTCTTAGATGGTTATATGTTTGTGGTTCATTTTTGAAGAGTTTATTATCCAGGATGATTCATCCTCCCCTGTACATATATATATAGAAGATGTCAGTTTGAATATGTACTTTTAACCTCAGGAATTTTAATCTTATATTATAGATAAAGAACCTTAGTGTGGATTATTCAACATGTTAAGCATTAATTCGTTCATATTTTGGCTATTTTAATGGCAGAAATCGTTATTGTCGCAACTACTCAAACTGAAGAGACGGCACTTAATGAAGTTGGGTTGATATTTATTTCATTTCAAATTAATTCTGATAATTTAATATGGCAGCAACTTCAACTTTTCCTTCTGGATATTGATGTATTACTACATACTACAATGTATATAAATATGAATGCTAATAATTTTTAAATGGAATAAATCATGATTACATAGATCCCTCGATGTAGAGTAATTCGCCTATAAAGTAACAAATAAACTAATTTCTTGTTCAGTTCTATAATTATTATTTTGTTTGAAAATCCTATCATGTATTACTATTTTTGTAGGCACACAATTGATACCTAATTTTTGTTTGAGCTTCAACAAATTTGAAATATCATCTTCAATTAAAAATTGTTGCACCCTTAATTATATTTTATCATTTATCCGTTTACGCCTCAACTCAGCCATTAGCATTACATTGGTCCTTTCTTTAATTGCCACTTTTGTATTTAATCCTAAAGATAGTATAGCACTTTTTCTTAAGATACGTCTTTTCATGTTTGAGGTTGGAATTTTATACATATTATCTTTCCATAAGTTGTTTTGACCTATGTGACAACAAGGAACCATACAATTTGAGGGCAGATTTTACGTATTGAAATAAAATAAATTTTTATACAAAATAATATTTCTTTATAAGTAATTCACGATAAAAGATTATATTTATATAGCTTATTGAATCAAAACAGAAATACTTCTAATAGAAAGTTTCCATGATTTTAAAAGTGAATAGTTTTCCAGATGTTGAGTAATCCATGTTTTTTTTTCTATGGTGCGTTGGTTCAATTCTCGGTCGCTTCTAGAGAACAAAATCCGTTTTCTTTCGTAGTAATTTAAAAAAAAATATGTTTAATGTCATATTTCTATGACATTATGGCTTGCAAGTCTTACACTATACGTAAGAAAGTCGAAAAATGTTTTTCCAAACATTGTAAAATTAATTCAGCTTTCAGCTAGAGAAGCTGCAAAAGTAACTGCTTAGTGCAGGTGAACAATTTTAAATTTGAAAACTGGATATTGCCACTTCGTGCAGAGACACAATTAAAAGATGAAACTGTAAGACCAGTTTGATATATTTGATTTGATTTTAGAACTTCTTTTTAATACATACTAAAATTCACTATAAGGCGTAAGGGTGGCAGATTCGTTCATTTGTTGGACAAGAATTTACATGAATTTTTGGGGGAAGGAAACCAAAGACTCTATTTAATAACGGCAAATTTATCATGAAACATATTAAATTTTGAAATCAAAGCTTTGATAAATAAATTTCTAAATTTCAATTAAGTTCATTCAAATAAAAAAGGTATTCGATGGGCAACGCACTCGGGAGAAGTTATTTAAATGTACTCAAGGTTCGTTTCACAATCACTCCTCTTAATATGACATATACTGACTCGAAAGACATTTCCCAGGTCACATGAGGTAAATTTATTATTATTATATTTACTCATACTGAATTGGTATATTTGATAGATTAAACATATATATATTTTTAAAAGTATTCGATAAGACGTATGTGTGACATGAAATAAATAATTTTTATGTGTTTTCTTTATAGTAGACTATATAAGCGCTTTAGATCAAGTTGCAGAATTCCAAAGATGGAGGACTTGCAGTCTGTAAAAAATCCAATCTTTTTAACCCTCAGATAATGAACTAGGATATTATACACTCCAAGATTAATACAAAATGTTTCTTATTCCATTGAATCTACTTTTTATCCCCAAATAATTTAAGTATACTCCATCAACGTTAAATATAAAAAATATGTTTATAATTGTTTTGTCTAATTTTTGTAAGTTTACAAAACAAAGTAAGAAGTAAATGAAAGAAAGAAAACAAGTTATTTTTCTACAAAGCCACATACTTAACAACATTAATATTGTAATGTTTCTTAATTAACTTATTTTTTTGAAATGTTGGGAAGATATAGTAATAAGATTCATTTGACTAAAAATTGAAGAAATATTAATTTTAAACAATTATTTAAATGCATAAAAAACCTTTCAAATTGCAGTAAAGTTTTCCCCTATAATGATTATTTCTTATAAAAAAGGATAAATAAATTGTTATTGTATTACCTGTAGCACGTCTTTTATTTGTTCCTAAAAACTGAAAGTTGTACTTCTTTTTGTAATTCCATAGATGAGTATTGAGTAACTCATATTACAGTAATTAATTACTTAAGCCTATGAGGTTACATTACATGTAGGTTTTTTTAGTACTATCTTTCATTTTTTTTAAAGAGGAAACATACCAAAAATAATACAATTTAGCCACAGCCAGAGCTACGCACCATCATGGGTAAATATTATACGATATATATATTCAATAAAAATTTCACGTTGAACAACACTTGTACAATAAAATTTAGATTTTAAGTTATACATAGAATGTACAAAAAGTGCGTACAATACGCTATGCCTCAATACTTTGCTTAACATTTTTTATGAGAAATATTTGTTTTAGGGGAAAATGTATAAAAGTTGTTTATAGATTATTTTTTCATTTAAATTAGAAATGATTAAATAAGGTTCTCTATTTTGACTGATAATGTAGATATACTGTTCAAAAAAACTATTATATGCTCTGTGCAAGTTATTATGGGTCTTCAAGTTGGAATTTATATAAGAAAAGTGTACAAGTTGTTATTTTTTCGCCTCAAAATGTAGGATTTAATCATTCATTTTTATTAAATCAAATTACATGGTTATTATGTATTTATAACCCCAGATATATGAACTTTATAATGTACCCCAGAATACATATATATTGTATAAGTTTTCACGCACTTCATATTTGCATTTCGAAATTTCAGAGTACAACAGCGGATAGCAAAATAAATTCAATCCTTGCAACCCTTTAATAAGAAGGAAATAACGGGGCTAAGTACAGCAAAGAATATACTACTGTAGTAAAAGGAGACTCAATCCATCAATATTGCTCAATCATGTTTAAAGTTAGGATTAGCATATCATTGGATTATTTACTTTTATATAGTATGTTTAAAGTCATTTTCAGTTGTAAGAGTTAATGGATTTGATGGCTTAGAAGTTCCTCTCCATGACACCTATTAGGTGTACCCTGTAATTATAATAATATTTCCTTATAATTAAAAGGTATCAATGATTGAATATTAACTATCCAGTGTCGTTTTGTCTAATTTTGAGATAGAAAGAGAAAATATGACGTTTGGGCAAACTTATACAATATATAATACTTATATTTAAATAATTTCTAATTAAACTACTAATATGTTAATTGTCCACGAAATATTCAATTATAGCATTATACTCTAAAGTCTTCATGTATATTTATATATCTTTTAAATGTTTACAACTGTACAATTTGCTTATCCAAGTTACAACTTATATACAAAATAATATTAAATCAACTAATATGGTGAATAACAATATTAAAACTATTTTTTTCCAGACAAATGTTAATACTTGTATACGTATTTATATCATAGAATGCTTAAGATACTCTTGTAAATAATTTGTTATGGAAATACAATATTCTTATAAGTTAATAGAAAAAGCTACTAATACATTCAGAATATTTTATATAACAAAATCAAAGATGGATAGAAATTAGATAAAATTCTATGTAATAATTCATCTCCTTTCATATACATATGAAATTTGTAGATCTTTTTAACCGCATATTACTTTCTCTCTCTCCAACATTGTGGGTTTAAAAAAAAATCAAAATCTGTCCCAGCGGATCGTAAATGAAATTTTTATTTATTAACTAAATATTTTACTCATTTTGTTGCATAATATCGGCTGGTTGAGCAATGAAAACAATTATTCTCAAAAAAAAATTCCTCACCAGACAAGGTGAACGGAGATAGAGACAAAAATAACCCGAGTATCAGGACTCTTGATTTATGTCTAGATCTCCTGCATCGGTACTTTGCTCCAAGTGTCTCTTTACCGAGATTAAAAAACTGTTGGACCATAACAAGAGCTTTTAAAAAAAAATCAAAAGTGGTATTAAGACAAATGTGGCGAATTTCTGGCACATATTAATTTGCCTTGGTCTTCAACAGACTGCAACTCTCCTGATTATGAGATTTAGGGTGCAATCGAAAAGACGGCTTATGATACCTCCCAAGTTAATGCTAATGGCTTCTGTGGAAAAGGAGTGAGCTTAAATGTTGGAGGATTACGTGAAGAATACCTGCATTGTATTCAGGTTTAGGAACAATGCCATGGTAGAGGCCAAGGGTTTTAATAGTTAATATGATGTAAAATAAATATATAAAGTATCATTGTCTTACTAATTGTACTTTTTGTTAATCTTGATAAAATTGGGCTTGGGAAAACTCGTTCACAATTCGTAGGGACACACTGTGGACAATGACCTCGGAGGTAATTTTTTTCTATAAAATTAGGTCCTACTAAGTTTTCATGGAAATATATATATATTTTTTACATGTTTTATTTATTTAATTCATAAAGCTTGGCTATATAAATATTCTTTCTTAAAAAAGGTCATCAAGGTTAAGATAGTCAAAATTGGCACTTTTTTTGTTAATCCAAGTAAATAAACGTATTTGAAATTTTTGTAGATATCAGTAGCTGCTCATTGGCTGTGATATGCAGGTGAACCGACAGATAGGCAAAGATGCTACATTTCATTTAGACATTTTTATGGTTCTTTAAGAAACGTAAAAAAATGAATTGTCAAAAGCATTTAAAAAAATATTTGGACAGAAGTTTAACCTAACTAAATTTGTTAATTTTACTAACTAGAAGTAATGTAATAAAAAAATTCTTGACTCATATAATTTCTCAATATATCCGGACAATAGCAAATATTTATAAGTATACTGTGCTAAATTTAAGCAAGTCTATGTATTTCAGGGTAGACAAGGTAAATCCGAAATAACTTTAACGGCTTGTTAAGAGATTTCTATAAGAGATAAAAAAAATAGTTTTTATTGATTTGTAAGCCACATTAAATGTAAAATAATTATTCATAATGAAAGCCTTCCTTTTTGATCACGATCTATACATGGCGCCTGAAATGCCCTTTTTCCTTGTCCCTATCCAAGTCCTTCATTGTCGTGTCTTGATGCCCACCAGGACCATAACCGAAGCCGCATTCTTTGTTTTCATGACTGGTTGGTCTTCACCAGGGTCCAGATTGATCAATTTATCGTTTCTACGGTTATTTTTGGCGTCAATGGTGATGAATTATCGTCAAAAAAAAACAAAAAAAAACTTAACCACCTTTGCTTTTCATTTTGTGAATAAGAATCCTGCATTTGCTCATTTTGTCTAACTTATTCAGGTTTGTTAGCAGATGCTTTGTCACTTTGACTCTAGACAAATAACCTAGGTCAATCCTGATGGGATTTTTGGTGTCCCTTTCATCTCTTTTCGATCGTTGGCCAACCTAGCGATGGGCATGTCTGGATGTGTATCAATTCATCGTTTTAAGCCAGCCATAAACCTTTTATTTCGATTTTTATCAGATCTTGTTGAATATACTGCTGCTATGAACCTTTTAATTCAAATTTTATCAGATCTTGTTGATTGTTCTGCAGCTAATAACCTTTTTATTTCCAATTTTATCAGATCTTGTTGAATGTACTGCTCTCTCAATCTCTTCTTTCTCCTTAAAGGCCTTAATCACGTCATTAACTGTTGATTTAGGATATTTTAAGAAGGAATTAGTGTGGAGTGTCTCGGGCGGCGAGCGAGAAAAGATGGAAATTCTCCTTATTTTTTTCATAGTTGGACGACGAGATAATAAAATAAAAAAACTGGTAATAAATTATACAGCGAACACATTTAAATTGTCGCAAATTTTGAATTTTTTATCACATGGTCTCTACAGGTCTCATAATTAGCCGTTAAAGTTACTCTGGATTAACCTTGTCCATCCTGATATTGCCTCAGATTGTATAACTTTGTAAACAAATCATACCACATCTATATATACTTAAAAAATATATCTGGTGACGGAATTTTTGTAATTTTTAAAACTATATAGGGATTATTTGTAAATAAAAAATCCATAACTGCTCTGTTGATATTTAAAAAAATATATTTTTTAATTTTTTTAAAGTCAATATTAAGAGTGGACGAAAATGATTTTTAAATACTGATTTTAAAATATATATTTATAGCGGATTTAGCTACACATTTCAGTTTGTGCGAGTTATGAGTCTCTTGAAAATCAATTAATCTTTTTTTAATAATAATTAGGAATATAATAAAAAAAAGTGATTAGACATTACTTTAATTTTATTTTTTGATGGATTATAATTTTTTTTAAAGAATGTGAGAGGAAAATAAACTTTCAAAAAATCCCAAATAAAATATAAATACTCTTTGCAAAGATGTTATACATTTTTGCAAAGTTAAGGTTGTATTTTCTGATGTACTATTGATTTTATTGACCAATTCAAAAGTTGTTTCAAAACCATAAAAAGATTTAAAATAATCTAACAATTCAAATTGAAAATTCTTACCAACCAGACTTGATATGAAAATCAATAACAGATTCGTAGTTATCAACCTCAAATTAGAGTGAGAAGTATACTATTTTTTTTACACGTGTAAAAAGTTCATATAATTTGAAATTTCAAAACCAAATATTTATTTGTTTTACAGTACCAGTCTAAAACAAGGTAAAAGGAAAATTTAAACATTCTTCAAATGGATGCTAGATGTGTTTTTAGTTTGATTTATGTTTTTACGAAATGTACAGGGTTTTAGATTGGATTAGCTTACTACAATGTTAATAAATATACAGGGTAGGGAAGCAAGACATAGACTATTAATTAATGTTTATTTTTTCATTACTATAAAAATGTTTAGTTATTCTTTTTTATATTCTGTTTCCACCGTCCTTTTACTTAAACAAACTAAACTAATCATTAAGTAATTTCATCTTCATGAGCGAGCAACCAGCAAAAAGCTAATGCATCTCAGATCTCCTAGATGCTGGAGGGGATAAGATGAAGATTACAAACATTATTAAGTGTTATAGGAGCCTGGTTTTTAAGTTGGGCAAGTTGAAATATTATAGAAAATACCTCTCCAGGATGTCAGGAAGTGGATGGCATATTTTAATAAGGGATACGAATTTTTTGTTAAGTTTGAAGAAGAATATAAAGTGGGATCCCGTAAGACTTCTCTGTAGCTCATAGGACCGTGAGAAAGGCTATAAAGCACAACTTGGCATTATTTTCTTTCACAAGGACCTTACGCCACCTTCTGAAAGAGGAAATGAAATCCAAGAGGCTCGAGAGGTGCAAACAAATCATCACATGGATGAAGGTAAATGGGTAAATTGTGTAAATTTTCTCAGACAAGAAAATTTTCACAGTTGATTAATTCCACAACTGCCGGAACGACTTCTGGTTTGCGAAAACAAAAGAAGAGGCACAAGGAGCATACAACACCAAATATCCGTTCCCAACAATAGTCTTCTGATGGCCTCTGCTGGAAAAAATACGCCTCCCTTCTTTTTCAAGGCTGGACAGAAAAATAGGGCATGAGGCCTATTATAAAATGTTTAGGTACACCTTCTTGCCATGGCCCAAGACAAATTAACAGTAGGGGAACTACTTGTGGACTCAGCACGGCTAACCCTCTCACATGTCCGCTATATCTCACATAATGGGTGCATGGGACAACTTGTCAGAGAAGTTTGTCATCAACTCTTGCATGGTATTCAGGTGACGTGTAAAGACTGTGATTTTGAAAATATAACCTTTAAATAGATTGAAACAATAGCGGTCACATAATGGCTGGTTGTGTTAAAATTTGACGTGTATAATTCAATCCGACTTGGAGTAATTGAGGCAAAAACAAAAGGATTCTCAAAAACAATTATTTTGCAGATAAAAACCCCCGAGTACTATTTAGACGGGTAACAAAAATGGGAGCATCTCCCGTAGAAGAGTTTAGAGTTACACGGAGAGTATGTTGAAAAATGACTTAAAAATTCATAATTTTTTTTTTCTTTATTAGGGCAGAAACTTTTCAGACACCCCTCGTCGAATATTAAAAATTACAGGCTTTGAAATAAAAGCTTAACTGAAAAAGAAAAGTTCTATTGACTTGTGTTAGTTCTAGAGTTGTATCGTGAATGTTTCCAAGAGACAAAAATTAGAAAATTGTTTGGATATAAAGGAATATTGTTAATATTTGAAAATTAGTTTAATTTCTAAGTATTCATCCAAATTCTATAATTAAGTTATATAGAATAACTTTTTTTGTTATTCATTTACTTTTTAGCAGTAATATATTACATCCTTAACACAATAAGCTTTTTTTTCTTACAAAATTTAATTCCTACAAGCAATCTTTAGTATTGTAGCATATGTTTTGGAAAAATCTGATATAAATTTTATTGAATATATTTTTCATTTTGTGGATAGTAAAACCATGAGGCAAGTAGTAAAACAAAGATCATGTGGTTAATATTTGCCCAAAGGAGTGGTCTACACTCTACATGAGGTTTTTTTTTGTCTTCTTGGGTTTTTCTGTATATAATTGAACTAACAAGGCTATTACTGCAAAATGAATAAAAAAATACATACGTTATTATTAAAAGCGACATCTTCCAAAGTTATAAATATTTCACATAGATTTATAGTTTTGTTTGGAGTTATAGAAAATGATTGTTTCTTTAATATCTTTCTGTCTCGAAGGAGTCATATATCGGCTTGTAAACTTATTAAAATTGGCAAATTCGGGACAAAGAAACCCTGAACTTATATATTAAATATAATGATATGTTTAACACAAGTATAATATTTTAAAACAATCATTATATCAAATTTGTGTTTTTGTAACTAATAAGCAATCTCATAAATAAATATAATGTAAAGTGACCAAACCTCCTCCTTTATCACGATCCTTGAGACTCCAATCTCTAAAAATATCTCCAAGATGTGCCAAAGAGGATCTTCTCTTTTTTCCAGATCGACCATCAGGCGGGGAATTATAACAATCAAAGGGAGATTCAATGGTTGTGATTTGTGCAATGGAATCTCTCTTCCCAGCATTATTTCCAAGACGTCCTTGAACTATATCCATTTCTATTTGATCACGAAGAATGTCATCCACGCCATTTGAACCCTGCCAAACAAGTCCTACTTGATGACTTAGTATGGGTAAATTGCACACAAAGCAGGTCATTTCGATGTTTTAGAGATTAATCTATATAAACTATTCGAATTTTAATCTGAAAGAAAAATATATATATATTAAGGAGTAATAGGTAAGAATCAAGATAATACTATAAATTAATCAATTGGACCTAGATAGTAGCTTTTTAGATAGACAAGTACAGTTGCACCATCTTACACCAATAATATTGAAGTAAAGAAATTTGGTTCTTTATGGAATTATTAGTTGAGTAAAATTCTTTTTAATTATACTTCATACTCAAGTCTATTTTTCAAAATAGGGTTAATAGATAATAATGCAATATAAGTATTTTAATTAGTTACGTGTAAAACATACATTTTTGAGTTGAATAAAATATGAACCTCCGGTATGTAAAATAAAAGAACCCAAAAAATTGCAACGGAACTGCGACAATATAAAAAATGTTTTCTAGGAGAGCAGCTCGATGTTTATTAGATTAGCTGTGGAAGATATTTGATACATGAATATAGGTCTTTATTCTAATATATATATTCCACAGCTGTAGTCTCTTTAAGGATGGGATTTGTCTAAGAGCTAGTGGATTAGGTGAGAACATGATATATGGTATTACTGAATGAGGAGCATTGTTAGTCTATTTATATAATTATTTTATTATGGATTTTTAAATCAATTAACAGCAAGGATAGGCAAGAATTCTTCTTTTATAACACCACAACTTATTTAAATAATTTACAATAAAGAGGATAGAACACACACATCCACCGTTTTTCGTTTTCTAAACGGTAAAATTAGTTTTTCTTCTTTAAGTATCTTCTAACTATAACATATATATAAGATCAGATTGTGACTACTTATATATTATTACAAAACATATACCTATATAGTACATCACAAGCTGCAAGCAACTTTAAGAGGAAGGAAATAAACAAAAATTATACTTTGTTTCCAAAAATGACTTACAATTATAGGTATGTCTTTAAGAAATCATCAGTATTAATATCCATCATTCATGAACTTAATCATTTTAAATACTTTAAACGATCCCTCCTCAAAAATTATAGAATTATGATTACGGCATTGAAACATAAAAAATCCCGTCAAAGTTGAAACTACAAAAACTCTAGCTATCTTTAGAATATCTAAAAACACATTTCTTATTGCTACAAAAAAAAATATCGAACTCAATTTTTCCACAATTATTTAATTAATACAGTTTTATAACTATTTACTACTCAAGTATCTATCAGATGGTTTAAAATGACGTCGTAGATTGCATATTAAAGTAATTGATAAGCCCAATTGGACACAGTGTAAAAGTTTTTGCGAACAAATTATGTTTTATTCTTCATATATATTAATTTCATTAATTTAACTCAAAGAGTTTCTAGGAAGTTAAATTTGCAACAATAAAATTAAATGCAAATTTAATCAAAAGGAAAGTAAAATAAATTAGCAATGAACCAAGTTCACATATTAAGTATGCTTTTATTATAATAAACATGAAATATGAAGAATATTAAACAAGATTAATTAAATCTACATACAAGTAACTTATGCAAAATTACTCTTGTTTAAAAAAAAAATGGCGTAGGTTTTTCCTTTCTCACTCCTTCTTTAAATCTCATTTTGTATATTTTTATTACATGTACCCATAGATTAAATACCTGTTTCATACCCCACAATACAACAGAATATTTAATCATGTAGATTGACATCACAGTTATAAGTTGTTCATCATGATATCACATTTTGTAATGAAGTAAATTAAGCTTTTTTAACCCTTTTTTCAAATCATATCGAGATTGCTTCCATGGAGTAAAAGTATAGTATAGAAATATAAAAATTAGCAATATAAAAGTATATTTATCCTCACCAATTGTCGCATATGATACTACAAACATCACTATACACATAGCATACTTTTCCTCCGATATATTTTATACATCTGAATTTATAATCTAAAATAATACAGATTTTTGTAGTCAAAAGATGATGGATTATTGTTAAATTGTTGTTATTACTGATTTAACGTTTTCAAAGTGCATTGGTGTCTAGAGCAAGCCTGGTCATTGACATCTTTCTAGCCATAAGGAAGAGTTTATAGTACATATAAACATATATGTTTTTACTCAGTGCAGTTTCATGGTATGCCATTATCAACATTTCAAATGTTTTGAAGGACTTCATTTTATTTTTTACACAAAATGTCATGCAAATTCTGTGATCTATGTTTTGTCAATAGTAAAAAATCTCTGAACGCATTAAATACTTATAACTATTATGCCTCTCATAAAAAACTAAAAATATAATTTAACTTCAGACAATAAATATAATTTTTTTTTTTCGAAGAGGCATCAACAGTGGACGTTTTTTTAACCTATATAAATTGTTCTGCAATACCATTTTTAGGTACGATATCTCGCTCGAAGCTTATAAAAAGCAACAATTATTTATTTCACCAACTTTTTTGGAACACTCTTATGGAAACAGTATTTTTTAAATTGCTTTTACCTCTAAAAACATAAAATGTTTTTAAAATTCGAAATTTCTGCTTTTGCCCTTCAATGTAATTTAAAATAAAATATTTTTGCCAATATATACATAATTTAATGTTATTTTTGGCCTTGAAAGATATAAATAAAAGACAAAAACATGAAGTATGAGAAAAAATTGGGAGTATATCTGTATATTTTTCTATATCGGAGAAAATGCTTTGTAAGTACAATTTAAAAAAAAAAAAACTTGACCTTTTTCTTTGAAACACTGAAAAAAATTTATTTTTGTTTACAAAGACAAAAATGCTAATTTGTCGTATACTGAAGACTTTGTAATATAGAATTTAAAAAATATCTTTCTATTTATAATTTTGATTGGTTGCTTGAAAACAGATTTTTGCGTATTTATTTAAATATCAAGTATTATTGTTCATATATGAAATGTTGCATCCCTGAAATTTTGTGCCTTAAAGGTTATTTGTATGTTTCTTGGGGTAAAATCCATCTAGGACATATCTTCTCAAACCAAGGGCAAGAATTTATTTTTTAGTGCTATATAAGAATTGATTGATAAAGTTTTGTAGCTATAAAAATTACTTATTTTATTTAATGCTATATAAAATTCGTCAGATGGAGTTGCACTGATTAAGTATAAGTAAATATTATCGTAATATAACAACTTCATTTAACCTAAATTGTCTTTGAAAAAATAGTGCGATAGTTATATTTCCCTCGGTCGGAGCGACCGTGAATCAATCCTACGCCCATTGAGTTCAAGAGAGTAATTTCTATCAAGCTCTTTGTCTATAGAGCTATGTCGCTTCAAAAATTAATTTACTTTTCCACATTGAAATATAAAAAAAGTTATATATAATTTAGTGAAATGAAAGGGTTATTCAATAGAATGTATAAAAATATCAATAAAATGATTGACAATTGATGAATATGTCGATTATTATCGGAAAATTAAATCATTTGATGAGATTTTAAGGTTATGTGCGTAGTATGGGAAGATTGGTAATGTTTTATTAATAACTTGTTTTTTGTTCTAGCCTTAAGAGAAACCAAATATAAAAACAAGGAATTTCTGAACATTGTTGTATAAAAGAGGTCTGGCAGTTACGAAAAAAGAAAATAATCTGAAAATAAACGTTATAAGATGACAATTTGAAGAATATTTCGGAGGAAAGCAAATAAGCTGTCATAGCGTTTTATTAGATCTTCTGCAAACAGCCGTGAGAGAAAGGAAATAAGCACAAATCTTACTCCTTATATAGCAACAACATATAGGCTTGAATGACTTCAATGTCGATGCTCAATTCTACTCTGAGTTAGTCCATCAAGGATTTACGCTAATAAATCCCAATTGGTCCAACAAAATTATTCTTAGTCTTTAGTGAGTTCATTCACTATTTAATAATTTATACTTTAATATTTCTTTCTCAATTATAAAATAATTATCATATTAGCTTTGAAATATATAAAATTCTGTTCAGATTGCTACTACAAAATTGCATCAGCTTTCTTGGACATATTTCATATATTTCTTGTTTCAACTTTGGAGGAAATGAATGAACCAATACATGTGAAAATTAACAGCAATGAAAGATGTGACCTTGATAGTTTAAAAGGTTATGTATTTCTTTTTATACTTAAGCTTTTTATCTTTTTTGTATACAAACATTTCTGGGTACATTTATTTTTGAAATATTGAGTCCTTCTCTTAAATGTATAATATATAAGTTATGAGTTAGCAAACGAAATGTATAATTGTTTGTGACGTAATTATCTGCTTGGAAAACTCAGAAAGAAATGTTTACAATTACTTCAAATATGATTATTAATTATTTGCTTCCTGCACTCTTACTCATCGCCAACCAAAGCTTTAAAACAAAGCGAAAAAAAATAATTTTATATTGTCAAAATGTCTTAACTACTAAAAAAATAATTACTAAAATCTTTATTATCTTGAAATATGCGATTTTGTTTTACATTCGCAGAATTTGCCTTGTTGGTTTCAAGGGAATATATGGATGCTCTATAGTTAAATCCCTCAGCAACTCTAGTAGAAGAAAGTATTTTCGTAGTCAACATATAAAATTGATAAAAACTTGGATTCTTGGACAGTCACTTCCCTTAAAAGACTTTCAGATAGACAAATAAAATATAAAGGATGAAAGATTGTGGATCTATCCGTCTCGAGTCCACGCCTTTAAATGTAATTTATAAATTAAATCTTCAGAATTATTTGTAAATCTTATTTGGGATCCACCCCTTTATGCTCATTATTTTCAAAGTCTTACTTATGAGCTATTAGTTGAAGAAATTAAGTCAGAGATAAGTTCCACTCAAGATAAAGATTTTTGGATCAATTTTTTGTTAAGGATAGAAAAATTTATCTTACTGTAAATGCGAATATATAATCTGCTTTAAGGATATATGTATATTTTAGTAGAGACTCCGTTGGAGGATGGGTTTGAAAACAAAGGAATTGATGCAAATTTCATTTGTAATCTTGATAGAGACATTAAGTTTTCATGAAACATAAATAATTAATTAAAATAAATAATTTCGGTTTAGTTGTTTAAAAAAAATCACTTGGGCTCTGCTTGAGTATTTAACTTATAGCTTTGGTTGTAACAATTTCAAAGCTGGATAGAGGAGGGTTAATTTCATAAAAACGGCGTCATATATTAATCCCAACATAATCCCACACTATTTCATTGCTATTATCCTCCAAAAATTGGAGGCCAATAGCTCCTCAATTTTGACATCTATCACTCAAAAGTCACTTATGAGTATTACTTAGTTACAATGGTAGATTTGTAATAAAGAAAATTTGAGAGTATTACATTACCCCGGTAAATATTCGGTACTCTATGCTTTATTCCAAAGTTCAATTACCTGTGTCCACTCGGTTGCAAAAAAAATACACAAAACTCATTCCTAGTAAAAACATTTCTTATTATTTAAAGTGATAACACCTTCTTCTAAAAATATTTTTTTTTATAAAAGTTGTTTTTCACATTGATACAATCTCATGGGAAATCATTTAACTTATTAATAATAAAAACATTCATTGTTTTTCATATTACTCAAAAAGAGCTTATTTCAAGAAAGTACACTCCATATTTAATCATGCTATGGAAAAAATCCATTACTTAAAATTCTTAAGAAAAAAGTTTTTTTTTTTTCAAATAAGTTGATTATAAATACATTTAAATCTTAATACTTACAAATTAAATAATAAATTAGTGTTGAGTAGTTGAAATTAATTTATATTTCGATATATTAAAGGATTAGTTACAAAACAAGACAGACCTAAGTTCCCTAGCGAATGGAAAAGTAAAGAAAAAAATACTTGAGCGAGATTGACGAACTTCTATTCGCGCACTCCAAGTATTTGGCGTCTCCAGTACCAACTTCCTCGCTGTCAGCATGTCCAAAAAATTGGAAAGAAATAATAACTATGTCAAAAAGGTAAAACCGGACACGGAAGAGTTAAAGAAAATAGCCCAGACCAAATCCATCATGGCCATTAGGCCCATTCAAGAGATATCTGGAATTTAAGCCAGACTATGCAGAGAAATAACAAAAAATAGCCTTGTGATGGTGACTTTTGACACCAAGAATGAATGAAACCCATCTCCTCCGTTGTAAGACTCTTTTGAGTTCCTATGATCTCTTTTTTGACACTTATGCCCTCCCCCTACAATCCTGATGCCAGCAACCTCGACTACACCTTTTGGGTGCATGTTGAAAGAAAGGCCTGCAGTATTCTTCATCCAAATACACAGGCCCTCAAATTTTCTTTCAGGCAGCACTACAACGCCATGACAAGGGACTACATGAACAGCGGGTACAAGGCCTTCTAACACTGCCATAATTACCGTTAATGGTGGTTACATTTATAATTAAAAGAGCTCAGACACACATATATTTATCGTATTAATTTTGTTGAAATTATATTGTCAATAAATAAATTATATCTTGTCAAGGTATACAATTCAAATTGTTCAGATTTTAATGTTCCACTCCTTTATGTGACAAAAATTAGGTGAGTGAGTAATTCATTTTAGTAATACTAATTAAAGTATAAATTATTATGTATTCAAAAAAAAAAAATCACGGTGCTCCATGAGGTGGATATACATAGTGGTTGATTGATGGTATTTATTGCGTGTTTAGCTTTGCATTTGCACACAATCGTGGCTCCGTGCGATGGCACGTTATTGTCGTGTAAATTCCACAACTTGTTATTCCATAATTAGGTACGCCTTAGTACGTCCAAATAGTAATCCTTATTGACCGTTTGTCCCTTAGGAGATAATTCATGATGCACCAAACCGCGGATATCAAAGGAAACAAAGAGCATCAATCGCCTTGATTTTTGAGCAACTTCGACTTTGACCTCCTTGAACACTTTGTACTACAAATATGCAAGAATTTTTGATAAAACTGATTCACCGAAAGCTTTTCTAACATTCTCAACGCGTCACCACATGAAATTTCGTTCGCAACACAAAATTTAAAGCAAACTCTTTTTTCAATAATTATTTTCTTTTTCAAAATCGTGAAGCACTAATGAGGTAGACTGCTTTATCGAGTTGTTGCAAGCAAACTAGTCTAGAGATCGTGCTCAAACTTGGCATTATAATGAAAGACAGTCTTGCCGACCCAGAAAAATAATGCCTTCAGCGCAGGCAACTTAAATTAACGATTCCTGGTACTTTTTTGATAGAATTTAACCGCATAACTATGTATATGTAGTAATGTTTGCGTTTTACAGATTTTTGTATGTGTCGTCAATGCTAAATGATTATTTTTCTGACGAAAAAGAGCCTCCAGAAGAATGTGGTGTTTTCTGGAGAGAAGCGGAAATTTCTACCGAAGCACCTATTAGTGAAGTGTAACCACCCATGGTCAGTTAAAGAATATAAAAAGTGTCCCACACTGTGTTAAGAGAAGAGCTCTAATATTTGAATTTCCATTTATCGCTTATTATTGAAAGTACCCCATAGTTGGATTATAAAAGATTAAAACACTGTGAAGACAAAGTAGAATTCCAAAAATCATTTCCTCTAAAACATTTTATAATCTATTCCACCAAAAGAGATATCAGAAAGGATTTAATATCTGTTGCTTCAAATCTGCTCAGGTTTTTGGGAGTAATGGTTCTTTTTTTCGAAATATTGATGTTGCGTTGAAGTTATAAAAACTTCATGTAAAAAGAGTCTCTTCTATACATGGTACATCAATAATTTGTATGTCATTTCTTATTAGAAATTATTATTTTAGAGGAAAACGATTTTTTAGGCTTTTGGGAATCATTGTTTACACATCTAAAGTGGCTAAGTTTTAAATATTGCTCTATTTGGACTTAGATTGATTATTTTTAGGTGCAAAGGATTTTATAAAAGAAAAAAATGAAATTTAGTAACCCCAAAGACCCTGCCTAACCTCTCAAAATTTAGAATATGGCTCAAAATTTATATTTCTTCAAATTGAAGCAAACTTAATATTTTTGGACTATATCGTCCCATGGGCCAATATTGAGATTAAGCATTTTAAATTTGTTTCCAAAAATACTATATTAACATTCTTTAATATATAATTTAGGGATTTTTGACCTTATATAATACAAAAAGTAATAATTTTTATAGACTTTGTTTATAATTAGTTTCATGACGTTTTTTTGAAAAAATGATATTTTTTCTGAAAAACGTTATATTTCATTTTTCAAAAGGCAAGTCTTAAAAGGCTGCTTAAATACTCCATGGCACATAACGGTCTGGATGGTTGTCCAAACATTTAGAAATAAACAATCTTAAGAAATAGTCTTATATATGTCAATATACAAATCTATGTACTTTGAATAAAAATATTTCTTTTTCGAGAATTTAGTTTTGTATATATGTACTTAGCAAATATTCTGAGTCTCAAAAACTAAGTCAAAGAGTTGTATATTTACATAAAAATAGGATGTGATATTGTTTTTTTCTGATTTTCACAACTTTCTCCTCTACTTTTATTTTGATAAAGTTTCTCAATATAAAATGACTTGCTAACTTTATTCTTCTATTGTTAGGTATACAAATGGATATCCATACATTTTGTTAGGAATATATACATTATTTTATATAAAGAGATGTAAATCATAGGAATTTTTAGAGTGTTTTTTTATTGTTAGCCGCATAAACAGTTTCTTTTTTTCTAAAGCTATTATTATTTTTGTTTGGTTCTTGCAGAGGGAGATCTAAGTATCAAGCTGGTATTCAGATAAATGGCAGAAAGTAGTACTTAAGAGTTGTTGGGGAGTGATGTATAAGGAATATGTTTATTACAATCTACAAACCCCATCATCAACTATTTTTCTCAAAATTAAAAGGTTCGGTGATTTAAACAGTCTCTTGTTTGGTGTAAAGAAAATTTAACGAAATTTTTTTTGTACTTCCAAACAAGGCACATTTTAAATCACATAACCTCTTCATTTTGGTAGGTGCTTGGTATGTTCCAAGTAGTCATTGAATAAAATTCCATCCGAATCCCAAAATACAGAGGCCATGACCCTCACAGCCAATATTTGAGTCTTTAGACGGTTTCTCCGTCTGCACACCACTCAGCAGACTGCCGTTTTGATTCTGGAGTGATGTGGAGAATCCATGTTTCATCCATTGTGATGCAAAAACTCTTTCTTATTTCGTGTGAACATCTCCAAACAGCTCTTTGAATCATGTTCTCGTTGTTACTTTTGCTCTGACGTGCCACACCCATATGAAAAAAACACTTTTTCATACCCAAATGTTCGTGTATGATGGTGTAAACACTACCTTTTGATAACTTCAGAGTGTCAGCTATCTCTTTCTACTTCACTTTGCGATTGTACATTGTGATTTTCAGAGTTTTTCAATGCTTTCCGGAGTAACACCTCATTTGGCCGACCAGGGCGTTCAACATCATTGGTGTGCGTACAACAACATTTGTAATCGGTAAAACCATCGCTTGAGGATTGTTTTCGATGGGGCAGAGTCTGGATAACATTTTTCAAGCCAAGCTTGGGATTGAACGGTGTTTTTTCCCATCAAAAAACAATGATAAATCAACAAACGAAATGGCTTTGAATCCATCGTTTTTTAAGAATCACAAAAGTAGTGTCACATAAACCGCTGTAACTCGATAAATAATAAATCAAACGTCATCCAATTTTGATAGTAACCTTTTGAATATTTGTAATTCCGAAAAAAAATAAAAAATTTTTTTTGTTAGTGGCGCCATCTGGTAGTCAGGTCTGGTACTTATTGACTGATGTGTTAAGTATGTCATTTATTCTTCTTTTACGTTGTTCGCTCCTTTCATTCAGCTGACATGCAGTTCCTCTAGTTCTTTGTTTATCTTTTTTGGTGTACAAGCATGATAAATGTGACAACCCACTCGATGTGATTTTTGGACATCCGTGTAATTTTTGTCTATGAATCACTGAGGAAAGGTTTGTGTTCATTTCCTACATCTCATAGCTGCTTGTGGCTAATCTAATGACATTCTCGAGTACAAAAATTGTAAAGGGTATGTCTATACCTTTAGATATCCTTTTTAACAAAGAATACAAAGCAAAAAAATAAGACAATTTGCAAGTAAGAAAAAATAAAGTTCCAGTATACCAAATATGAATAGGTTTCACCCATATGGTTTGTTTTGAAATTTTTCCTATTTCCTATTATTCTGAGCCTATCATGAAAAGAATAAAAACATAATTTATATCTTTTTATGCCCAATCTATTTATAATTAAAATATAATACAAACTATAAATTTTATTCTACTTTTTTCATATTTAGAGAAGAAAAAAATATCCTTATCTAACGTTTCTATGAAAAAGAATTAAATGACAGTTATATCAGGAATTTGTAAGCATATTAGTCTTTTTATAAAAATGGGATATCATTTTAGAGACTCACTGGGCTTTCTATTTTTTGTTTTTTTGGTTTTTTATATCTTTGTTGAATACTGAACGTACTTTTTTCCTTGTCTATTCTAATTTTAAGTCAGTATTAACATATATTTTAATATATACGAGTATTTAAAATTTAAAGAAGTTGTTATGTATTTAATTAAAAATTTAAAAAAATATATATTTAACTTTCTTAAATAATAATACCAAATTATTAGTAATTAATTTTATGTAAAATTTTTATTATAATGAGTTAACAACTTTTACTGCAACAATAATGAAAGCCAAAAAAAAAAAATGGTGTACGCATCTAAAACTGAACACTCCTTTAAGTTTTACGCCATGCACATATTCGTGATTTTATTGAGTTGAATCCGGATTATACTTCGAGGCAAGGGGCTTGACTAGTTATAAACAAAACACCAGCAAAATCTAAATAGCAACGGTGAAACAACAGCCGATAATATAGAGAGACGTCGAGTCGCAATTTTGGAACTTTCCGCGCGGGGAAAAACTCCCATTAGAATTGTCTTGGTTCTGAACTCCAGCCGCACCACCGTTTACAGCCTGGTAGCCAAAGGTACTCCTGAGGCGACCACAAGATCTAAGTCAAGGCCTCGAAAGTCGGACGAAATGGTTGCTGCCGTGAAAAAGTCTGTCGAGGCCAAGAGAGGCAAGGTCACCGTCTGCGGCCTCTCCAGGGAGTTCAACGTCAGCAGAAGGACCATAGACTGGCTAGTTAAGAAAGATCTTGGCCTTAAGGTCTAAAAGAGAATCCCTCGTCAAGCCCTCAAGCCTGTAGACAAGGAAAAACGACTTGCAAGGTCGAAGTTCTTCTCAACATGCTTAAGAAAAAGGCCTCACTTGCTTGATTGTTCGCTGCTTGACTTCGCAGTGTTTGGGCGTTTAAACGGGATGCTGTCGGGAGTCCAATACAAGTCCAAGGAACAGATGAAGTCTGCCCTCAAGAATGCCTGATCCAACCTCAACCAGAGATTCATCGCCAAGTTATGCAGCAAGTTCCAGTCCCGGCTGGAGTTGGTAGTTGAGAACATGGGTGGCAATATTGAATAGATTGAATGTGTCTAAGACTCTCATCTTTCATGCTAAATAAATTAATTCATCTACCACTTTAAAAATTACAGAATTATTTAACTATTTTTAAAAATTTCAGAGTGTTTAGAATTAGACGCGCACATATGTATAATAAAAATCCATATTAATTATTTATTTCATACATGTCAATATTCCATTTACATATTTGAGTTAATTATAAGATTTGTTTTCATATTTAGTAGAATAGTTGAAAACCCTAAGAATTTTAGTTATATTTTAAAACTTTTATTTTATTGTCCCCAATATGACTATTGAAAGCAAAACTATCAATTTCTCATTCTTTTATTGTGACACTCAAATTTGGCTAACTTAAAGTTTAATTTCAATTTAATTTAGTTAACTTGGTCATTTAATATCGCCACCTTCAGCATCAATCATAGGATTTGCACGTCGCTGGAAGGCCTTGGATAAGTTGATGACAAACACCTCCGACAATTTGTCTCAAGGAGCCACTATGGCACCTTTCAGTGAGACAGTATTTGTGCGTAGAGTTTTGTTGGTTTCTTTTTCCAAAGTGTCCACACAGCAAAGTCTAGAGTGTTCATTTATGGTGAGGGAGGAGGCCACATCTCTTTGCCTCTTTAGCTCTCGATCCTCCTGTCCTTCATGACGTCTATCAGAAGGTAGCGTAGGGTCCGAGTATATATGAACAATCCCTAATCGCTTTCCACGACCCTCTGATGGCTCCAACAGTTATGGATAAGTTTTTTTAAAACTACCATTTATTTCTGTACAACTTTAACAAACTAACAAAGATAACCTAAAGAACAGTCAATAATCTTTAATAAATACGTGATAATAGAAAAATCATTTAAAAACAACCAAATAAAAATTAGAAGCTTAATATATATATTTTGTTAAACAAGGAGTAACAATCTAATATAGTCTTTAACAATGTTTTCCAATGGAACATTTGCGTCGTCATTAATTGCTTTAGAAAAATAGAACTGGCAAGAAAGTGCAAAAATTTCCGAATGGAACTGTGGAATTTTTTTTTATGGATCTGGGCGATTGAATGTACGGTACTCCAATAATAAACTATAGAAGAACCTTTCAACGATCAACAATATAGTTGTTGATGATTTCGAAGAGCTCTATTGTTGCAGAGAATGCAAAAATTCAGTAACTTGCACTAAAAATACACTTAACAATATTCCCGAATCAGTATCTACCACAGAAAGACATATTTCTGACGCACAAATAGTATTTTCTATCCAAAACTGTGGCAAGAAAGGAAATATCTCCAGAACCGTCTAGGATTATCTTTGAATTATACAAAATCTTTGCTCAAGAACTTGCGCCTATTTTAAAAGAGTTATTCGAATATATTATTATGGAAGGCGTATTTCTGACATATATCAACGATGGATTACTCATAACTTTTCCAAAAAAGAACAAGGATACAAGATTTGTTAGTAACCTTAGACCAATAACTTTTCATAATACTCTGTACAAAATTTTCTCATATGTCATTACTAAACGACTAAAGGAGATACTGCCTGACATATTAGATACCTCTCAACGGGGGTTCGTTACAGTGGAAAAAATTGAAAATATAATTGTTCATCTTCAAATGGTCTTGCTAAATGATGAGAAGACTTCTATTTTAGATCTTGATTTTAAAAAGGCATTCGACACCATTTCTCATCGCCATGTTAAAGAAACATTGAAATCAAAATATTTTGGAGATATTATAGTACGGTCAATTTTAACGTTGGCAGTGGACGTTAGAAGGGAGACCTCGTTGCAGCGATTCTCTTTATTATTGCAGTAGATCCCTTTTTTAGGACTATAAGCAGTCACAGACTAAGACATAAGACCAGAGTACGTTGAAGAGAATCAAAATATGCCTATCCTGATGATACTGCAGCCATCATTAATGCTGGAAGAGTCTTCACCATTGCCGTAATTATAGAAATGTTTAGGAACTTGTCTTGGATTGAAAACTCTCGGGTCTGGAAATCAATAAATATAAGACAGAAATTGTCTCGAAAAACAGTGCTATTTTGGAAACTTTTTGTCATTTGGTGAAAACTGACATCAGTGTTTTAGGAGTAACAATTGGTAACGGGGCTTCTTCAATCAACAAAGTAACTATTAAAAAAGATATACTTCCACACCACAAGTATATAACGTCTAGGCTTTCATTGAGGGGAAGGTATAGACAAGTAGAATAGATATATAATGTCTAAGTCATTCATATTATCAAAGTAACAGGTTTTGACGAAATGGTATGCTAAAAAGTTGATGGTTACATGAAATCCTTTTTAGATCTGGAGAAAAAGAGAAATATTTCTTGCAAACGAATATATAACTCAAAGGGACTTGAAGGATTGGGGATTTTAGAGGTTTTTGGAGGGCACTTCAGGCGGAATGGATTTTGAAATGTATAAAAGAACAAAACTTGTGGAACATTTCAGTACATCTCGAGGTCTTAGGATAGGATAATGCTAAAGATGGTATACAACCAATCATACAGCATCTTATCATTCACGAATTATTAAGTTCCCTTCTTTGTGATGTTCAATAGACCATCCAGAAGCTGTTATCGCTGGGTCAAAATATACCTCTGAGAGGCTCAACATTACCGATTCCTAATTCTTTGCAAAACATTCCAAATGTTAACACCGTAGGGGATCTTAGAAAATGTAACGGGCTTTTGGCTAAGATACAGCATAAAAAAATCATTTTTGACATGAAGATGAACCCCAATAAATTACATCTGAAAAAAGAATGTACATTTAGAAATGCTCTTTCCTTTTTGAGAGTATCAGATCTGAGGTCATTGCGGAAAAGGTCTGAAATCAAATTAATCGAGAGTGTTGGGAGACGAAGAGGTCTGAATATGATTGGAAAGAAAATTTGTCGAGGCTTTACGAACCCCATTTTGTCTCCAGCTGAAAAGTAGTTTAGTTACAGAGTCTGTAAAGGTAGACTTGAGGTGTCTTCTATTATGATACCAGAGGAGTGGAGTTTTTTCTGTACGGTAGATGAGGAAATTACATTTCACATTTATATGACTGCAAAGCTCTCCGGGCAGCTTTTATTGTCGTTGCAAAGAGGTGGAATAATCTTTTGGAGGAAAAGTTCTGAGGACGACTTTTTCGATTTGACGTCCCTTAAAAAGATCCTACATCATGCAATTATAACGAAAGTACAATAGTACCATTATTCACTTAAAAAAGTCATGGAGAAGTTATTGGTTGGGTGATTCGTCGATTTGGCGTGGTCCTCCTTGATCTTCTTCTCCAAGCTAGCAGGAACTCCAGATCTCTCTTTAAATAGTTCCATGCACTTCCTCCTTTGCTGGAGAGATCTTCATCATTTTTCATCTTGGCCGCCCTGAAAACCAGGCTCCTGGATCACTGCACAATGTCCATAATTCTCGCCGCCTCAACTTCAGAATCTTGAAGATCTGAGATGCTATCCTTCCCAGTATTTTTCTCAGTCATAATGACGAAATGTTTGTTATAGCCATAAAGGATGGCTGAACCAGAATGGTTCACAATAATCACAAAAACATTTCTTGGAAAATTAACATTAATTACATGTACACGTTTTGCTACTTAATTCTATATTGTTAGACGTCTATTTATTGCAATTTTTCCTCGATTAGTAACATTTAATACAATAAATTTATGATTAAAATAAAAGAACTGTATCTTAATGTGAAAACAATTAAACCTATATTTCTTCTTAACATTTCTCAGTCAGCCTTTCAATTAATTCAAACAGAATTGTAAAAGTTATTGTTTTACCCAAAAAAATAACCCAAGGATTACATTGACATAGAACGGATGTCTTTTGAATTGGAAAGTTTGATGTGATTAGAATATTAACTATATCTAACCAAACGAATTTCAGAAATGTTTTAAATAATTTCTTAAACAAACTAATGTGAATATTACTAAATACAATTGCAAAGTTCCATGATATTGATGTCATTCGAAGTTGAAATTATCATGAAATGACAACTTTGAAAGATTCTTTATCTTGCGCATTTAAAGTTGAATACAAATCAACTGGAACCAATAATTCATTGAAATCATGATCCAAATTTTACATTGAATGATTTAATTCCTATGGTAAATATAAATTCTTTTAGAAGAGAAGCATGTGTGTAAATTCTGACCGCCAATTTATGTACACTGGGGTAATTCATATTTTTTATTTAGCAAATGAAACCCCTTAAGTACGAGGAATAATTGTTTGAAATCTCATAAATGATATCTTTTTTTGAACATATCAAAAACTTCCACCCATTTTTGAAGATTTTAAATTATTTTTTCATATAATATGTAATAGTTGCAATGGCAGCAATATCTTGAAATAAAGTAATTTACTCAGAAATTTAATATACACCAAATAAACAGCGTTAGTCTTAAATGGAAGTTATTGTATGATTTTTAATAAACTAGTAAAGATAGAATATATAAAAATATAGTTATTTTTTTGTAGAAACGATAAAAAATTTATTAAATTTATTATTGAAGAAATATGTCCAATTCGTCAATTTGGAAAAAAAAAAAATCTTCTTTTTCGAAGTCAAAAAGAGCTCTTAATATTCCAATGGTTGATCAACTTTTAAATCTTGATCAGACGCCTACAAATTGTTAAACTATTGGAAAATATATTTATCTATTTAGCAGTGAAAAACGATACAGAATGGCATCAAAATTATAATTAAAAATTCAGAATTTCTTTGGAAATGAATTCTTGATTTCCCTCTCTCTAAAGCTCTTATTTAAAAAAAGAACCTCAATTTGAAAAAAAAATAGGTATAATACTAGACTCAGCTTAAGAGTTGAGACAATTTCGGTTATTCTATAGTCAAAGAAACATCTTTAAAATCAATACACCTACCCAAACCAAAAATCCAAACTCAGTATTTACAACTAACTGTCTTTGAGCCTGGCGATGATTATTTGACTACGTCCAAATCAATTTATCTTCATCTCCGCAATACAAAATACATAAAGGAAGAGCAAAACCATAACAGAAAGTTTATTGACGCGCAGTAACAATATTTCTACCTAAAAGACGCATCATGTTTTTGCAACTATATTCGAACGAGATCAAATGTATCCCCACGAGTGATAAGAGAATCCCAGAAAATAAAAATCATGGTTTTGTTCAAAAATTATAGAGTGGAGTTTATTATTGAATTCATTTTGATGGTAAAAGACTATGAGGAAAAAGATATCATGTAATGTTAAGATACGCTATTTTGGAAATCAATCTTGTGTTCTTAAAATGTGAAAATAGCCTTGCCAAGGGCATATGTAATTAATTGCATTAATTAATTGAAAATTAAGATGCCTGAGAAAATATTCGCATGATAATCTATAACACTATAGTAGTAAATACTGGGTATATAAATGTGATACATGACATTTTCATATATAAAGACTTTGATACACCACAATATATTGGATGTCAACACCAAATATTTTTAAAACATAGAATGACGAGCCATCCACCAGACATGAATTGAGCTACTTATTTATTCAAAATACACCATTGCACTACGAGTCCCTTCTAAGAGATTATAACCAACTAACAATGTATGAAGCTAACTAACAGAAGTAAAAACCCAGGATGGCGAAATGATTTCAACTACTTATATGAACTATTCTAGGCTCACCATCAATATGCAAGTATTTCTCATTGGCCTCAAATCAAGTGGAAGATGTTTTCGAATTTATGTCCAACACGATGGAATTCACGTGCAATATATAGACTTAGTATGTTGTTTTTAAACACGAAGTTACAATAAATCAAAATATATGAAATTGTTGACCTCATATATATATACATATTGTTGACCGATATTTCTTCAAGATAAAGCAATTAATAGCCTGAAAACCCATTGAAAATGTGAACAATACGCTCAGATTGAACCAAAATCCAGAAAACTCTGTGAAACTTATAAAGGAGATATATATTGAAGTTTAAAAATAGAAAAATGTTAAAATTTGATGCTCATAGAAAAAAATATATTTAAATAATGTAAATTTTGCTACTTGAAATCAATTATTTAAAAATTTATAAATAATAAAAATAACGCTATATTTTCGTGTATATTTTAGTAAATATTTGAAATGAAAGATTTATCCAATTCCTTTGCTTTACCGGAAGGGGGATTTTTTCATTTTTTTCAGAAATGCTACTAATATTCTTCAACTACATGTAAAAGTTCCTAGTTTGTGAGTGGTTTACCATAAATAAAAGAATTGTCATTACCCTAATGTAGATTGTACACGTTTACTCATAATCAATCTGGATACCATCAGGGAAATGAATTTAAACATAGCTACATCAATCCTAAAGAAATCTCCAAATTATACATTAAGAATATTAAAAAAACCTCATTATGATATTTTTGATACCCTTCAGCAATATTGAATTATTTTTCTATAAAAAATATTAATGATTTGTTCTTTTTCTTTGTAAGAATTGATCAACTATGTGTACATTTAATTTTGATACTCAACATAACAGTAATTTTGATTACTTCAGCAACTTGCAATAAATTTTAAGATTAAGCTTTGATACTTATTTGATTCTATTTGGAAGTCATTACAGTGTTTTTGATCGTTTAAGTATACGTTGTGGCTGGTTCGGGTATAACTTGTTTTTCTTTATTATGGAAATCAGAATTATATTCTTCTGTATTACTTGAGAAAAGGAAGCTTTACTGAAATTTTTGATACACAGCAACATAACCTCTGAACAAATATAGAATGTTTAAAAAAAATCACTTTTGAATGGCTAAAGAGATCATAAAAACTCCCTCCGAAGACTTAAACTTTAGAAACATAACTTTGTCACCAAAATACAATAAAGTATCAAATTAATAGATCACCCTAAAAATGGAACATCCTAAGAAAATCCTTAAATACTACATTTACGAGAAGTTATATTTTTATGTCGCCTTTTACCATTAATATGACTTTGAACCCATATTTAATTAATTCAAAATATTATAGATGTATTGATTCACGTATGAAGGGGCCATAAAGATCGTAACATTTGCAATTTTTTCTTATTACTTTGAAAATAGGGTTAAAAACAAGAACGCAGAAGAAACAGCTGTAGAAAAGCGTTTGGCAAAGATCATCAAATAGTCATTTAACATCACCTTTGTATATTTTCTTTTGCAAACTCAAATCTTCCAAAGTTGTAAGTAAAATTTGTCAATCGCCTCAAACAGGTTTGATTATTATTAAATTCAATATCGAATTGTTGACAAAAAAGTTAAAATTTATTTTTATTATAATATTGGTTTTTTTCTTCAAATTGTGACATCCAGCAAATAGTGACATCATATTTATTATCCTATAAAAGGAATAGATTTGTCTTTTTCTAATAAAAATAATAAATATTGTTTAAGATAAAGTATTTAATTTTAATTAAAAAAATTAGACAATCAAAATTCTTATAATTATTCATCAATTATAGAAAAATGAAATGATATTCTATATGAAGCTCATGTCGGAGCTGAAAAAATGTCTCATATTTTATTAAATGAAGAATGTAGACTTTAAATAAAATTCCTGAGTATCTCATACCCTCCCATAAATTAGAATATATATATGACCAAAATAAGTCAATAAAACATCGATGAGTTTATAAGAATTATATCAAACAGTAGATTAAGAAAGTTTCATTTTCTTTTTTTTTGTCAAGATTGTTTATATGTTAACGCACTACCTATATACAAATAAAATGTAAAATAAAAGAAACAATATATAACACATGACTTAGTAATGGGTTTTTTCTATTTTTTTTTTTTTTTAAAAGGGCCTTGAAATAATTTAAAAGTGTTATTGACTATTTTAATTATTAAAAATCTGTAAAACTATATAAGCAAATTTATTTTATGACGTCACAGCTTGGATAAAACGTTAGCATTAAGGATTTATAAAGTTGAACAAGGGTTAATTTGAGTTGAACATATTATTTAAAGTATCTATATATACATAAAGTTGTATGCAATATGACCTATAACGCGTGCAAGATTCATTTCCAATTTGTCCATTAGAAATTTTATTTTGATTCTCCATAGATGATATCTTTTTTCTTATATTCTTGAGGAGAAAAAATCCATATATAAATTTTTTACTTGAGTCTGTGCTCATGAATAACGGAAAGTAACAATTGGAGTTATAAGTAGTGATATTAATCTTGTATAGGTATTCTTTAGGAAGGCCGTTGTTTTTTTTTAAATTGGTAATCTGAAGAATAAATTTTCTCTTCCTGAGCTGTTGTCATTAATATTTAACTCTGGAGCTGTAAACTTCCTTATGAACTTTATTCGATTTTATCCAAAAACTGATTGAACATTCGTGTGTGCTCATGAAGGAGCTTGAGGAGTTGTTACAGAGTTGTAATTGTAGATCCTTATTTGACTCAGAGTAGAATTGAAGACCGACATCGGAGTTGTTTTGATCTATATCATTTAAAAGTATAAAAAGAGGGAATCCGAAGCTGAGACAAGTTACGTGTAAATACCGCATTTTAGGTATGAAATGACAAAATGACAATTATTGGACACCGATTTAGTACTAACTTTATTTATTAAAAGAATACTACAGTTAATCGTGTCTTCAAAATAGGTGTTACATAATTTAACTGTTTTTAGATTAGGGTTAAAAATAGAAGCGGTATAAGGTCGGATTAATCATTTAATACTAGAACCCTCTAAGCAAATGCTCAAGCGCACCTACAGCAAAAGGGCAGACTAGCTGAGATTTCCTACTTTAGCTTCTGGCTCGTGAGAAATACATAAGTACCCCCCAATGACCAAGAAGTGTAGTTCTCTTGACAGTAACAAAGTTTACGAATTTTTTTTGAAAGAATATGTATCTCTGTACAATTTCCCCTCAGTTGGAATAGAACCCCAACTGTTACATGAGTAGAAAAAAGTACTCCCTTGGACAACCAAAGATTAAGCCCCTTCATTTAGATATCAACTTTTTTCAAGCACTCAAGAGATGATTATTTTCTTCCAAATCTGTAAAAACTTCAGCTATTTCAAGAGCTAGTTTATTTAATAACTGACAAATTTATCAATTTGAACACATTGACTCTGTTTCATCATCAGATGAACTCAAATTGAAACTAAAAAAATATGAAATTTGCAGAAGATATTCTTTCTAGTTTTTTATAAGGACTATGCTCTGTTTTTCATCAATGAGTCTTGAATGAAAATTCCCTCTATAACTCCTAGTCTTTAAATATATAGATATGTCTTTTTCTGCGCTGTGTCATTTAAAAATATATATATATAAAAGCCCCACTATATGTTATGAAATCTCAAATGTTTTTATCTATAAGTGATTTTCTCAGCGGGATGGCTTTTCTATATAATAATTCAGAAGGAAAACTATCTTCAGCCGTGGTGATATATTTTCGTAACGTTTACATTGAAGATTTTCTATGTAAAGAAAAAATATGAATAATTGGGTTTGTAAACCATCAAATAGAACTTATTCAAAAATCTAAATTTTGAAGGATATATTCCTCAAGTTTTATTTGTAATTGGGAGTTTATGTACGAACTGCTTTCCCAATTTATATAGGTGTATACAAAAGAATTCACTTTAGACAATACATCAATAACATATCTTAAATTATTAATGCCAATATTGGGGAAAATAAAGAGAATGTAACATACCTTCAGGCAAGGTACCGAGAATTAAATGAATGTGAAAAAACTGTACGCCTTATACTTGATGACATGTATAAAGAAAAAAGGATTGAATATCACGGAGGTAATATTTTAAGACGAAAAAATGGAATAACGACCAAAACTATGATAACAACCATATTGCGTCGTATCTTATGAGGACGGGGTCTCATTGACTCCCGTGTAGAATTTAAAAGAAGAAGGTCTGATAGATATGATCAATTACGTTTTGCCAATTTTGTTCTTGGAGTTAATAGAAGTTTGTATTCATCTCTGTGTGGTGGTTTACTTTAAGTGCCAATACCTCATCTTTTAGATATTGACAATCTTTGTTTTTACTCTTCAATCCATTTCATAATTTTAAAAATATATTTAATATTTTTTTCAAAAGAAAAATATTTGATTACCCCAATATTGATGATGCATTTATTGGACAACCCCCGTTTGAACATATTGTTGAACTTCACAAAATAGAAAGTAGAAAATTGGCCAAATATACTCACAAACTAAAGGAAAATTAAATTAGTTCATCTTATATAGAAAAACTATAGTATCATAATCTCCTTCAGTATTTCATCGATCTAATATTGAAAGGCTAAAATTTTGTACTAATTTTTGACATATTCACTTTAAGAATATCATTCCCCTTCTAAGGAACATTTTGTAAATATTAAGAAATAATCAATCTTAAGACTCTATTTTTGGGGCAAATGAATCGAAATTTGCATTAGTTTCTATCATCTTTCAAAATATAATTAAAATTATTGAACATATTTATGAAATTGGTTAAATAAGACATGAATTATTATAGAGATGGATGAGCAAAAATTTTAAAAGTCAAGAATACCTCAGAGTTCTACATAAAAATATTGATTAATGAAATAAAGAAACAGTTGTATTTATGATTTTTTTTTTTAAGTGAGCTCAAAGTCTTACATTGGAAAACTTTGTAATTAAAAAAGATAATAAAAATAAAACCGAGCCTGTTGCCATAATGTGTAGCGGCACTTAAAATAAATCCCCCTTATAATTAGGTCTTGCTACCATAAGTATCTGAATAAATCTTCTCAATTTATTTTACAATAATAGTATTTTTTTAAAATCTAAATCCCATCCACTTGCATAGTTCCATTTTGTGAACATAGAAAAGTTGCTAAAAAAGATGTTAAAGGCTTCTGTTTATCGTTTTCTAGCAAAAATGACTTTTTTTTTTTTTGAAAAATACAGATCCATCATATCTCGAAATAATATGCTTTGTAAGTTCATTTTAACATTGCTCTTAATTTTTTATATAATTACACTCCAATATAGAATCGAATAAGATTCAAAAGACTAAACTTACTTGAAAAAAAAAGTTAAAAAAAAAAATAATTAAGAGATATAACAATTGTAATAAATTTGTATTTAGTTTCATCAATAAGCTTTTAACTTGGAAAATCTTATTTTTTTGAGCTGAAGAACTGTAAGGAAAACAACAAATAATCTTGATTAAATATCTACATTTTTTAAAGAGTATTTTAATATTTCCTTTTTATCGGAACAGAAGAATATAATGGATTTGGATTGCGTTCCAAAAGGAGGTTGAGTTATTTGGCTGAAAAATGAAGTTAATAATTAAAAATTATGTAAAAATAATTCAACTTACTGAACATATTAAAAGCAGTAATTACGTCTTTTCAATAATAATTGTAAAAATTCAAACATAAAATGTCTTTATTACCTATACATTTACTATAAAACAAAACAAACAGGAAGTTTCAAATACGTATTTTAGCAATTAAAAATGGTATTATCAAAGTATAGAGAAAAGAATTAGAAGTTATTAAGTCTATTTTTGAAATCAATAAGTTAAAAAAAAATTAGACTATCCCTTTAAATAACATCTAGCTTATCAAAAACTGTAAATAATTTTCGTTAGATCTTCAATAATTGGATTCCATTTGATCAAAGTAGTTAATTTAAAATTCAAATTTGAGAGTTCCTATGAAGGAGGTTATTCACCTTCTTGTAATGAATTAAAGGGCTCATATTTTAAAGTCTTAAATCTTATTTCTTTTTGAAGCCAAAATATGAAAACAGTGTAAATGAAAATAAAATATTAAGTATTCAAATTATATTGATATCTTATATAAATTTGCACAAGAAATATTAAAAGACAAGATTTTTGTTTATAAAATAAAAGTTGAAGCTAACCACTATAGATCCAAATTCTTCCAGAATGATTTCAGTATCTTTTCTTTGGCAAAAAAAAAATCAACTCATATATTATGCATCCCCATATTTCCGTGCACTTAAGCTGAAAGTGATAACTCTTCCTCGAAAACCTCAGCGTGCGTGATTATAAACATATCGTAGATATATGTTGCAGTAACTGGAATATACTTTGGTCAATCCCTCGTATGATGTAAATTAGGAAAATTTGCGTCCTATTAATTTTATGGGCAGTCAGAAAGGTCATTCCAATTGATGAGGGATTAGTTTGGTGTTTTTTTATTTTCCTTTCCAGAAAGTCCTTCCCCAAGAAGAGGGATATTCAGTATCATCTACAACCATAAGTAAATACACTTGCTGTCTCGGAGAAAAAATTGACATTTTGAATCCCATATGACAACAATGAAGAAATTAGGACTATTGACGTGTTGTTGCTGTTCATAAATATACTTATTTCCTTTTTACGAGTCTCAAATATGTAATTAATGAGATTATCCGAAGTCCAAAGAATCACAACAGTAATAAACAAAAACTTTTGAATAACTAAAGGAAAAAGGTGAGCTTCAGAGGTTTTGTAGATAGTGATTCATGGATAAATGGTACTTGTCTACTAAAGGATCACATCCAGTGTTATATAATGAGACTTTTTTGTCTCTTAAACAAACATGTAAGGGTAAAACAGAATTTTATTTGTTGCAGGAAAATTGTTTTAAGTATGTCTTTCTTGAAAGAATGCCTTCAGATCCGCTCGAGAATTTTTTTTTGAAATTTCCAAAGCTTATGTTGCTCAAATAATTTTATGAACGTAAGAGATATTTTAAATGCAGAAAAACATATTTGACTCAGAATTTTATTAACCTTTTCGAAACGAAATTTCAATAACTTAAAACAAATCTTTCATGAGCATTCATAAAGGAAGAAGAATAAATATATAAATCTGAATTTGAATTGTCTGAGTTCTTAATGGACATAATCATAGATTGGAATATTAATATAATGATGGCAATTTGTTATGTTATACCAAAGCGTATAAGAAACAAGACAAATTGTAAAAGTTGTTGGGGAACTTATAGAAGCTAAAGAACATCAATAATTTATTAATCAAGTGAATATAAGAGGTCTAATTCCTCAAAGGGATTTACTTTAATATTCTGTGATATTTGTACATAAAGTTTTTAGTTTTGTAATGTCCAATTAAAAAATATCTTTATTAATATTAAAATCAGCCCATCCCCTAATTGTGTTTGATTTTTGCTTTAGTTATATTGTTTTAAATCAGCCTCGTCATTTAGATGTTACTAGCTTGGAAGGTTATTTGTTTTCTAAATATTTTCATTAAGTTATTTAAGCTATTTTTAATATTGGTATGAAAAAAAAACATTAGATTATAATAATCAAATACAAAAATCAAAGAAGAGGCCTGCGAAAGTGAAAAATCACAATTCTCATAAAATTGTAAAATTAAAATCACCAAACTTTAAAATGTCACCTAATTTAATAATAATGTCATAATTACAAATTAATTTTTTAATCTTTTTTTACTTGTTTATAAGAGAAAAGTTATGATCTTTACAAATTATTTAAATTCAATATATTTCACTTTTTAACCCTTTTGTATCGGGCACAATTGAGCCTTTGATTGCAAGTTCCTATTATTATATGGATTAATACCTTGTCGATTTATAGATTTCACCCAGGGCTATACTTTGGCGTTTGACAATTGCTCAAAATTTTGTGAAGCTCATGGAAATTTTTTAACAATCATGCTAAAAAAGGTTTTAGTAAAATTATTTGCTAATTTTACTAGGTACCAATATTTTTGAACCACAAAAAAAGACACCAAAAACTCGGCTCGAATATTTTCATAGTGTTTTTTACACCATACAACTCGAGTACCAATTGACAACTTAAACTCGTGGTACATCCCCAACAAAAACATAAAAGGCAACAAATTATCCAGGCACAATGAATAACCTATTTGCGAATAACTTTTTTTCTGATGGATACTTTGTATCTACGAGAATAGTCTGAAAAGTTTAAAACCTCAACATGAAGATAGCATCTCTCTTAAATAAAAACTAGTCACGCCTATCCAGCATGTGTTGCCATTTACTCACTAATATCTCAACCATTTTGGCCACGTAGTTGTTATGTAACAATCGTATGAGTGAGTGTTTTTGTAAAAATGGGCAAAATTAATGTTCCAGGCTGTCATAAAATTTGGTTTTTGGAATTATAATCTATAAATAAATTCAAACAAGTCAGAAAAATAAAGACTTGTGTTTAAATTTGACGCGTCTAAGTCAATCCAACTCGGAGTCATTTAGCCAAAAACATAAAAAAGGTCCCGTAAATAATTATTTTGCAGAGAAAAACGCCAAGTACTATTTAGATGGGTTACAGAGATAGACGCATCGCTAGAAGAAATGGGAAGAGTTACAAAGAGACTATGTTGAAAAAAAATCAATTCAAAAAAAAAATTCTTGTATCTTAGTTAGATTGAACACTTTTCAGACCACCCTTGTACTTACGTAATGTAATAGAATTAGGATTGAGAGAAGGAAAAAAGTGTTAATTTACATATATATGTATATTATATGTAAATAAAATTCTATACATAAGAATATAATCTTTTTAGATGTAAATTTAGATTTGAAATAAAAAAATAATATAATATCATGAAAGAATGCCTAATTTAATGGATATGTTTTAATGTATAAAGTAAGATGTTATTTTATTGGTTTCAATATATTATAACACAAATTGGATGCAACTACTTGCATAAATGTAAAAAATGTACATTATATTTTAGAAGGGAGACGGAAGTGATTTGCCTCTCTCCGCTATTTTCCCAATTTATCTTTGATATTTGCTTTTTTTACTTTTTTTCAAACAACAATATATATATATATAAAGGAAAGTTTGTTTGGGTGTTTTTCCTCTTCAAGTTGACCTTTGGGTCTTTCAGAACAGGAATTATGACCTATGGAAGTCTTGTTTTGACCACTTATTTTCCTCCTCTTCCACAATTTCTCCAATTTTAGGGGACTATTTAGCTTTATAAAGGCTTATTTTACAAGTGTATTCGTTTTTTAAAGTACGACCCGGGTCACTCAAACACTTTTTTGGACATTAAACCTTGAAGACTCTTCCATATACTCTTATCTCAATTTTATGCCAAGAACCTCTTATTCGATCTAGACACATTTCCAGCGTCAATTTTTACCACTAAATAAAAGTTTTCATTTTTCAATCTACATTCAATACTTATTAATTAATTTTTGTTGATTTGCAATCTGAAGTCTTTTACTTAATGTTATATATTAAAAAAAGTATAAATTAAGTTACTGGGGCACCGTATTACTCAAGAGTCTAGTTCAAATTGAGAGTGTTACTACTTAAATGAAAATGTTGACTTCTGTGGAAAGGAAAATATTAAGTAAAGGATAAGGCTTATATATTTAATTTTCAATGGAAATGTTACTATAATTTTTTGATTTTACTCCAAAATAAATTTTAATCTTTTCCATTTTTACAATTTCATTTCAGTTTGGCATGGGGTGGTTAAATAATTAGACTCTCACAAATAGGCTAAGCATACTGATTTATAAGAATATATGTTGTTCATAGGAAAAACCTGACTGTTAATTAAATTTTACAGATAATTTCATAAGTATTCAATTTTGTAAGCAAAAAGAATAGAATAGAGTTTAAAAAAGCATAGGAACCTGAGATTTTCTGATAGGGCTTCTAAATATAGGAAGGGAATAGGAGGAGTTGATCTCATGGATGCAATAGCAGCTGTCTTGGTGGGAAAATTATACGAAGGAATAGGTTGTGGCATATATTTAACTGGTCAATATTACTTCTGCTGTTCAAGACTGGAGGCTTATGAAAGCTAGAAAAAATGTATGTATATCGGTCATGTTTATAATTTATCATACATATTTGCCGAGTTCCCATCTAATTTTTTAATAGAGAATCCCCTTGAAAAAACTTGAGAATCAAAAATGGCCTTCCCCTTATTAGATTTATCCCTTACTTAAGACATTGCAAATTTCCAATGTGTAAGGAAAAGGTGAAATTTTGGTTTTTCAGATACAATATTGCACATGGCTTCTATAATTATCACAAATAATAGCAATTATACTACTCATTATGATACTTTTGGATGAAATTTTATTTATTTAATTACAATAACCTTTTTTTATATCTCAATGATACTGGTACTGGCGATAGGTTAATAAATAAACGATCTTCCATGGGGGTCCCAGGGATAATTTGAGATTTTTTTATAAATTAATTATCTTATTTAACTCAAATATATGTATATAAACTTTATCCCAATAATGTTTCTAAATGTAATAAATAACTATCGTCTGTAGTGAGTTAATCATTCGGACTTTTATCTCAACACTACTCCCTGGAGCTCATTTACCACTAGGCAAACTGGTCGTCCTTCCTGTTTTCATGAACACACTTACTCCTACTTACTCAATACAAGTTTATAGCCCTAAATATATGTTGACCCTCCTTTTTTTTAAATGTAAAACGCTAAAAAATACCCAAACGTGCTCGTTGCTATATAGTTATCAACTTGTATTACTCAAAAATTAGGTACTTGCAAACAGCAAGAGTATTAATTATTATTTATTACATATAGTAAGTACCATATAGGGGTTTTCCCCCTTTTACTTCGTGCAACCATTAACTATTGACGATTCAATCACTTTTATAGAAATTATTTTGGTTTTGTAATAATTGCTTTCCATTCTTATAAGAGTTCAAATTGGAAAGAATCATCATTTTTTAACCGTACTTTTAATCAATTGATCAATTAAACTCTTCGATTGTTCATTTCAATGAATTTAACGTATTGAAAAATTAAATGATTGTAATTCATTTTTATATATTTCATGTGATAGATAATCTTACATAATATTTTTACACATTTTTACATTTTTTATTTTTCAAGATGGTGTCATTGTTATTTAATTCTTCAAAACAGACGTCTAAGTATAGGGTTTTCCCAATAAGATGAGTTATATTGATATTCAAAGAAAAATGACATTTTTTTGAGATAAAAGATTGGATGTTTATTTCAATGTGAAGACAAAGGTATGACCTTATCTTTCATCTGCCCCAAAGAAAATGTTACCAGGTGCAAAATCACAAGATCTCAGTGACCAATAGCGATCACCTCTTCTAGAGATAAGAAGGTCCAGAAACTTTTTCCGTAAAAAATGATGGTTTTGTTTCTTGTATGGCACGTAGCGCCATCTTGTTGAAAGTAAACGTTGTCCAGACCAATGCCATCCAATTCCCCCAATAAAAATCTATTTATCATCTCCCAATAGCGCAATCCATTCATCATTAAACTTTGGGTTATAGCAGCAATATCCTCAGTTGTTTTTGAGTGACGTGCACGGGTTTTATTCTTCACATCACTAACCGGAACCAAGAGTTTGATTTTTTATTTGGGAGAATTGGATAGTATTAATCTGGACAATGTTTACTTTCAACAAGATGGCGCTACGTGCCACACAAGTAATGAAACCATCGCTATTTTACGGGAAAAGTTTCCGGGCCGTATGCCATTTTTCTTTGAATATCAAAATAACACCTCTTATTGGAAACCCCTATAAAAAGTAATAACTAATACATGTGTTCATAAAAGACGGAGAGTATTAATGAGGGGTTGTTCTGGAGTTTTAAATGTAAGACATTGATGAATTTTGTAATTGAGAACCGAAATCGGGAGTAATTTAATTCTATATGCCCTTGCTTTCTACAGATTGGAATTTGTGTAATTTTTCTTCTTCTTGCAGCTGCTTGCAGCTGTTTTAATTAAATGAAATAACAACTAAGCTTCTCTCTCCCCGAAAATTCTTCAAACTGTCAAAATTACCACGTTGGTTTTTAGTTTTCTCTAACCAATATTAGCTGTTATTATACTTTTTCCATTCTTGAGAAGAAAACATATAATTATTAAGTGTTATTACGAGTATGGGCTTGTTCATGAATGACCAAAAGTAACACTGATGAGTTAATAGACTTAGAATAGGAGATGGTGTGTTTTTTGTTTTGTTTTTTAAATTATGATATCAGTGAAAATGTAATATCTGCTTAAGATGGGTCGTGGAGGCGTTAAATGGGAGTTGAAGGGGGATATTAATTTAATTGTCCGCTTTGGAAGTACATTTCTAAAATGACATAGTGGAATAAATAAAGATATGCCTGTAAAATAAATCAGGATATAGAAAAGGCTATCCATAATAGAATTTGACATTAAAACCCATTTCTACGATCAAAAACGGTGCTAGAATTTTTGTTTGTGAAGAGGGGGTGGAATGGTTTAATGAAAGGCTCTTCTAAATAAATAATTTACTTCATTTCTATTCGAAAAAAACAATATTTTATTTTAATGTTCTCATTTTGAATAAAAGACTTTGCTTCATTAATATAAAATAGATCAAATTAATATTTTTTGACATATAAATAACTATACTTTGTGTAACTCTTTGCAAAACCATTATAATTTATATTGGGGTGAAACAAAAGCAAATTATGATCCAAAAGTCTGTATATAAATAAAGTTTTTTGTATTTTTACTTTCCCTTGTACCTATGCAGTGATGAATTAGATTTCAAAATGTGTTTGTAAAGAAAAAGTTTCCCTTCTTATTAATATTTCAATTTTTTGTATATTTATGTTAAATATCATTAATGTTTTCTTTTTCAATTCCATAGTATTTAACAATAGCACTAATAAAGAATAGATAAAAGAATTCGTCATAGGGTAAGATTGTGTGGTCCTGATTGTTTTTACTGCGATTTAAAAAATTCCTACTTTTTGGACCTAAAAAGGTAATTTTTTTTTTAACATCAGCATTACATTAAAACTGAAAAATATTAAATATATTTAGAAGGAAAATGTTTTACAATTAAAAAAAATATTTTAGTTGTTTCTTTACATAGGATTTTCCAATACGAGGTGTTATTTTTAATAGCCTAATATTTGGGTAGATTTCACTTTTGAAGCTCTAACTTGTTTACATTTGACAGGTAAACACTATGCCCGTAATAAAAATTGTACAATACAATAAAAATGTACAATTGTACATTGAAACAACGCATTGAAATTATTCAAATTCACTATAAAAATGGGAAAAACATGGCAGAAAAAGTTTGTAAAACCAAATTTTTTTTGGGTCGTCATGAAGCACCTTTTCGAGCTGTAGGGAAAGGTTAGTGATGTGAAGAATAAAACCCCTGCACGTCGCTCAAGAACAACTGAAAATAATTCTGCGGTAGCCCAAAGTGTTACAGTGAATGGATTGCGCTATCAAGAGGTGATAAATGATTTTTTATGGCCGGAATTGGATGGTATTGATCTGGGCTACGTTTTCTTTCAACAAAATGGCGCCACATGCCACACAAGAACAGAAACCCTCGTTATTTTACGTTCTTATCTCTAGAAGAGGTGATCGCTAATGGCCATCGAGATCTTGTGATTTAACACCTTGTAACTTCTTCTTTTGGAGCCAGGTGAAAGAACAGGTCTACGCCAATATCCCAACGTCGATTCAAAACCTCAAAAATAAAATTCGTAGAGTTTTTGAGGGCATACAACAGCCACTTTGCGATTTGGTGATCGAAAATTGCATATAAAGGATACGGTCCTATAAGTATAGCTTTGGCGGGAATTTGGATTATTTTTTGCATTATTTTTGACATAGCTTTCTCTCTAAATAGAGATTAACATCCGATCATTTATCTATAAAAATGCAATTTTTCTTTGAATACCAAAATAACACCTCTTAGTGGAAAACCCTGTATATTTTTTTTTACTCGGAGAAAATACCTTGTAAGTACAAAAAGGATAACCCTATCTTTGGGTTATAAAGGTCATTTTTATGTATGTTTCTTGTAGTAAATTCTATCAAAGTTACACCAACTCAATGCAGGGTAAACATTTTTTAGACTGATATATTCCAATACAACTATTAGAAAAAAAAGTACACAAATTAATTTTCTATATTAAGGTTTCAATAATGTTTTTATTAATTTTATAAAAATTGTGATTGATTGAACTAGCAATGGTGTCACTAGTTGATTTCAGTAATTATCAAGTGATTAGAAAATATTGTACCATCAAGGGACAGTTTTTGCGTCAAATCCATATGATTTTTTTGGGATGTCATTTGTAAATTTTTCCGTCATATGCTACATATTTACAAAAATATATATTTTTTTTTATTACCTCTGTTTTTTGATGATTTTTTTTTTTTACTTATTTCATATACAAACATTCACACTAAACAGATCTAAAGGTAATATTTTATAACCTTCATAACAAAAAAATATTCCCAGTTATTAATTTAAAGTTGTAAAAATATATTTTTTTTAATAACCTCCGTTTTTCGAGGAATTTTTTATCTTTTATTTTTTTAGAAGATCCATTTTTGATCTTCTTTCGATTTGGTGCCCTTGATAATATTTTTTTACTGTAACTGGCTTTAGGACAAGTTTTAGGGTAAGTCGGCCAGGGACCAGAATAAAAGTATAACTCTTTTCTGGCTTTCTTATTTGAATATTTGAGTTTAATTTCAAACTTTTTTTATTTTATTTGTGTTATTTTTATTATTTGTTTTTTTGAGCGAGTAAAAAGAGGAAAGGTATTATTTTAAATAAGCTTTTTTAGAATTTTAATTCTCCTCCTCAAAATAAAGATACTCCTTAATTTTTAATGTTCCTTGTTTCTAGGAGTGAAAATACAAATTATCTTTGTGTAAAGTGGAAAATAGGTGATTTTTATTCAGAAGCTTTGTTTCTATCTCTTTTCTTCTGCTCTGTCTTTGTTTCTATCTCTTCTAGCTGGGGCATACGAAAACTTATGGACTTTTATTATCAGATCAATTCAAAATTGAGTTTTTTCCTTGAAATATTGCCGTGGCTTTATCTCAAATTGACAACGATATCAAGTGTTAGTGGAGAGGCTCTTTTAAAAAAATTAAAGTTCATACTTTTAGCTCAAATGTAATACTTTTAAGCTTTTGAATCTATTTGTCTTGAAGCTATGAGTCTCTGAACAAAAAGCACCTATTCTCCACTTTAAACAAAGATAACTCGAGTTAAAAGTAAGATGCATACATTTTAAAAATGGTTTTAGAATTTTTTAACATTCAGCTTTAAAATATATTTAGATAATTTATACCTATCTTCAACACCGAGGGCTTAAACCAGCTTTTAACCTTAAAAATAGCCAAAAATAAGAAAAAATGTTTGGCCTTTTTTTGAAGGCCACGGGGATTTGAGAGAAAAAATAAGGCCTTATTTGGAATCAGGGGATTAAACTCTATTAAATAAAGCATATACTGTTTTTGTACCATTTTTGCTGTTGGAGAGCGTAATTGAAATTTTGGTAGAAGAAAAATGAATACATAGCATTTTCGCTTCCCCGAACAAGAAATATGGCAAACCATGGAACCTCTTAATTCTGAAAGGGAGAATTGTAGAGGGGTCAATATTTTAAAACGTAAAGTTGGTATACAGGCATGATAGATGTGGTAACATAAGTTACGAATGATTGGCCACCATGCAGTTTTGATCTGTCAATGCTTGATTTTTCCATTTTTGTGTTCAAAGGAGATGCTGACAAAAAACAATTCAAGACAATACAGCATCGAAGAAGTGCATTTTTTTAGGGTTAAACCAATTTAGACCGTAATTATATCAAAAAAAAAAAAAAAAAGATGAGTTAAAGTCTATTGTAGGAAGGAACAATGTTAGTTGAATTGAATAAATGTAATGTCATTATTTATAGAAAAGGTGTATATTTGAAATGTATCATTTAAAGCAACAAAAAAAAAAGGACTTTTTTTTTTTTTAATGTTCCTTTAATTGGTTAGATTGAGTTGTACTGATTAAGTATAAGTAAACATTATAGTATTACATTTACTCCATCTAAATTAGGAATCTTTTGGTAAAATCCATATACAAAGCATATTTCTTTCTCTAGAATCGCGTGGGCGCAAACGCACATTGAATGCAAGAGAATAACTTCTCTTGAGCGCGTAGTCGATGAGCTACAGCGATTCCATGAAGGAGTTTAAAGTTCCTACCTTAGGCATGATCAACTAGAAAATTATGTCTCATCATGAATTTATTTTTATGCTCTATTTTTGTTAAACATTCAAAATATGTGTATATCCTTGTTTGTTTATGTGCTTACTCATTAGGGAAACAACCATTCAGTTCTTGATGACTTTCTTTTTTTTTAAATTAAATTAGGTACATAAATGAATAATATCCTGTAAAATGAATACTTCGTTCTAAGATGATGTGTTTTATAAATGTTCAAAGTGTGCCACTTAGAGATGCAAGAAATATGGATGAATACCTTGTCCACCTCAAAGGTGCACTCTTTGTCCACATATTTTTTTATAAGTAGATTCATTTTGATAACGAACGATATAAGTTCCACATTTTCTTTATAAATACTAGTGCTGAAAAGAGCCCAGTCGCCATCTTTGTATAAAAAATACCTGACAAGCTATAAATAAACGATTTTAGGTACCTCGTTGCCTATAATATTTTCCAAACTTCAATATAGTACATCTGATTATTCTCTCTCCAAAATTGTATCACAAACAGCTCTTACCAAAGAGTATTAATTATTATTTATTACCTAAAAACTACCATATATGGTTTTTTTCCCTTTTACCTTGTGTAACCATTAACTATTGACGATTCAATCACTTTTATAGAAATTATTTTGGTTTCGTAATAATAGCCTTCCATTCTTATAAGAGTTCAAATTGGAAAGACTCATCATTTTTTAACCATACTTTTAATCAATTGATCAATTAAACTCTTCGATTGTTCATTTCAATGAATTTAACGTATTGAAAAATTATGTGATTGTAATTCATTTTTATATATTTCATGTGATAGATAATCTTACATAATATTTTTGCTCATTTTTACCTACAAAAACCTCGTTAAAGAATTAAACAATATAATATAGTTTCTTTGGTTTCTTTAAATGATATTTTTCAAAATTTGAAAATACATTGCTTTTCATTGAGTTTGAGATATTTACCGATTAGAAAATTGCTTAATGGTATGGGCATTATCAAGGCCTTTCAATCATATTTCAAGCGTATAATTTGTAATAAAATTATCTGTATTTTTGGATAAATATCTTGCTAAACAAGATGACTGTTTCCATAATGACCTCTACCACATAGACAAAGCTTGAAAAGACATGTTTATTATTAACTTTTGAACTGCAGGAAAAATATACATCTTGCAAATAATTCTAAGAATGATAATTATTTAATTGGACTTTTTAAGATGAGAAGGATATTGAATTGGTATAAAATTGCCATTATATCCGGGTTTAATAAACATGTAACTGATTTTAAAAAAATAATTAATTACAAGCCAGAGCAGAGCCTCTTGGGACTAGTAGTTAAAAGACGTTAGGTTCTGCCAGGATTTGTGGCAAAAGAAACTCTGGAACGACATTTATTACTTTTTCAAAACTCATCATTGGATTTATAACTATTTATCTATGTAGTTAAAAACAATTCATTCAAATACTATGAAACAAAATGTTTATTTCTAATTATATCTAATTTCAATTCATGTTGGGCATGTACTTTTTTTATAATCATTATGTTGTGATTTGATATGTATTGGGCATTCAAAAAGAATAGTAATGGGCTTGTGACATTCTTCACAAACATACGTCTTCTTAAGTTTTAGAAGTATATAATGGCATTATATAATGTTTTTTTGTAAAATTGAATAAATGTCTTAAAACAATATTTTCTAAAAAAAAAATATTTCAAATAAACAACATTTAAACTTTTTTTTGCTTTTGAAATAAAATGTTGTTTTTTGCAGATTTTTCTTTTAGTATGAAAAAGTTCATTAGAATCCCAAATTTTGTGTTTTGTTGCCTCCAAAGGTTGGTTTTTTTTTAATAATAAAATTGACATTATTGAATGTCATTTTTGGCTTACTATATATCAATAAAAGACCTAACAGTCAAGTAAAGTTTGTAAGTACATGCTGGCAACTTCATATTTTACAAAACTATTTCTTTATCTCTTTTTGATTTGGAGAAAACACTATCTAATTATGAAAAGGTAAATGAAAAATGTTGCTTTTTTTTCAAGTCTGATAACTTTCTAATTTTTGATCACAATGATACAAATCGTTTTTTGTTGCAAAAAAAAGATATTACGTTTTTATAATTAATATAAATTAATTAAATACTATTTTAGATTCTTAGTTTTAAAAACGTTATTAAACAATTGAACTTTATTGATAGTATAGGTCAAAAATCATAAATTTTGAGTATTAAAGTTAATTTTCATGTTTTTAGAAGTATAAGCCATAGGAAATATACCATATCAGTCAAAAAGAAAATATTTAGTAAAGTTGTGTTATTCATTATTTTGTCACATTCTCATCCATGTTATACAAACAATGTAAATTTATATTATAATTCATCTAGAATAATGAGATTACACAAAAGTTGTGAAAGATGAAATAATACTACTACAAACAAAGAAAGTAATGACCACAAAAACTTTTTATAAGTTAGAAAGTTATTTTTTTATTCATCTTTTTTTTCTTTTTTTTATTAAAGCTTTAACTCAAAGGTTAATATGTAATTATTATTTTTTTTTTTTTTTTTAAAAACACTAAAGTATTCTATTCAAAACCATTATAAACATCATTTAAAATGCATTTTAGTCAAAAAATAGAGTAAATACAAAGTTTAAAATGGTGTAAGTGTTCATCAGTCTGCATATGTGGCCCGTCAACACAAAAAAAAAAGCTAAAATATTTTTTCTCAAAATGGTATATGATGTACCTTTGTATTTTTTGACGAATTATGAAAAATTATTTTAATTGATACTTTGAAGAGACCTCAAATTCCACTTTCAGTAGCCAAAATTGATCATCACGATAAACGAAGGAGCAATTAATAGATTTGATTTGAAAGGGATTATATAGGAGTCAATATAAGTTTCTTCATCCAATACAGGTTTGAAATTATAGCTAAAACTCTTGGGTATCTTACATTCTCCCACAAATCTGAATACAATGCCTATAATATGTCTATGAATTATTGAAATTATCTTCTTTTTTTTTTCTCTTTTGTTCAAGATTATTTTTTTGTTGATGCAACCATATCTAAATTTATGTAGAATGTTTGTAAAGGAAAAGTCATTTTACAGGTATTCATAATAATACTTATTATGTTTGGGTGTTTAAAAAATCCCTATGAAAGTATTTACGTTTGGATTTGAGGGGGAGACACTGGTGACGACCCACTCTTGTATTATATTTACGATTTTGAAATATTCATTTTTTTTATAAAAAATAAAGTTTCAGGACATTTACCCTAGGCTCATCTCAAGGAAAATCAGTTCTGACGGAAAGGTTAAATCCGTTAATCTCAAGACGACCAATTCGTATTGATATATATATTAAATTCTATGAACGGCGATGCAATGCCTAAATATAAAGCAATTTATTCCATCTACAACATATATGTATGTTGAAAAATAGAACACGGAAAAAATACAACTGATTCATGCTTATCCTGATTTACAAAGAGAAATTTTTCAACTCTTTTAAAATAAGCATAGATAAATGCATACATGTATTGCTTTTAAATAAATTAAAATATATGTCAATACACGTAGGCGTGATTCACCTCCTAAAAAAATACTTACTCAGTAATCTCCATACAATATATCATTATTTTACATTTTGTCTATGTTCCTATCATGACATGGGGGTTTTATTGAAAAATAATGCATCGACTTAATATTTTGATTAAAGTTGTAAGCATTTTTGGTATGTAAAAAACCCTCTAAAAATAACAATAGAATCACCGTAGCTCATCGACAACGCGTTCGGGCGAAGTTATTCTATTGAATTCAATGTGTGTTCACGCTCAAGCGATTCATAGAGAAAGAAATATACTTTATATATGGATTTCACCAAAAAGATTCCTAGGTGAAATGGAGTAAATGTAATACTATCATGTTTATTTATAATTATTCAGTACAACTCAATCTAACCAATTAAAGGAACATTTAAATAAATTACAGATGAAGAATGTTTAAAAGAAGAGAAGCTTAGTTCTCATGACGTTTAATCAAATTACCAGTGTGATGAAAGAAGTATACACAAGTCCCAATTCATCTTAAGCAAAAAAATAGGCTGGAAATAATCTGCCTTCGATCCTTAATTCTATTCTCAGTTCACAAGTACTTTCACTTTTAACTCCCAACAAATCCTCCTTAGTACAGCCCTTGGTTCTACATGAGACAAAACCTCCTTAAAAAAAATTAGGCGGGGAAAATATAACAGCAAAGCGAAAAAATTTAAAATTCGAAATTGCATATTCGTAATTTTTTGCTTAAAATTGTTTTTTTTTTTGGCACAGCTGTTGATTTTGAAATTTCATTTTTTTCAATTTTTTTGTGAATCGATATAGATTTGTAGACTTTATTTCATAAAAATTCCAAAACCAAGCCCCTCTTGAAAATGTAATCCTACAGGTGCCCCTGCAATATGACAGTGGAATTACAAAAATCTACAGCTGTTCAAAAATAAATATATTTTTTGGAATAATTTTTTTTTTTAAATGTTATAAGAATTTCAAAAATTCATAGATATTCACAGAAAATTACCCTTTTTGCATGAAAGATTTAAATAAATTTAATTTTTTTGAGAATTAACATGTCAAATATTAAATTTTGGAAAACAATTAAAAATGCAAGACTGTTTACAAGAAATTAATTTTTACGAAAAAAAAATTTTTAACTTTTTGAAATAAATTTCAAAATTTAATTTTAAATTTTTTGCTCTGCAACATCATTTTCCCAACATAACTTTTTTAAGAAAATAAATCTTTAAAAAAAACTTACCCTATTTTCGTGTAATTTTTTTCATCCTGACTAAAAAATTCTAGTAAAAAAAAAATATTTATTTTGGGGGGTTTGCTACAGCCCACACTCTGAAAACGCCTCTTTTATGTAATATAAGTACCAAAATAACCATTCTGTAACTCCCTAATTTGTTAAAAAATTTCCAAATTTCCAAAAAAAAAATCCTGTAATTAAAATTGTTTTATATTCAAAAAGACTTCCAATTTCTGAACTAGCATTCCCCCTCAACCACTCAAAAAAATCCTATCATTAAAAAGGAGTATGTTACTTTTTTTTTTACATTTTTAGCCAAAACAAAATTGGAAAGACCGATACTAATTTTGGTACGGCAAACTCTACAAAAATATTTGAAAGTAATATTTTTATAATATAATATGATGTTAGTAGATCAATTACCCGAAGCTGGACTGATTCGACAAAGTAAAATTTATCTAACAGAACAACATAAATTTGCTATGGTTCGAATCTAGTTATTTAGATACTACATTCGTCTCTTATTTAGTCACAAATTGTACGCGTCAAATGTTGCATCTGTCTTTGTAGTGCAACTGATTGAAAAATGAATTTGAGTTAGTGGTTTAGAAATTTTGACTAAATAATACTTTTTGAAATGTAAATTACTGACCCTCTAAGTTGCTGAATTATTTACATTTTATGTATTATAACATATTAGGATACACTAATATTTATATTATAGATCACGGATGAGTATTTAAGATCAAATAAAAACACAATCACAACCCTTTTTAGGTTTTTTCTAGATTTAGTATGCCCACTTATAATGAAACATAACTATTTTAAATATTAAATAAAAAAAACAATATCCTGGAAATTGTAACAATTGCAAAACTGTTCCTTTTTTACTAAGCATTACAAGATTTCAATTTCCACAACAATAAGGGTTATTTGATAAAATTATATCAAAATTTGCAAGATAATCAATAATTCAAGTATAAGTTCTTCCGAAAAAAAAAAATTAGAATCACTGCATGATTATAAAATATTGCTTCTCCAATAATTACTTTTTCCCTTCCAAATCCGTTTTTATTAAATATTTCAGAAGAAAAGCTCACAAAATTATTGATTTTTTTACACAGTAATCTCTACTATATATTTAATATAATTGTAATGTAAATTTTGTGCTTATAGCTTTTTGGGGTTAAAAAAATAAGGGACTGTTTGCAACCGCTTGTTGTTGCAGCTCTTGAAGGTCTCAGATGCAAATTATAAAGAAAGTGTATTGTTAAGAAGTTTTTCAAAATAATTATGTGGATATTATACAATTGTTATGTAAATTTTGTGAAGGTTTATTTTTTTATGTTCGAGAAAAAGGTTTGAAGTATTTATTTACAAAAAAAGATTATGACAGAAAAAGCTGAAACGGTTGGAAAAAACAAAGAAGATTCTAAATTTTCTCAAAGCCAACAAAAATTCCGGCAATATTTTGCCTTTTTCTGGTGAAAAAAGTCACCATTGATTCACTTGGAATAAGCAAAACTGAAGAAGAGAAGAACTGAGAAGAAGGATTTGCTTAATGCAAATGCTTACATTAAACTTCTGTATAAAAGAGTTCTATCTTGGATCAGACAAAAGCTCAGGGACATTCCAAAGCTATGATCCAGGCCTTCCTGAGGTACAACTTTCCGGACTTTTGGGACCTCAACATGTGGCTGCCCTCCTCCACTACATATCTAGGACCATCTGGAGGAGAGGGTATGTGCTACTCCTAATAGGTGTTTTAGTCTATAGAGATTTATATCAAAAAGGAATGGGCATAGGTCGAGTCTTACTACATAGTAAAGGCAAGCAAATGAATTTAAGTCTAGTATTGAGGCCCTTTTTAGAGGTGAGAGATCACATATTGAATAAAAATTGTGCCAAACACTATTTTTACATTTATTTTGCAAAAATCCCTTTTACAAATATTTTATTGCCATAAATATAAATATGCACTTTGTTCTAGTAAAGTTGTATTTTCTTGGATTTATTCCTTTACACTTTGTCAATTTTTAAATAAAGTTTGACGATATGATAAATTTGTAAACTTTTTATTCGTATTTTTGCACATTCTATTTACTATTTATTCAATTTAAGGTATACACACTGATACATACTAATATAATATCAGCGGTTATTCTTTGAATAATAACTTCCTCACAATTGCTGAATACATTTTTGTTATCTCAAATTTGTTAAAAATAATTAATGTTACATTGAAGTTTTTATGAGACATATTATTTTATATTTTTATTATAATAATCACAAATCATATTTTGTTTTTAAGCCTTTAATTGCTATTTACAAGTGCAAAATGGATTTAGTAGTTAGTAAATATTACAAATTTAAATAGCGTAATTTGAGTCTATGTTGTCTATATATCATAAAAATTCCTTTCATTTTTGAGGTAACTTTATTTCCTGGTTCATTAACAAAGTAAAAATGATGTTCACTAACGAAGGTTATAATAAATTAGTAATTCGATGTACAATGTCCACACAACAATCCATAAACCATATTATTCCATTCTAGGACTGTTTTCGAGAAATATCGTTTTAGGTCTAACAAAACGTCGGCTTCGTTGTTGTGAAAGCCTTAAGCAATAAATAATTTGCGTTTTCCTCATTTTATTTTGCCTGAATATACACAGAATCCCATTGACTTAATCGAAATGATTTAAAAAAAAATAAAATTATTTCTCCTTTTTTGACCAACTAAAGGTAATCAGTATAATACAGATTTAGATAAGAATTGTTATTGAATGAAAGAGTGAATTGAAATAAAACAAGTAGATAATGAAAGTTTAAATAGCTTTAATAATTGTTTAAGTTGATCTATTTGTTTTTGTGTAATCAGAGCAATGATTTAAAAAAAATGTATATTCCTTTAGACATCTACTAGACAATTGTTATTATTCAAATCCCTAATTCAATCAACTTTTGCTTGTCAAAAAAAAGGAAGAAAAAACAGTTCACGTTCGATGTAGAGAATATGTATGAAATAATTCAACAGGTATGTACATATATCAACATAAAACAATCTTGAAAGTCCTAATACATTTCTTTATTTCAAATATACTTAGTTTCCAATATTTGATAGATATTTTTGAGTCCATTAAAGGCTTTTTATTTAAATTTGTGGGATAACTTCAGATTATCTATAACATTTACTATAGTTTAAAACATATATTTAAATTAAGATCCGATATGGCCCTTTTCTAATAAAATTTATCAATTTCTTATCATTCTTTCCAAGTGAATGATGCAAGCTAGGGATCCCGTAGTTACAATAGTTGCTGTGTGTCCCATATTTTTACAAATAAAGGATAACGAAGTTTTCAAAAATATAAGAATGTGTAAATTGAATCCGTTTATTCTTGTGTAGATGATACCTCAGCAGTCATAGTGGCTGGAAATTTTTTAACAATGAGATCAATCAATACATTGAGTGTTTTAATCTCTAAAATATCAACTTTGGGTACTTTTATTAATAAGTAATATTCAAATATTGAGGTTCACACCATAATAGAGTGGGGCACACTATTTATACTCTTGAGCTGGCCCTGGGTGGACACAATCCATTAAAAGGCGCCATATCGTCGTAAGTGGTCTCTTTTATCACATAAATAATATTTAGGCTTAGATAATTTCAAAAAAAATATATAAAATACAAAAGTTACAACATAGGCATACGTAGGCGTTTACCACGAAGCATTTTTTAAGTAACGTTACACTTTCCTACTTTTACAGAGAAAAAAAAAAAGAAACATCATAGTATCTGTTATATGAATGTAAAACACTATGGCCAAAACAATATGATAACTGGCAGCAGAGCTAAAAGTAATTTTGAAAGGTCATTAGAAAGAGAGGATTTTTCTACTCAGATCTAAAAATAAGCTAAAACAGCAGGCAGTTGTCGTAAAACTGCAATATTGTTTGTATGCAATCAAAGAAAAGAAAATGGAAATTAGTACATCAACTTTAAACATAACATATCATGAAATCATTTAAAAATTTTAATGAAGTAGAGTTTTGGTTTGATTTGCTTTTTTTTTATTCATTGCCTTTTAAATATTAACTTGACAACTGCTGTACACGTTAACAAGCTTCAAAGAAAAAAAAAAGAAGGAAATAAAGTGTTAACAGACTTTTTTAATATTAATTATATTTTTTAAATCTAAACTTTTAACGAAATAAATAAAATAATTTCAACTATTTTGTTCTTTGCTTCTGAAAAACTTTCAATTAAAAACAGTAAAAAATTTAAAAAAATAGCAAAAACTTTTAAATAGTATATATATCGCAATCGATTTCTACAAGATTTCACATTTTGAAAAAGATTAAAATAAACTTAAAACAATTAGTTTGAGGGTAAAGGGAATTCATTTTAACTATTTCTTTTATATAAATACTTGTACTAAAAAATACAAACTTTTCCTTCGAAAATACCAGGTATCATTTTAAAAGATAAAAAAATATCAGAGTCCTAATCTTAATTAAATTAATATAAAAGTAAGCTAAACTTAATTGTCTTAAAACGGAGACTGGATTAAATTTGTATGCTTCCACAAATAAAAAACCAAGAAAAAAATAACCTTTTCAATAACAAATTTATTTCTGGTAGTACTTGACGCATTGATTACAAATTCGTGTTTTCATATAACATTCAGTTTTTGATATTTTTAATTTGAATAGGTGTAACACATTTTTTGGAAACGAGGCAAATGAATAATTCAAATAAAATTTAATTTATTTTTGCAAAATTGTAAAGTGATTTTAAATATGTACTTATAATTTATATCTAATCATTCCATCCTCAAAAAATGTAACTTACATGTTCAAAACTCACCCTTGAACGTCCTACAAAAACAAAAAACAATCAATGTTGTTTTTTTAACATATCCCAAAGGTTTTTTTATAGGCCTCTATTACACATATGTCGATTCATGATAAAAGTGTACTCTAAAGAACGTGCATGTTTTTTATGCATTTAACTAAAAAATGTATTTTTTATGGATATATCGAAGATATGGTGACTCAAGATGTGCTCTACCAAACGGTCTAGCAAGGGGTTAAAGGGTTTTGTTTTAAAAAAAATGAGCCTTAGTTTTTTAATTGTTTTTTTCATTAAAGGAGGTCATTGGAAGTAAAACAATGTATAATTATATTTACAAAAAGTTTATTACGTTCTAAGAATCTTGTTTAGTTGCAAGATTGTTTTGTTTAATCATGATTTTATAAAAATATTAACGGGTTAAAAATGCTCAAAGATTTCAAATCGAAAATTATGAAAAAAACAAAATTATATATACAAAAGAACTAATTCCATATTCGTAATAAGTTTTTTATGTACTACTAGAATTAAATGAAGAATTTAAACGATTCTTGCAAAGGTAAACTTTTGTGGACTTCAGTATCGTTGATTCACATAAAAAAATATTCTTATAAAATATTTGATTGTGTCACAAATTGTTTTTAAAGTTAGTAAACGTTATCGTCACAATGAAATAATTAGAGATTGATATAAGTTATTTGAAAGATCATATCTGGCCAAAGTAAGTTTTAAAAATCATGTATGGGTTATATAATATACAACTCTAATAGTATTGGATAACTCAAGTTTTCCCAGAAATTTGAATACAAAGCTAAGTAGGGGAATATGACTCAGAAATATTGGGCTTTACGGATATATTATTTTGTGAAAAAATAAAATGGGAATTTTCCATTTTCTTGATTGTTTTTATGTTGTTATATCAGATAATAAGTATTTTGGTATTGTTTGTAATAATGTAAATATTTTAGGTTCATTTTATCCAGAATTATATTTAACAGGCTTTTTTTTTTACATATAAGAACAAATTTTATTAGACGAAAATATTATATAAAATACAAAAAGTTGTATATATATTTTTTTTTGATAAACAAAATATAAATGCAACTATTATTATTGATTTTCATATCCACAGTGTTTAAAAACTACGGTTTATCGTTTGATTTGCAGTCTCACTACTTTTAAAACTAGTTTTATACCCATTATAGTATAGATTTTACGTTTCTTTATGGGTACCCTTTTTTATTTACAACTTTTGCTTCATGGTTTTATTATGATTTATTGTAGTTTTTTCTTCTTTTGCAAACTGCAGAAAAAAAGTTCAAAGGATAATCAAGGTACCAAAAAGGGCTTTATAATCTTTTAAAATAAAATAAGAAGTAGTGTGTTTGTCCTTGATTGGAACTGCAATCCTACACAGCTCAACATTGGTCTGGTTGTAAATATTTTTTTAAATCTATATAATTTATGCTAAACTAAAATTTTGACACATTATTTACTAGAGGTAGTGCCTGTAATTGAAAATGTTTGCTTTAGTAATATACAAAATAACTCCTCAGGAAATCCTCATTGTCACTTCTGTTTTTCACAGGTAACTGCTCAATACTTATATCAATACATATGTGTTATCTCCTCAAGAAAAAAGAATGATAATAAGAATTTAAAAAATAAATGAATATAATGGGATGACTTATGAGTACTCTAGGCAGGCTCATACTAGTAACAAACAGAAACAGTACTCTTTTTATACAAGCACACGCCGGCAGTATGTCTAAGATCAACTTTATTTATATGATATACATCAGAGAGCACTTCATTAATAGTACTACAATGTTATTTCATTGGTCAAAATGTTATGATATATATTAAGGAGTACTGTATACAATGCAACCTCTGACTGTTTTTCTTTGCTATATTAATAAAAATATAAAAGCCATACAATAATTACGAAAGGCACTTCCAAGAAAAATTCCCTTTGGTAAATGTTTAGAAATTTGTGTGGTTACATCATTGGAGAGCCAATTTTTAGGAATGGAATAATGGTATTTTAATTACCGGTAGCAATATCAGTTTAGTAAAATTTATACCCTTTTATGTATGTCAGTAATCATGTACTACTAAACTCTAGAAACAAATAGATCAAAACATAAACCTTTTCGTTGTCAGGAGGGCAAAAACACATTACAAACCTAATCGTTTTATTACACTTAGCAAATGTTATTTTTTTAATTTATTGAGTGTTTTCTTGAGATGTAAAGCGTATTGATGGTAATCAATTTGGGGGCTTAAAAACAAATTTTTATAACTATATTTACTATATTTTTATCAATAATAGTAAAGAAAATAGTGAGTTATTGGATGTCGAAATGGTGCCAAGCAATAAAGTTTACTTAAATTTAAAGTTTATCAAAAATATTCCCTAAATAGCCTAGTTTTACTTTTATTTCACCCTAAAATGTTTTTAAAAAAGCGTTATAAAATTTTATTTCCATATTCTATTTGGATAAAAATGAATTATTAACAATAATTTATAAAATATTTTTATCTAATTATCCTACTTTTCTCGATCCTAATTGATCAAAAAATAATAATAATAATCTAGCCAATTCATTCGTATTTTATGTACAAACTAAAATGATTTAATTTAAATGACACATTTTATCATAAGCATCAAGTATTATTCTATACAGGTGACAAGGCTTTTTTTTATTCATAAAGCCATTTACCTATTAAAAATGTATAATCGACCTTTAGTTTGGAAAAAATTGAAATGTATAAGAAAATGGAATACGTTGCCAATGTGTGCAAAGGGTTCTAGAGGCGGTTGGAGGTTGTGATTGAGGCTGATGGTGGCCAGATGAATAATATATGTGCATTGTTATATGTAATAAAAAAAGTTATAAAATGATTTTTCTATGTACAACATCATCCTAATCAATTATGAGTATTTTAATGACTACTTAGAGCAAGTCTCAGTACTTTTTCTACACCCGGTAGACTGAATAAAGAATAAAATGAAGAATTTTTATTAAATGAGTGAGTCTAACATATAAACTATTCCTTTTTCTCTAAATATATAAAAAAATACTTCAATTTAAGGGTATTTATTATTTGATAACGGATCCCAATATTTGCTAGAATTCTGTTACTTAAAAAAAATTCCCAGTATTTTATTCAAACATATATCTTAGGAAATGTGAAACCTTAGTAGTTAATCAATTCTTCCTAAGTATTGGTTTATTTTTCAATTTATAATGGGGACTTGCTCACAGCTAAACAATATGGAAAGCTTATAACAAAGTAGTGAGATAAGCCCGCGATATATGTTTGATTAAATGTCCCACTATACTTTTTTAAAACCTCTGTCTTTTTGAAAGTCCAAATTATGAGGTTTCAATTTTTTTGTAATATTCTTCATCGCATATTCAATACCTTATAAACTATAAATCCATTCATTCATGTCACAAACAGGAATATATAGTGTATTTCTTTTAAGTATACCCAAAAGGAATTTTTAAAAGTCATTCTTCCTCCAATTTTTCTTATTTTCCCATGTGACAGATAGAAATATTGCCAACAACATCTAGTCTCCTTTTTAGAAATTAAATTAATGGCTCAAAATTAGATAGGGTGATACGACATTATACAATATTTATTGAATGTCTTATATAATTTGAGACCTTCTTGTAAAAAAGGAAGATGTACAATACTTACATAATAGTGTCGGATTGTAGCAAATAAGTATAACTTATACCACATGGTTTCTTGTAGAGCACAAGTAGAAGGCAGGAGCATAACTTAGGTACTTTTGAAACCACCTTTATTACCTGGATACCTTTGTTAACATCATCTACTTGTTATATTACTCAGGTAGAACCTTTTTTTATTGAACTTTTAAATATATAGCCTTAATTAGAATGTACCCTCAAAAGTTTAATATAATGTGAAAAAGTTACAGATGAGTAGGAATGGTATTTATGAAGAGAGCGAAAAAAAGGCTGGAGCAAGACTTACAGCATTACTGAATTAAAACTTGTTACTAACATCATCTGTCTGTTAAATGATTTTAGGGAGCGAAAATGAACTACTGCTATAAAAAAGAGAACCTTTTAGATATAAAATGAACAGGAAAATATTTTAGTTGTATTTAAATATGTTGTGTACAAGTTGTGATCCAACCAAAAAATGAGATGAATAATTTTAAATGAAGGATTCACAGTACTTGGATGGAAGTATAATGCAATAACTGCATACGCTATGATGATACATAAATAACTATATTGTAAATTTTGACTATTTCAACACAAGTTACGAAAATATAAGTTCAAATGCCCACAGATAAATTTATTATAATTATATAAGAAACATGTAATTTAAATAGTTCAAAATAACTTGATAGTATCAATTAATAGTTGGTAATTAGCTCTAATATATATTTCTATAATAAAATAGGGGGATCCAATCAAAATGTTTGATCTTATTTTTACAATATACAAGTAAATATCGATCATATATTTTGAGAAATATATGAATAATTCCAGATTTATATTTTCCAACAAAAATAATGCAAAAAAAGCTTTAAAAACAAGAACATAAATTTGGCTATGTGTTGTTGAATATATCAAAGACTTACATACTCTTCATTTTGATTGGATGTAATACAAAAGGAAAAAACAAAAATAACTTTCGTTTAAAGTTGTTGTGTTTTTTTTCTAATTTAATAATCTCATAAATTAAAATTTATCTCCTTACATATTTTGAAAAGTGACTAATAATAAATTAATAATTTCATTTTATATATTGCAACTTATACAAATTACAGCTTGTAACTAGGGTTAACTAGAATCGGCACTCTGAAGAACACAAACCTAGCCCTAAAATATTTTTCCTTAAAAATTAACAATAGTTTCTGCTATATGTTATTTGTCAAATGTTTGAATTTCAAATAAATTTGTTTACTTTAAGTGTGAAATAGACTTTGACTTTGTTCTTATTATTATCATATATTTGGTTTATTCGTTTTACCTACAAAATGACATTAATTTGAAGTTATGCATTTCAATGTGTTCAAAATAGTTATGGTCAATTATACATTATTAATAAAATAATTAGAAATATGTTCTTTCTTCCATCAAAATGAAGATACTTAATAAGACTAACTCGCTATTCATTTTCTGCCCTTGTTATAGTCATTTACTTAATTCCCTTTTATATTTTCTATCCAATATACGATCTCCCTTTTTCTGTTGTACAATCGATTTTTTTTTTTTTTTTTTTTTTTTTTGGATTATCGAATGGAAGACCTATATCTTACAAAATTGAGATAAGGGAATCCATTTTGTTTCTTAAAAACAAATTAACTTATTTGAGAAAAAACTAACTTGTCCTCCAGACCCCAGGAGTTTGGTATGGTCTGATCAGAATAAAACATAGCCATAGGAACGTAACTCAGAATTTTGAACAGCTTTTATTTAATGTCTAAAATCTGCATCTGTCTACTTTTTTGAAATAAATCATGAATAATATTATATTATACAATACATATATACATTATGAAAATAAAATTATATAACGATGCAGTAACATATTTTTAATACATTTTATGATCAGATATAAATAAAACTAGGCAATAGAGGGATACAATTTTGAAAGAGAGTAAGATTTAAGTAAAAAAATTTGGTAAGTGCTATTTTGACGTACAATTGCTTAATAAAGTATACTTTTTTGTTATATTTGTTTTGTTTTTTTGAGTATAATTACTGGCTAGAGTGAATCAAACATTGTAATTGCACAATAATGTTATTGTAACCATGGTGATACTGGGGTACTACCATACTTGAAATGGTACGACAGTGGGTTAAAGGAAAATTCACCACGCTTTTTTCACCCCCAGGAAAGTTCACTTCCCTTTTTTCACCTCAAGGAAAGTTCATCCCTAGACAATTTCATCGCGAGGAAAATTCATTCCTAGACAAGTTCATCGCAAGGAAAGTTCATCCCAAACAAGTTTATGGCAAGGTAAGTTCACCGCAAGGAAAGTTCATCCCGAGGAAAATTAATCTCCAGACAAATTCATCTCGAGGAACTATTAAATTTTTATATACTCTAAATTATAATTATTAGGGACGATGAAATGAGCGTGTTGTACTCTACAATAGTAATATATGTATCCATATTTAATTATATAAAACAATAGTTAGGTAGCAAATTTCTTAAGATCGGAGGTCAAGGGCTTAATAAATATTTTCGTTAAGCTAAAGAAATTTAAGTTCAAACTTTAATGAGAGGAACTTTTATGTAAGATTATTATTATATGACTGACCTATTAGACATTTGTATTAAAAGTAGAATAAAATACAACATCAAAGTTGACTTTTTTCTTTAAGATATATTCCGAATATATGTATATATATTGTTGGGTATGAATTTTTCTCGGGATGAACTTCTTTTGGGATTAACTTTCCGGGAGTAAAAAGAGCGCGGTGAAATTTCCGTAGACGACTACAGTGTTGTGCACTACAATGAGAGCATTCCGATTCCGTATGAGTGCATCATGGGTGAGTTTTTCATGCTAGTACAAGAGGTTAAATGTCCAAAATATGTGTCTCCTAAAACACTATGATGAACACAAAATACATCTAAAGGAGTTGCCCTATGTTTTAAACATCTTAATTTTTTACGCTGATTCGTCAATTGAAGCTGCATCGATTATTTACCTATAATTAGAAATTATAGTACTACAATCATTTCCATCTAAATTGAAAATGATTTTGAAGTCGATATACATATAATATGTATATTTCCTTCCCTAGGGGTTATCAGGATTCGAACTTATACACACTGATTTTCAGAAGAATATCTTCTCCTCAGCGCGTTGTCCACTGTGCTATGTGTCACTCTTCTCATTATTTTTAATTTAAACAGTAATGAATTAATTGATGGCAAAATTACAATAACAGCTAAATTGGTATTTTCATGGCCACTTTCGATATAAAATACATTCAGAAGACGAGTTTTAAACAACACATATTCCATATGCCTTTGAAAACTTTAACCCATTTCAACTTAATCAGCTAAACAAAGATCTTTCAAATTTAAATATAAAAGCGGAATCTGATCTTCAGCTCGTGTGTAATCCTACACAAGGAGGTCTAGGAGGATCAAATCTCAACTCCAAGTCGGCAACCCCTTGATTTTTTCCCACAAAGGAATACGTGCTTTAAGCCAATCTTGGGTGTCAACGATGGTTTGTATTGGAGCTCTTTATTTTTTGATAGATCATCGTTGTTTGGGCGAGTAGAGTTTTTTCCAAGCCTGTGAAGGCCTACAGGTTTTAAAAGACGAATATGTAGTCATCTGTCTGTATACAGAGGCCTTCCTTTTTTTTTTTTTTTTTTTTTGAGGCTCAATTTCTTCTCATTCGATAACACAATGAGTTTCTCCACGTGCAAAATTTCAATAGTGTTTAGTTTCTTTTATGCGTATATTTTAAACGAATTTGGTGAGATACGATACTATTGTTTTTAACAATTGACGTTTACACTGTTCACACGAAAAATATTTATGTAAACGGCTTTCCCGGATTCTTTCCATCTTGAAGCTATTTATAAAATATCGTTTTTCAATCATTCTAAAACAAAATTTGAAAGGAACGAGTTTTTGGCCTGATGACCGATTTGAGTTATTCACATTATTGATACAGCGATCTCCTTAAACCATTTCCGAAATAAAACTGTAAGGGTTTCTATCAGTATTAGCTTTCACTTTTCAGACGTTTCCCAGATTACAAACTGACCACATCTTATAGTCTCCATTATCTCTTTGACGTTGTTATCGTAAAACTGAGATTTATTGAAGATCCCAGAATCAAATAATATTTGAAGAGGTGATTTATTACATACCCATGTAGATTTTCAACTGCTCTTCATTGAGGGTGTATTTGATCTGATAAAGAGTTTTGCCTAATTTTTATATCAGGAGATTAAAAGTTTTGCTCAAATACATAACGCACCAAACCTTGTAGATATACTTAAAAAAATATTTTTATTCGGAACAAAGGTTTATCTTGACTGTAAATATAAGTGTTTTTAGTATCCTATTTGACTATAGGAACAAAAGTAATAATAATACTCATATGAAAATACATGTAAATTATTATCTTTGCATTGAGTACCCATAAAATTGAATGTTAAACTCTTTTTATGAGGCCTTATTTTTCTTCCGTATTCCTTCTTTGCCTTTTTATTTTTCTTGACTTCCTTTGTGTATATTAATATTTGCTCCTCCCTTTCTCTCTTCTTCTTCATCTTTATTCTCCCTTCTATGTATCAAATTAAAATAATCGAAGTTTAGCATTTTTTTTCTTATGCCTTGTTTTGAATTGATCAAAATGGGAGAAAAAATGAGTAAACAAGAATCAAGAAGGCAATGGATTTCGAATATTCTTGACGATGATATTAATCCAAAAAAAAATCAAACATTGTTTGCGTGACCTTGAGGACAGTCTGGAACATCAGAGTGGCCAATGAGAATGAAAAAAGAGTCAAAAGTAAGACAAGAAGTGAAGGAAATGTTTTGAATCGAGAAGAAACATTTCTCAAGTCCCTGGAGGCCAAAAGCATCAATGCACTGCTTGGCTGACGAGTTCAACATGGACAAGATCACAACCAGGATGGCTGTTCATGATGACCTCGGCCTTAAGAGCTTTTTGAGGACTCCCAGATATCTCCACACCAACAGGAGGAAGGCCTTAAGGCTTGATAGATGCAAAATAGTTCAAAATTACTGGAAAAGTCATCTGTCAACTGTGAAGGTCTTCTCAGACAAGAAGATCTTCACAGTTGGCCGGGTTTTGAACCGCAGAAACAACAGATTTATAGCATTTTAAACCGGATAAGTCCAGGGCACCACCAGGAAGAAATGTCCGGCCCAAACAATGTGGTTGGGAGTCGTGGCCTCTGATAGGAAGAAAATTTATCATTCTTCTTCAAGCCAATGAGAAAATTGGAACTGATGCCTAATATAAGCTCCAGAGTTGGGAAATCTTGCCCTGGCTGAAGGCTAAATATACCGAGAACAACTATGTGTGGGCCCAAGACGGTGCTCCAAGCATACAGCCTTCAAGACACAGAACTTCTGCAATGAACACTTTGCTGACTTCTTGGAAATGACCTTCTGCCCTCTTCCAGTCGTGATCTCAATCAAAAGACTTTAGTGTGTGGAGCTTCTTAGAGAGCAAGGTTGGAAAGATATGTGCAGCAGCTGAATGTGGTCATATTGAATACTCTTTGCCATAATTGATTGCTAAAAGTTTTATTAACAAAACTTTTCATTATACTTTTCAAATAAAAAGTTATTAAGGTTTTAGTTTTGCTTCTAGATCCCAGAAAATTTCCCTGTGGTACTCTATATATATTTATTTTTCAAAAAGCAACCGGATATCGAACCTACGCACATTGTTTTCAGGAGAATTGTATATTAAGGGTTGTAGCAAATACGAATTGCTTGTATGTAAAAAAAAAAAAAAAAAAGAAACGGAATTAATGTGGTAATCCTAAAAATTTATATAGTGCTTTTAAGAACAGCAGCTTAGCTTTTATGACATATAGCTAGAAGGAGCTATAACTAAAAAGAAATAAACAGAAATGCCATTCCGTATATAGAATGAACATATGTAGGAATAATTCCGATGTTAATCCCCAATTATAGCATGATTCCAAGAATGACTTAGAGCAATATCTATAGTTATAAAATATACCATTAGTTGATTGCGATAATATTTGTAGCTGCAACCTGAACATTGCTTTTTATTTTTCAAGGTTGATATCCTTTTTCTTTATATAGTATATAGTGCGTAAACTCATGAAAAATCTAGGATTTGTTTGGAAGGATATACAAGTAAGTTCTTAATTGATTGGGAGTAGAATTGAGGATTGACATTAGAGTAATTCCTGTCGATGCCTTTGCCTCTTTAATTTTGGATTTATTAAATTTGTATATACCGATAGCTTATATTTTTTACAAGTTCACCTTTCAAATGTATCATTAGAATTATTTGTAGCCTTTCATGAGCTCACTCAGTCAAAGATCACATTGTACTTGAATGTTCCCTAATACTAAAATCAAAGAATAATTAACAGCTTTGGAAAATAAAAAACAATATCTAAATTCCACACAGCACAAAATCTCACACGCTTTAAAGTTCTTTAAATTTACAGCTCTATGGTTGTGTAGTTATTTCTGTAGGTACAGTACATCAAAGATATATGTGGGTAAATGTATCTCTGGAATCTTATCATCAAACTTTTTTATTATAGTTTGATGGGATTTTTTTTTTCTTAATTAAACATTTTCTCAATTTACTTCTAATGTATTAATTAAAATAAGATCCACCTTATGTGCTCATACATATATAAGGATGTCTTATCCATACAAGTTATAATATTAGTTTTAATTTTAATTAATATGTCTTTGATGATTAATATAATCTCAAATAAGCTAACTTAGTAACTAAGAACCATAATAGTTACAGATTACTTAGCGTGTGAAAAGTAATTAAAAATATGGAGAAAAAATATAACATAAAGGAAATAAGATAATATAGTCCTTTGATAAAGGCACCTGATAGGCAATAAAAAAGTTTTGGAGCCTCGGCGCCTGTTATATTTTATGGGTGTCTAGGGGTTTAAGTTAAAACAATATAAAAATGGAAGATTGCAATCTTTTATTAATTGCAACCTGAAGATGATTTTGTATTTTCCAAGGCTGCTATCATTATTCTTATAATCTTGAAGAGGGAACAATAAGCATAAAATAATAATCAGTTCATGAAAGATGATTTTTTTTTGTGCGGAGCTTGACATCTGAGTAATTTCTGCCTAAGTTCTTTCTTGATATGGGTTTCTGCATAAATGCCATTATCTCACAGCTTCTTGCAGCAAATTTGATGAAACTTCATGACAGCTAAACTGCTTTACACCCCAAATATGTTTCTAATTGTCTGGGTGACCAAGTAAAGTTTTGGTTTCTATTTTTTACCATAGCAGCAAAATATATTATTCGAATCTATGGTTATAGCTATTATATAACAGGCATTCCAAGTTAATACTAATAATATTTATTTTAGTCAATAGTACCCACAGCCTTATTGATAAACATACAAATCTAAATTGTATTTTTTAGCTGTTAATTTGTCTGCTGAATAGTCAACTTCGACTTTTAATTTATTTTTTTTAGTTTAACTTTTAATTTTCTTATGAAATATTAAATAAATAAACAATAAAAAAGGTTGTGTGAAAAGCTCTGAATATGAATAAAAATAAGTTGGTTAGAGGCTTTACATCCAATTAATAAATACACTTCAAATTCATTGATTTGAAATATGTTTAAATTGTGATTAATCTTTCTGCCTCTTAAATATTAATTAATATGTTACAATTAGTCAAATAATCGTCTCAATTATACTTAATTTTGGAATATTTTTATGCAATCTGACATTGCTTGTTAATTAACTATTCAATAAAAAAACTAAGAGTTGAAATAAAAATCGAACTATTTTTTTTGGACATAAAATCTGATTTAGTTGTAGTTTTAAGTTTCTTTAGTTTTACTTAATATATAAAGCAATTGAAAAAAATATCCAAAAAATAAGAGTCATCATTTTACTTGATTTTTGTATGATAAGACATATTTTGTAGGAACTTTATTCTAGATAACTTTACACCTATTTTATCTGCCGAATATCTTTAATTTTTATTAATATAGTTGTTAATTAGAAATATGGCTCTGAATCAAAAGTATACTCTAAAAACGTGTTAAAGAGTAAATTTACTTCCATGGAAAATTTTAATAATCATTTTTGTGATTTATGACTTCATCAACAATAATACATGAGGCATTCAATGGTATTACAATTTACAGTTCTTATGTCAATTTGGTGACATTAGTTTTTTTTATTTATATTCGAGAAAAATGACCTTTGCCACACTTTCAGGTCTACCCTAATCATTAATTACGTTTTTATTTTAAGCATAGTATTTTTCGTATAAGATATAGATATATTTCAAAGGCTTTTTATTTCGGTTGAATAGGTGAGAAATGAAATGAGTAAATCAATATACATAGAAAAAAACAAAAACAATCACATTAATTACTTGTGTAATTACTCGCATTTAAAGCACTTTTTGAGGTGCAATAAGAAACAGAAGTATATGTTACTACACAATGTCGTTTGCTATACAGGAATAATGATACCGGAGTTCAGGGCCGTTACTTTCAAATTTCTAAATGGTGGCTTTGTGACAAAACATTTACAGTTTTGACAAAATGTTTTTTATAATTTTTAAATAACTTTTCTTGTTAGAACAGGACAAAGTCGCAATTTGTTAATTTTTTTTTTTTTTTGGGGGAGTACTTTGAAAAAAGTCCATATTTTTAAGATTCGTGACATAATTGGACTCGAAAGAATGGAATTATAGACATAGGGATAGAGATGGAATTTGTGTAACAGCACTAGGAGAAGGTGGGAGTGAGACATATGGTACTACTGAATTAAGATCTTGGTTAATATCAGCTGCCTGTTATATAATGGGGGGGCAGAAAAGGAATTACTGCTATAAAAAGGGAACCTTTTACATTTAAAATAGAATTAGTGCAGGGAAGATATTTATATTATATATGTCCATTTTTAAAACAATTTATATCAAGGATAATGAAGTATTCTTCTTTTAGTGGGAGATGTTAACCCCCCGACTTATTAAATAATGAACAAGAAGGAAGAAAGAGCCCATGCATTAAACCGTTTGTTTTCCTTTTCTAATTGGTAAGCTTAGCTATTGTATTCTTTCACATGGATTAATCACACATGCAGCTTCTTTCTTTCTTTCTTTTTTGGCCAGTAGGCGTATCTATATTTCAAATTTTAAAATCAAACATCAGGAATAACGTAAATATAAATAATACTTCAAAAAAAAGCTGCACATCAAACTAAGATCATATTTAACTAGAATCTTATAAACAGATATATGATTATAGTAGAATAATAAAAAAAAAAGAAATATAGTTATATGTTTGATCCGTTTGAAAAAATATAGAAGTAATACAAACATTAAAAACATTTATGTATAGCTTCACAACAGATAATTTGCCAGAAAGGTCATTGTCCTAGGAGCTCCGCTTTGGGTATAAAATCTGGTAAACTTTTATGATAATGGCTTTTATAAGTTTTTCTTCATTTCCATATAAAAGGCTACAAAATGGTTTCTCTTCAAATAATAAGAGTCGCAATGTTCGTATGGAAGATTAACAACGGCTTTGAACCAAGGTCCAAGTGTGGTACAATCAAATATAAAATGGCCACTTGGTCTATCAACGATTCGACAAAAAGAACATTTTCGTTTTTCTTCGATAAAAAAATCGTACCAGAAAGAATCCGGTACTTCAGCGATTTATCTGCTGAAGACAAAAGCGAACTTTTGAAAACACTCAGACCTTTCTTGACGGAGAGGTTAATTTTCCTTGGATCTAAATAGTATTGAAACGAGTCAATATTTGTATCTGATTGTTTGTCCTCATTGCAGAAGCAGTTGTAGAGATTAATTCAAATTGATAAGGCGCTGCGGGTCTGGGAACCTGTACAAACTTTCCAAAAATTACTCGGAACCGTTTAAACCCCATTTTATTAATTAGGCTAATTGAGTTATAAGTTTTGGCAGCAAAAATCAACAACAATGGTTGCAACCCCAATGTCGTAAGTGGAATCTCTGTTTGGGAATTCCCACTTAAGATACTTTTAATGTGATGTATGTATTTCGTAAACACTCTCTGAGAGTGCTTGCATCCTATTTGGATAACTTATGGAGTTCTATTTTGATTCCGACTATGGGGTGATCCGAGTATTTCCTCCCAATGAATTCGAAAAGGTTGTCAGCGTAATAAAGGCATAACGCAGGCAGCTTAGCTAGTTTTTCATATTTTCTCCTTCTAAAGAATGGATTAAAAAATAAAGTTGATTCTACTTATATTTTTTAACCAAACACTACTTTCATATTATCCTCATGCCGGATGTGTGAGTATTATATAGTTTTATAAATTATAACTCTGCATTTGAAATAAGCTCAAAAAGAAATTAGAGGCCTCGAGCCGGACTATATAACAATATTTTAGGACTAAAATTTAACTCAATGAAAATATTTGTTATAATATTTCTAAGATGTGAAAAAAGACTAAAGACTTGACTTGGACTTGTAAAATAAGTACTTTCCTCCCCCCCTAATGTTAAATTGTAAAATAACTATAAAAACCCAATAAATTTGAAATGTGTAATTGCTAAAGAATTCTACGTTTTGGCATATTTTTCCGACAATGGTCGTTAACTTGGACTTTTAAAAACTTTTAAAAAGTAGTTCAAATAAAAAATGATTTTTAGTGTTGTTTTATTTTCCTTTTTATTTTTATCCATGTCATATATATTTAGAGTTTGTATTTCATTTAGTTAAATTGTATTTTTGTCATAAGTAAGACAATATTCACATCCCAACTTAGTATTTTCTTATTCCACTCATAGTTTTTGTACTGATATTTTAGTGAAAGTCATTCTCGTTATGAAAATAAAAAAAGGTTTTTTTTACTTTTTGAATTTAGCTTCTGATTTTATTAGAATTGAGACTTTATTAAATTGGATTATTCAATTTTCAGAGTGCATGGTTAATTTAAGTATTGTTTTAATTCAACATTTACGGTTTATTTGTCATTCATCTTTAAACTATTTAATTTTTTAAGCACTGTGACTTTGTATTTCATTTATGTCTCTGCTTTTAATAAAAATTTATTTTGGTATAATAAGAAGAAGTAAATATTTTTATTTTCTGTATTTTTCTTTTAAAAATAAAAATATAATACAAGACATTGCTGAACCTAAAGAAAAGGAATAGTCAGTTAATACATCCCTTTCTTTACTTAAAGGCAATATTGAGATATATAATTTAGCTCTTTTGATGTTAGAAACTAGATAATGGGTATTTTTATCACTAAATTTTTTGTGTGCAGAATATATTATATTGTATTTAATAAATATTAATAAGCTACAATTTATTTCTTTGCTCTATCTTTACATATATAAAATATGTACAAACATAGACGAATATCCGTATCTCTGCCTCATTTTCCTAATACAAAATTCATAATAACGTGTTATTTGTGCAAATATACAGAGTGCTTATATCAAATTTTTATCTGAATACCACCTTACTTAATGCAATAAAATAATTGTTTTTTACCTTTTTTTTAAAGTATCTGTGAATGATAATACTAAATTATCTTGACCGGTAATTTTTCCGCCTTCATTTTTGGGGCTGACTATTTTTCCTCTAAGAGATTTTGCCACATGAAATATTGGCCTCCATTTTATATTTTTACATCATCGGCTCGAACTTTACTTTTTTCTTTCGATTATTTATATGACTAGGAGAAAAAGAAAAAAGGGAAATAAATAATAATGAAAAATGAATTGTCAATGAATTATAATACTATCATGAGGAAGGTGCAATAGCTACAACTACGCAATCCGTTCTAGTGAAAAACATCATTTCTGATGAGAAATTTTTGTTGTTCAACTCTTTGTTGAACTTTGTTCAATTATAATGCGATAGTATATGTCTTACTTTTCATTTTATATCAACATCTTGTGATATTTTAAGGAATTATTTCATATTGGGGTGATATTTAAAACATATCAAAATCAAATAAAAACGGGGCTGACTATACAATTCATTAATCCATTGTAGATAAATCATAAGTAAATCATATTGATACAATTGTCCTTTCTTTATTCTTCTCTTAGTGAGCTACATAATTAATCTGATTTACATATTGATTTCGAACCGATAATATATATGTAAAAACATTAAGAAGCGGCAAATATTTTATGCGGCAAAAATCTCATTGAGGCAAAAATTACCACATATACCACAGGCTAAATTATTATATAAAAAGGTATTTTAGTAAGTTAGTCGAAATAGTCGATTGGGGCAAGCTCAGGGGAGGTAGGGAGGGTATCATTCTTAGAAATTATTTAAATTGCCAAAACAATCTCTGGAGCCTTCAGAAGCCATATGTAAAATTTCAGCAGAATCCATTAATTTTTTTAGTAGGAGTTTTTCCAGGCACATATACACACACAGACATTTGCATTTAGCATAAACAAACCCTCCTTTTCAAATTTGGGAGTAAGTTTTATTTATTATTATTGAAGATAAAGAGTAAAAATAATGGTTTGTTTGAGAGTTAGGAGAGTAAGTCTTTCTTGGAATTGGAGTAGAATTGATGATCAAAATCGGAGTAATTCCTACAGATGTATCCTCCTAATGACCTTAAGTATAACCTGTATCTATTTCCATTCTCTAATAAAATTTCCTGGCTGGTAAGCTGCACTTCTCACAAAGATTCTTCAAATTGTCAGGGTTGTTAATTTTTTACATACCGGCACATTAGACTTTTTCACAATTCTTCTCATCTCAACATTTCTCGCATCTCCACTTATAACCTCTAATGTTTTATTAATCTTTTGTTTGAAAAATCAACAAAAAAATAATGCTGTTTTACGATGATATGATACAGTGCATTAATAACTAAACTACACAAGAGTTATTTAACGTGATAAAGGGTTCTTGTCTTAAATCTTTGAGTAAAAAAATGTTCATTTTCAAAAAAGGGCTTTTCATACATAAATATATAAATTCTTTTTGACAAATATATTAATGTTACAAAATAAAATACATTTACGTTAATATATTTGTATATTATGATTTAATAAAAAGAAAAGCAAAGAAATTTTAAAATATATCGTAACTTTTCTTTTGTTATAATAATGGAACCAACTATGTACATGAAAATAAAACTATATATAAAACCACTGAAAACTTATCTTCTTTTTTAAATGATAGTGTCTTTCTTCGAAAGAGCAACTTCAATGTTTAACCACAGATTCATAAGGACAAGAATATAAAATAAATGAGTTATGAAGATGTATTTTTCATGTGTGGAAAAAAATCGATAAACGTGGTTTAATATCCTGTAAAATGAATAATCGTATATAACTTTTTTTCTATAATTAGAAAGCTAAGGTATAGTATGAGTACTACTGAATGTCTGCCTCCTTAAGAAGTTACAGCCTTGAGCCTGTTAGGCATGGGCAACCAACGCAGGAATGCTAATCACACTGTATAGACCCCTAATTCCTATTGTGATATCAAGTTTGATTATCAATATGTTAATATGAAGTATTCAATGATAATTATATGTATTAATACGTTGATTAATGCATATTTTAAGTGTTTGAGATGAATTCATTGATTATTATCGTAACATAACATTGTGCAGTCGTAGATAAATTAAATAATTAAGAAACTCTGAGAAAATATAGGTGAGAAAATTAAATAATAATTTAAGAATGCCAATGCTAATTGTCTTTTCCGCACTAAGGATTACTTCATACTTATATTTTATCTCTTCAAGAATGGAAAAATTATGATAGCAGCTATCAAAGACACGAGCTCCTACTCAACGAAGACGTGATAAATAGCCTTAATGTTGTTTAAGGGGAACCCTCATCATGAATTTGAAAAAAAAAAAAATTCAGTACGGAATGAATAGTCGTCCTTATTCCAGAATAAATTGAAAAAAATCAGGACGAAAGACTGTGCTCGTTCTGTACTAAAGAAATGCATAGTTTGTGTAATTGCTAATTCATAGCTCACATAAGGAATACTACGCATGCCAGATGCCTATGGGATTGAGGGGAAAAGTTGCAATTGGATTGTGGCCACCAGTCTAAGGGATAAAGATTGATATAAGATTGAGGCAATAATCTCAAAGGCCATATAATATATACGGCTCAGTCATGCCTGGAGTTCTGGAAAAGCTAAAAAATATATAAATCAGGATCAATGGTGTTTTTGAGCAAGGAGTATTCGTAATTCTGGAGGGGCAGATTAAAAGGGAGAAAAATGTTCATAGGCATCTTTCATTTATGACTTGTTTGAGATCATATTTGGGTATACCAGTTCTTCTTCCTTTTTCTATTCCTTATTATTTAAGAATTAATTAATAAAAAAATTATAATTGAGTCACATTATAAAATTTTGAAATCACTATTGAGCATAGTATATGTGTAGATTATTACTGAAATGATATAAATACTTATATTATTATTGAAGAAAAAAAATATTATGACAAAATAATAAGCGTAATTAGGTTGCACTCACAAAAAGTAAGGCACTCGTTTAAGGCTATATACATATTTTACAACTATAGTGATGAGTTATATTTTTTAAAAGGAAATAAAGACAACCTTGATAGACAATTGGCACTCAGTTTTTCCTCACGTTGTTGTCTGGATAGAGATGCCATAGGTGCTTCTTGGCTGTGAAACCGCTGCAGAGGGGATTGCACATGTGTTACCTTTTTCTTGCCGGTCCAATATTTTTACATTAAGGTACATGGGAAAGAAGGAAAAACATGTTTATTTTTGCTTCAGCTCTCATTTGGTTGTGTTTTGAAACCTTTTAATTGTAAATAACTCGGATAAAATCATAGTCTAATGCTGCTGTAAGCTTTGAGACCCAACTCTCTATACATCCAACAAACATTTCAATCCTCAATGTGAGCTTATGTCTAGCTAAAATGCTAGCTAGCACAACTTTATTGTGTTAAAGTTATCAGCAAAAAACTAATGAATATAAGATAGCGTTCATATGCCGAACATAATCTAAATAGTTACCTATAAAGTTCAACCATTAGCAGAACAACGCTGATATAAAGTTGTTAAAGCACTGTTCACATATGCTAGTGTAAATCTGGAATTTTGTCTATGGAGGCATTTGGTGGGATGGGTCACATTCGTCTTCCTCTTAAAGGCATCCCATTAGAAATAGTAGAGGGGTTGAGGTCTGGGGAACGGGGCGGTTGCAACTTTTGAATCTCTTCTGCGTTAACTTTTTTGTCTGTGGAGATGTCCAGGTCTTCGAAAATAGGATTTAAGGCCAAAAACCTCACAAATTATCAACCTGATGGTCTTAGGGTTGACGTTGTTATGTCATATACCATTAGAATGTTGATGAAGGCATCATCTTTCTTTTTGTAGCCACAAAATCCTGGAGATCTATTGGTGCCCAACCGGTGTTTTAACGTGTTAGATACGGTAGACTGTGTTGACATTGACATCAGAAAGCTTAGCCATGGCCTTTTGGCTTACTTGGTTATCAAAGAAATTGGGTACCCTTCTGTCTATTACTCGTTCATTTTTGATCGTAGTGATATGTATAATACACGAAACAAAAGCTCCTTCAACGGAAATTATTTTTTTCAAAACAAACTGTTTAACCATCAGAGTGGATTTCACACAGTATTAAAAATAAATGAACAGCTTATTTTTTACTCCCCACTCCTTACATCTTTGTGGATAAGCATTGTATTCTATCTTTGGGCGGATTTACATACAATATTCAAATATGGAAAATATTATGTCGTTTTTGTTATGTAGAAAAATAAATGTTCTATTGCATATTTTTTTGAGCGTATCAAAACTGTAAAATTACAGGGAATTTAGCAAGAGAAAAATTATATATGTAAAGCTTGCGATGTTTGTCAAAGTAAATACCATTGTAAATATGGGATTTAAATCAAAACTCTAATTCTAATAAAGGAGGCAATTTGATAAAATGGATGCAAAAAAGAAGAAAAAAAGATGCATTCATTCAATGCACTTTTGAGGAATATAAAACCAGTTATTGGTTTGAATACATATATACAATGCTTTAATTATAATAAAAGATTGTGGGGGAGATATTTTTAATTAAACTTTCTGGTCTAACGTGAAAGGTAAATCTTTTGAAATTAACATCTAATTAGATATTATGAGGTCTGTCAACAGGAAAGTAAACATGTAGAGTTGTTCTCAAAAATGAATATAGCTCACTATATTTATCCCTAGAGTTGACAGATTTGTTAAGAAAAAAAGACCTAGAGGAGAAGTTGGGAGCGAGACCTACATATGGTACTCCTGAACTAAGTACCCTGTAAATATTAGCTGTCTGTTATATGATTTAGGGGGATAAAATGAATTAATGCTATTGAAATGGAGAGCCTTATACATTTTTTTTAAAAACTACAGGGTGAGGACTCAAGAATTAAAAAGTCGTTTTCATTTCTACATATTTTTATTTTGTACCATTTCTATGGTAAACTTTTCCAGCAAAAGTTGGTATTTTAACAATTTTCAACACATTTTTTGATATGTCTCCCTCTATTCTGAAGGATGGCTTCAATACGGAGACGAACAGAAGCACAAATGACATTGATGTAGTTCGAGACAAGTTGTTCAACTCCTCCGTGATCATAGCTTTCAGATCATTAACATTTGAATAAGAATTATTTTTCGTCTTGCCCTCCAAGACGCACCAAACGGTGGAGTACAAGGTTTTTTTTTTTTTTTTTTTTTTAATGTTCCTTTAAAGGAATTCACGTTGGGTGAGGACGAAGAACAGAAGGGAAAAAGAAGACAGCCATATTATCTCTGCAGAAATGCTGCACCTTCTTAAACTTTTGTGCCGGGCGTTGTCTTGAATAAATACACTTTTAACCCAGGGGAACGTGCTCTTCAACCATGGCAAGACATGGTACCTGAGGACCTTTTAGTAGACGTCATTGTTGACTTTCTCGTTGGTGTTGAAGTAGTATGGAGATATCTTGCTGCAGTTAAATGGCACAAGGTCGAGGATCATGGCCTGAGCTGGATGTATGGTCTTGAAGGTTTCCTGGACCTGAGCTCTTGATTTAGCCAAGAAGCGATTATTTTTCCTGTTCAGAACAACAAAAATCTTGAAGATCTTTTTGTAGGAGATCGACTTGTACACAGAGGAGATCGCATACCCTCAACAGTTTTGCTTGTTGTTCGGAGATTTTTGATCGTACAAAAACAAAAAAAAACATCAAATAGTAGATTTTTGTCAATTCTTTCTTGTGCTTAATTAAGAGCGATAAATTAACACGAAAGGAAAAGAAAGGATGAATATGCAAACGCACCTACCGTTAATCTTTTTCTGATTTTCAGAGGTAGTTTTTTTACTACAAGTATTTCAACTCTCGTTATTCTAATGGTCTTTCATTTCTATTTATAAATTGTTCTGATTGATACTTTAGAGATGGTGCAAATAAACATGAAGTTGCAAAAAAATTCATTCTGAATTATAATCAAATAGTTGATTTCATTTTATTAACCGTGTAATGAAACACCCTTATAGCCTCATGATATTTCCTTGAATACGTGAAAACTTTTTCCCTAACAAGATGCCACTTTTGAGAAACTATATATAATAATACATAACGTCTTTTGTTATGATGTATGCAATTTTCTGTGCCCTTTTACATAATTCACCTTCTTAATATTTAATTAAAAGAGTGCATTTGTATAGATTTTCTTGAAGTTAGCTATAGAATAACAATCATAGTACTTTCGACACCCCTAGTGATTAAAAAAGTTTTTTTTGCGGAGTCAACCCAACAATGGACGGACAAATAATGAAGAAATTTATTTAACTCCAAAATTTTAAAATTATTTACGTAATTTTAATAAAATCATTTTTACGAAACAATAAGTATGTCCCTCTAAATAAAAACAACCAATTTACATCACCAAAGTAATTAATTACAAAAGTGGTCATTACTCTAGTTAAAACCCCCAATTGGAAAACACTAATTTTTCAACAGATAGCCAGAATTGTAAATCTTAAGTACTTTTTGAACGTGCAAGTTTGTTGTTGGTAAACCGTGAAGATTTTTTTATTTTTCTAAGTTCTTATTATTATTTTTTCATTCTTGAGGCGAGAACACGTAATTATAAAGTACTGATGAGAGCGTTTGCTCATGAAAGACAGGGATTAACAATAAGGGTTTTCTCGGTAGTTATACATAATCTCTTGTCTGCCTTGTACACCTTCACTCTTTTTCCATTCGTTTGTTCCTTTTGTAAAAACTCTCCGTTCGACGTTCATTCCTTAATTTTTCCGTTCAATCATTCATTTTTGAATTTTTATTTAATATTAATCTATTGTAAAAAGTCCAACCTAAAAAAAATAACCATTAATATATAAAGCCCTTTTGGTTTCGTAATATATAAAAATAGGCCTGAAGGACGTAGCTAACTAAAAGCAAAACTGGGAATCCTAAGTGTCCTAAAATGATATTCTCAATTTTTATAAGATGGTGTACAATTTCTTCAAGTTGTTTTAGTTTTTTAATATCCTCAAAAAAATGGCAGTACTTTTATTCAAGGCAACCTTCAATTTATTATCAAGAGCCTCCCTCCTTTAAAAAATAGCTGAACTGACATTTTTTTTTTCTGAGTTACCTTATTTAATGGAAAGTTTGACAATATAGGCAAATTCTAAGTGTGCTGTTCATTCAGGGGTGCCGTAATGGAAGAAAAGAAAAGAAAAGGTACCCGGAACCTAACACAACGTTCGGGGGAGCTTAATTTTTCTAACATTATAGTTGGGTCAAGTTATACCCATAGAACTAGGGTGTGGTCTGTCTTTAATTGTCAGGCCCAGTTGGATTTCATGTTTTTATTTTCTGGCTTTTTTGGGGGGGGGCCTCTGATCGGTTTTATTTGCTTTGCTGATTTTTCAAAAAGTTCTAAATTTCTCTTGTGAGTTCATCTCTGATATACCCAAAGTTTGCCTATAGTGTTAATAAAAGCGAAACCCTCCTTCGTAGATTTTATTATTAATTATTGTTAGAGACATTGATGGAATACTTTTTGGAGTAGGGGGGGGCTTGACGTGTGAGAGGATCAAATTAAGCCCGATTCACTTTTCTATATTTTAGTCTTGCCCCCCACGTGAATGCACTACTCTGACCACTTAATAACTGCATTTCTTAGTATGAAAATAATGAGTGCAATGATTGGAATTTAATATTGTAAATAATAAATCCTCCACGGCTTACTAGGCCCATTCATCAAGCTGTGTTTGTTGCAGGGTCTTAAAAACATATGTCTCTCCGAAAGTTCTTTTAATAATTATTGACAGTTTGATTTCTTAGTGTTTTGGAGCTTGTGTAAATTAATTACCTTGCATCTCGATGAAGATCTAAATGTAATATTCAATCATATGTATTACCTTCTCCAAAAATAGAGCAAATTAGGTAAGTATGTTATAAAACGCCGATTTATGGAGAGAGAAAAAACTTGCAGGAGGCGTGCACGGAAGTATATAATGGTTTGAGGGATTTCCATTCATTATTTAAATAATAGAAATCAAATTCATGTCAGTTCTATATAATCTAGACAAATTCTGAATATTTCACGGAGTATAATTGTTTTTTCAATCCATTACTTTGTTTAATTGCGTCATTTGCTGGAAAATAAGTCATTTTAAGATAGCCTTCAAACTTACAAATGGGATGTAATGGATCAAATAAAAGTTATAATGTATAAAAAACGTTTATTTATCTAATATCTTGTGAAGTTTCGATTTAATTAATAACTGAGACATACATTAATTTTAACCCGACAATAGCACCATTAATCTTTATTACTGCACAATATGAAAGTACTTTATCTTCATTTTTAACATTTCTTTTCTTTCAATAATGATCATTTTTAGTCTGCAGTGCGTTGGAACATATTTGTATACCCGAATTTCCTACACCAAAATCTATGATTTAATAAAATATAATATTTCAACAAAACAACAAAACTTTCTTAAGCATTAAGAGAATATAATTAAATTTTCAGGAATTAGAGAGTACAGTATTGTGTAAAAGTTGATACTTTTAAATACCTGTTATTAAATTATATAATAAGAAATTCAAGTATGTATATGAAAAAAAGGAGATGTTAAAAATTAAGACAAAGTACTTTCATATTGAGGAGTAATAAAGATTGAAGGTGTTAATGTCGGTATAATATTTTTGTGTTTCGGATAAACAGATTAAATTAGTTATTTTAAAAATACTAAAAAAATAAATGCATTAACGTCCATAATACCTTTTATTTGATCAATTACAACATATTTGTGATTTTGAAGGTTATCTTAAGATGACTAATTTTCCAATGAATGGTGCAATGAAACAAAACAACGGTTAGAAAAAAAAAATTGACTAAATAAATAATATTTTAGCCATAGTCAAAGACAATAATTATAATTAAACCCATAATCAAGAAAAAAAGATGTAGTAATCTTAGGAAAAAAATTAAAATATTCATATTTTTTCCCCGTTCGTCTTTATTCGTTCGAAAAATGAATGGAAAAAAAGAACACCGTACGTCTTTCCATTCAATTTCCAAGCCTGATTCTTGTTGAACTAGAACTGATTATTGAAAACAGATACACATCAAAAAAGCACACAATTACCTATTTATTGTATAATAAGCAATATTGTTTGAAATTTGAAGTGCCTACATTGGATAATAAGACAAATTTACATACAGACATCAGGGGCGCCCCTAACATTATATTTTTCAGGAGGGGGCCTTTTTTCTTTTGATTATTTTTCAAAAAACGTCCAAAGAATTTAAAAAAACTGTTTAGAAAATATTTTATTTTTTTGGACAAAAAATTCACAGCTATTCACAAAAATTTAAATTTTTTGGAAAATAATAACTATTCCCAGAAAGTTTATTATACAAATTTTTTTGGAAAAAAAATCGAAGAATAAAATTTCTTTTCGAAAAAATTTCAAAATCTACTGTTGTTCACAAAAAATTAATTTTTTGGAAAAAGAAGATTCAAATACTACATTTTGTGAAGAAAAATTTCAAAAATTCATAGCTATTTACAAAAATTAAATTTTTCGAACAAAAAAAATTGAAAAATTTAATTTCATTTAAATTATAACATTTTAAGTTTTTGTTTCTTATAAGAATCAAAAAAGCTTTCAATTACCTACTTTTTTTTTATAGAGAAAATTGCTTGGAATTTTAAGTGCCTATTTTGAAAAATGAGGTCAATTTATACACAGACATTCATATGTACAAAAATATTGAATAAATAAACAGAGAATAATGAATACATATATGTACAAATAAAAGTTGATTTATTATTTGTAAACGTCTATTAATTTCTGCATTTCAATCCATTTATGAAATAAATTATATTTGTAAATAGAATTATGATTGAATGAATCCATCGTCTTAAATAACATTTATATATACATATATATATGTATCAAAAACATACTTTTAAACAAAATAAATTATTGAACTAAGCTACTGCATACAGGGTGTACCTTAAAATACTAAATAATCGTATATAACTTTTGTAAGCACTCGTTACAAAATGTTTGAGAGTAATTTATTTCTATGCTTATTACTCGAAACGGGTATGTAAAGCTGTAATTATTATTTTTTATATTTAGTTGAGTACATTATTTTCAAAAATGATTGATGGGTAAAGCAGAAAGCAAAACGAAGGACAACCTCAGACCTCCTTCATACGAGAATGGCCAAAAATTACCAAAGTAAGTTTGTAGACGTCCGTGTAAAGACTTTGCTGTGCAAAACGGTAGACAGAAGCAAACTTCAGTGCCAAGATGAAGACTAAATTTAGTCCGACCCAATCATCTGGACGAGTTAGGAAAATCTTGTCATTCGAATAAGTGCCTTCAATCATTCCTTATTTCAACGTACTTGATTACTTCTGGTGGAGTATCGTCAAGAGAGGGTCTAATCCTACTCTTAATACACAATTAGGAGTCTTTCATGAAAGACATTACCTGTTTTTAGTACAAGGTTTCTGAGATAAATATTTAGAAGGATTTTAGCAGTTTCCACCTTTGTATCGAGGCATTTATCACAGCAAAGACTGGTCATATAAAATTAGAAAGTTGTAAAATTTAAATTACTTTGCCTTATTTTCAGTTTATTTTTTTAAATTTATGATGTAGAATATTTAAGAAAGCTCATTTATTTGGATAAATATATATTTTGTACGGGTAAATGATCCCAAATTAGGGTGGTTTTATTGCAAATTTTGCTAACAATCGACTAATAATCAACCACCTTTAACAAAGTCATACCTTTTTTTTTGTGCCATGAGATCAATTTCATAGAGTTTGATCCCTAATTCCAAATATAGCCCCAATTTTTATTTATCACTTTCAAAGCCTTTAAAAAAAGATATATAAAGTCTTTGGTGGTTTTAGTTATTTTAATCATTCAAAGGTTTGTTAAGCAGTTGAAGATAGAAATAACAAAAAGGATTTTAATATATAATTTACAACCTTTGGTCGAAAGGTTTAAAAGCTATTTTTAAGTGTCTTTATTACGTTTAGAATTTTTTTAAATTAACAAATTAACTAAATTTATCTTATAACTATATATTTTTGCAAATTCTAGAACTAATTGTCCAAGTTTCAAAGAATATTTCTTATGCATTTTTATATTTCTCTACCACTACGATGAATATAAAAAAGAGAGATGAAAAGGGAGTAGAGTGGAGTGTCTGTGTATAATATGTTATATTAATTTATTGATTAAGATATAGTTTATTTTCTACAATCTATAAAGCTTAATCCTTTTTTCTTCAACTAGGATGAATTTACAGTTATAAGATATCAATGTACAAAAGTATTCGTTTTGTTCACAGATGATTATGTGCATAAAGTTTTATATTTCATTTAAATATTGGAGTGGCTAGACAAAAGTGTGCCTCACAAAATAATTTCTTAAATTTTGTCAATGTCTACGAATCAAAAATTATTACTATATATAAAAACAGATTCTGCTATTTTCAATCTTATAGAAAAAGATTCGAATTTTCATATTTTCACCAAATAATAAACCTTTTGTACGGATTGTGTGAAAACAATGGATTTTAGAAGGCTTAGGACAAAGATTTTAGGGAGTTTGAATTTGTGGGAAAGTTCTTGGCTTTTCTTTTTGGATCTGTCAAAGGAGGCAGAAGGGCAGCTATTGGTAGAAATATTTTCAACCAAATTACAAAATGTATAATGGTTTGTAAAAATGGATATACAAATAATCCCAAAGATCTAAGGAAGAGTCATCTTGTGTTTACCAACTGTCAAAAAATTATTTTAACAAAGAACTTTTCTTTTCAATGGACGCAGCCATTCTATAGAACTTTTTAATTTCACAGTAACGCCTGACATCAGAAGAGTCAAAAGAAGAATATCATTCCAAGAAAAAAGTGCGACAGCTCTTATGAATGTTCTCCCCTTTTTATATATTTTTATTTATTATTCTGACTAAGAATTCAAATACTACCATTTATTTATCAAAAATATAATTTTAATTAAGTTTCATTTAGTACTATGACTTCAAATTATAAGATATACAGCTTCAAAATACCTTATCACAGTTAGTTTTTGTGTCTAATTATAATTAATTTGCGTCCGGAAATTATCACTGAAAAGTATGATTTAACTCGTGAAAACATGTACCTTACTTAACATAAAATAATAAGACATTTGTGTATAAAACATATTTGTAAAAGAAATATTACAAAACTAATACCAACTAAATAGTACTTATAAACTATTCCAGAGCATCAAAACTTTGTCGGATTGACCTAAACTTTGTTCTTTTGTCAAATTTTATCACGTAGCAATTTTTCAGACCAAGTCAATTTAACTTTCGACTTAGAATTTGAAAATATTGGAAAAATAAAATTATATGGCATATTCATTTTCAAGCGAGTCATTTTACTCAACATCCCAGGGGAGTACTTGCGTAAAGATTTTAAAGGAAGTAAAAGAGGTTCAATAATATGTTATTCTCATGCAATTATCCATTTTTCTTATATCTTGAATGAAAAAACGTTACATCAATGAATAATATATATATATGTACATATAAGAATGTAGATGTATGTAAGATAATGTTGATGTCAGGCTGTTGTTGTTGTTTTTCGATAAAAGTTTCTAATTTTTGTTGTTTTAGGAACGGAAATAACTTTCTTTATTTGTATATACATTTACGTTTGTATAAATATGTCTTTGTTGATTTTTTGCTGCATCTTTTAACATCATGAATTTTTTTAACGGCCATAACTTTTCCATTCAGTATGTCCAAAAATTGGTGGGGTAAAGTTCCCAAACTGGGGATTTCAAAATCTTTGACCAAAAAGAGGCAATCCACAACGTAACTTGTAGTAAGATTGACTTCAAAGGGCTATCCAATATCCAAGTCATCTAACCACAACAACCTAAGCCACTCTTTGTATACTTTGCCATACAAACCTCGTCTGCACCCAAAAAGAAAACCAAAGGAAGGTCCTGCTTCAATTCTGTCGTGAGTAGAAACACTGCACTGCAGATGACTGGAAATGTATCCTCTTCAGTGATGTGTGTCCATTTGAGCTATTTCATCCCTCAAATCCCCAAACAGATCAGGTTTTCCTCGTGCCCCTGCTCACCACTACAAAAAGGCACAAAAGGGGTTTTCAGACAACTTGGATTCTTTCTGGGGCAAAGGCATATGACCTGCCAACAGTCCTGATTTGTCTCCCATTGAAAATTTGGGAGCCTTGGTCCAGAGGGAACTCAATGAAAATACGCCAGCAACTTCAGAGGATGAATTAAAAAAAACTGACAAAAGCTTGGGAAAAAATTTATCCAGACACTATGAATAATCTGTATGAAGGGATGACAAACCCATAAAAAAGTTTATCAAGCTTACAGGTCGTCATATTGGGAAGTAAATAAAGTTTTTCGACCAAAAAAATCACTTATTTAGGTTATTTCATGATTTTTTTTTTAAACCACCCTCAATTTTTGGACATAGTGTAGATGAACATTGTACATTTAAAACATAATTATATTAGATAGCTTCCATTGCATTGATTTACTACATATTCTTTGTTCCCATTTCTTTATTCGAATTAATAGGATATGTTTGTTTTTCTGTTCTTTGTTAACTTAAGAAACGTGATACCTATATGTGGCCCATCAATCCAAAAGCAATTTAGAATGATTGAGTGTTAATCAACTTTGTATTCTTAGACAAATGATCCTCAATTTCTACTATTAAATTGTTCTTATCAACCCTTCGTGTGCACCGCAATTTGCACTTAAATACACCAAAAATGATTATAACAAATTAAAAGTGATACATTGGTATAGTTTTTAAAAACAATTTTATTTATTTAAATTCTTCTCCACATTTTGATACAGTCCCAATAATTGACTCCTATATATGTCTATCAAATATTTGTCTCTATGTATCTATAATTAGAAAAATAAATTAGGATTTTCACATTTGTATTTTTTGTTTAAGATCATTTTTATGTTGACACAGAACGTACTCATTTATTACAATTCTGGGTAGTTTTATTGTATGACGTATTCGCAACCATTATATGTTTTTATAAGAGAGCTGTCCTTTCAGCTGTATATACTTAACAAAAATAGAAATATTATGGAATTTTACATTATTGCTGTAAAACTTTGACAAAATTGAAAATTATTGAAATCTATCTTGCTTTATTATCTCCATATTTTCAGATCAGACAACACTTTTTCAATTGACTTTTGAAGGCCTTCAAGTCTTTTTTCTGTACTTCTCCGACATGTCAGCGCACTCCTTCTCCGCGGTACCCTTTAAGGTATCCATAATGACATGGGAGGTGGCACAAGCTTTCATTTCTATGGAACCCCAGAGCATATAGTCAATACGGTTGCAGTCTCGGGAGGAAGGAGGTCACATTGACTAGGCCCAAAAATTCGCCATGTATTTTTTCCTACACTTCTGAGGTTTTTTAGTTTTACGGTTTCTCTCAAGGGTCTTGTTTTTGTCCTTCAGTTTTTTAATCATGGTAATGGGACATTTTCGAATAGGGGACGTTGCAAGGGAACTAATCATAACTCATTGCGGTGTCAGGAAGCTCTGATCAAGGATTTTTCTTTTTTGCATTCATTTTAGTTCATCCTTGTCAAATGAAGAAATTTATTGTTCAAAAATTACTTGTTTTTATTTCTCTGACAGCTTCAAATTGAAGGGGAAAAATTGTTAAATTATTTATTAGTAAATGAAACCTTTCCAAAGTAGCAAACAATGGATTTCACTTTGAAAATACTCGTAATATCGAAGATCTTGTATTTCCTTTCCCCTACCTTCCAGATCAAACATTTCAGGAATTTCCTCTTTGAACAAACAATATCCAATAAACAAGAATATAGACTGTACATATTAATAAAAGACTCAGAGGAAAGTTATGCATGTTAGTTTATTCATATGCTGTAAACTAATGAATAATAAGATTGAATATATACATACCTAAATATGTATGTATACATTCAATATACATATCCTCAATATTACATATAGGTCTCCTACAACACTTGGAATCCCTTTGACTTGTCAATATTAATTAATATCTTTATAGGGAAGAAACTATAAGGAAAAGTTCTAATCTAAAACTATTTTATAAGTATTTATCGTTCAGATATAACTTACCGTGGAGAAAATGCATTTGATCCCTTACCACTTTTATAGGGTTGTCCAGAAAGGAAGGTTCTATAATTGTCATGGTATGCTGTGTATGAAAGTGGAAACCTTATTTTTCTCTGTTACGAAGAAAAAACAAATTTACCGCATAGAAGGGATGATCCTGGAGGTCAACCAACTTGCCAAAGAACAGAAAATGGGTCGTTAAATTGGTTCGAAAGAATGAAAATGGCCCAACAACCCATCGTCATGACAACAAAGAAGTTGGTTCAAGAAGAAGCAAAAAAAGATCATGAAGTGGCTTAGACTCAATAAAAAGCAAATTAAGGTCATGGAGTGGCCTAACCTCAATGTTATAGAACATCTTTATTAGTGGAAAAACTTAAAAAGTTGTAAGGAATCTAATAGTTATTTTCTCCAATAAAGAGCTCGTGGTTATTCTCAGTGTACCCCTAACCTTTTCTCCAAAAAGGAACAAAAAAAAAGCAAGAATTCTGTTGATTGGAGTTAGAAAATGACGAGGCAATTATTTGCAAGTATTGAAATACACTTTGCAACAAAATGAAGTTTATGGAGTGCCCGCAGTCTGAAACCTAGATTTGTTATTGTTGTTTAAGACATAGAACACGAATATGACCATTAAAACTTCCAATATTCACAGGTTTACCCTTGAAAGCCGATTTTTAAATAAAGTTGTTACGGTATAACTACAATTAGGTGCCTTATTTCGATCAGAAGAACATTATAGATTACAATAATAAATCGGAAAAAATTGAATCGTTAATTAGTTTATAAATAATAATTAATAATAAATTTAAAATTTAGATGTAATGGGATTAAAACAAGTTTATAGATGCTTCATATTCAAAATAATTGATTAATTGAAAGTTATAAAGTGATCATCGATTCAACTTTTCCTCCAAAAAGATTATTGTAATCCATATTTACACAACTTAACCAGCTCATTAATTTTAAATTTATTTAAATTGAAATATAAGGTATATTGTATAACTTCAGAAGCTAGGATGTAGAGCACTTAAAGAAAAAGAAAATATATACTAGCTTCTAAGTAAGGCCCAAGGTTAATAGAAAGACAAGTTTATACCATAACGCGTGTACGACTTATGTTTGACTTCCACCACGCTTTTAATATTGACGTCATAGTAGATGAGTTTTTGCGTGTTTTGTCAAAATCTGTTTTTCTTGCCCAGCAGTCTGTGCGATCAATAAAATTGAAAATTCTAGCAATATTGACGTCATAAACTATGAGTGGTTGTGTTTTTTGTCAAAATTTGCCTATCTTGCCCAGCAATTGGGGCAATACGTCAGATTGCAAATTCTAGAAAGCCCGATTATATGATAGTCTAACATTGTTTTTCTATTAACCTTTGTAAGGTCCTTGATTTTACTCGATTTTTTAGTGCTTATATGCATGTTTTATTGATTGTAGTCTAAATAAAGTAATAATTAGTTCATTTTTCAAATGCCGTAATGTTCGTATCAATTTGTTATTAACTTTGATTTTAATCTATATTGTTATTTTATGTCTAAATATGTGACTGAATAGTAGTTATACAAAAAATTAATGTAAAAAAAAATACTTTAAAGGCAAAAAGCTGTGAAGGTTGAACGTTTTAATAGTCATTTTTTTGTTCTACGGTTTAAATCACAATAATAAATGTGTGTTTCACACTACGGGCACAAAATTGCATTTTGTTATTTTTCAATAGTTGTTGAGAATTGTTCACAGCAGCTTAACCAAAGCTAATTCTAATTCACCTAATCAACGTTCAGAACACTGATAAGAGGAGAAGAAGTAAAAGGTCCGATAGTTGACAACAAGTTATATTAATAATTATTGTTTTTTCAAGGTAATACTGAGTTGGATAAATAGCTATTTTTGTCAGTTAACTTTTTCTGATTAAAACTGACTGTCCGTATTTTTAAATTCCGAATTGTATTAATACGTAATATTTGCTTGGACGAAGCGAAACAATAAACCAAATAGCGCAATGAAGACTATCTTAATTTATTTTTAGTGAAAGGATAAAGTAAATTTGTCCTTTTTAAAGCTCAATCTCATTAAATTAAAAGTTGCCTTTGGTCCTCACACAAGCTAGAGAAACTCAAAAAATCGTATTCGAAGGATTTTTTTAAAGTGAATTAAAGTAGGTGTTGGCTAGCAATACTGTTTGATTATGAATACGTTAAACTACTCCAAAAAATAAAATACTACTTTACCTACAAATAAAGGGACATGAACCTTACAGTGGATCATAAATCTATCTCTTTGTTGCTTAGTTTTATTATATATCTCATCTTAATGTGTATTGAAAATATAGTATTACATCGTTATAGTATCTTATTTACATAATTCAAACAATCTATTCAATATTAAATCGAAGGAAGTAGATATTATTGATCTAATTACACATATCGACATAGAATTTTCATCACAAATACTTTAAAGTGTATCTTACAGCATTTTTGACGCTGAGTCCAAAGCTGCCTTTTTTAAATGTTCTTTTAATTGGTCAGATGGAGTTGCAGTGATTATGTATATGATAACCCTATAATATCTCATTTATTCCATCTGACGTAAGAATCTTCATTGAAGTCTAAATACATAATGTATTTAAGAACTGCAGGAGCGCGAACCTACACAAAATGAGTTCAATAGACTAATTTCTTCCAAGCGCGTTGTCCATTGAGCTACGTCATTCCAATGTATTATGTCTCAACTTAAAGCCCATCCCTTGATATTATTAAAGTATACAATTAATTCATCTGACATACAAAAATCTATTAAAGGGAATTTATATGTATTTAATTCCCTTCTCTAGGAGTGACAAGGATTCGAAGTGACAAACAACCATTTATAGGAAAATATTTATTTCCGAGTCTTCTATCTATATATTTCTTCTAGTACGTATAGTTTCTACTATGAAACTGATTTTTTTTTTTATAATTGTTCTTATTTATTTGTGGAAAATCAATATATTTGATTAAGACTCCTTATATTGAAAATATATTTTTTTAAATTTATAAATTGTTTCAAAATTTCCACCCTTTTATTCTTCTAAATAATAATATAATATAAAAAATTAAAAATATCTGAACGTTTTTAGAAGTGAGAACTTAATGGGTTTTGCCAGGAAAAAAACACCAGATTTAATATCTGGAGTCAGCACGTAAACCATTAAAACATGATGATTACTACTTTACTGTGAGTCCAATCCCCCAGATGACCGGTCAGATTCTATCATAGATGACATGGAAAGTCCTAAATGTAAAACTATTGTTTCCAGATCATCTGGTACAAAGGTACAGCTTTAGAGCCTAAAATCCTCAGCCAAGAACAGTTGAATGATTTTATTAGAGACTTGTGTCTTTCTTAAGAAAAATTAGAAATTCTTGCTTCAATACTGAAGGAAAACAATTATCTTGAACGAAATGTTAACGTTAGCTATTACTGATTTTGTGTTTTGCCAGAAACAAGGGAGGTTTTAAATGATACTGAATTTCATAAAGCCGAATGTCCAATGGAATTGAATGCTTGGCTGGATTTCAAATGGACATGTGAAAACTTTTTTTTGAAACAAGTCGTCTGTGTATAAAGATGGAGTTAAGAACTTGACTGATGCTTGGAAAAGACTTGAGTAATGTATGCGAAAATTGTTTTTTGTTTTCCCAAAATTAGACATTTTGTTCCAAATTTGATATAAGTACTATACAACAATCTCAAAAAATCGATAAAATATCAAACCACTGTATTTTTAAAACTCTACGTGCTATTACAAAAATCAGATTAAAAATCAGCTCAAGAAATGCATGTAGAAAAATGCTATGAAACTAGTGATGCATAAAACATGTCGTACTGGTGTGTAAAAATATAAAAATCCGAAAATAACGCAGAAATTCTGACAAGTTAAATAATGTTTGAGAGAAATGCTGCTTAGATGTCATGGTGTTTTTATCACTGGCCATGAATCCTTACCTCTTAACTGATATGGCCTCTTACTGTTGACAAATATTATTTTCCTACAATAATTTATCAAAATCCGTAAATAAATTTATTTTTAATCCTCAAATAATATTTACAAAAATGAGTACTTTTTGTGTGGCCTTGACCTTTGAACCCTCAAAATTTAATGTGTTGTGTTGTTAGAATTTATAAGCTTCCTAACTAGTTTTACAAACAAACAAATTAAGCAAAAACACAACTTTCATTTTTGATTATGAATTAGTCAGACCAATTATTTAACTGATATAAACATCTCATAAATACAATTTGACCGCATTCACAAAAAACGAAGTATAACGATTTTTTTGCTGCACCCGGTATATGGATTTCAAAGAAGATACCTAGGTCAGATTGAGTAATTCTAATACTATTATATTTGCTTATGCTTACTTAGTGCAACTCCATTAAAAAAATAATATAGAAGCTCGGTTTATTCAATGTATGGACAATAGGGGACGTCACCTGTCTCATATGATTTTCAAAACTATGTAAAACAAAACTTTGAAAGAGTACTATTATTATATACCAAAAAAAACTTTTCTGATTTATAAAACTAGTTTTCTTGCCTATTGTAAAACGAAGGTTATGGCGTCGCACACCGACATGTGTGTTATTTTTTATGAAAGCACTTACAACAAAGGACTGGCTTGATATATATATATATATATATATATAAATTACTTTATGGGAAGTAAAAATTTGTAATTTATAAAAAACATATACCTCTATACGTGTATTCAGCTCTATTTTTATAGTTTTAATAAATAACAGAAATGAACGATTTTAAATAAAAAAATTAAATTATTCAAGATGATTTTTTCAAATGAACTTCAAATTTAAAAAAAAATCTTTTTTTTTTTTTACATCCATAAGTTTCACAACATCTTCCTAATTTTGGTTTTATCTGGGAATGTCATTTATTGAACTTCTCAAATTTCCAATAGGATTTCAGGCTTCCGTATTGCCAAACACATCAAATTTTGAAAAAAGAGGTGAAAAATCCCATTGAAATTGATTTTTTGTAATTTGAGTCAAAAACAATCATCTTATTAAGAATTATAAATGAAATCATGTCTTTTATCTAAGATAGTACGACTACTTTGCAAAGGAAAATAACAATAAGTACAAATTCAGGCTCCTTTTTCTAAAATGCAATACTTTTTGAAAATTACAAAAATTGTTATACTTCTAAAACTATTATCAAAATTGTAAAAATTTAATTCATAAATACAATTAAGGGACACCTTAATTGTATTCCCAATCAAAATAGACACATTTTGCCTTAATGACCAGTTCCAGCTAGGCGCAGAACTTTGCACAACAGTTCTTTATAAAGCTCGCCTCTAAGTAGACTCCAACAGTTGAAACTAACATATTGTGGCCCTAAAAGCCATTTGGTATTGTCTTTTACACGCTTACAATCCCAATTATATGTCCAGTGTTTACTGCTGTTGTGTACCAAATTATCATACAATATTTTTATGCTATCGAAAAAAAAACAAATATTTAATTCAATAGCCATGGCAGAATTATTTATATATTTTAAGACACCAATTTTGATTTTCAATGTGGCATATTTTAGCAGAATTACATGACTTTGTAATTTTTATTAAAATTTTAGTTTATACTTTTTTTTTAATGCATTTCTAGACTTACTTGGAGGAGTTACATTATATCTCAGTTTACATATAGTTGCAAGAAAATCATGCGTCGGATGACTCCAAATATTGTTTTTATACGTCAGTGGTTTCTGTTCCGTTATTATTTGGCTTTTATTGTATAGACTACGAAAATGACGAAAAAATAACGACGCTTTTTTTTATCTTTTTCAAAAGAAACGTATCTTCATTATTCAATATCCTAGTTTTTTCTCGAATATTCAAGAAGTAATTATCAATTATGTATTATTTTGAATACATACTAAATTATCTAAAATACACATTCTTGTTTTAGAATATTGAAAAACCCTAAAGAATGTTTCTATAAGGATTTGAAGAGACGGGCTAAAGGTTTGAAGAATTATTTGTAAAAAAAAAAAGGTATAGACTGATCTAAGATTTACATACTAAAACTCAACACAAATAGGTCCCTGAAAACATAGAGAAATGTCAAAATATATCAAAAAATATTGAAAAAGCAGTTGTAGAAATTATCCATATTTTCAAGTCAATCAATTAATTTAATATATCTATAAATATATAGAATATTTCAATATCTGTACTTTATTAGTACAAAGAATATAGAATATTAACAAAAATGGGGGAGGGGGTAGAAAAGATAATATTTATTTGAGATTTTTTTATTGACATATGGACACGTTCAACATTAAAAGAGTTTGTTCAGAAGTAAGAAATCAATTTCCAAGAGAGTGTATGTAAACAACACATCATCCATCATCACTGCATTCATTAAGTATTAAATGTAGAAATCAATAAAAAATCATTAAGGGAAATCATTTTGGATGGTTGATTCCATCTAAGGAGCATAATTAGGTGATTAATTTCTAATAAGGAAAAATAATTAAAATAAGCGGAAAGTCGGAGTTAACACTTTATCACAAAGCAAGCTCACCACAAGGAAAGTTCAGCCCAAGACAAGTTTCTCTCGAGGAACTAACACATTTTTACATAATCTAAATTATAATTATTAGAGAAATAAATTGAGTTTGTTGCACTCTACATGAGTAATAAATCTATATTCAATTTAGGAAAATAAAAATAAAATAAAGTTATGTAGGAAATTTGTTGAGATCGGTGGTTATACGGTTAAATAAAGTTTTTCGACCAGCTTTCGTTTACGTTTATATTTCAATTAGGAACTTTTTTACTAAGATAATTATTGAATTATTAAATCTTTGTATTAAAAAGAGAACAAACTACTACATCCAAATTGATTTTTTTCATTAGAAATAATCCAAATTTTTAAAACATGGATAATAATTACCATATTTATAGTCCAATTTTTAGTTGTACTTTTTGTGAAAAAAAAATTGTATTTCAAATAAACTAAATATCTTTCTTTATATACTCCCAATTACATGTTCTAACAAAAGTAGTTATATACTACTCCTGTTCTATTTAGATAATTAGCTATATTTGTTACATTCTGGAATAATAATATTTTTGGACTCAACCCCAAAATGGATAGATATCTAGCATTACAAATAAAAAACTGGAACATTTTAAAAACTGAATCAGAAAAGTAATGACGTTTCATTAAATTTGATTGGATGAAGTTTTACTCCTTGTTTTAATTATTCCTAACTGGGGATTTGCAGTGCACCGTTTAGGGCTTTGCAGTGATTGAAAAAATATATATACCCAAATATATATACCTCTCCCCTCACCCAAAAAAAGACTCGTCTAAGTTAATATTTTTACAACCTTGTATATATGTTCTGTTTTCCTCATAATATGTTGCGGTGTGAATTGAATCTACATTTTATATTAATTTATTATACCAGCAGTACTTTTTATAAAACTTTGCATTTGAATGAGACCTGTCAAAAAAAGTATTTTTATGGTAACTTAACATTTTGAACCAAAAGGATCACGTGGATGCCGTTTCACAACATTTATTTTATAGCATTGAAGAAAGTTATTACATTTTAATTCAATTTTCTCCAACTCCCTTCAATTCTTGGCTATAGCTCTTTTTTCCATTATTAATGCAAATTTATGATCAAAAGTACGCATATAACCATCTTTGGAAATTATAATACTTCTTGGAAAATTTCAGCTCGCTCAAAGTTTATTGAAATAAAAAAGTATTGCTAGTGAACAAACTAACATTCTTTTCTACATAAAGGTTTTTTTAGAGACGATAGAAATAAAAACATTGGTCACTCGGGCTCTTTAGGAAAGCAGTTCCCTCTTTTTTTATTCATGGCCATTTATTGTATTAGTCTTTACTCAAGTCATTACACGAAAGAGATAGATAAAAAATTTAATAAAAAAGCAGTTTGACAACTTTTAGAAGAAATTTTGAATCATTTCCTAAATATTTATATATATTGAGCTAGAAACAGACAAACTGATTTATTTATTTTTATGTATTATTTTCTCTAAAAGCGGGATTTACAATACGATGCAAGGAAAGTAGTTGCATAGCAAAGCTTTATCAGGCGTCATCAAAATCCACATGTAATTTATGGGTACTTTCACCTTATAGCTAACTAAATGCGCATATACATTTATATTTTTTTACATCAACTCTCAGTTACTTCCCTTTCAATCCTAACACGAGAACTTTCAAACAGATATTTTCCCAATATTAAACTGTATTTACTCTTTGTGGTTATTGAACATGATACCTTCGATGTATATGCATCAGTTAACTAATTGACTAATGTTTCACCTCTCCTTACGATGTATACCAAATAAAATAAGAGAAGGAGTCATTTGTCCCTGGGGTGGAGGAATACGCACAAGGAAGTAATGAAAGATTAAACATATATCTATATATTCAATGAGACGTGTAGTCGGTGTCACCATGTACAAATGCAACACATTCCTTGGCCTCATTATTTTTGAACATAAGTTATGGGCTTGACGAAGCCTACAAAAGAATGCGGCATGCGACTTTACCTTACGTCGAATTGTCAACTCGCCCTTTTTGTCACTTTACGTTCTGTTATACTAATTGTATATTTTTAAATCAAATTTTGCATGCACTACGAATATGAGAAACATTTCTTGGTTTTTGTAACTTAGTTGTTGCTCGTATACGGATTTTAAACTCACCCAAATATAACTAAATATATGTAGCAAAGCCTCAATTTGTAATTCTTGCCATGAAATATCTTCCTCTGGTGTGTATCACTGAAATAAAATATTGAAAGTTAGGAATTCATTTATAAAATATGTTACAGGCAAGAATAAATGGTTTGTTTAAAAAAAATATATTTATGATTAATTAAAGCAAGGAATACTCTTTTAATTAGTTTTAATACTATCTGGAGAAGCATCAGCTCCAACCAAGTAACCTGCTGTGGTGAAAATCATAATTTTTGATGATAAATTCCACTTGGTGAACTCATTTGAACTGTCTAAAGACTATAATATTTGTCATAGTTGTAATTTTATAACAACACGTTTAAGCAACTCTTCCATTTTGGGATAAAATTTACAATCCAAAAAATTCCATGAGTAAATGAATGTAACTCTGCTGACTAGCCATAATTATAAGTTAATGGTAATTAAATGTACTTAATTACTAAAAATTATATTATTATGGTCCTTTTAAGTTAATGTATGGGGATTTAGAAAAAAAAGATTGGAAAATCGAGCTTGTGGTCCTCCAGAAAGTATTAGAACTCATTATTGGTTCTGTACATGGAGCACTCACACTTTTTTACCTTCTTTTTTTTTTTTTTTTTGAACAACTAAGGACTTTTTTATATTAGTTAAGTGAGTATTAGGGATATCTTTACTATTTAATAGGACTTCGAGCTATATTTATCAAGTTCTAGGGTATTGATATGATAATAAAGTATAGGAATCAATAGTTAACTAAAAGCACAGTGTAAATTTTTATGGATTACTCTGTACATGGAACAAGTACTCTTTTATTGACCATCCTAAGGTTAATTTTTCTTTTAAAAAAATAGTTATAAAATCAAGGAGAAAATTACTTCAAACAATTCTGTAATGACTGTCCTAAGGAATAACAATATTTTTTTTCATTTTCTTTTTATAGCCAACAGGCATACTTTTATTTATATATCTGAGAAACAAAAACAAACATTCTAACTGAATTTAACACAATCCTTACACATTTCTTACATGGGTTAAAAAAAATAATAACAAGAATAATGACAATAAAAATCACAGCTTTTTCATTTTTTTTTCTTCATACAAATTTTTGACTTGTTAAAAGTGGATTGCCTCATCAAAAAACAACTACAGCCACGGGATTTTTACCACATGACATACATAGTTTTAGAGGTGTTATATGTTGACAGCCATTCATTTTATGTTCAATCAGCAAGAAAAGTCAGTTATTTTTAATTTTTTTAAACTGTATTTCTAAACAAATATTCAAAAATCTCGATTTAAAAAAAAAAATTGAACCTTTTTAATAAGAATATATTTTTTGTTCCTAGCAATGAACAAATTTTCTGATATCAAAAATCAGAAAATTATCACCACGCCTTAACTGAGCGGGTGTTTATCTAGGTATAAGAGATATTTTCTTTAATTCAATTTCCTCTGTCATATATTTGAACAAAGGTCCTGAATCTTTTTTGTCCAAAGGACAAGTTTCATCATAAATTTTTTATATTGAAGATAGGTATTTATTTATGTTTGTCTTAATTGTTAATAGTGCAATGATCATATTTCGAATGTAGGGTTGTCAATACTATGGAAGGACCATTTCCAAAAGTTTTTTCTACATAAAATATTTTTGTAGATTATATAACAAAGGGTGCGACCCTGTAATTTTCTCCAAAACCAATCATTTGTTTTTAATAAAAATCAATGCCAAATGAAGTCTGAATAAAATTTTTAATAAGGCTTTCATCTTGATGAGAATCTCCTATTACAGAGTTCCTTCCAGATCCTGGACATGTGCTGGGATTTTGCGTTTTAGTTGTCGGTTGGTCGTTGTAATGAAACCTCGAATCAAAATTAGGGAAGATAAATTTATAACTGAATTATACTGCCCCCCCCCCTCTGTACACAAACTGACTCTTGGTCTAAAAGCCAACTTGCATCTTAATTCAATCCATGTTTTCTGAACAAAATATGAGATATCCATAACAATTTTGCATCTCCTACTGCTTCAAACCCCCCTATTTATGTTATATTTCAAAAATAAAACATTTTACAAATCATTTACTTGAGACACATTTACAATCTCTTGTGAGAGGAAAACACATTTACTAGTTGAATTTTCCTCTTTTGTCAATGGGAAATATTGAAGAGGTCAATCAACAGAGGATTATCGATCATTTCTGTTCCTAATTGAAATCTTCAGCCATCGCTAAGATTGTGGGAATTCACTGAAGGATATTTTCCCAGACTGTGCCCCAGTATGAGGCCAAATGAAGCGTTGAACTACTTCTTCGGGGGTCCTCCTTGACTTCATGAAGAGGATACCATCCAACTGGTTCAGCATTAGGATCAGAATAGGGGCTGAGGAATACCTCTAAGTGATGAGGACAAAGGTGAAGTCCTGGCTAGAGACTAAATAACCATCCTGTCAGCCACCCAGCAAAAAAGACACAAAATTGGCTTTCTAAAAACCTGGTAGAGTTGTGGTAGGATAAAATGTCCCTCCCCCCCCTCGACCTCTGTGGGCCCATTGACATGGAGAAAGGAAGGGTTCCCTATACATATGTAAATGCCCTGAAGGCTGATGTGGATCGGAAGTGGGAGACCATGTCCAATGAATTAGTCCAGATAGTGTGCTCTGGCTTCAATAAGATCTTGCAGCAGTGTGTTTCAGGCCAATGGTGACCATTTTGAGAAATAAGATTTATAATCCTTAGTAAATTTTCATATAAAATTTCAATTTTCGTATCTGTCACACTCCGAGAAATCCCTGAGAAAAGGTTTCTCAGGATCCCGATATAGAAAACTTTGTACCTGTATATTTCTATGAATATGACAGTCGCCATAATCTTTATAACCGATTCCTATATTCAAACGTATACCAACCAGAAAGAAATTGACTAATCTGGCTGAAAGTTGGGGTGTGTTCTTCCAAGAGATGTTACTACCTAAACATAACCTACCACACAATTTTCTATGTGAAATGGAAATGTTTGCATCATATTATAAAATTGAAACCTTATACGTGTTACAAGTTCAGGATTTGCTGTCAATGTAAAGTTCAATTTCCATTTATTTTTTCTATTTAACTTTTATTTATAATTTACAAAATTTAATAAATAACAAATGTAAAGTTGTATGAAAAGGTTCCTAAATTGCAAGGGTAGACGACTGATTGATGATTGAGTTATGTGAATTCTTTTTATTCCAACTTCCGTTATTAGTTGATCTATAACTAGTGTTTTAGAAAATATAACCTACCAGTGTACTTAAAGCAAAGAAACCGGAAATGAACATAGTAACCCAGACTCTTTGAAATATAGTTGGAAAAAGAGCTGTCTTGACGTTTTATTAAATTAACTGGAAGCTACTCTGAGAGGGTAAAGAAGGAAATCAATACAAATCTGAGTCTGTATCAAGCTAGAACCCAAATAAGAATTACTTCTTTGCCGATCCTCAATTCTACTCCAAGTCCTCCAACAAGGAAATATAAAAATAACTCTTAAATAAATTATAAGTGTTATAATTTGTATACTTCGATCCTAACTCCTCAAGAATAAAAAAGCATCCTTGTAAAATATAAAAAAATACTGTACAGGTGACAAATACAAAAAAGTCTCAGGATCATCTAAGGTTTAATGTTTAACACGTATATATCGATAACATAAAGCCCCCCCCCCCCATACACACACACACTTTTTAATGACAGTAGAATATTTGTATGCTATAAAAAATATACTACAAACTTCCATATTAAAACCAAAAACGGACATTCAGCAAAAGCATGGACCACTGAATTTATTGTCTTAGCAATAATCATTAAATACTATTGAAGCCGTAGCCACATAAAATTTGGCAATGAATTTCCTTGTCAACGGCAAAAACATTATTATTTGAATTAATTATATAGCGCGTTCATTCGTCCTTTTATACTTAAAATACGGAGATATTTCCTACAAGCAATGATTAAATGAATCAATAGGCTAAGAAGTCAACAGATAGGGTGTTGCTGTTTTCCTTGGCAAAGTAAAGAATAGCTTCCCTTTTGGGAAAGTATCGTTATTGTTTAAGATCATGAATCAAAATTATATTATTCTCTGATACATTTTTATGTGGTTTTACGATTATTAAGCTCGAGTCATAAACCACATCGTTCATCCAAGGAATTCTATGAGATGCGTCAATAAAAGAAGAAAATGGAGCCACCTGATAATTTAAGACTCCAAAATCCAGCTCTAGGAAATACTAGACCTCCAACCAAGATCCGTGTTCAAGTAAGTTACGAAAAATCTTTTCGTAAACTTTAGGCAAGATAGTAGAACACCTGTCATGTCCAGCTCAAAGTTGCTCCTATTTAATGAAGGAATATATGATTCATAAAATAACTTTTGAAGCAATTTTTTTCATATCTAATCAAATACACTCTTATTATCAGAGACAAGGCAGCTTTATACAAGATCTATATAAATACTTGTGTATTATATAAGTCAATAAGCTTTCTAGTATTATATAAGATTGAACTTGGGTGTAAGATATCCGAGTCAACTTACCAATTGGTAGCAATACAATTTTATTTTTGCTCACTACAAGACCAGAATTTATCTCAAACTTCTCCTAGAATTTAAAAGATAACTTCGACCCTTCTAATGAGTTGCTCTTTCTGATTTAGCCTCTACTATAAGAGTCACATCATCTAGATACAGGTCAATTATTTTACCACTGGATTAATTTCAGTTATTAATTTTTAGAGAATTTATCAGGTAATCTAAAGATAGATAAAGTAGTTCTCAAAAAATTTCTCAACTTTTGTTAAGTTCATTTTTTATTCGGGTGGGAGTAATATTTGAATCCAACAATGTTCTTATTTTCATTTACCACTATTCATGTTTAAAAATTTCTTTGAATCTTTCTATGAGATTAAAAAACCATATTCATTTTTGTTTTGCACGATATGAAGGGAAATTGTTAGATAAGCATTTAAACTCCAAAATAAAAATAAATTATAACTCTGCCACAAAAGTTTATCTTTTTCATATCAAATAAATAATATATTTATGTATCAAGGAAGGCTTACACAAAGGTGAGTATAGGTAAGTGAAATCAAACCCTTCAACAAAACACGCTTAAACCATACAAGCCCACAACATTCAATTGTCACACCACGAGATATATGTGAAGCAAAGTACAAGTGTATTCATATTCCTTTATTTGCTAATTGATTATTACAATTTAAAAATAAGTAAAAACGCTTTAATTTAAAGTAAATAATTGTTGTTTTATATAATACATATAATAAAATAAAAAATAGAATACAGAAATAAATTCTACAACTAAAATGTCCTTAAAATTTAGTTGTCATTATACACCCAACGTGACTACAAGCCTTATTAATAGGAAATTCCTCATGTACATACTTATTCCTCATATACGGATGCCATTTAAAGATATCAATTGCTTACATCCCTCACAATATACCTCATGATAATGAAAAGAAATAATTAAAAATGAGGGTTTCTTTAATGCACAAATCAAGGGATCATATTGTGTATGTACTTGTTGAAAGTGAATATTTTATAAAGGTAACTTACTTTTTGTCTTCTTTTTTATTCGAAGGATTTAACTTAACGACGAAGTAGGAAATAAATAAGAGTTAGAATAAAAACCCAGTAACATGAAATATATTCCTTTAATGATGATTGTTAAAGTATTTAGTACGCCTCTCGATATTGTTTTTTGTAAAAAATATGGGCTCTTGTTCTTGAAGCTAAAAATACTCTACTGAGAGAGGATTTTTGTAGTATAAGAGCGTCAATGTTTGAGCTTTTTTTTATCTTTTTAGTGGTTATGAGGGGGAGGTACATTGGGGGCGCTGTGTCTTTTTTTTTTTTCCTATTCCTTCTTCTACCTCTTCATTTTTTTCCAAAATCTTCCTTGAAAAATATATTATACTAGGGAGAGAAAAAAATACGGAGGGGAAGAAGAGAAAGGAGACTGTGGATGAATAATAAAGAATATCTACAGATGGTTACCTTTATGCATAGAGTTGTAAAAATAAATGACCTTAGACGAGTGCGAGACTTTATCTAGTTGTCAATCTGAAGAGTGCTTAGTATTTTCCACATCTGTTTACAGTGGATGAGGAGATTATATTTGACAAAATCATAGATTTTGCTTATAAATTTGTTTTTATTAAGAAATATCTTCTGCATTAGATGCACAAAATTGCATTTGAAAATAGGGAGTAGAACTGACTTGACGAAAGACTTTCTGAAGCGCATCTAGGAATTTTCTTTTCCACCTCCCCCTGTATTAATTATGGGGTTCATTTTTATTTTGCAACACCTTTGCTGCAAAAGTTGTCATATTTATGAAAACTACTCCATTTCCTTTTCAACACAAAAAACGATATTTGAATTGCATTTATGGTTTTTTATTCAAAATTGAATTAAATGAAAGGGGATTTTTAGGTTGAAAATGGTACAAATAGTTGTTATGTCGCAAGAGTGCGTAAATTTTAGTATGATCTTATGTAAATATGTATTCCTAACAATATTTTAACACCAGAGAAACTACAAAAGCCTGCCGCTCTTTCTCAGATGAGCAAATCAAAATTTTATTATTAAGTAATTTTTGGGTATATTTATAGTTTTTTGTCTCTGATGAAGTCATAGATGTATGTATTCGAATGCAGCAGATTCTGATTGTAGTCTTCTTGGTTAGTTTTTGACAGAGTTACGTGTGAATGAATCGTAGGTATTTGTTATTCTGCTCTAAGCTACTCTTAAAAAACACCCGTTTCATTCAATCAGTTTGACTGATGTTAACCCAACTATCCTCACAGAAGCTATTAAGGACAGGCAAAAAAATTTAATGCAAAAGTAACGTATAGATCTTTTTTGTTTGTTTTTGTACACTCTAAGAAGAGCCCCAGTCTCTTGAGAACCTCGCAGAATGCATTCCTGTGACGATCTTCATCATAAGGTGCCGTTTCTTACGTTTGATTTAAACAATACCCTTAGTTGTAGTTGGTGATTTATCTTTGGTGTATTCATCAGACAGTGGAGGTGGAACTTGGCTTGTAGGTACCATATTTAGGAGGTTAAAACTTAGTTGGGACCTTTCCCTGACACCTCGATCTCTTACTCCAGCAATCACTCGAAAAGCTAGTTAGTCTACTTTCGGATCGAACTAAAAACCAGACTGTTTCCTCACTCACTCCCTAAGGTCACCAACAATCAATGTAGGATAGTCTCATGAGCCTCATTAAATGATAATTAACTCCTGCAGCTCAAAGCGTGTAATGTGGTCACAGTTTGTAACTCAAGTTCCTGACGTCTGCCACGAGCCAACCCTATGACACAAACAGTTATTATCTACATATATCTATATCTTTGACACACTAAGTATTTTTTTGCATAGTAGGATAAAACAATAAATACAAAAAGATAAATTCAATTTAAAATGTTAAAAATATGGTATTTGACTATTGAAACTTTTTAATACCTACTTTTTTCATCAGTACACACTAGACTTGATTCTATTTTTATAATTTATATTTTCATTGACAAAAATTAATATCCTCCATTTTGATTATATTTTGATAGGGTCTTGAAACTATGTTGTCCTCCATTTGTCTGGATTTAATATCCTCACAGGAATAGGAAGATGGTTAATTGCCACAAAGAAACGAGTTGGTTCACACATAGAGTCACAAAATATGCATAATATATATGTAAGCTAATATAGTATTTAGATAAATTATATTTCATTTTTACAAATGTAGGCATACTTTCATGGCTTGATTTATTACTCTAGTACAATCATTGATCAAATTACAAGCTTAAATATAAATTTTGTTCAGCCCATTTTGATGAAGAAATGGATTTTGTATAAATCCCAATGATTTTTTTTGTTTTTGTAACGTATCGTAGTAGGAGTTCCCAATGCCTTGCAATCTACGTATTAAGATTTGAAGAATTGTGATTGTCAAGCTTGCTTATCTCTTTGTGTCAAATTTATCATTGGTGAAATGAAATGGTAAACATTCCAGAACCAAGCCTATAATGGGATATATAACTAAAGAGAATTAGCATTGCCTTTTGTATTATCTATGGTAAAAAATGATTAGACGAAAACCTAGAAAGGTAAAAACAGAAGAAGTCAAAAATGTCACAAAGCAAAAGCGTTTCAAAGCAAATACATACAAGGTGGATACGTTCCAGTAAAAAATGTTCTAGACGAATCCTCCAGAAATGTTCGACCCTGCAAGCACCTATATCACTCTAAAAGCTTATCTTTTCGTTTTAAATAGTTTCATAAAGTCATATCTATATTCAGGTTAGTCATGAAGGTTATAACCATCTTTTTTATTCAGATCTACCTTTATTATGCTTGTCCATGTACATTGACTCCCATTCCATCTTTTGAATCATCTAAAAACACTCATAATCCAACATTTCTTCGTACCCACTAGTCGCAAACCACCACAAGAACTTTTCCCAGGAAGTCTAGTTACATGACAATGTATCTTGACTTTCACATCAAAGATTATTTTCACTTCTCTTCATCGATTATTTTTTTCTTTTTCTTCAGTATATGGAGCAAAACACATTAAATGACTTATCTTTGACACGATCATTTGATTCCATATAAGTACTCTTCCAGGCAAATTCAAACGGTAATTTTGAAAGTGAAAACACATTTGTTTGATTCTACTTTCAATTTTCTCAAAGTTTAGGTGACTTGATCTCCGAACCTTTATACCTAATAGTTTAGTATGAGTAGTCTTTCCGTTTCTTTTCCCATAGTGATCACTTAAGTCTTCTTTGTATTTATTTGTAATCCACTTTTTCTTCCAAAGCCTTCTAGAATTTCTATTAATTATATAATTTATGTTTCTTTTTATTGCAAAGGTTTTTGTTTCCGTCTTCACATTCATGTATCTAACCAATATCCCACAAATTTGGTCACTAATATATATTGTTTCAATTTCTAGTCCAATTATGAACAGATAAGCAGAAAAAGGGTCTACTTATCTGCAAAACGTAAGATCTTGAAATGTCTCTCGACTTTTGACAAAGTTACAAGATTACACTCTCGAAATCAATGTCACACATACCGTATAAAAATGTATCCCAAATTCTTACATTTCAATGATTTGATTATGTGAATGTGTGAAACCGAGTCAAATGCTTTTTCAAATTCGATTGCTATCCCAGTAGCTTATTTTTTCTCCACAGACTCCTCACTGCGTCTTTTATATGTGTACAGAGGACAAACTCTTCCAATTTTGATACGTAATTTTGCTTAAAACCATTCTGTAACTTTCAATGATAATTTTCGTTATAATTTTATAACTACTATTTAAAGGAGTAATCTTTCTAAGATTTGTATCTACATGGGATCTTTTTTCATTTAAATATATTAAAGTTTCCAGTAAATGTTGGAAAGTGTCCTTTCTTAAAATATTATTCAGTTCATTATTAGAGCTATAAAATATCTAAAGGTATTGTAAAACTCCATATGAACCCCTCAAATTACAAGTGACTTATTCTTTTTTTCATAATTTTTCAAAATCTCCTCCGTGCCAATTTGGGTATCAATAATTTTTTTAAATTCAGGATTCCATCACTAGCCATATAATAAGTTATATTTCCAATAAAATCTGATGTATTGAACTTACATTACAGGGGCAAAGTATCTTCATTACAATTTCTACACTTATAAAGGCTTTCGTAGTAATCTTTCAGATTTGGAGCAATTTCTTTTGCGTCTTCAATGATCCTACTTTGTTAATTGAACATAATCTTTGAATATTTATCCTCTTATCTTACATTCTCCATTCTTTGAAGAACTCTCTAGACCTTTAAGTATTCTGTTCTGTTATTAAACCTACGTTGGATTATCTTCCCTCAAGTGTATTCTCCAACCAAGTCCTCAACTTCTTTATATAATTCTATTCCGACCTTTTGCCTATATATGATCCTTTCAAAACACAAAAGTCGATATTTCCTCTTTTCTTCGAACTTTGATTTCTAAGAAAATCTTTACAATGATTAATTACTTAATATTCCAGTATTTTTGTTGCAGGTCGGATTGTGTTAATTAATCTACAAAATTGGGACACGCAGTTTTTAAAAATAAACACACCATACACTAATTGTGAGGATGGATATCGAGAATAGATGGTAAGTACTAGCTTAAAAGGTATTCCTTCTGCTTCAAATATAAATAGGAATATTTATTTTTAATAGTTTTTATTATTTTCTAACAGGATCCTGATATTTCCTAGGAAATGAGAAACTCTAATTTACAAATATATTTATATAGATGTGGATTTCATCTAATTTCATATTTAAGAGCAATAACCCATCATAGTTGGGTTTTTTTTCGTTTGTTAATCTTTTAAACAGAATAAAATCAAATAAAGAAAATATTATTTTCTATTTTTTTCGGCAAACGCATAATTATTAGTTAATTACTTCATACTTTATCAAGTTATTATTTAGAGCTAATACAGTGGTTCTTAATCGAGGATGGGGAACATTTGATTTATCTTTTGATCTGATTAATAAAAATCACAGATTCCATAGAAATCAAGTAGCTATGCAGTACGACTATACACAAGAGTTATTCAGCCAATAGTTGACTCTTATTCGTACAATTATTTTTTTATAAATTCGGCATTCAATTATTTGGAGCAAGGAAATATTTATATAGGTTGTTGGTTGTTTTTTATCAACTAATAATGCTAATATATATATAGTCAGTAATTTTTATTTAGCATATTAACACTATCAAATACATATCAATAAATAGTGAAGATATAAACAAGATTACCAGAAAAGTATAAAATGTCTTGTAAAAATCTAAACAGATTTTTTTATTTTCCAATGCTGCTATCATTATTATTTCATTCTTGAGGAGAGAACATCTAAGTATAACGAAATAACTAGTGCATTTGCTCATGAATGATAGAGAGTAACAATGAGGGGTTTCTCCTTGGGAGTTATAAGTGTAAGTCCTTTCTGGACTCGGATTGGATTTGAGGATCGACAACGGAGTATTTCCAATCCGTACCTATGTTTTTGCTATGTACGGAGTTGGATTTATAATTTTATGTATTTCTTGTACGTGAAATACGAAAAATAACACTGAGGATTTGTTGTGGAGAAATAGGTGTAAGTTCTTGTTGGACTCGGAGTAGAATTTGGGATCCCTATTGTTGTCATTTCTGTGTATATCATTGCTAGAAACTACTCATCTTTAAAAAAATTCTTCAAAATTGTCTGGCTAACTACGTTCTTTTTTGGTTTCTTTTATTTTTACATACCGCTGGATAATGTAATTTTCATCTTTCCCATAGAGTACTTTTTGTTCAGAAAAACTTAATACAAATGTTAAAAAGTTAAATAAAATGAAAAACCAATGAATAACCGTAGAAGAAAAACTGACAAACCTGTCAACTGATGCTACATAGACACAACAATTTTTGATATAAAGTACCCAAACCAAACAAGGCAATGCTCAAATTAATGCCATATTGGCACATATAATAAGTGAAGGCAATTGTATAAAAATGTCTACCAAATGCGATCAAGACTGTCTAGAACTTAAGATGAGAAGACTACAGAAATTGGAACTAAATTGCTCCACGTGGAAGACTCAGAGGAAAAAACAGAGAAAAATTGCATGTAAGAAGGATTTTTTTTTATTTTAAATTAACTAAAATGATGAAACAAGGGAAGAATCATATAATGACATCCAAAGATGAAGACTAAATAATTTACAAATACTGAGTGCAAATGTTCTTAGAATTTCGTACTTTGTGACTTTCTTAATGTTCAAAAGTATTCTAAGATAGTAGCCCTCTCAGATACGGTGATAATGAATAATTCATGTTCCAACGAATTAAATCAAACGTATAATATTTGTTAAACTAAAACATGCAAGGGAAATTGGAGTCACCCATGTCGAGGGGTTGCCTTACTGGTACTCAAAGGCATACTTCCAGGAAAATGGAAGAAAAAAGGATACAGCAATATAATGGAAGCGAGAATCAATACCTTTAATATTATAAAATCATTATATGACCATTTCAAAATGTCTTAAAGAAAGAAAACAACTTAAATTTAATTATTGGAAACTTTCATGTTTCCAAAGAAGGAAAAGAGGAAAGAAAAAACTGACACGTAAAGACATCTCTCTTTGAATCCTGGATACAAAACAAGAATAACAATGTGTCAGTCCTTACTTATTTGGTCCTGTCAGTCCTGTTTTAGGAACGGCCCTAACAGTTCTTGGGACCGTTTTTTAAGACCGTCAGTCCTTCTGGCTGTCAGTACTATAATTGATTAAAAAAGAATAAATATAGTTTAGTCACGTCATAAAGGAAAAACCGAACTTTATAAATTTAGGAATTATATGCAGGACTGAAATGAATGGATGTTTTTAGGTATTTGAGTAAAGTTTGGTTTTCCAATCCAGTTCCATCTCTATTTAAGCATTCCAAATGGATTTTTACTTTGATAATTTTGCTCCTATTTCTCATTCTTGCCGCTATTGATAGACTCACTAAACAATACTAATATAACCTAATATAACCAATTCTCCTGTCAAGACAATATATGCAACCTCATTGCTTTTGCAACAACTCTTGACAATATAGGCTCTACATTTTATATTCTAGGACAATATGACTTAGATTAAAATCATTTAAATGAGCAGAAGTTGGGCAATTATCTAACAAGGAATATTACAATATACAAAGAAATGTACAAATTGTTTTAATTTTTCAAATTGTACCAGGTAGAACATAATTTCTTTAGAAAATTTGACCTCGTAGGGTTATCGTTTTAATTGAGTATAACATGTTTGCTATGCAGCAAGCATTGTGGAGAGCTCTACAGGGTTACCGAGATAAGCCTGGACAAAATTCAAAAGTTTCTTTCTAAAATTGTGGAAAACAATTATTTGTTTGACATTTGTGTATTATTTTATTCAATGTGACTACCCTCAGCGGCAATCACTTTCTCAATCCTACCTCTGAAGCCCTTGGAGGCATTCTCCACATCTGATGCCGATATCCTCACCCACAGCTTCTTCATGGTTGCCTTCAGACTGTCCACGCTGTTGTGGTGCATTGAGCAGACCTCCCCTTCCAACTTTCCCTGGAAGAAATAATCCAACAGATTGCAATCGAAAGAGTTGAATGGTCAGGTCTTGCGGGGCCAAAAATCGTAAAATTTGGTCCTGTTGAACTCTTGGATGATCTTGGACGTGTGGCAGGGAGCAGAGTCATGTTGCCACACGTAGGGCTCAAGGATGTTTTCCTGCACCCATGGAAGCACAGTGGAACTTAAGCACTCCATATGCACAGTAGAATTGACCTTTTCTCCCTTCTTGAAAAAGAAAGTGGCATGACTTTCCCTGTGCTGGTGACGATGTCCAAGACCATGATGGAGCTGGTGCTCTAGAACGTGAAGAGCTATCTGTCATTTTGAGAGTTCCTTTTACGTTCAATAGTGAATATTTACTCATCTAAGAAAATGATGGTGTGACCTGCATTGGACGTCTTGAGCCTAGAGAGCAGAGTCTTACAATGTGCCAACCTGACCTAATTCTGTTTCTCAGTCAACAGATGACGCACAAACAACTTGTAGGAGATTATACCAAGCTCTCTCAATGCCTTTTGGATGGTACTACGAGTCACACCCTGCCTCCTAGCCAGAGTTGGCTGATTCAAGGATGGATCATCGGGTTTGGTCCTCTTCAACCCTGCCAAAAACCTAGGAGTGACTTTATGAATTTTGTCCGGATTTATCTAGGCAGCACTGTAGGTTTGGTTTTTTTTTTTTTTTTTCATTTCAGAATTACCTCACCCAGATAGAGGAGTATGAGCAAGATAAATTCGTTATTGTCCTTGTAGTGACAAGAATATTATAGCTATCTTCTTCTTTTTCTTCATACCTAAATATGAAGGGGTGAAGAAGAAAGGAAAAAAGTTTTTGTATTCTCCCGTTAAAAGGCGTATCTTTCTCATGTTGAACACCTATGCCAATGAATTACATTTTATCATTAACCAATTTATATATATATATATATTTTTAACCTGAAACCTTTTTGTTTTATAAAACCTATTTATAATTAATATTCTCAGTAAATTTATATTTTTAAGGTAGAATTAAAAGTAGAAAGACTACATGTTTAATGATAAATTTGGTGTTTATACCAATCTGATTTTATTTAAAGCAGATACCTTTTCTAGCAATAAACAATTCAATTCATTCCATAATTGGAATAAAAGTTAGATCTTAGTGCTTTTAATACCTTAAGATCTACATCCCCACTTGAATAGGCAAACTCCAAAAATTTTGCTTGCAATGTAAAACTATATTTTTTTTGTGTTTTTTTTTCTTTTCTTATTCTATGAATTGAAAATTTTTCCGTAGGATAATATTTCAAGGCCTTTTTTAAATTTTTCAAATAAAGAAACTTGAGGAATTTTATATACTTTAATTTTTAATAAATCCCCAGAATATGTTCCTAATCTTTCTCCAATATCCAAAGTTTTCCGGTGTTTAATGGAGTTGTGTCATAAACCATTGCCCCAGCAAATCCTGTATATTTCCAATCACTCAATAAATGAAATGTAGTCTTATCAATTCTCTGTCCGAGTAGGTCAATAGTCGGGGAACCTGGGTAAATTACCCCAAATGGGGTGATTTAATTTTTTTTTTTTGAGGGAGGGGGGGGGGAGGGGGGTAATGCGAGTGTATGTTTTACGTGAGGGAAAGAAACCTGAATTTTACTACAAGTTCTTTTTGGGTAACACTAAAAAAAGTTACCCTATCCCTGGAGTATATTGGTTATTTTGTGTGATAGTGTAGGAAAAAACAAGTAATTTCACTCCTCTATTTCACGAAACAATTATGAATAATCTGTTTTCCAATCAAATGTGATTTTGTAGAGTTTCCAAGAGCTTTCTAATCCCTTTGCATTTTCATAATAGATTGGGGGTTTTCCAGGAACTGTTTCAATACAATATTTGTAGGCTTGAGCATTACTTTAATTTATCCTCTTTACGTCAGCGTTGCTTGGTTCGCTCAATAATGGCATTACTTTCATCAAGGCTGTGACTGAAACATTATTCCTGACGGTATTCTTTTTTCTTCTCACAAATTCTCAGACAACTTTCTCACATTTTGTAAATATAAAGTAGCTTCAAAAATTTTGTCTGTTGGTCCGAAGGTAAATGTTCTTTTGGTCTTCTTCAGACTGTTCAGCCTAATTTTCTTGTCATAGCTGGGGAAGAATTTTGTTTTTATTGATCGTTGGTATTTTTGCTTTATCATAGAAACATTGAATCTGATTTGCAACACGTTGAGCTGTTTCATTTTTCACTTTTTCGTTCACTGAAAGGAAATTTTCAACTTTAAGGGGTTGCACATTTGCTTAATTACTTACCAAAACTTCTTTATAGCTTGATATTTTTGATCCCTTAAGATATACATGCTCTTCACCATAACACTCTAATAAAATATCTTAGCACTTTGTATTTCCATTATGTACATACAGATTACTAGATCAACAATGCTAATAATCCTTTGTTATTGAAAAAATACACTTAAAAAAAACTCAGAACAAAGGATATTTTGCATAACAAAACTTATCGAAAATTAGAATGTGCCAAGACTAGATATTTGCCAGTTTTTGTGAAATTGCTAATTTAGCCTGAGTATATCAAAGCTCAATACTATGCAAATGACCAGCAAGATCAAAAGAGGATGGGGCATAGTAACTACCCTAATACATATAATCTAATACGCAACATTATCTGAATTTTGAAGTGCCTAATTTGCAATATGAGGTCCATTTATGTACAGACATACATACTAGGTATGTTCAAAAAGTAAAGTCACTTTTCAAATTTATTGGGCAACATAAATTGGGTCTGCTCGGTTTTTTTTTATGTTAGTACACTCGCTATAAACATATATGTACTGTTTTATCGAAATAATATGTTTAGTTTATTCATGAGAGGCATGACAGTTAAAAGATTTGGTGTGTTTGGCGATTTTTTAGCTAATGAAAAACATGGATCAAAGAATTTGAATCAAAATTTGTGAAAAAATGAAATTAAGTGCTCCAAAACACTTGAAATATTGAAAGTGGCATACGGTGAAACTCTTCAGTTAAAAAAAAATGTTTATAAGTGGTACAAATTCTTCCAAGATGGCCGGGAATATGTCAATGACGAGCCTTTCTCTGACACCCAAGCACGTCATCAACACATGAAAAATTTGAGTCGGGAAGAAAATGGTTTGTGAAAACCGCCAAATCACTATCGGAGAAGTTCCTGAGGATATTGACATATCAGTTGGCTTGTCCCATATAATTTTTTCAAACTTTTTGGGTATGGGACGAGTGTCAGCAAAGTTTGTTCCGAAACTATTCAATTTTGACCAAAACAATTGTCGTGTGAGCATCACTCCTGAGCTGTTGACAAAAGTCAATGATAATACTAATTTGCTCAAAGGGTGACGAATCACAGGTATATGGTTACGATATCGAAACCAAAGCCTGATGGAAAAAGCTGATATGAGCAAAGACCAAAAAAAGCGCGCCATGTTCGTTCAAATATCAAAGTTACAATCTCTTGGTTTTTTTTAGACTACCGTAGCGTAGTGCATCAGGAGGTCTTATCATATATGTGTGCGGTAAATGACGAGTATTCTCTTGAAGTTATGCACGGCTTGCGAGAAGAAATACAAAGAGAACGTCAGGAATTGTGAAAAAACGATCCGTGGCTCTTGCATCACGATAATGTCCCTTTTCACTCATCTTTGCCTTTCAGAGATTTTTTCCCAAAAATAAAAACCAACACAATCATGCCTCAGCCACAATATTCACTGGATATTCACCAATAAATATTGATGAATAAATAGATATTTTTTCCTAAAAATACAAAGTTAATTTACTTTTCGAACACTCCTGTAATATGGACAATACAAACATATTTAGCAAATAAACAGAGATTAATAAATACATGCATTTACTACTATATCAGTTGTGAATAAAATTTAATTTATTATTTGTAAATGTCAATTAATTTTTTCCATTTACGAAATATATTTTATTTTTAAATACAAATATAATATATTATATATGGATGAATATAGCCCATAGATCTACTGAAGAGTCGTCTTGTATTATATTTGTCGTCAATCAATTATTTTGAAAAAATATTTTGCTATTCAATAAACACAACAGTTACAAAAAGTTTTTTAATTTGCATGTAATGTAATACTTGAAATAAGAAGTTGTAAAGAAGAAGATAATTCCAACGTGTAAGGGCAAACACTTTAATGAATTTTGCCGCTATGTACTTATTGTTGTTTATTTTCATGTCTAAGAATTCAAATACTACAATTAAAACAAAGCAAAATTTTCAACAAGTATTCCTTATTTTAGAAAATACTAAATTAGCGAAATAAATTAATTTATCTATTCATGAAAAGAGTATGTTTACAATGCTTCTTGTCGAATTGCAAAAAATGACTCAGTTTGAAGACTTATGCTGAAAGAAAATAAAGTCCTATTATGAAATATTATTAAGATCTACTATTACACTTTATAATATTCTAAAATTATCGTAAATATCATGACCAATAAGGCAATGACGAATTAATCACAATATGGGACAACAGCAAAAGGGGTACTTGCTTAATGATTAGGTATGTATGTATATGTTATAGGCAATGCGAACATTAAGCCTTTTTCAAAATGCCCATCAGAGCGGGCAATGTGCAAAATGTCCGAGCAATCTATAAAATGAATAGAGTGGACAATGTTCATTTTAATTTCATTTACATTGTGAGGTGAAATGGTTGTGGTGGGCTATGATCCACCTATGGGACCAGGGATTCACTTGAACACCCGGACCACCACTCGCCTGAGCATATACAATCCATTTTGATATCCTATAATACACGGTTTATAATAACATAACTGTAAGTGAAACGCAGGTCAAAAATGTAGGTCATTAGACATCACCACCGCTTCATTGAGTATTAAGGATCTTTTCTAATAGCTAATGACATGCATTGGCCCACGGGTTGTACAAGTGAAAACCCATGACTCATAATCTCAGGAATCATATGTGAGAGCAAATAGAGAGAATCAAGACATTCTTATGATGTGGTAACATGACAACAAGACAAGTAAGTTGGCTGATGGACAGTGGTTTGTCCAGTATGCCAAGAATCACTGCTTTCTCTCCATAACAAGTACCTTAGCATTGCCCCCACCCCAAAGTCTCTCTGGATATACTTACATGCTGCACACACCATGTCAACGGGGATGGAGTCCCAGGCACCCACCAGTTTGGCGTTCTGATCCTCCTAATTCTTGCTAGGGGTCAAACAGGCTCTGTTCTCAAGAATGGATCACGTTGAGTATTCCATGACGCTTAGGTCGGGCTGGAGGGGGCCAGACTGTCTTGTTTTTGAAGCCACTCAAAGTACCCTCAAACCACCGTTTCGTCTCTCTGGATGTGTGGGAGGGGCCACCACCCTGTTGGAAGGTATATGGCTCAATATGGAAGTGCTACTGTTCCCAGGGAGTAAGACATTCCTCCATGATGTTGCTGCTGATGTACTCCTTGGTGTTGATTCTCACACAGCCTCTCCACAAACACCAAGGGGGGCATTCCTGTCTCAGTCCCCCCCGACACAAACCATCACAGACAGTGCCTTCTGCACTGCACTCTGTTGACTCCATAGTCACAGAGATTACCTTTTCTAGCCAGAATCCGACCATTTGGGGGTTAAAAACCTGTTGCACAGTGGAAAACTTATAATCACTCGACAAAATGTTGGGAGCCTAGCCAGTCTCAGCTTCTGAAGAATGACAATGCTCCTCTCAAGCCGTTTAGCCTTGACCGTACTTGACAGGTGCTGTTGCCTCTTCGATTGTAGGGATACATCCCAAGGTCATCTAGGATAAGGTCTCTCATTGTTGTTGAAATCCTTGGCCATCTTGGTGAGTTTTCTCCTGCGATTTCTTGCAATCCCCGCCTTGACGACTCCGGGCGTCCTATTTGACCATGGGTGCCTTATCTGGGTCTGTTCTTGATAGATTGAGACTCCTCGCACCTCTCATTATTTCTTTTGATGAGCATGGGGTTAACTTTCAGGCTCTTCAGGTTCCTCAAGGTAGCTGGTCGATATTTGCCCGTTAAGGACTCCTCGATTATAGCCTCTCTCTTGGCTTCTATTGTGGTTAACAAAACTGTTATTTTATTCAAAACTATGACGGATATTTTTCAAAGAAAAGGAAAAACAATAGGTAAAACAGTATTCCCCAAAAATATTTTCCTTGTATTTATGGTTCAGATATTATTTACTGTGTAGAAAATAAGCATTTAATCCCTTGCCACTTTTTTAGGATTTTGCAGAAAGAAAGAAAGGAAGGATCTATAATTGTTATGGTAGGTTAACATTCATAAACAGTGAAAGGCATTATATTAACAAAAAAATATGTTTAAAATATGAAAATGCTGTGTATAACTCCTAGAACAACATCCCATAATCAAAAATTGGTGTAGAAACATTATGTTTTGGGAGCGTTTCTCTGCTACGGAGAAAGGACAAACTTACCGCATTGAAGGGAGGATCTTGGACGACAAACTTAAATTGGTTATGAAATGAGTTCTACAGCATGATAATGACCCAACCCATAAAGGTTTAATAACAAGGGGGTGGGATGAAGAAGAAGCAACTTAGGGTCATGGTCTAGCTTGAATATAATTGAAAATCTCTATCAGAGGGAAAACTTGCAAAAGTAGTAGAAAATCAAGTACATACTTCCTCAATCGTACAGCATGTTGTTACATTAATTGCATTTCAGAACCTTTTCTCTGATAATGAACAGAAAAAACTAAGTCAAATCAATTGGTAAGAGTTAGTTTTTCACTAATTGTGGGGAATTTTTACAGGAGTTTACTAAGAGCTTATTCGAGTTTGCCTGATTCACGTTCAGAAGACCGATAGGAGTAAAAGATGTAGAAGAGCCAACAGTTGACAATGAAATATAGTTTATTTTCTTGTATTTTGATGTAATGATGTGTGGTATAAAACAAAATACAATGTATTGTCTATAATTAACTGTTTTTGTCATTTGACTCTTTCTGATTAAATGGGAATGAGCGGTAATATATCATATTTGCGGGCCCCAAGCAAACCTATAAACCAAATAGGGAAATGAAGACCCTTTGAATTGAATTAATAACAAGGTTAAATGATTAAGCAAATTTGTGATCTGCAGTATCTCAAAAGCAAACTCTTTCGTTGGGAAAAGGTTTTCAATCAATATAATTCCATTGAAAGTTGCCTTTGGTCCTCACAAAACCTTGAGAAACTCCCTAAAAATGTATTCAAAGGAATTGTTTTGAAAGTGAATTGTTGTCTATGTTCGCAAGGGATAATATTCTTTGGTACATGGAGCAATATGAATACGTTAAACTACTCCAAAAAATATGTTATCACTTTAGAAATTACTACCGTGTATTTGGATATCAAATTGGGACTTACAAATAAAAGTACTTGAATCCTGCAGTCTTTCAAAAATATATCTCTCCATTACTTAGTCTTATTATTTACCTCACCCTAATGTGTATTAAAAATATAGTATTACATAGTTATAGTATCTTATTTCTATCATTCCGACAATCATTTCAATATTAAATGAAAAGAAGTAGATATTATATATCTAATTAAAATATATCTACTTTAAAAGTTATATTTTGCGTTGCTTTTAGTTTGTCTGAGATATCTTTATCTTCATATGATTGATTTTTACAATTCTAAATGGATCAAATAAGAGACTGGAGTTGGGATATGTAAATATAATAATGTAAAAGATTAGGTATTTTTAGAACATGAATATTTTACATAAGAAAATGTCATAAAATTTTAATATATTAAAAACATTTGAGTAAACAGAGAGACAAATTTTTAAGTTTAGTTATACTTTTCATTTGCTTAGTTCGATCTTCATTAATTAAAGACGGAAAGACTTTAAGTTCTTCGGGAATTAGGGGAAAAAAAAGAGATCCGAAATAATTTAACCTTAATAAGAGATGCTCGATTTCTTATATATTTATATGGGTGTGCATGGTTAATAAAAATACAAGGTTATACGACTAATGTTTGACTTCCACCACGCTTTTTAATCCTTTTGCATCGACAGGGACACTGGTGTCCCATATTTTCATTCATAAGCCGTTGCATTATTTTTCATGTTATTTAAGATATTTTTAAATTATTAGAAAGAATAATAGTGGATCTCTAAAATTTGTAAAAAAATATTTTGTCATAGGACTTTGTATTCCTGCTATATAGTCTTCAAACTATGTCATTTTTGGAACTCGATAAAACAAGATTCTGCCTATCATATGGTTTTCATGCATGGATAATTTAATTTTCTTATTGTTTGTTTAATATTTGAGTAATTGTTAAAATTTTGCCATGTTTTAATGAAAAATGTAAATGTTACGGCAGTTTAATGTCCCTCTGGGTTTGAAAGGTAATTTTTTTTCTTTCATTTAGAATTAAATTTTTTTTACAGGATGAGACATGTATCTTTGGTTTTTGTCCTTTGACAGTATTCATATTAAAGTACTCTTTACTAGTAGACAGATTAGCAAGTAAAAGATATACTTACAAATAGTTGTAAATAGATACACAACTGTATATGAGAGAACAATAGAAAATTCAGAGTTGTTTACTTTTAACATATTGATCGGGACACCATTTTAACTCCTCGTTAAATTTTATAAGAAGATTTAAAAAAATGGACAAGATTTAAGGATCAAAATTTCAATATTTTTCAAATTTGCATATTTTATGTCACTACAGTTTTTGGTTTATATCTATGGCTTAAATGGTTATCTTATTAATTTTTACATGTTGGAATTGTTCATTAGGCAATAATGAATGATTAGAATAATTATTTTCGAGTATTTTTTTTCGTTTACTTCTTGTTGACTTTTGAACTGAATGGCACAGGTTTGGGGCAAGTTGATACATCTATGAACTTGCCCCTTAATATTCCATCAGGCTTTAGAAACATGGGTATTTTCCCCTTAAACTATGTATATCATTTTCACGTAGCTTCTGAAATTACTGAATGTGAAATGCCAACAAAGAGTAGAGCATGTTTGCCCGTCCATCTCTTTAGACAATTCTTGTAGTTTAATACAAAATGACAAATCGTCAACAATAAGTGAAGTATCTCCTAAAGTATTATGGCCAATACCTATAACTTAACAAATACCATTTAAAAAAGACGTTGGATGGTATCATTTTCTATTCTCACAAAAACACCCCCAAAATGTGAATAAAAAGGAATATTTATTATTTAAATTATGATTATTATCTATGAGCTAAGTGAAATATTTGTGTATTTGGAAATTAATATGAATAAAATTATTATCCTCTTTATAAAGCCATGACAGAGTATTTATTTACCAGGGTGTGCTATAACCTAATTATAGAGTAAATTCGAATACACTTGATAATGTTCATATTGTCAACATGTTGATTTTTCTTAACTGTTTCTTATCTTAATCAGTCATCAAATTACATGCATTAACTTACCCCATGACATGTATCAACTTACCCCTACCCCGAGGTTGACAAAATAGAAAAATAATAAGAATGAATTTCATATATATGTAAAAGTACATTTTGTTAGGTAACCCTTTTGGCTACAAGGTTGCAAAATATTAGCTAAAATAGATGGTTCTGAGCTTTTTGAGGACGTAAAAACCAAAATGTGTATTAATTTACCTCGCCTTCCCCTACTTTATAATTGAAGGTAGAGACGTTCATAAATGATAAGAAAACAAAGAACAAATTATTATTATTTTTATAGTAGCATTAGCACCAAATTTATAGCATTTTAGACGAAGCAGATGGTGCTGATGAAGAAGACATTGAGAATTATTAAATCATTTCGATACTTAAGTTTTATCTGATGAAGAGTTATCAATGAAACAAATGCTTCCTTGACTCCTGAAGCCAACATTCACGTCGTTGTTATGATATTTCGAATTTTCCCTTTGACGATAATATCAAAGATTATAAGAGCAATAAAGAATATAAAGTAAGGTTCACAAATTTTTTGTCCCACAGTTGTAAAGCTCTACAACAAAAGGTAGGGGGGTAATCACATGGATCAAAGAACTGATTCATACCACTAAGATTGACAAGTCATCAACACAATTTTATCTAAGAATTTTCTTTCATCTTCTATGTATATATAGCATGAGTAAATATATATATCGGTTATAACATTAATCCATTATCGCCTGTTGAATTCAGAGTTGTAATCGACAAGAGTTTGATTATATAATATGAAATGTGTAAGAGGGCAATGCAATCGTCTAGACCAATGAAAAGAAAAAATGTGTTTGTTATAATGGACAATCACTTTGGACATTTACCGAAGTTTGATCAAAAAAGAAAATGTTATGCTTACTGTGCAAGCAAAATATAGAAAATCGAACTTTGGTCATTTATATAACTTGTAATCTTATTTTATGATTGGTAAGAGATAGAGCTTCGTTATATTTCACATGTAGCATTTATTATATAAATATTAATCCATTTTTCATGGTAGAATTATTACTTGTTTGAATTCAAAATAAAAAGTATACCAAAATAATAAATAAATATTAAGAATTCCACTCCATAGTGTATCTTAAGTATTTTGTTTATTCATAATAAAAAATTACAGTTCACACCCAGAGGGACACCAGTGCCTCATCAAATTCGGGAGAAACTATTAAAGTCAATAAAAAAATTAATTCGAATTAGTTGTAATATGATCAAAGAAACAAAAAATTGACTATAAATATCATTGATTTTCTTTTCAATTCACTGAAGGTCTAAAAGGGTTAATAATGACGTCATAGAACATGATTGGTTGCGTTTTTTGTCCAAATTTGTCTGTCTTGCCCAGCAGTTAGTACGATTCATCAAATTGAAAATTTCAGTAAGCCTGATTATATGATGGTCTAACCTTGTATTTCTATTAATCTTGACATGAATGATGATAGGAAAAAAAATTATTCTAAAGAAGGGAACCAAACCAAGCTAATGTTCACATTCATAGGAATATATCCATTTATATTTAACAATAATGAGTATATTCAGGTTAAGATAAAAGGCTCTGATTAATTACAATCAGGTACTACAACAATATTAAGTTAGTACCATAAAATTAATATTAATAAAAACAACGCAATTAAATAATTTTATTATACTAATTGTGACAATTTGGATATTTAGATATGCTTTTAATGTGACAAAGATTCATTCATGAACAATTAAGGAAGTGGACTTCTATGTTCTTCAAGAGTTAGGACATAAAAATTTTTTCTATAATATAATCTACGATATTCCTTATCACTATGGATTATGAATAAGTTATAAGGGTCTATATACGAGTATCATTTCTCATGGTCATTTTCAACCTAAAAGTGGAAATATGTCGAGTTCAGAAAAAGATACAGAATCAATAAAAACATTTATCCATAAGTTCTATTTTTCTTCTTTTTGTTTGGATAATTACGGGTAAAAAATGAGTTTGAACAATAATAGTTCCGAATTACTATTATTCCAGATGTTTCAACTTCATATCTCTTAATGCACAATTATTTCACCGATATAAACATCACAGAAATAAAATTTATATATTAAATATTACATTCATTCAAATACAGAGACAATGCTCTCCTATTTTTCAAATTCCATTGTGACTACATTTTGAAACAGTCTAAAAAATATCTATGTATGTAAGTTGTAAATATGTATAATTATGTATTTCGTTTTCTTGAAGGTATCAACATAAAACATAATACAAAGGTATATATTTACCCATATGCAATTTAGTTTCAGATTTTGTATCAGTACGATTTATTAAAATCAGTTTAAATTTATAAAATACAAAAAACGTTTTTGTAATTCATACTACACAAATAGTTGTGCTATATAGTTGGAATTGGTGCAATCAGATCAGGTGTCATACAAAAATTTTAAATGGGTACGGCCTAGTTAAATCATGTAATTAAGCAGATTTACCAAAAAAAAATATATATATATTTTTGAGACCTTGGCAGAATTGCCAATATGTAGTTACCTAATCCACGACTTATACAAAATTATATCAATAAAATAAAATATTGTAAGGTATTTTGCATCTTTTTGTACAAAATAACTATACCTCTTAAAACTTTAGATGAAAAGTTATGGAAAGAGAAGCAAAAAAATGAAAATTTACCACGTAAAAAAAATATGGAATCAGAATGGGCATTGGCAAAACAATGTTTAATTTACTATTCCGATAACCCCCCAAAAAAAAAAAAAAAATCAGGAATTTTCGGTTTTTATACTAAAAAATTTAATATTTGAATTTTTAGGAAAAAAAATCAAATATTCAATTTGATCTGGCTGCTATCAAATTCACAAACAAAGCTATTGAAGGTCACCTTGCCTCTTTTTCCTTCAATGGTGCCTTTCACTGCGTCATCCGATTCTTCGGCCGTTCATTTGGACCTTATAAAATGTTTTAGTGTGCTTCTCGCGGTTACTTGTTACAGAGTAGAGGGGTTACAGCTAAGCACTTTAGGACCTGGTCTATGATAGTGATTTTCTCCGTACCGATTTTGCTCCATGTTTTTAGTTATAATACTCTCATTCTTCGGTAGATTTTCTTTAATTTTTGTTTCCAGTTTATATATACAATCGTTTATAATAATTAATTTTCTAAAACCATTGAGCGTATATGGCATTGTCTTGTACACGCCTTACAATAACCATTATATGCCCAATATTGATTGCTGTCGTTTCCCGAATTATCATACGAATATTTTCCCAGTATAAAATTATGCATGTTAGGATTTTAAAAGAAAGTATAGACAGTTGAAAGGCTCGAATTATTTATACTAAAATGAAAAGGTTGAGATCGATTTAGGAATTACATACAGATAGCCAACACAAGTATGTGTCTAAAAATACAGAAAAACGTCAACATATATCCAAAGATATTGAATATGAAGTTCTCCATAACTTCAAATCTTTAAAATAAATTTGATATATCTAAAAACGTCTAGAATGTATATATATATATTTATTTTTATTAGTACAAAGAAGATTATCTCAAATGAGGGAAAATATTTATATTTATATTAACATATAGACACTTTCAACTTAAATGGGTTTTAAGAAATAAGAAATCAATTTCCAAGAAAGTGTATGTAAATATATCATTGTTAATTAAGAAATGAATAGATTAATAAAAAGCATTGATGGAAATCATTTTGAGTGGTTAATTCTATCTAAGGAGCGTAATTAGGTGATTAATTTCTAATAAAGGAAAATAATTAAAATGAGAGAGAAAGGCAGAGTTAACACACTATAAGCAAGACTCGACAGTCATACTTGCCCGTGGCTAGTAAGAAATAAGTTGGGGATAGTGCATGGGTGTTATGTATCTAACTCGTTCAACTACGTAATGCTAAATTTTAACCCTTTAGTAGAGCTGAGTATTTTGTAATAATAAAAAAATACCTCTAAAATTAGAAAAAGAAAATCAATTCTTACGTTTGCTCTTTTTTCTTCTTCATTCATTGTTTAATAGGTCGTCGTGCTGTTAGCATCTCCCTCTTAAAAAAGAATTCTCGCCTATCTTCGGTGTTCGTATGCATTTTAAAAATGCATAAGAAAATAAATAACTATGGATTTAAATACAAATATATTTTTTCCCCTTCACTAACAGCATTTTAATTGTTGAAGGTTCTCCTTTTTATAGCAGTAATTCATCCCCTCCTCCAAATCATATAAGAGGCAGCTGATATTAACAAGGGTCTTAAATCTTAAAAGAAAAAAGTTAATTTTTGGAGCAATTTTCTCAAGATCCACAATTGTTTTTTTTAAAGGCGGACATTTATCAGTAAATTTTAGTATTTAATTCAAGGTAAAATTTTCAAACTTGGCAGGATTCAATTTATTGCTATTTTTTTTTAATTTTAATGTTATTTATTTTACAATTTGTAATATATAAAATCATAAGAAATTGGTTAATTACATTTAACCAAAAATAGAAATAAATATTGTAGTTTAAAATTAGTGCTCATAGAGAAAACTTCTTTTGTAACAAATGTATATTAAAACTTTACTCAATAAATAAACAGTAAAAAAAAATACCTCATCTTTTAAAAGTACAACGTTCTGTAAGTTTATCTGTTTCATAGATTAACATTAAAAATTCCAACAACAAAGAAAAACATAAAATACCCAAAAGTGATAAATTTAAATATAGAAAAACAGGATTGCTTTAATTTTAAGCCAATTAAAGAACCTGATGTCATTTAAAATTTTAATGTATTTTATAGAGTTTTCTTGAAAATAAAGTACAATATTTTCAACGTTGATGAATCGTCCTTAAGAAACTTTCAAATTCTAAAACCATATATCTTGAAGCAACTACCTTAAGTATGCCTCTTAACTTATGCCCATTTGTTCCTTCAATGTCAACTTTTTTACCAAATAAGACGTAGAAATAACCCGATTTTTTTAGCCTTTTTCGAAGGAATCAACTTATTTTTGTGCTGCCCAAAAAGAATTAGGCCGAGATGTGGTTTAGCGAGGTGATCATATGTATTTCTATGATCCATGCAACAAACTTCCTTAGTAAAATAAAAAACGGGCATTCAACAAAAGCATTTTAACTTAGAAAAAATAGATAGCATTCGATTAAGGAGGAAAAAATTGGACTGTATAAGTTATTTTTTAAATAATTAACTTGGAGGTAGACTTGTGTTATAAAACATTATTAAAGTTGTCCTATAAGTTCTTAACATTTTTAAATAAGAAATTCTAAACATGTTTTTCTAAGCATAATGTGTATTTATTATTTGAGTTCTAAGAAATTAGTACTAAATGTATTTTTTTTTAAATTGATTTAACTCTTCTTTTCATAGAGGACTGTCAATCTTTTTCTCAACTAAATGTAAACAATTTTGTTTTTCTTCAAACAATGTGAAGGAGCTACTTTAAATATATTAATGGCTCCAAATTATTTACATATAGGATATTATAAGAAAGAGGGTTATGAATATTAAAAAACTTTTAAAAATTGATCTTTTATATGAATAAGTAGGTCATTATTTTAGGAGTTGTAAAAAGTATGACGTGACACTATATTAAAAAAAACACCCAAATTAGCGTGGTAATACTGCCAATTTTCAGAATGTATGAAATGACAATAGTTTAGTTGTCATTACGTTTCATTAGATTGGCTGTAAGCAGGAATGAGATTTAATAAGTTTACAAACAATAAATTAACTTAAATTGACGAATTGTATATGAATTTAATACTCTCTGTTTGTTCATTTAATATGTTTGGACCAAGGAGATGAAATGAAGTAAAGAAAGAGTTGACGCCGTTGCAGTTAACCAAAACCTGTAATAGATATGTTAACAACATAGCTTCCAATATCTTTATATTCGATTCACACGGTATTTTATACTTGATTATATTTTCAAATAAATATTAAATTATGTTGTTTTCATTGAAGTAAATCATGAAAAAAATCAAAAATATACAATCTGGAGTGATTTATGTATAAATTACTATATTTTTCATTGTTTTTCGACTTCCAAAAATTTCACTTCTTCTTTCTTAGGGCAAGAACTTTATGTATTTTTTCTCTTTGATTTGAACATAGTATGTATGCTTGTATCTAATGTGAGTTCATTTTTCAAGCTATGCACTTTAAATTTGAAGCAATGTTCCCTATAAGGTAGGTAATTATAAGCATTTATGGTATCTATAAAAACACAAAAACTTAAAATTGTGAGTGGTGACCCTGAAGAATGTTTAGGAGGAGAACAGCTTAGTTGTCATGACATTTTATTGGCTTAGCTCCAAAGAGCTTTGGAAGGAAGGAAATACAGAAACGTTCAGGTAAATCCAGACTAACTTTTACTGCATCCGGATCAATAAGGGAAGCAAGAAGAGGTATCAAATTTTATTTACATGTTCTAATAATCGAAAAAAAACAAATAATTGAATACATTTTCAATTTCAGCCCTTTCGTACGATACGAGGCCTAAAAGATGTGCGGGCCTTGACCACGTCTGCGGAAGAGACTTTGTTCCAGTGATTGATCATGAAGGCCTTCAAGGAGTCGATGCTGTTTTGTGAATTTCTCTAACTCCCCCCAAAAGAAATAACCCACTGGATTCATACAGAGAGAGTTATAGTACCCTATTGTAGAATTGTCAAAATGACACTTTCTCTTCTTTAAACAAGTTTTGGCTCTTGCAGGTCTTTTGAGAGGGAACCAAGTCTTGTTGAAATAGGATAAGATACCATTAGCCTCAGCTTTCATCTAATGAATCACTTGGTCAAACAGGAGTTCACAGTACATGTCAACACCCACCCTCTCATTTGCCACAAAGAAGAAGAGGGTATGAAATATCTATTGCTCCCAATGACCCCAAGGGTCATGATGCTGGTGGGAAACTTGGTTTTAAAGATGTGGAGGCAGGCATCATATCTCTCTATGGCGAACCATTTGTGGTTCTGGATGTTTTGGGATCTGTTGACTCTCCATTGTTTCTCATCCGAATAATAGATGATTCGGTTACCATGGTACTTCAAATATTTCAGCAATTTTATTTCGTGGGCAGCGCAGGTGGCCTTCATTTAGTCTGTAAGGATATGTATTTTGTAGAAACGGTATAACTTCATCCTCATATCGGTGATATTGGCATGGGAGACTTTTGCACTGCTTATTTTGCACTTTTTGGCCAGAGTGTTAATCAAGACACATGAGATGACTTGAAGGAACTTTCCAGGCCTACGATGAACATTCTCTGTATATATAAATATAAAAGAGAATGTGTGGGTGTCCTCTATGTGTCCCCACACCGTTGGACCTAGAAGGCTGGAATTTTGCTTTGGTCCCTCTTTTCAACTTGGACATGCTAAGACGGGGGTGGTCATATGAGGAGGGCTTATGCTATACCCAAAAAAAAACATAAACCGTTTTTTGCAGTGCAAGGAGAATAGCCAAGGGGTAAAGTTATAATTCAAAAAGGGGTTGGCGCTTCAAAAAACAACTTAACTCTTAATTGGAATACAATAGAAGTAGCTAGCTTTTATGAAAATATATTTATATCAGGGAGAGGAGGAGGGATGCATCAAAGGCATTCTGATTTTTAAATATTTCCTGTTTTTTTTTAAATTATTGCTATCAAATGTAAGACTCGGTACCCCTAGTGTTTGTGTAAAAATAAGCCAAATTGGAGGTGGTCTGTAAAGGCCCCCAAGCACTTTTTATGTTTGGTTGAGTCATTTAATAAATACAAAATACCAATTTTCTTGTTTTTTACACCAAATTAGTCATGTACGGTATCAATTTAAAGATGTTGACGCGAGTAATATAACAAATATAATATGCAAAAAAAAATCTGCAAAATTTTGAAAAATCTCAAAGAACAATATCACACAGCTTTATATTTTAGAGTAGTTTGTAAAGTCCTTTTGAAGCTCAAAAAGCAAAAAATAACTACAAATGCAATTTTCAATTGTCTTATAATTCACTGCGTAGTATTTTACAATTAACCATAAAATCTGTACTATTGGTTTAGTATATTTTCAATCGTTAGAATGAAAACTACAGGACTAGATCTGCAGGTTTAAGAAATACTCTTACGGTAGAAGATCTTACATTGCTAGGAGCCTGCTTCCAACCTGCCTTTCGGCTCTGAAATGTATTTAGTGGCACTTATTTAATCTTATAAAATCATATTTCTTACAACAATAATTTATAAAATCAAAGCAATATTTTAAAATAGGCTATACAAATAAGAGTACCGATTTAAAAAAAAAATCATAAAATAGACAGCAATCTTAACAGCTTATTTTTGCCTATTCCCCTCCTTATACTCTGGCCATCACACTCTGCCCACAAATGAATTGGAGTCTCTGCTGTATCTCCACAGAGTCTGCATGATGCATCTACCATACTTCCCATCTTCTTTAGATGCTTCCTTAATGGAATATGCCCTTTAATAAAGCTCTCCTGTTTGAAAAAAGCTCTCTATTAAAAAATCATTTTGCTTATTAACACGTTGTGTTTCGTTTTATATTTATAATTTATGAAATTATAGATCCCTGGAATAAAGGAGATGTTTTTCCTTTTCCAAAATGAGTATTTTTTTCTTTTGTTTCATTCAATAATGTATCAAAGTTATATAGGGCCTGAGTATTCGTTTTTAACATTATTAGAATGTCAAACTACAAATTTCATATTTTTTAAATAAACATTTGAATCACAACATTTATTTTATGGTAAGAAATGATAATATATAAAGCTCATTGCATACTACAGATTTTGTTATGTATTTTTATTGTTAAAGAATGACCAACAAAAAATATATCTACATACAAATGATTCACTAAGGACTGTAATTAGTTTTAGATCGGCTTACAAACTAAAAGGACTGCAATCCTATCAGTCTGGGTCTAATAAAATGTGTCAGTCCAAATATGCGTCCCCTTAACGGTCTTTTTTACTGCAACAAAAAAAAGCTGAGGATATCTGATATGGCTACGCCTATCAGATATCCTCACAATTAATGGAAACGTTCAGCCAAACATTATGAGTTATATAAGTTCTAGATAAAAACAAACATGGTAGATAAGATTATACAATTTACCTATATCTTAATTATGATATTAAGAAAAATATCCACTTAAGCATAAGTAACATATTTATTCCTTCATCACTATGGTAATCATTGGATGAGTAAATAAAATAAATAACTACGATATATTCAACCATGGAATTCTAGATCATATGGAAGGCTCAAAAAAGGAATAAAAATAAATTCTTGTTGAGGTTATAGTTTTTTTTATTTCATAACAAAAAAAAAGGAATCAGGCAGTTTCGGCTGCTTAGGCATATAGAGGGGAAAAAAGTGTATTCATCAGTTGAAATTTGAGTTTCCTTTGGAAGAAACATATAGTCAATAAGGATTAATTAAATAATTATTGATAGTATTAGTTAAAACTTTCCGCCAAGTTTCAGGTGACACCTACTGTAGGGGTATTTGGGATCATCGATATTATATTATTGTTCTTAACTTTCCTGTATTCATTTATGTATATTCAAAGTAGTTAATTTCAGAAAGACGGGAATATATGGGTGCACCAGACCCCCTCCCCCTCCAAGTCAAAATATTGATTTGGCGGTATGATTAAAATGTTCTACCTATAATATAACCGGTGCCACATTAAGCATTTTGAAATGAGAATATTATATTTTATGGTTATATTACTATATGGCAAGCAACGCTAAACATCCATTTTTGTTTTTTTCAAGAATTGTGTGTTTAATATTATTATTTTTAACTTGCACTGTCTCAAAAATATCTTGTTTAATTTTAATTAGTAAGATATACATGGCTACTAATCTATAAATATTGCTTTAAGAGAGCCAAGTGAAAGAAATTGCATCACTTCAGTGGGATTCAAAAATTATGATTTCTATGGTGCATCAAACCCCCATGATTTTAAAAATTTATCTATTTTGTTACGGCGGTAAAGCAAAAATGTTTTAACACATAAAAAATAATTTTGTAGAAATTTTACAAGTTTTTGCGATGTTAACAAAAATAATACTGGAATTTAGTTTTTAGATGGTCAAAAAATCAAACACATAATCTATATAGTGATAATCTTCACAGTTACTCATGTTAACTCAGTATTACATTAGCTTTTCCTTGCGTAATCCTATTTTTTCTACTACTTATGGAATATTCTGAGAATGTTCTTCTCATTTAGCAACACCAGTAAATTCCGAGTTTAGTTTTACACCTCTTTCTGCACAGTCATTAATGACGTTAAGGGAATTTATCTAAGATTTGGAAGATATATAAGACGACAAATTTATCTGCTCTTTGACTTTTGGGCAGGAAATTAGTCTCTAAGCTCAATAGTGTAAAGATGAGCCAGGGGTTGCACGAAACTAAATCTACAAGTGTCGCAGACTGTGTGTTTTTTTATATTTTATCCAATGTCCAGCTACATTGTAAAATTTAACTAACAAATAAAAGAAAACAATTATCAAAACAAAACAACACAAGACAAGTAGCACTGACATAAATTGAGGTGTTAACACGATAACATTTCCTCGATTAGGATGATTAAAAAATACAATTGGTCACCAGTCTTAATGGTGTCTATAGGTGTTCTCTAAAAGTTGATTTCTCAAAAGTTTCCACAGTCCCACGTCCTGATTCCCTACTACCATTAATTGTATAGTTAAATTATATTTTAAGCTATCCATTCTTCTCATAAATTTTTCCTTCTTGCAAATCAACAAAAACTTATTTATCAAACACAAAAAGTTCCTCCCCAAAGCTGATCTGTTACCCTTTTCCATTGGTCCAAACAGGAAAGTTCACGCTTTCTCCTCAATTTTAGACGCCAACGACCTAAATATTTTTGTCTTATGGCATAAAGTAAACATATCAATTTGGGTGTCAATTTCTCCACATTCAAAGGTACAAAGCTGGTCCAATAGGGATTTCCCTGTAAGCTTGTTGCAGTTGTGTTCTGCTATTTATATGCGATTGCAAATTTCTACATGCGAAATTCTTTATGCTCTTTAATGAGGAAAAAAGTGACTTGAACTTTTTTCTCCTTCATCCTGCTCCAGTCTCCCAAAATGGATTTTAAACAGTGGACATTGTTCTATATTATTTCTGTAAAATCCCGATTTAAAACCTAATATCTATCTCGCTCTTTTAATTACCAGGGTAACTCTAGATTAAAAGAAGGCAACACCCTTTTATTAATTGGTTGTCCAAGTGCAATTAACATATAAGTGATCCGGTAGCATGTAAATTTTACCACTCCTTCTCCAGCTAATCCATCCAACACATCCCAATCTCTTAATATGTCGCTGATTATTGTCTTCTATTCTATAGCTACCCTTTCTATAGATCCCACCTTCTTTCTTCCCATTCTGTGACCCAAGAGTCCTTCCATTCTGACGCAAATAGGATAGCTGTCGTGCCCAATATCCCCTCCCAAATACAAGATTCTTCCAAAATACCTAATGTCATCATCTTTTATTTCATCGGAATGTATAATATTCTTTGAGCCGAAAAGTAAACAGCCAAAATCACACCCCTGTCTAAATCCATCATCCATGGAACATTTTCGTTTAAAATTCTAAAAAGTATTTTTCCAAAAATCTTGGAAATAATTGTTTCAATAGAGTTCAATCCAAATCTTCCCATTCTTTTGGGGACTTCCAGTTTTGTCGTAAACTGTGTTTTGTCAATTGAAAAAGTGGTTTCCCAAAACTTATACCAAGGCGATATGTATATATGTCCTGTCTGTCACCGAGTTCATTACTATGAGCCTCTAAGCCATATTGTGTCGCTCACTTGATGGAGTTAAATCACTGATAGGGGCATGTGGTACAATTTCTGCGGTTAAATACCACAGAACAATTTTAATTGAAAACAGTAATTTCAAACATCCAGTGATCCTTGTGCACTGCACCAGGACGTATGAGGCAATCTAAATAAAACACTCATAGTTCAGAGAATTCCTGTAATCATCACATTGATGTTGTCTAGATACTTTTGACAAACTGAATTACTTCATTTCTCCATTCATGTACCACAGTCTTAATTTCATCAATGAATACAACTGATTTTTCAAATTTCCATGCCTTTCTCAGTTGTTTTTTTTCCTGAGCATCGATATGTGTTTGTTTTTTAATATGGATTACCAAGGAGCTACGTTCACATCACCAATCGATACAGCCAGCCTCTTTTCATAACAATCTTATTTGTGGAAGTATCCATAAGCTTTGAATTCCACTGAAGTGATAACTCTCTTAAGCCATTAAAACAATATTTATAGATTTGTAGCCATGTATATCTTACTAATTAAAATTAAACAAGATATTTTTGAGACAGTGCAAGTTAACAATAATAATATTAAACACATAATTCTTGAAAAAAACAAAAATGAATATTTAGCGTTGCTTGCCATATAGTACTATAACCACATAATATAATATTCTCATTTCAATATGCTTAATGTGGCACCGGTTAAATTTATTTGAATTTTAAAATATTTCATAGGGTGTGTTTTTATTATAAGTAAACAATTTTATTATACCGCCAAGGCAATATTTTTTAATTAGGGGGGGTCTGATGCATTCTAATGTCTATACTATTAATAATTGTATGTATATGTATGATAACTACTGTGAATGGGGCCGGTTTATGCCCGAGTGAGAGGTTTTTTATCATCATGTAGATGAACCATATCTAGAATCGAGGCCATGGTATCATGTGCGTGCATTGCGCATAACATGATGAATATGATTTGCAATGATCTAGAATGTAATAAGTAAGCCGGTACTAACCCCAAGTAGCTAAACTTGAGTCCATCTCCATGTTAAGGTAATAACCATATCACCTCTACAGTATTAGGTTAAAAACTACTGGAAACTCTTCTTTTTATTCAATAAGGACCTATGTAAGCAACTAAATCTAAGGTAAGCTCCTGAGCACACTAATACACATTCGATTGTTAGTTGTCTCCCACGTAATTTATATCCAACGAAAAAATTTAAATATCAATTCTATATTACTTTTAAAAATAAAAAAAGTAATTTTTATAGTAGCCTTTTCCACAATTGCAATTTGCTTGAATAAAAAAGGACAGGACACTACTTCGTTTCAGTGCTTCAAGTTTTGAACACAAAAAAATTACTTATCGCATAATTTATATGAATGAAATACGAAATATTCATAATCAGAAAATTCATCCAAAAGAGATTGACGCCATAAGTGATATTCAATTATTTAACTTGCAAGAAGAATCGTTATTTATTGATTTAGATTCAACTTAAAATTAAATTTTAATGTTTGATTTGGGATATGTGTCTACATTACAGTCTTATAGACTTAAATGACCTACTGTTTGACAGCATGTTGATTTTAGGTTAGTTTTTCTTCTGGAACCTTTGATACATCTATGGGGAATAATGCCAAAAATAATCTACTAAAAGATTTAAACTGTAGAGGACTCTATAATCAAAGTGACATTTCGTTTTTCCTAGTAGTTTTTCCCATGTTAAAATCGAAGAAGTGTATTTTCTCAATTCTTTTTAGTTAGAATTGATTATGAAATTATACCAAGTTATATTTATCTTCTTCCCATTGGTCATTTATTTAGGTAAATTTCTATTCAAATGTTTAATATAATGACCAAAAATTAATCAAAAAAGCTTGATGATTATATAAATCTAAAACAAACCAACAGTTTAGATTAAAGATAATTTCTCAGTAATAAAAAATTGTAACACTAACATCAAATCAATATTATTTTGGTATTATGCATATTTATCTTTATTTAATTAGTTGTTTGTTTGTTTTTTGAAAGAAGATTTATAAAAATATTAGCTTATGACTCTTAAACAATAACTTTCATCAGCTCACTTGTCAAAAAATATTCATTGGGGTGTTTCTTATTTTTTATTTTGTTGAATGCGGGCGGGTTGCCAGTTCAAAATCAGTTTCTTTTGATAAAAAAAATACAATTGGCAAAGTTTGAGCAAAATTGAACAATGTTTAGAGGTAGCTCCAAGACCTCTAAGTTTTGACAATTGCCTATTTTTTTTTTTTTTTTTCCAAAAAAAAAGTGACTTACTTCTCAATTATCGTAAAAACAATTCATAGTACAGTTTTTTTAATGCTGTTTTGAGAAAAAAATATTTTTTTAATTTGAATTACAATGCAAAAAAGTTAAAGAGAAAACTAATGCTTATATAACGTGTTGCACACAATGTTTTTATATTTTCTTTTTTTTTAACAACAGAACAAAAAGATTATATATTTAATATTTTCATTTCTTTTGATTTTTTGATGTCTTAGAGTTGCAATTAGTTCATTTTGATTAAAACATACAATTGGTAAATTTAGAAGAAGGTCAACAGTCTTAAAAATTTATAATTTATAAAAACGAGTTTATACTCAAATATCATCAATATTTTTGTTTTGTTTTGTGCTATACATATTTCATTAATTTATAACTTTGTTAGTATAATATAATTTATATCATAAAAATAATAATTTCTACTCTATGAATTATACAATATAAATATTAATAAATAGTTGTTGTTTTTTTCTGAATAATATGTCTAAAATATTAAAGTAGCCTAGGCACAATTTTTTTTCGAGTACGCGTACATCTTTGTATGCTCTTCAACAACTTTTAATAAGAATTGAAACTGCAATTCGTACGTTGTTAACACTCCACTACTTGTTCTCTTTGATAACTTTATAAGCATCAATTATTTCAAGGGATTACTTATAATCATAGTAACTTTATCATAATTTCGGATCAACTTTTAAAAAGTATCCTTGAAGTTTCAGCATCTTAATGATATTGTTAGTAGCAAAGTCTACTAATTTCTTATGGATAATTTTATATTTTGAATTGTGGTCTTGTTTTTCCTTCTTTTTCATTTCAAATAATATTTTATTTTTGAATGCCAAACTGACTCGACTATCAAATAGAGTTAAACCAACAAGCTCTTCTGATAAATACAATAAATTTTTGGAAAGTCTTTAAGATGCCGTTTTTGAAATTAGACTATTGATGTCTGAATAATTATGTAGTTTTTCATCAAATTCAAATAATTAAATGGAGCATCTGATGCTGTAGGAACGGAGATCCATGCTTTAAAATTTCTTTGAACTTTAAAGGTATGAATTTTCTGCAATCCTCGTTCCTATATGGAAGTAATTAAAATGGCTACTATGATAACCAAATTTTTAATTTATATAACACTTGAGACAAACAAGAAGTGTGGTGCATTAGACCGGATGACATAAATTTAGTTTCACTAGTTGTAGTACTACCAAGAAATACTACAACAAGTTCCAAAATTATATTGGAAAAATCTGTTGATGGTGTTCGTTGACAAAAGTTGATGATTTCTGGTCGTTTATCTACAACGTGACATACTATTTAACTATTTACAATTCCAGGCTTATAATTAGTTGTGTTCGTGTGTTATCCGATCCTATCACGGATATATTCTTAGAATAATCACAGAATAAATACGAGATACTTCTACCAAGGTACACACGTATTACACATCTACTAATATTCTAAACTAGGTAAGAAGTCACTCACAATAACAATAACAGATTATATAGATACATATCACTCTTCCCTTCAAATCATAAACAAATATTAACATGTCAGTCTGTACGATCCAATATCGTTCTTCCTTTTTTTCTTCATCCCTCCGTTTCGCGCGTCTAAGTTAAATTCATTAAAAAAACAATACACCTACTCAGTCATATAATAAATTGACTAAGTTGGAACATTACTCTCTCTCCGGGTTCTCTCATAGTCTTCTTTTCTTGTGGGATTCGATATGATTTGATGATGTTTCATCTCTATTTGTGATTTTTAGGAAATTCTTATTCCTTACGACCATTTTCTAGACGTATTTGGTAAGTTTGATTCTGTCTTTTAATAATCCTTCCAACTTTATCCCATAATTTTGTTGTAGGATTCTGTATTCGAATTCGACTACCAATATCCAATGTACACAAATCTTTATTACCGGTGTCGTAATAGAATTTGGATTTGTTGCGGATATTATTCAATATACTTGGAATGTCATGAAACGATTTCTTCAATGCACTACTGTGTGCTGGAATTTTTGATCTAAGGTTCTGTACATGAACTACTTGATTGGGAGAGTATCCGCACTTGCGGGTGTATTTCTAGACTCTAATAGCCCATCTCTAAACTCTTCCGCATCGATTGTTTTTTTTTTCCACATTTATTCAGGAGGCTCTTCATATTTTTCACAGCTGCCTCGGCCGTTCCGTTACTTTGTGGATTGTAAAGACTTGATGGAGACCAAACGATGCCATTTTTTTGTAAAAAATCTCGGAACATATGGGGTGAGAAAACTGAACCTTGATAGGATCTCAGATGCTTCGGAAATTCGAAATAAGTATACCATTTTGAAAATATCTCAATAATTTTCTCCGTATTTGGGTCTTTTTATATTTTCCCATTACAGTGTATCCTGATAATGCATCCCCATATACCAGCTAAGATTTTCGGTTTAACATAAACAAATCTGTTGACATGGTTTCAATTACTAGTTGTGGTACGTCATCAGGTTTGAAACTCTCTTGGCATTGTTAAGGTGCTTTTGTTTGACAAGTTTCACAGTTTTCAATAATCCTGTCAATTTCATTGTTCATTCCCGGCCAGAATATTGACTCACTCGCTCTTCTTTTGGTTATTGTCATTCCTTGATGCGACAAATGTAGTTTAGCGGGAATGACTTTTTGACACGCTTTAGGGACGGACGACAATTCGTGTTCCTTTCAATACTAAACCGTTCTCAACAGCTAAGTCTTCGATCATGTTCTTAAATAACTTTACGTAATGATTTTCAACTCTTCCTTTTTCTTTAACACCACATTCCATGAATTATACGAGTGCTCGATAGTCTTCATCTGCTTATGCTATATTTCGTATCTCTTCAATGATTGGATCTACAAAACCAATATTTCGGATTTTATTCTGTATTACAGCTATTCTAATTATGGCTAATCTTACCCTGTCTTTCATTCCACTTTCTAATTCTTCTTTTCTTTTCCAGGATCATCTAATGGAGCTCTTGACAAAGCATCTGCAATAATATGGTATTTTCCTTTCTTCCATGATACTTTGAACTGGTAATGTTTAAGGCACATTCTAATCTTCTGTACTTTGGCATTTTCGATTTGGTTTAAAGAATAGTTATTGAATATAGTGGAGAAAGATTGGTGATCGGTTATTACTTCGAAGTGCGGTAGTTCACTAAGGTTAACATGACATTTTTTAATGGCCCACTTGATGGCAAGGGCTTCTAACTCGATCATCGAATATCTTGATTCTGTTTTAGTGATAAATCTCGAACCACATTCAATTAGTTTCTATCTTTCTCCATGACTTTCTATTAAATTGAATCCAAGACCTTTGGTTCTTGATGCGTCTGTCTCTAAACGTGTTTCTCTGATCAAACAGTGCTAGGATTGGTGGCTTAAGGAAAATATCTTTAATATTGTCCATCGCATGTGAGTGAACTAACTCCCATTTGAATTCATACTTTGTCTTCGACAAGTTTCTCAATGGTTCGGCCACTTTGCTCAATTTTGAGGTAAAATATGTTAATTGATAAGCCATACCCATAAATGATGTTAATTCTGTTCTGTTTGAAGGAGTCGGAAATTTGCGAATAGCATTCAATTTATCTTCGTTGACGGCAATTCCAATCTTATTGATTTTGTAACCGACAAAATCAATTTTTTCCTTCGCGAATTGAAATTTTTCTAGACTTAATGTGATTCCAAATTCCTTGCATCTATTTAGAACTCTTCTTACTCCCTTACATATATATAACAGTTAACCACTTTTTTTTAATCTTTTAAAGCGTAGAACTTCAGAAGAAGAGGAATCTTTTTCGTATGTTTTTTTCCCGAAAACTAAATATTTCTTTAATAGTAATATTTAATTATTCCTGGATACTCTTTTTTTAGTTCAAAATGATGGTATAGGAAAAATCACAAAGCCTTTTGTGATGAAGGCAATTTATTTCCAGTCAATTTGGTAACAAATACGACATTAAAATATAACTTACTTTGAGATAGGGTTGATTTTTCCATAGTGTCTGTCTTTCCACATTGATATTGTTACCATTTTTGTTGAATAAACTATGATACTAAATACCGTCTCCTTTATTAAAAATATTTAATTGATACATCTTCTTTTTATTTTGTATCAAATTAACATCTGTGGTAATTAAGTTGAAAAGAAACTAGAAAGTATTGCGTGGTATAATTGTTTTTAAATATTCTTCAACTTGTAATTAATCATTGTAATGCAAGGACTGAATTGATTTAAATTGCAAACAAAAATACTCCAGATGTGCAAATGAGTAATGATGCTTTATAGAGGGGGGATTTCAAATTTTGGGACACCTATTACGGACCGATAAATGGGATTGATTTTACATCACAAATTAAGGACCAACATAACCAAAACAAATCATCTTGTTTTGTAGGAGGAAAATGGGCAAAATACAGAAACATTACACGGCAACGCGTTCTAGATGTATTAATTTTGTGTATTTTGCATAATAATTTAATTTATGAATATTTGTTTCTCAATACAACCAAAAGGTATCTTTGAGTAAATTTAGTCATTTTGAAAAAATTATAAAAAATAAAAGCTCTATCGTAAACTGTTACACAATAATAGAGAAACTAATAACGTTTTTGAAACTTTTTTCTCAATTTTCAAAACATTGAGGTAGTTAACGCTACATCCAAACATTGCTAAATTTTTTCAAACCTTGGTAATTGTATTTTTTTATTAAAAGGAATGGATTTTGATCTGACGATCCAGAAATTTCAACAAAACAGAAAATAAGAAATACCTTAATATTCAATAAAATTTGATATTATTTAGTTTATTTAATTTATGACCAATACACTCATGCAGGACACGAAAAAAAGAAAAAAAATCCCAATTCCATATGTTTAAAATTCCATAATTTAACTTGTAGTTGTGTATTAATTTTGTTCTATTCTGTCACATATCAATCTAATGTTATAAAACATTCTATTTATATAAGCCACCACGTTTTATATCAATAAAAATATGTATTTTTTCCATTAAGGAGTTTGACTTGTTTACTCATGATATCTTCTGGAATTATTTATTAGCTAGGCCACAAAACTTATTCCACTCTCCTACTACCTACATATAAGCATAAATAGGCCATAGGAACTGTAACGGGATAAATAAACGTAATTAAATTATAAGTGATCTAATAAATTCAGTAGACTTTTATTCGAAAATATGAATTTTGTCTAGCATGTTTTAAAAGTTGGGAATCATTTTCTGAATTACTAAATAACTTGTTGTCATATTTGAATATCACTCTTGTGAGTGTTTAGGATCTCTGCATCCATCAATACTCATTAATTAATTTAAAAATTACACAAAACGCTTAAGATTTAATAATACTATATATAAAAACGATATTTTCAGTATTCCTTTACACTAAAAGATCGATTAATTGTATTGACAATTATTAAACATATTAATATGACATGAACAGTTAATTTTTTTCTTTATTAATTTTAAATAATAGGGTAATACACCTATATAAATATGTATTTATATAGGTGCTTAATTGATTTAAGTTTTAATTTTTATTTCGTCTTAACTGTTTTGCCTTATAATATATTTGATAATTTATTAATTTACTACAATTTATACTTATTATAATAATATTCTTCCAAATATCTAGGTATGTAGTGAAATCGTAATATTTTGGTTGACTAATCCCATTGGTCCAAGGTTTATTCAAAGTGCCTTGAATAGAAATCCATCTTTATGTTAAATAATTATTCTGTTTTGGATTGTTGTAATAGTTACAAGGTATTGAAGTCTAAAAAAGTAACTGCAATGCTTAATTTTCTTAATGTAAACATTTTGTAATTCAATATTATCATAAATTAAATACAAAAAGTTATATTCAAGAAAATTATATATTTTACTAAAATAACAAAAATAATATTTTTACTAATTAGAATATTTTAAGCAGAAGACCTATACGTAGAGGAAATTTTTGAGGTTTAATGAGATAAACAGCATTATTTTGATCGTTGGTTAAATTTACAAGTGCATGGGAAAAAATTAATTTTTGCAGTATATTCAAAATTATATATAAATAACTTTTATTAAATAAAAACTAAAGAGTAAAAAAGGATTCAAAAATTCAATGGATGGGATTAAAAGGATGAAATATTTCAATTCGAATATTGATAATGTTTTTCGACTTTTATGAAAATTTCGTTTGTCTAATTGAATTGTACAATATTATTATTAATATTACATAAACTGACTACAATCTACTCGTATTTACAATGACATATCTATCAATAATTTAAACACATAAGAATACCCCATATCCTATCTCCTCTCGCAAATCTTCTCTTCATTTTAATTTAAGTATTCGTTGGATAAAATAAAAATTAATGGAGCAAAAATGTGATACAAAAAAGTATTATAAGGTGTATTTCTGTATCTTGGGTGAATTTAATACCTCAGGGAATTTACGGTGGGTTAACATAATAGCAAATATAAAACAACTAAGAAAACTTGGGTAAAAAAATGTTAGTACGTTTTCAAGGAATTACAACACTCAACTTATTCTAAAATATATAGAGATACAGGTGTAAGATTGTCAAAAATATGACCTTAGACGAGTGCATGAGTTTTTAGTTACAACCAAAACACTTTTTTTTCAAAGCTGTTATCAGCATTCTTTAATTCTTGAGGAGGGAATATCTAAGTACAAAGTACGTGCGCTCATTCATGGTTAATGGAGAGTAACACTGATCATTACTTTGGGATTTATAAATAGTGATGTAAATCGTGTGAAATTTTTAGTTGGCCTGTTTTTTGGGAATGGGTAACTTGAAGATGATTATTTTCCTTAGCAGTTGGTATTATTATTTAATTCCTGAGTAGTGAGATTCCTTTCTTAAATATATATTCAAATAGCTAAGATTACCCGGCGTTGCTTGGGAAAATCACATTGAAAATGGTCTAATTAATTGAGAAAATATTCAGAAAATACTTCTATATACTAATAATTATAATATGAATGTTTCTTTAATGTCTAAAAAGATCCTGATAATTCTAATTCTTTTGGATTCTTCACACTATATCAATCCGGTTAAGTAAGATAATCGACAAAGACTCATGATGGCAACTCCCCCCTCAAAAAAATAAAAAAAACTCTTATTATTGCGTCTTGTATTATTATTTATTATGAATATAAAAAAATAATAATACGTTATATACTTGAAATAACATACCAACATATATGCATCTAAAAAATTGTCCAGTTGAGACGTACATTTTTTATTTACTTCAAAAAATTCTCAAATCAAAATTCGGGAAGAAAATTGTAAAATTATTTTTTGCAATAATTTTGCAAAAAAAATAATTTATTGGAATTGTATTTAAAAGAAACGTAACCCCACCAATATTTTTTTGTTCGAAACGCCAATCACTTATCGATAAATAAGTTATAACTCAACCCCCTATTTAGTCTCCTTGAGCTGCAATAAACGGTTTTTGGGTATAGCATTATATAACTTCCCCCAAAATCGACACCCCGTTGCAGCCTGTCCCAGATCAAAAGAGGGACCCATGCAAAATTTCAGCACCGGGCACGCGCAAACATGAATTCAAATACGCGTGCAACATGGGTCCATTGAAAAAAAAACACCCCAACGTGTTTAGTAAGATAATAAGTAATAAAGTAATAACTATTAGTTACATTGTGGACGCCATCTTTATTGTGTTTTGTAATTCCAATCATGCCCACTAAGTGTTGTGCTCCAGGGTGTAGAACGGGCTATGACAACGAGCCACAACAGTCTGGTGTTACGATCCATCTTTGCCCAAACAAAGAGAGAAACCCCAGACTTGATACGGAAGGGATAGGTTTGCCCGTGTATTTCTCCATAAATTTTTTGAGCGTAGATGATTAGCAATGGATAAGGGTATATTACATGTAATAAGCATCTTTGTGATATCAAAGTTAAAGTCGCCTCCGACAAACCATCTGTTTTTCATCCGGTAAGCCATTCCAAGAGACACAGATCTGAAGAAGACAGATTAGGCACTATCCAAAAGTACAAAGCTGTGTTCCCTGCATTTCAACGACTCTGATTTTCAGACCCTTGGCAAGGCTCTAAAGAAGAGGTAAGACAGCTGCTCACTTTTGAGTATGCTTATAACTGTCCTTTTTTACAACCTCAAACCAGATGTAGTACCATCCCTATGCTTCCAGCTGCCCCAACTACCTCTCAACTCCTAAAGCGCCATCAAGGCTAACTCAAGGTACGTCCACGTCACGTAGGGCTCAACAGTTCAATGAACTACAACAGCATGCTGTGTTTCACGAATCATCAATTGGAGCACTTAAGTACTACTCCAAAGAAGACAACAGACCGGAGTTTAAAGACACAGCCGAATTTTCAGAGTTTGTCAGAACTATGTGGAATATCCTAAACGTTTCAAGACACCTGGAGTTGGCTACGAAAAGAGAGATGAGCTTGGGAACCAATCTCTGAGAAGAACAAACTTGGCCTCTCTTTCTTGAGAGATTTTGTCGACTTTCTTATCGAGTAGCAAAACAGTAAAGCACCTGGCTTCAGAAACCTTCCTAGTAACAAAGCAGACGTGCCTTGCTGCAGGAGATCTGGCAGAGTTCCTCCTCCTAGATGAAGACTTCTCCTATATACTCCTCGGCATGTTCCAGTCTGATCCCATCGAAAGAAGGTTCGGCTGGTACAGACAACTAAGAAGGTATCTACTACATCAGCGTGAGACAGATCCTGGAAGCAGAGAAAAAGATTCGTATTCTGAGTCTTGTCAAATTCTCAGGTAAATAAGATATTTGTTAATAGTAAGCTTCTTTATTTAGGTATTACTTATTTTTACAATATAATAATATCATTACAATATTTTACTTTTTTAAATTTTCAGGTATGACTACTTCAGAAATTAAAGCTCTGCTGGATGAAGACCTGGTAAAAGCTGAGCTCATTTTGACTAACTGGCAACCAGATGACCTCCAGGAACTAGCTTCCAAGGGAGAGAGTAATGCTCTCTACTTTGTTGCCGGGTATATTGGTTTTTCTTTGAAGAAGAAGATCAGTTGTACATCATGCCAAGAGTTAATGGTCATCAGAGACACACCTCCGGACTCAATAACCTTCGATAGCCCAACCAATCAGCATGTAGACCTGAAAGAGTTCATCGACATAATGAGCAGAGGGGGTTGTCGACTCCATCCGACCTTCTCTACCTCTCCTGTCTTTATGCTTACTCCATGTTCTCTTACATCACAGCTACTCCTGAAGAGAAAGACAGTTTACTTGGCACCCCAAATCCTAGAGCTTCATTTGTTGCCACATTCATTGACAGGATGCAGGACAGTTTAAACTCTGACATTATCGCCGTTGTGGGAGTAAAGTGCGAGGAAGGACACTCCTGGTCAGCTTTTCTTCAAAGAATTTCATTCGCTTTGTTTAATGTCATGGGTAAAAATTTAAGTGCTTAAACTGAATGATGACATCCGATTTTTAACAAAAAGAGAATGGCAGCTAAAAATTCAGAAGCTAATAGAAAAAAAGCTAAATTTCAATCAAAATCTTCTGACTTGTAGACTTGGACCAACTTTGTACTTTTTGATAGTGCCTTTTCTTTTTTATATGTTTTAATGTTTATTTTGATTAAAGTACTAATAAAATACCACTTCGATTAGAAATTATAGCCTCATTTTTATTATTTTGACGATTTTCCCAGGCAAAATACTTTAAAAACTCTTTATTTTGTGACACATATTATAGGTTCTTTATGAATGTTTTGACCAACCATCGATGGAAAGACAGTGTTTTATTATTCAGGATATCTGTACATTTTTTATTCTCCTTGTCATAGACACACTCCAAATACTCATCAGCAATATATTTTCTAAACGGAGGATTATAGCCTGATCTGAGGGTTTTTAAAAACTGGGGGTGCTCAACAAGGCAAAAAGGTAAATTAGTAGCAAATATCATGCCTACAATTTCTTTATTAATTTTTAATATTTTATTACTTTAAGTTTTTATAACAAATTTATCTTTAGTACACTCATAAATGTAAATAATCTATAAGAAGTGGTGCTTGTAGAGGAGTTTGATAATGACTTTTTTAAAGTTGGGTAGTTTAAGCTTGTATTTAATTCCTGGGGAGTGTATGATTGAGAAAACTATCAGTATATTGGTTCCTAATGATATCTCCTGTACATCATCTCAAATGACTGCAAAAGAAAAAAACTACCAGAATATTTGTATAAATAATATTTAAGCTCACTATATGTCCATTTTTTTACGACTTCTTATTCTTGTTCTTCATTTCACTACTTCAACTGCGACTCCATGTATTGGATTTATGAATGACATATAATTTTGCAAACATTTTTTGTCATTAGGTATTTTTTTAATAATTTAAAGAAAATCAATTGAGAGATATACTTAATACATAAATAAATTGAAATTGAGTTGGAAATTTGTGATTATGTACATTTATGTGTTGGAAGTTCAAATCTGACTATTTTTACTTCTGTGACTCAGCCTACATATAACTCCACAACCCTGTAATATTGTTATATAAATTTATTCAATACAAATCTTTTCACCGTTATATTTATTTCCATTTAACTGTTACTTTTGTTATAAACTTAATTATTTAAAGTTACTATTTGAAAATATGAAAATTCCTTACATATGATTCCTATGCTATTAGGACCTATGATTATTTTGATTTTCGAAAAAAAGTAAACAAATAAATCACTAAATTATGTAGTGCCCGAATAATCCACCTCCTCCAATAACATTATGTTAAGAGAGGCAAACAAAATACTCTAAATATATATATATTATCAGTCAAATATAATTTTATAATCATTTTTTTACTTCCTCTCCCTTTAAAAAAAAATATTCCTTCATATAATTAAAATTATGTGATAGTGTAAAAAAATCCAGATTTACTAAAATCTCTGTAGGGATATATGTATTTAATTAAACATTAATTTATTTGTTGTCATAATTAAATCAAGTTAATATTGCAATATTTTGTAAAATGAATCAGATCTAAAAAGAAGGGATTAAAAGTTTTCGCTACAGGTACTTTATGAGAAAATAAATTGAAGTCTTATTTTGGAAATGACAAAATAAATATATGATGTACACATCGAAATTGGTGATTAGAAATCAATGTTAAGTTTTAATCAAATATGAATTCTCAATATGTTCTCAATTTTGTATGAAGGCCACAAGAACAAAAAAAAACATCCAAACTTTCGGAATATTATAATGAGGAGGACTACACTCTTAATAAATGCGATATACAAAAGTTATCTGAAAAGTTTCCGACCACAACGTGAAGATGGCAGCAGTCTTAAATAAAAGCTAGTCAAATTTATTGAGGATCTCTTGACAGTTGCTCACCAAGGATTCAACCATTTTGGACACACAGTTGTAATGTAAAAGTCGTTTGAGTGAGTTGATGTTGGTGTTTTTGTGAAAATGGACAAAATCAAATATTCAACTGTCATTAAATATTTATTTTGAAAGCGTAACCTTAAAATAGATTCAAATAATAATATCTGACTTGTAAGGGTATGTTGTGTTAAAATTTGACGCGCCAGAATCCGTCAAACTCGGAGTCATTAAGCCTAAAACAAAAAGTGAACAATTAATCTGCTTAGAAAAACGCCTAGTACTATTTGGATGTGTTACAGATTTGTAAGCATCGCTATAAGGAGTATGTTATAAGCAAACGGACAAGTTGAGCAAGGCACTTCAACGTACAAGCAGTTTATATTGAAAAATAAAAAATATAGTTAAGCAAAAATGTCTTGTATCTTTGTTAGGTCGGAAACTATTCAGACATAAATCGTAAATGAATCCAATACAGTTATTCTACATCCCAATTATCCTCCAAACTCTATTTTTCTAATAAGTAAATTAAGCAAGGATGGCTAAAAGAAACGACGTTTTAGCAAAAGTTTTTTTTTAATTTTCTCTGGTGGCATTACGACCAAGAAAAGGATCTCACATTCTATTTTAATTGTATTACGGCTTTCATGAGAAGTATGCTATCTTCAAAAGCAGAGAAGACGGATATCAAATCTAGAAAATCGCTCTCAAAACTGGAAGAGGATTCTCAAAAAATAAAGGCAGTGGCTCTCACAAAGAAATCAACTTTTAAAACTGGAATATCAAAAGACATTAGATACATTTTTGAACAAAATCTTACAACCATGAAGGAAACAAATCAAATGATACTTCTAAAAATAATGTAATGAGTTCGATATGTGGCACGATAACCTTTGCCATTCAGAGAAAACTAGAAATTATGGCAGTTATTTTATAATGTAGCTGCATCTATGTCCGGTCTAAATTTTAGAGTTGCTACTAAAATAAAATCATTAAACAGTAAGTGTTTCTTTTCACACTATTATGAACATAATCTAAAATTAGCTATTGGTAATGAGGTAAAGAATATTCGTGGTCTTTCTGAAACTTTGAGCTTATAGAATATACAAACTCGTAAAAAGTCACACAACAGAAACTTTTGGCTGATAACATATACACACTCGCAAAGAAATGCACCACTTAAGCTAGATAACATCAGGGACTCTGCAGCAAACAATTCAAAGAGCGTTAATCAATTTTCTCCTATCAGGTAGATAGTGTGAGGGGAAATTTAAGAATCATTTTTAGAAAATTAACATAAATATAAATAGCTTTGGAAATAGTATATAGATAATGTTTAATATAATAAATGAAAGCTAGCATTAGAGGAGTGATGTTCGTAATGTCAACATTTGAATTTTTATTTTGCTGTTGCCTTGGCAAGAGTCTATTGAAGCAAACGAACAAGTTGAGCAAGGCACTTCAATGTCATTTATTTCTACTGTGAAAGTGCAAGAATTGTCCTATCGGTAATAAAGTAATAAAATGTACGAATTTCTTTGGAAAGTGTTTTAAATGGAACTTAAAGCTCGATATTTCTGATTCTAAACTTGAAGGAAAAAGAAATATAGGATTATATTCAAAAGGAATTAAAAATTAAGAAAATATTTTCTATTTTCATGATTAACACATAACCCGTTTTAGTCAAATATTTTAGGGAGCTTATGACCTTGTTGTCAATCTTATCAAACAGATTCAAAAACTTATATCAATCTCCAGGAGAGTCTATTAAAATTAATTAAAGGAAATAGTTGAAGGAATTAGAATTTTACCAAAAAGACATCAAAAATATCAAGTAGAAGTGCAAATAATCTATTGGCCTTCCAATGCATTAAAAAATGGATATGAACAAAAAAATCAACATTAGCAATATTATCACATTTTTTTGGAAAATTACATCATGGTGAATGAATTATTATTACAGAAATTGAAAAATTGATATTTTTCATGCCTGCTACAAATGCAATAAGTGGAAAATCTTTCTCTCCCTTGAAACGAATAAAAACTTATCTAAGGTCAACCACTACCAATTTTTGTTTAAAAAACTTACTGGTTCTACATATTCACAAGGATTCACTCAAGAAAATTGATTTGACACAGGTGGGAAACGATTTCATTGACAAATTTCAAAGTAAAATTAATAATTTAGCCCATAATAAAAGATAAATATTAATTTCGAGTATTTTTTCATTCATAAAATTAAGCTCACGTTTACTTTGTTATTTAGGAGCCATCGATGTTGGTTTAGTCTACAAATTATTGATTTAAATTTCTTTTCAAACAATATTATAGTTTTCTTCGTAAAAATTTATTTGGGAAGTTATGATATCTTGGATTCAATGGTATAGCCATGCAAGTTGATTATAATTTACAAACCAGTTAGCCTTATTAATAGGGGCGTGCTGCAACCCTCCCCCAAATTTGGAAAAAAAATATTGTTATCATTAAAAAAAACTATCAGTTTGTTAAAAAATATGTTCCAACACTTTTATTTTCCAAAAAAGGTTATAATTAAGTATCTTCTAAAAAGTTAAAATAAGCCCCCCCCTCCACCCCTTTCTACTAAAAACTTTCATTGCTACGTGTGAGTGTAGTCACAGAAACCCAAGAGTAACACTGAGGATTTTATTGGGAATGTATCTTATAATAGGTAAAAATATAGCAAATATATATATATATATATTTGCTTTAATGTTCCTTTAATTTGTCAGATGAAGTTACAGTGATTAAGTATAAATAAACATTATAGTAATACGTTTACTCCATCTAATCTACGAATCTTCTTTCAAGTCTATTTAAATTTGTATTGTGTATATGTGGTGAGTCAACTAGAAATGGTGCTTAAGTAAAAATCAAGTTATAGAGAAATTCCCCTTATATTTATTTACTTAATAATTATTAACGGACAAATAGTTTATAGGCATATTTGTTCCATTATGGAATTTATGTTCAAATTTGAGGGATGGGATGAGATACTCAAGAAAATTAGGTATAATTGAGAGCCTTTCATTAATTATTGTGTGTTATGTATTTCATATTTCCTTTCATGTTCTTATCTTCTTGTATATTCGTTTATGTATTATTATAAGTACTGTATTTTACGTAGTATAAATAGTCTCGTATTGTGTAAATAAATTAGAGTATGGTTTTGTATTATAAAGAATACATATGATCTTATAAACAGTGTAGTCTTATTCCTCCACGCCATTTCATCTTCTCATTTGTCTCTCGGTCATCCTGGATCTCTCCTACTATAAATAAGTTTGTGTCTCTCCCTCGTCAAGACGCAACATTGTGACTCAAATTGGTCCCGTTATTACCTTTTGAATATAAGTGGTCATATTCATAGCCTCAGATATTTGTTAATATTTATTAAAACGGAGTTGCATAAAAATAAAGCGAGTTGATCCGAACTAGCTTTACTCTCAGAGTAACAATATTATTGTTATCTCTGTATTAGTTAATGTATTGTATACAGTATCATGGTAGTATTTATACCATTAGACACAATTATTATTAAATTTCCTAACGTTATAAATTATTTCCGACAACATTTTTACCACCTCATATTTCGATCTTTTCATCATGACGTAACCCTTCGTTGTGTGGACAAGGAAGAGCAAGAGATTGTTTGCCCATTTTTGCAAAGTGGGATGCAATTTCTAATTGTAGATTACTAATTAGGGCCTCAAGAATTCTGTGAAAAAAATGATTTTTTCCCCAAGAAGTTGCATTTTGTACGGATCAGCCCTTGGAAATGGCGACAATTTCCAAAGATTATCTCGAAATGTGTGTTCTTGGACATTTTTCTAGAATGGGCGAAAAAGAAGACAGGATGAAGCTCTTTATTGAAGGGAAGCATCTCAAGCATGTGTATCAATCACTTTTTCTTCCTAATGGGATTTCTTTGAAGGTTACCTTCTCATTCAGACTTCAAAGCTGTTGGTTTTCCAAGTCAGTGTAGTAAATTCATCTTATACCAGAAATATGTTCAATCATGCCAGGATTTTTGTTATGAAAGATATTGTAAAAAAAATACGTTTCCCATATATTTTAAGATCATTCGGAAACTTTAGCCTCCTTGTTTAGGGAGTCCATCATAAAAAAATCCTTGGACGATTATACACTAAAAATTTTTAGTTACATAAAAATCACTTGGATTTTGTTCAAATGGAAAAAAAGACCACAACACACGATTCAGTTATGCGAAATATAATAAGAATGGAGTTCAATTGTTGAAAATGGACTTTTTGGAGGCTAAGTTCAATCTGTATTCATCTATCACGTATTTATGTTCTCCTCTGGTCATCCTGGAATTTTAAGAATGAATTAGTGGTCAAACTGTAAATAAATTAAATGATTAAGGCTATTAAAGAATAGGATTTCATCTAAGGAATTAACAATTTTTATTTCTGAAGATCATTTATTTGAGGAAGCTTTTTTAACAGAAGAAAGGAAATAATATCTAGTAAAAAATATAGCTCCTCTGATCAATTGTGAGAAAAAGAGGAACAGTTTATATAAGAACTTATGGAGCACTCTTCAAGCCTTATACCTATATCAATCTCGTCTACCTCAAGTACTATTTCTACCCCATACTCTCCTGCAACCCTGAATCCGTTTTTTATCTCGAACCCCCTCCTATATTTAATCAGCTTCCTTCCTCAAGTCCTCTTCCTACCTCATCATCATCAAGAGTTAAAGAAAGGAGCTTCAATTGTATTGGGTGTTCCTTATATAAGCGATATTTAAATAAAAAACACCGAAAATGTAATAGTGTAAATTTTGTATGAACAAAAATTTGAAACAGTTGTCTAAAAAATTCATTTGTAAAAACATTAATAAATAGTTAGACCACTGTTATCCTGATGTTTTTATCTAAAAAAATTATAAAATGTTCAAAAATTCAAACATGTGTAATGAGTATAACACATTGAGATGAAAGTTATGGACACAAAACCGAAATCTCCAACTAATTTATCCTATTCTACAGATTTATCGAATTACTTTCAAGACATTACATCCATAAGGAAATATGAATGCTCAATAATCAACCATTCCATATTAATTTTTTTCTTTGATTAAGCAAAGATCGATGACTCACAAGTAATATATTGAGTTTATAATAAAAAACGTATACCATCAAAGGGATGATTAAGAAGAGGTATTATCCAATAAGATCCAAGGTATCGTCATTCGATTCTTGAAATTACAAAAATATAGAAACTCAAAAGTCAACTTCAGTACGTCCCATCCATTTTCTTCCGTTCTTCAACCCCTTATGTTTACTTCATTCCGTCTTTATTGTTGACATTTATGTATAATTTATATCATATAGGAGTGCAAAAAAAACCTTTCGTCAAAAATAAAAATCTAATATAATGTATAAAAAATAATCCAACATTGAAGACATCAAGGAAATTATTAATGCTGAACATCCTCTCAGCTGTTTTAATTAATACTTATTATATGGTTAGAATTAAGGATTCACTGTCCTCCTCATCCTAAAAATAGCAATTTGTGATTTAAATCCTAACTCTATTTGATATTCCTCGGAATGATAACAAAATCAGAGGCTGAAGCAGAATTTGAAGTGAAGGATTCATTGAAAATATTGGAAGGCATTTGGAAAAGAGGGACGAACAGTCAAGACTTTTGTATTATTAATTGTATTTTAAGTTGTAAGTTAATGTAATTTCAAATAATAGTCAAAGGAGCTTCTCACCCTTTAATATCGACTACGAGCCACAAATGATATAAAGAGGATGAGTTCTTTCAATAAAAATTTCCAAATTAGGTGTTTCATTGAAGATTAATGGCTCAAAAACTCACTTCATTAATAAATCCTATCATCAACTCGCTAAGATAGTATAATTACGTTATCAAAAACTCTCGTCAAATAAAGTAAAAAATAATTTAGAATTTTTTACTAAGCGTGATTTTCTTCAATATTGCTTGTATGTTGACGTGCCACATATGTCAAAAGAAAATTAAATCAGGAACACCATATGTTTATTTTATTTTATTGTGACCGTAAATTTTTGCAACCTTTAAGTAGGAATAACGGGGCCTCTATAGGGCTAATCAAAATAATTTATTAAAAGAAATAGAAGATAATTAGTTGAAGAATACAAATCCATCCCACACTTTTTTGAGAAAAAGTACTTCAGCCGTCATTTCTAGTAGACTCACCACATATTTCCTTCTTTATGAATGACCGGAGCGCGAACCTAAGCAAATATTGATTTCAAAAGAATGAATTCTCACGAGCGCGTTGTCCATTGAGCTACGTCGCTCTGCAATCTATATTATTATTTTCGTCTTTTTATCTTTCGCCCACACCTCATTAGTCATAACTCTAAGCAATGCCGAGTACTACCTGGCCATAGTTTATTATGTATGAAAATTAAACTTTATTATTTTTACAAAATATCACAAAAATAAATATGCATAATTATATTAGTGCTTTTTAAGGTGTGTTATGTAAAAATGTACGGGCCCCGCACTTAAAAGTAAATGTAAAGGGCTCAACAGTTCAACTCAATTTTATAAAACCAAGAATAAATTATTATGATAGTCATATTCTAGATCTGACACCGGTACTTTGAAGGGATACAACCAGTTGAGGGTCTCCTAGTTATACTTGTGTATTGAGCCTTGATTTTTTTGGGTAACCACTAGATAAAGTAAAACAGAAGATAGAGACTAGTTGATAGTTCACAGGCGGGTAAATTGACAAATTTCCATTTTGGAGCAAATTTTTAGGGGGTGTTTCAGCACTGATGTAGAATCCCCATCTATTAATGCTGATATAACCAAAGTTCTATAAAATATGACGCAAACGATTGCAAAATCCTAATTCTTTATTTCAATTAAAAATTAATCAATTTATTTGGGGTTGTACCCACAACTTTATAAAAAACCTTTGACACTCCAGTAAGTGCAAGTGAATTACACTTAAGCGTATTTTGTTTTATATTTTTGGTCAAAAAAGTATCAAAAAGCCATAACTCTTTTGTTACTAGAACAGGTAAGAATGATCGTTATCGTCACAATACTAATTCACTAAGACATGAATATGGTTATAAAAATATGAGCTGGTTACTCTGTACATTACAAGAATGTTTGGAAGATGAACAGCTGATGCCGTTTTAGCAACTACGAGATGAAGAAAATAAAAATAAATATCAATCCGTATCTAGTAAATATATCAACAGTAATCACTCTGCTCTCGATTCTCAATTCTAATCTGAGTCGACCAATTACTTATACTTATAATTCCTCAAACAATCCTCAGATTTATAGTCCATCATTTATGAGCGTATACTTAGATGCTCTTTCTTCAAAGAGTAATTAATAATGAGAACAGCTTAGGAAAATAAAAAACCCTATTCAGGTTGCAACCGCAAAAAGTATTGCGCTTGTCTAAACTCATATTTTTTGCAAGTTATAAACTAAAAATATCAATGTTTAAAGTAGGTAAAAAAACTCCTTTTTGAATTGAAACTAATTTGCAAATGTCGTAAGAGGTAGTTTCATTCAATTTTTTATTTGATGGACTCAGGTGTTGAAGGATAAAATGTTTTTATTAAATTGTTATCAAAGAAAAAAAATATATGTATTTGTTTTTTTTCACAAAATAATAAATGTCATCATTTGCATATTTTATAGCATAAAAGTGTCGGAGATAAATTACAATTGACTGTTTATGCCTTATGCATTGACAAAAGACAATAAGCCTAACATAAAATAATAAATTTACATATATATCCCTATATCATAAAATATGGTTTTATATTTCATGTGAAATAAAGGGTACCCTATTAGTAAATAATGTGAATTCTTAGTATTTTTTTATATTTTAAGAAGAAACAATAAATTTAAAACTAATATTACCCATATAATTGTATTTGTCAATTATAGCAAGCTAAAATGAATTTTTTTTTCAAAATTGTGTGTGGATTTCAATTCATCTGTATTATTCTACGACCTATGCTTAATTTCAAATTATTCTTATTAACCAATGTATTTGTTCTTCAAATTACATTTAAAGTATAAAAAATTGATAGTTACATTAAAAGAAAGATAAATTGACAGATTTTATTTAAAAGGTGACAATGTAAGTCTTTTAAATTAATTAAAGATTCTAAACTATAGCTAATATTCTTGGGTATCTGAACTCACCCCACAAATTTAAATATTAAACATTTATATGAAGTAAAAAAATTAATTGATAATATTTTTTTATTCATGAATTTTGTTCAAGATTTTTTTTTTAATTCACAATATTTTCTATCATAATTTTGTCTGTTTTTATTTTTGTCTCTGAAAGTGTGCCTTTTTGAATTCGGTAACCCAATTCCCTTCGCAGCAAAAAACTTAAATAGTAAGTGATATACGATGTAAAAACTTTGGAAGTCAGGGAAAGAGAGATCTAAGAAGAGAGCCCCTGCTTAAATATAAAAGCATAAATATAATGGTCCTATATCATTTTACAAAATCATGGAATGATACATTTAATTAGCAAGGAATATATAGTATAGTATAGTCTATTCGAATGCATCTTGTAGTTTAAAAAGATTTATTTTTTTTGAAGAGATGGAAATAAGTAAGTTCTTAAGACATCCTTATAATTTGATCGACATTTTGATTCCTTTAAACTGCACTGATTCCTTTAAAAATTGAAATATTAGATAACATATAATGTCTCGTTACCTCTTAAAAATTTAATTGTGCTTATGATAAAAGCCTATATAGAAAAACCGGGTGGTCCATTGAAATCTGAATACTTACTAATTCAATAGTTAAAATAGTTTGATTTATTGAAATGTATTCATATTTATATACATTAAAACATAAAGAATTAGTTATAAAACAAAACAAACCTGATTCTCTAGCAAACGCACTAATCAAAAATTTATTTATTCTTGCACTCTAATGACTTGGGCGTCTACAGGACCACCGGTTATGCCGTTAGAAAGTCAGAAACGATGCAGAGGAAGAAGAACTCTGTCAAAAAGGTAAAATTGGATCCGGAGGAGTTAAAGAAAACAACCCAGACTAAACCCATCAAGTCCATGAGAATCCATTCAAGAGATCTCGGGTTTCCCACACGACTGTCCAGAAGGCTATTTATAGGATTGTAAGCGTTTCGCTATTTTACGTTTTGGCGTTCCGTTATTTTTTTTTTTTTGTTCAGTGTTCCGCGTTCAGTTAATATTTCCGTTCCGTTCAGCGTTCCGTTCCGCGTTCCAATCATAATGTAGTCCCATATTAACTATACGACACCAAATTGCAAATTCCACTTTGATATTGTCAGGGATACCTCATTTGACATCAATGTTTCAAGATTTTTTAACACAATATTAGAGTTGAAATGAGTTCCAAATGTTTAAATCTGTTTTATCTAATAGATAATGGTAAATGTATATAAATAAACTACATTTTGTCTTTTGATATCAAAATCATACTTCAATTTAAATACCTGTACGCCTTTTTTTTGATTGTTTATTTTATAATATGAACTTTTTGCAATTGAATTTTATAATATATTTGAATATCTTCCCACGCTCTCCAGACAATCAATACTTATTATTGAAAAAAAAGTGGTTAAAAAATAAGACAAAGTACTTTCATATTGTGCAGAAATAAAGATTAAAGGTGCTAATGTCGGGTTGAAATTTATGTACTTCGCATATACTGATTGGTTGAAAACTTTGCATGATACTAGATAAATAAAGTTTTGACATCCATTATATGTACCTTATATTTGATCCATTACATCCTATTTGTGATTTTGAATACTATGTTGAGATAACTTATTTCCTATCGAATGATGTGATTAAACGAAGTAACTTATTGAATAAAAATTTAGACTTGGCGAAAGATTAATAATTTATCTACATTATACATAAATGACGTTAAGTTGATTTCTAAGTTATGAAAATCCAATATTTCTATGGGGATCCCCAAAACACTTCTAAACTTCCGTGCACGCCTCCAGCAAGTTTTTTTCTTTTTGTAAATCGACATTTTGTAACATATCTACTAAAAGGTCGCGTTTTGCTATAACACACTGTATATAAAAGAGAACCAAAAACAAGTAATACTATGTAAGTATCGGAAGAAATATATTAATTATCTTAGCACATGTCTCTTGTTATTTCATCAAGGGATAGCCCCCCTACCCTAAAAAAAAAAATATATATAAGAAACTCAAAATTTTATGTATTCTTAGGGGTTACATGTAATGGGATTATACACTGCGTTACTTTTTGTCATAAGTCATAACGTAATTGAAAACGCCACCTAGCACGCTCAACACCCATTGGATATTTATTGGTTTTGCCCCTTCCAGAAATATCAACACATGGTTTAAAAAATAATACGCTCGTATAAAGGAAAAATAAATTTTGAAAAAAGTATATTTGAAACGACTAAGTCAAACTATAATTTTATTATTTATTCACTGCAAGAAGAAGCTGTTTCTAGACAATCTCTTCCCCAATCCTTAACCTCGTCCTTCTAAATATCAATTTGGATTCGGAGAAAAGCCTTTCCGGACTGGCACTACTTGGGAGTATTACATTATACCTCAGAAATATTTTTTTAATCCTTTTATATGCAAGGATTGATTCCATCGCCTCTGACTCGTCACTTAAAAACTGATCGACTTCCTGTCTAGCTGTATCAGTCTTTTTCTGTCTCTTAGCCAAGAAATTGTATTTCTCTTCCCATTCTAATTCCTGGGACAGTTGGCTTGACGGAAACTCTCCCATTTCCATCGCCTCATCCAATTGACAATTTCTTGTCTTCTCTTGCTGCTCCATATCCATGAAGCCTACTTTGAACTCAAGGAGATATGTTGAAGCTATCAGCATATCCCTGCGTTCAATGTAGGCTCCAAATCTTATATTTATATCAGAGAAGAGTGCATCAACTAATGGTTGGCATTTAGGCGTCATTTCTCTCTCCTCGTGCATATACATTTGAAGTTATGATATGGCGGGAAGCAGATGATCCAGAAAAATGGCCTTATTTCCCTCGAGGAAGTCTAGCACATTAGCTACATGCCGCATCACACTTGCCCATTGATCTAAAAATTCGTTGTCATAGTCAGAGAGTTTAGGCAAATTGGAAGCTGTACTAATAGATCCAAAAGCTGACCTATCATTATCTCTGAGCTCCTGGACTCTCTTGACCGCGTCATATGTAGAGTTCCAGCGCACGTTAAAGGGAGTCACAAGGGCTCACAATATCCGCAAACAAGCATGATTGAGTTATATTTGTTCCATAACTTGCTAAGAATGCCAAAAACTTTGTAATATGATCGAGCATATTCCCTTGTCCTGGGCTTTAGTGCTTGTTTGCTGTCTGAAGCTGCGATTATATTTAAAGTTTGGGAAGTGCATCTAGAACAGAAATATGTTCAATTATTTAAATGATTCAGATTTGCATTTTCAAAAAAAGTTACTAACGATTGAGAAAACTACACTTACTTTAAATGTATCGTCATCTCCTCACTAAAGGATATCCCCGAGATTAACATTTTTATCTTTATCCTCTTCTTCATGCTCTGATAGAAAACAGAGTGGATCATTCCCTTCGACAGATGCCTCATCTATGGCCTTCGAAAAGGAAAAAAAAAATACTTAAAGGACGCATTGCGATAGTATGGAGAATAGTATTATCTCCTTTTTAAAATTTATGTATGTATATCAATTAATAGATAAGTACCTATGACTGCCTGCCATAGCCATTGAAGGCTTTGGCAAAATTCTTGGTATTATCTGTGACCATATTGCCAAAATTATCCCCCTTACCAAGGAATCTTGCTTGGACTAAACATGAAAGACTGAACAGAAGATTGGGTTTGCACATAACTTTTATTCTTTCTCTTCTTACTATTAAGAATAAGAAGTTTATCGAAGGCTTCCATGCTCCAAGAATGGTGCTTGCTAATATGTCGACTTAGATTACCCCTGGTTAGAATACCCCGACGTTTCCTGTAATATTGGCTGACTTGAAAATAAAACAGTCCTTAACATAGGCCCACTGATTTGGAATATATGGCTCAGCTTTATCTGAAGTTCTTGAGTTAAAACAAAACTCGGTCAATGAATCTTGACTATTCAAATTGTTCGACCCAGGGATGGTTTCTCTAGTATCCTTACTTTAAAACAACTCTTGTGAGTCACTCATGGTGCTATTTTTTTATTTTTTTTATTCCTAGGCTCTTACATTTAGTATCTTTATTTTTTTTTGGTCGTCATTAATCAAAGGCAACAGGAAATGACTATTAAGGTAGAATACTAGAAACTTTCATGTTCTATTAGAGCCTTCAAAAGGTACCCCCTCAGCCCTCCTATGTCACTGACACAAAAAAGGTCTCTCAAACGTCAGTCTTTGCTTTATCAGCCCTTTCAATCATATTTAAAAAAGTAAAAAAAATATATAAACTTTGATTTTTTGAAGTACTATTGGAACCGAATCGTTAATTGAACGCACGTAGCATGGAACGCCGTTCAATTTTAAGTTCCGTTCACAAGCCTGGCTATTAAAAAGTGTATGGAATGACTCTTGTCAGGATTAAAAGGCCACTTTTGACAACAACAACCCATCTCCTCCGTTGCAAGACTCGTTTGAGTTCCTTAGAACTCTTTTTTGACATATTTGGCCGCCTACAGTCTTGATTCTAATCCCTTTTATAACACCTTTTGAGTGCATGTCGAGCGGAAGTCCTGCAGTGTCGGTCATCTAAACACCGAGGCCCTCAGAGACACTGTCAGCTAGCACTGGGACGTTTTGACAGAGGGCTACATCCGCAGTGGATAGAAGGCCTTTCGTCGCAACCTGGAAGCCATCATTGCAGGCTACATTAATCATTAAGGGAACTAAGATACACATCTATTTATAGTATTAATTTTGTTGAAATTATATTGTTAATTAATAAATTATACCTTTTAGAAGCTTAAAATTCAAAGTGTTCAGATTTTAATTGACCACTCGGTGTTCAGAGGTCGAAATTCGGACTCAAAAACTGTCGACTGCACTTAAACGTGGGTCCATATTTTGAAGACTTTTTACAAAAATGTGATTTCATATTCAAAAACTAGATACTTGATTTGGACTCGATTGCTAGGACTCGCGAGTTGACTTGGTTTTGAAAGCTATTCCATTTTTAGCACAAAAAAAAATCCTCAACACTATGATCCCAGTTGTGGTTTTAGTTAGAACGCGGAGCCGAGGACAAAGATGACTGTGTGTGGCATTTTTTACCCCCTATTAAAAATAAGAAAATTAGGATATTTTAAAAAATAATAATTGTAGTTATTTTTTTAGAAAATAAAACGTATTCCCTTTTCTTTTTTTAAATGACCTTACTTCTAATAAATAAATTATTTTCAGCTTTTTTTATAAAATAGTAAACAGATTTTATTTAATAATGTGGTCCACTTTTTAGATATATCTATATCAGCAAAGCCGTTAAGCAAATTAAACTCTCATATTATGTATATGCATAAATAGTTCAAGTGGACGCTTATGTGATAAAATGAAAATAAACTATGAGTGATCTCATTACTTCAGTGGACTTATATTGGAAAATATGAATTTCGTTTAACATATTTCAAAAGTTAGTCTGTTGATAGTCATTTTTTGAATTTCGAAATCACTCGTTATATTTGAATATCCCTCTCGTGAGGATTAAGGATACCCACATCAATGGTTTATTACACTAAACACTTAAGATGTGACGAATATATATATATATAAACGATTGCTTCAGTATTGATTGAAAATAAAGGATTGATTTAGTGCCTTGAAAATTGTAAAACATATTTATATGAAATTAACACTTCCAGTTATTTTTATATTCATTATCTGTAAATAATGGTTAATGCATCTACAAAAAAGAATATTTATTTATGTGCTTCATTGATGTAAGTTTATATTAATATTATTTTGTCTTAAATGTTTAGATGAAAAAAAGAAAAATACCTCTCCGGGATGTCAGGAAGTGGAGGTAATAATTTAAAGAGGATACAAAGATCTTGTTAAGTTTGGAGAAGACTATAAAGGAGGATCCCACTAAGTCGATGAATCGCCTTGCCAACGACTTCTCTGTGGCTCCTAGGACCCCCAGGAGGGCTATAAAGTACAACTTGGGATTAAATTATTTTACGAGCCCCTTCTGAAAGAGGGCATGAAAGCCAGGTAGGTCGAAAGATGGAAAAAATGCCATCTTTTTATCATGTCTGAAGACCAACTACCCGGAGGGTAACTACTTGTGGACTCAGGATGGCGCCCCTCTCACACGTCCGCCAAGTGCAAAAAAGAAGTTCTGCGCAGATAACAGGGTTCGATTCTGGTCCATAAAGATATGACCCCCTTTTTTACCAGATTTGAACCCACTTGATTTTTATATAAGGAATACTTTGGAGAGGGAAACCAACAGGTCCTCACATCCAAATGTGGACTCATTGAAGTTCCCCATAGAAGCTGCATTGTATAACTTGTCAGAAGAGTATGTGATCAACTCCTGCATGGCCTTCAAGCGACGTGTAAAGGCTGCGACGGATACTGAACGTAGCAATATGGAGAGAATTTTTTTGCAAAAACCTTGTCTACATGTTTTGTTAACATTATTTTTTTTTGCTTATCATTGAAAATATGAAATTATTGATGTATTTCTCAATCCATCTCTCGAGTCCACGTTTTGCTGCCCTACCCTGTATAGGCACCTATGTAGGTAAAAACGTAAGTACTTTCTTGATTAATCCCATTGATCTAAGTTTCATTCATAAGTGTATTGTATTGAAATCCATCGCTATGATGAATAATTGTTTCGTTCGTAGTTACAAGGCATTGAAGTCTAAAAAGTAACTATAGTTCTTATTTTTATTAGTGTGTACATTTTGTTATTCAATATTTTCATAAATTAAAAACAACAGGTCTACATTCAAGAAAATTATGTATTTAACAAAAAAGTACAAGCTCACATTTAACTAATTATAATATTTTAAATCTACATAATATCAGAGGACCTAGACTTCCTGGAAATTCTGGACGTTGAATCTGATAAAGGGCATCATTTTGATCGTTTTTTGTTTTGATTAAATTTTCAAGTGCATGAAAATACAATTAATTTCTGAAGTAAATGATAATATTTAAAAAGATATAAAAATAAATGCTATTGAATTAAAACTAAATAGCAAAAAATGATTCAAAAATGGAAGGGTGGGATTTAAAAGGATGATTGATTTCATTAGGAATATTGATATTGCTTTTCAACCTTTATAAAAATATTGTAAAGTATTATTATTAATATTGAAGAAATTCAGAAATTCATTACAATCTAATTTTATTTACAATGTAATGTATACCTATCAATGAAGTAAAAACATAAGAAAACGGCATATCGTATCTCCTCTTGCGCGCCTTAACTTCCTTGTTGTTTTAATATTAATTAATTATAGTCATATAACTGGAACTTTCACTGTTGATGTATAAATGAAACTTAATTAGTGTATTGTGTTTATTAAGCTATAGTGTATAAACAGTATGTTATGAATGATATAATCACTTAGACAGCAAATATGATATGGGCAACACATATTTGATGAACTTTATTTAGGTACCACCTCTTACTTTGCAAAGTTTGACAAATGTAGGCCTAAATTCAAATTTGTTCTAGGTCTGGATACACCTCCTACAAATTGAAGATATGGAAACCTCATGACAGTATCAGAAATATCAATAAAGCAATGGTCAATGTTACCACAAAGATTCACCACAAAGCCGTTTTATATATTTTATTATGTAACTAAAAAATGCATCATTTTAAAAACTAATACTTACTTCCACATAAGTATTCTATGCCTATTATTATATATTTGTTTGCAAAACAAATTTAATCCACTAATAGACTGAATTGAGAAACGTAAAATCTGTGAAAAAAAGCTAATTATAGTAAATATATACAGTTACTACCATTACATATAGAATATACGTAATTATTTCATTTTGGGATATGCCTTACTACTAAACAAACTAATCCCCTCAAATCATTACCACTCTCAAAAACATCATTTTTCAAAATAGCGAAAGTTTATCGTTTATAAAATATTTCGAAAACAACTATACATTATAGTATAAAACTATCACATACAGTTTTACAGATTAATCAATGTTGCTTAAATGGAGTTAAGATCAAGTTAGATCTTAAAGAGGTGTCTTACGATTATTTCTATAATTGAAAATAATATGATCAGCCAGTCTGTTAAAAAAATAAGCCCCAAAATTATGTAGTCACAAACTATGTAGAGACAAACGCAAACCCCAATCCGTGTCTAGCAATGATACAGATAGGAATCACTCCAATGTCGATCCTCAATTCTACTTCAAGACCAACAAGGACTTACATTTAAAACTCTCCAACAAATCCTCTTTTCGTCTTTCACACACGAGTGATAGATTTATACTTATATGTTTTCCTTCGAGGATAAAATAATAATTATACCAGTTTTGGAAAATAAAAAAACAACATCCATTGAGGTAGCACCTACAAAAGACGATGATCTCTTTCATTACCATAAAATTTCCATCTATAATTATTTACCTAATTAGTTTGCTAAAGAAACATTGAGTTAATTAATGTTTGGTGTACTAATTACAATAATTCATACACGCTGAATTAATCTATTGTGAGGTAAAATTATGTATTATATTCGTTAAGATGTTTTTTATAAATCTGATTTTATAGAGGGGCGTGGCTAGGATTTTTATTTGGAAGAAGACTACCTTAAAATTATTTCTAGCGAAATAACGTTATTGTTGTTTCTTGTATAATTTTGAATAACTATTTTTCAATACAAACTTTCACACTTTTTTTTATAGAATAAGTATAAATGCAAACCTAAATAAATAGGGAAGAACTCAGTACATAGAGTATATATTTTCCCTTCCATATTGTCAGGTCCAAAAGCTTTGTCATCTCGGTAAAACTTATTTATATAGTCCTTTATATTATCCTATGTAAAGATAGAACAAGATGCCTCTTTTTTTGGTCTAAGAAATCCACTCTTAGAGCATCCAAATATTCCTTGATAATTATCCTGAAACATTTTGAGAAGAATTGATTTTGGATTTGTAATTACTTTATTATTTACTATAATTTTTTCAATTCTTTGGCAGAAATTCTTGTTTTCATCAATACATGTTTTAATCTTTTATAAGGATTTTTTTCGACATCGACATTCCTCTTTGTTTCATCTTCGGCAATCCCAAATGCATTCATAGTTTCAGAAGTTAGCAGTCAGACAAATAAGGATCTCTTATTCATGATTTCATCTATGTCTTCCTCTAATTGTTTAACTCTTTTCCTTGTCTCACTAATAAAAGTAAGGGTTGTGTACGAAATAATTATATTGAAGACACTGAAAAATCTGTTATAGGATAGAATATAATCGTAGAAAATTATAGATTTATTATTTTATTTTATTTTAAATTCTTTTAAACCAATGAGTCAATAAGGAATCCTAAAAGTTTTGTTTGCAAGAGATGAGAAAAAATTTAAATCTATCATTTTGTGGTCAGAAGAAGGATTGAATTTAGTATAGGAGCATAAGCTTAGAGATATCAAAGCTTATGCTCTTATTATTTTAAGGATAGTTTCACAAATTGGTACATGCATATTCCATTTTAAAAAAAAGTGAATGAAATTTTTTTTTGTTTTTTTAATTTTCTGTCAGTTATAAAATAAATGACACATATTAAGGCCTAAAGTAAATTTCAAAAAAATTTCGAATTAATTAATATACCCTTATAGGGTTTAAAAAGTATATTTTTATCAAAAAATATCTTATATTCCTTGACAAATTAAAGTCAATTTCTATTAACTATTGACTTACAAACACCGCAAATCCCGCATAAAGTAACAAAAATTCAACATATTAATCAAAGAATTTAAAATTGATAGATTTTTTTGAAAGGGGCAATATATTGGGGCTAAATCAAGTCTAATAAATTAAATATAAGTTTTAAACTATAGTTTACACCTTTGGGTATCCCATTCCAGAAATTTGAATAGAATGTTGAATTCATAGAATATAATTTCTATGAAATATTTGGCTTTTTTTCAATTTGATGTAAAGAAATAACGAGGGATTTCACTATTCTATGTATTTATTTGAAATTGTTTTTTTGTAAACTCACCAATTATCTTTATTTTTTTACCAAAATAACATTCGCCTTACAAATTAGGAAAACTTTTTAATTACTTCGATGTAATTAAGCGTATGTATTTTGTATCAAAAAAAATATTGTATTTACCTCATTATTTTTTTTCGCCTTTAAAGATGTAAATTAATAAAGCATTCAAGCATTAAATTTAGTTTGTAGGGACATGTATCCCGACTCAAAAAATATTCTCTTTAATTTTCTTTCTATTTTTGAATTGAAGAAAATATATTTTATGAAGCAAAAAAAAGTAATGACGAAAAGTTGATCAATTCATTGAAAGTATAATAAATTTCTCATTTTTTATCAAAAAGTAAAAATCATGTATTGTGGTAAAGTAAAAAAATATACAGGGTTGATCTTATATAGTAGTACACTTAATTTTAATTCTAATTAATCGAAAAAGTATCGTCGATTGTCTAAAAAATGCTGAAGATAGGTATTGCGACTCAAGATTCCTTATGTAAAGTTTCGACTCAATTAAAAAGAAAACATACGAGAATAAATAAAATGGAGCACATAGGAATTACATTTGGAAGTTTATCTCAAACGGGATGGCTCCCATGTCCCTATCCGAGGAGCTTCAGTGGAGCTGTACCACTGCTTATCTTTCAAGATACTTATTCAAAATGGTCAAGGTTTATTAATAGTATTTTATAAAAATGTTACTTTTCGTAGATCATTAAAACATAAATTTTCAACTATAAAGCAATGAGGAACACACTATCTCAATCCATAAGTAAAAATTTGTTACCAATGTTATTTATGTCAATCATATAACTATAAAATATATTGTTGATGTCGTCCATTTTTGATGAGGCATAAATAATACAATTTTATATGAATAAAAATATTTTTTTCATTGAAATTATGGAAAATAGTGAATTGTGTGTAAAATTAAAAGGCTTAATATTTAACCTTCTATCGAAAATATGTCCCTCTCTAAGGATTAAAACACTTTAAAGGAAGATTGAATTTTGAATTTATAAAAACCATCTAAGAAATATAAATAAATGTGACTTTCTCAAAAAAGCTACTTCACTAAATATGGACAAATTTAATCAAAATGCTAAAAAAGGCTGGGGCTTTTCTAAAAAGAGGTCGTTCAATACATAAAATGAGCATAATTTTACTAAATAGTTTATATATATATATATTTTTAAATTTTTTATTCCCCTTTGTGCAGTCGAGACTGCAAATGGATCCATTCTTATTTTAAAAGTAAAATTTTTGTAGAATATAACAATATCCGTGAGCTTTAGTCTGCATTCACTCATAAGGAGATATCCCATATCAAAGTCCCTAAGGAATTTTACTGTGAGTGGTGCCTCAGTCAAGGATGAATGTATGGAGTTCTATTCTTTCTTTTTTATATTTGAATTTGAATTCGAAACTTGCAACGAAAAAGAAGGAATATCCAATGAGGTCATATATACCGAGAAGTCTATTAAAATATAAACACTTTGAATTTTAAAATTCAAGAAGACATAATTTATTAATTAACAATAGAAAAAAAAAAATACTATAAATAGATGCCTATCTGAGCTCTTTTAATCATGAATGTAGATGTCCTTAGCGGCAATCATAGCTCTCTGGACAGTCTGGTATAAAATCTTGAGATATCTTGTATGGTCCCTCATGGACGTGAAGGAATTGATCTGGGTCATTTTCTTTCACTTTTGCAGATCCAGTTTTGCATTTTTGACAGAGTGTTTCTTCCTCCCCAACGTTACAGACATGCTAACGGCGTAGACGGTGATCCTGGAGACCCCCAACTGCTTGAGGTGTGCGAATGTAAATTTGTTAGATCATGTTCAAGTGTCATTTTCTCAACTTGTACGTGAGCTAGAGAACTCAGGTGTGTTTTGTTATGTAACTTATTGTTTCTCTTGAAATATATCGAAATATTAATTAATTTCAATCTCTAAATATTCACTAATTATGGAATTAATTAGTTTTCAGATTTCTATAGGCAACCCGGTATATGACGTTCTGGGGTCAAATAAAAGAGACAAAATCTGATATGCTTTATGATGGAAGGGAAGAGAATGTATGCACAGCTTATTGAATATCCATTTTTTTAAGCATATTCGGATTTTTTTTTAGATTTTAAATTTCTAAAAAATAACGTCATTTTATTATTTTCTAAAATAAGTCTTAAATACATTTCTATTCTTTAAAAATGTCAGCTGAAAGAATTAATTAGAATTGAACGTTGTTGTTTTCAGTTTCTTGACAAAAAGAAGGACCAAAGGAAGGGAGGCGATGGGGTTAAAATTTGGATTTCGTGATTACGTGATTTATGTATAACCCGAATCCATTCCTTTATTTATAAAAATAGAACATTGCCTCTATTTTGTACGTTCCAGTGTAATACAAAGTCCTTTTTTTATTGTCAAGATGCATTTATTTTTTGTTTTTGAAAAATGTTCTTAATATTTTCAACAGTTTCTGCGTTATCTGCAAAAAAATTTTATGAATATATGTCATTATTTTTGAAAATAGTAATAGTACATGGTATTATTAGGCGTTGGCGTAGAGACCAACTTTAATTTAATAATACAGATTTGTTTTATGAAAACAACAAATTAATTCCCAGTAATCTTTAGTGTTACTCTACGTTTTTATGAGAATTTTAAGACGTTATTTGTAATTATGTAGATGTTCTCTTCTTAAGAATGAAATAATATCACTTTTTAGTTTGACAAGAACAACAAAACTTGCACGCTCAAAAAATATTCGGATTTATATCATTTTCTTTTCTTTTTTAATATTAACTAATGAGTGTACAAACGTATGTAACTAACACTCATCTAAAGTCAAATTCATTATTTTATATAATGTACTCCTCTTTTATTTGCATTTTTTTATATGATTTGCACGCTCGACTACATCGTTATTTCTTAGATCAAGTATCTTTGCAGTCCTAAGATGCACGCAAAAATGACTTGTACGAAGTACACTGGGAAGAAAAAATTTGGAATAACTGCCCTATTTCGACATTTCGTTCGTGTTTTCTTTTTTTTTAGCTTGACAAACTAGTATGGGATTTCACTTATTCATGGATTCACCATTTCACTCCTGAATCAAAACATCAGTCTGCTGAGTGGTGTGCCGTCCAAAGACTCAAACATCGGCTAGGAAGGTCATGGCCTCTGTATTTTGGGATTTGGATGGAATTTTATTCATTGACTACTTGGAACATTGGAAAAATAATCAACAGCGACTATTATATATGTAGGTTTGTTGGATCGTTTGAAGGCTGAAATTACCCAGAATAGACCTCATTTGTAAAAGTAAAAGGTGCTCCTTCACTAAGACAATGTACCATGTCACAAATCATTAAAAACAGCCACAAAATTGGTCGAATCGGATTTTGAAATACTACCCCACACACCGTATTCTCCAGATCTAGCCCCCAGCGACTACTCAAAAAGATGCTCCGTGGAAAGAGATTTGGTTCATATGAAGAAGTGTTTTACGAAACTGAAGCATATTTTGAAGGTCTCGATAAATCGTTCTACACCCGTGGTATCAAAAGCTAAAGAAACGTTGGAATGATTGTATCGTTCTAAAAGGAGATTATATTTATAAATAAAAATGAATTTTGACAAGAAAATGTTGTTTTCCTATCGAGGCGAGGGATTTATTGAGTGATGTGTTATATTATACTTATCTGAATAAGAATCCTAACTTATTTTTTTAATCAACAGAAAATATTTATATTATAAAAAATATGGGTTTAAATATAGAATAATAATATCATTATACATTAAAAGCAGCTCTACATACTGTACTAAATGCTTTCAATGGAAGTGATACAATTAAGATCCCACTCTGAATTTTGTATATGTTTGAAAACATATACTGAAAGATGTTTTACCAAAATTAAAACAAAATCGATTTTGCTACTTGGTAGGGGCACCATTTTGAATGCTGCACCACATTGCTAAACTTTTATTTTTGATTCAAATAAGATTATGATCGAATATAAGTTAAAGTTTGTGTTGTTGTTTTTTTACATCTTTTGACGCATTTTTTTTGTTAAAATCGAGCCACTACGAGCAGAATTATGGCCTTCTGAACATAACTGGTCCAACATGTTAGGCCCAACTTTGAGCAGGCCTAGAACGGCGCAGGTAAGTCACATAACACTTATATTTTACATACTGCTCTTATTTTATATAGAAAAGCCAGCTCACCAAAAATCATCGAAATTGGTAATGATCATGACGTAATTTGCTAATTTATTCCACTTCAGGTGGAATGACCATATAGCATACTATTGATGTGAAGAAAAGGCTTTGAAAGCAATAGTACGTAATCTTTTGTTCCCATCTCTACAAAAGTCGCATTTTTACGTATAACTATTTAAATTATATTTTAAATTTCTTTGTTTTAAGATAAGATGTACAATATAAGTCTTTTAAATAAATTAATTAGACATTGTTTCTATCCTAATTTGTTTAAAATATTTAAACAAAATTCTTGAGTATTTCATTTTTTACAAAATGCATCGTTTCTCCAATAAAACTTGCAAAGGAATGATTTTATAAGTAATACATTTGATAGGGGAGAATTACGTGCATTTGTTTCTAGGTACAAACATCAATAAAACTATTCAATTATTGTATAGAAAGAAAGTTCACTAAGGCAATATGTACATAAATGGTAAATGAAACAAGAATCTGTCAAGTTAATGCATTCTTCTAGCACTTTCTATATGTAAAAAGAAAATCTTTTTTCAATAAATTTTTTCGATTTTTTCAAAATTAGAGCATTTCAAGACTCATAAGGTTGTTAACCAAAAAAAAAAAAAGCGTAGTGATAATTACAACATCGGAAGCTCATCAGATGGTTAGTTATAAGTATATTAATGAAATAACTGATCATAAGTTGGTAAACAAATATCGTATCATCTATGCGAATGGTTCCATGCCCATTTTGTAAGTTTACCAACTGAAATATTTGTCCGGAGACAGGATAGGGCAATCCATTATTTTAATTTACGTCTGACAGAACCACTCCTTTATTTCCATTTTTATACAATGTTCTGAGTAATTTTTAGATCTCAAGACGGTATATTATAATACAATGAATTTTGATATATTTTGCCTATAATTCTCTTTTAAAAGAAGCCGTAAATATACTAGGAAGTAAATTTCTCAATATAAATAATTTGATAAAATATAAAACTCGGAGCATGAATGGAATGTTTTATTGGCTCCAATTTATTTATATTCATATTTTAATATTCAAGATAAAGAGAGTATCAAAAAAATTTGCCGTTTTATTATAGTTTCAACTATATATGACATCACCATTAAGGTGGAGCTTATTTTTTAAATTTGAGAAATGTGGAGTTGCAAGAAGGGTTACAAATATTTCCTTTTAGGCGAAAGACATCTTATATCAATTTTAAAAAGTATTTAGAAGTAGCTCAAAAGTTTTGAAATTTTATGATTTAAAAAAAACAAAAATATTTTGTCCTCAATATCAAATAAACTTTTAGTGTTACAAAAAACTTTGTAATACAAGAAATTTAGTTGAAATAATTTACAAGTGAAAATATTCAATATTTTTTTTTGCTAATTTGCTATGTCTATCTGTCTGCTCGTAAAAGAAATATTATCCATATTTACAATTTATGTTTCCAAAATTATTAGCAATGTTCAATTTATTACTTGACGTAGACAGAAAGGGTTAAATTACCGTAAATTAGACCTTTTTTCGTTAAAAAGTCTTTATGACATATATTCATCTCATATATCCAAAACATTCGTTGTAGTCATAATTAAGAACTGCTATGGGATAGTTTTAGTTCAAAATTATCATTTTAAAGCAAACATATTATGAAGTAAGCTTAAGAAATATCACAACGTAAAGATTTTTGATTTTTTTTCTTATGAATGATAAAACTTTCAGATATTTTCCTAATTTATTATTAATCTAAATTTTGAATATAAAGTAATAAAATTCGAGTAATTTTGATCATATAATTTTAAATTAAAATTTTAAGAGTATTTTTGCTTGAATCAATAGTTTTCCACCAATTGCAGGAGGAGTTGGTGCTGAGATTCATCAGATGTTAGTACACCCCTAAATTCGTTAATGAGACCAACTCCACGCTCAGTAACATCATTAAAAACTTTTTAATGAATAATAGTATCAAGAGCTTGTCGTTAGTCTTCTTGATCATTCCATAAGTAAGGGTTGTCTTAAGAAAATTTATATTGAAGGCGCAGACTTTGAAACAGTTTTTTTTTTTTTTTTTTTTTTTGGTTAATAAATTCATTTTATTGTTTATCTAGCATGTGAATTGTGAACTATTAATTATAAGAATATAAGAATACACTGCTTTAGTGTGGATACTCCCCTAATCAAATAGTTCATGGTCAAAATCTTCAATCAAAGGTCCTTACAGGTAAAAGAGCAATGACGAAACCCATAAACGATATAAAAAGATGTTGGAAGATACACATATGTATGAATTCAAAATCATATTACAACATCCATAATTTATTGAAATTAGTTAAATGGAGTCAAGTCCTGGTACAAAACTCAATTACAAAGGTATGGGATAAAATTGAGAAAGAAATTTCGCGAAAACAAAGAAAATATAAAATTTATATGGAAGACGGAAAGGAATTTTGGAGGAATAGACTGTTCTTGGATTGGTCAATCAAAGTAAAGAGACTGAAGAGTCGACTCTGAATACATCTGATAAAAAAATAAATATGGATGGCAACCCAATAGGGTACGAGCCAACTAAAAAATATATTTTATCCACAAGGTGGTATGACTCACTGTCGCTTGGTCTAATATACATAAGTATTGATAGCTTGAACGCGCTGGTGTTGCGTAAAATTTCCGCCAACTTTTGTGTACCCTGCTGTATGCTTGAATTATTACTTATTGTAACTTGTAAGATTGATAGTTAGTACTGAATTGTTAGACTTATATTATTTATTAATAATATTTCATATTTGCAAATTTCAATATTATGATTTTTGTAACTTGTAAGTTAGTATTTATTATAATTTATAAATATGCCATCGCCTTGTGTTGTACCTGTGGAATCGTGGTGATGATAATTGCGATTCTATTCAAGTGAAAGTACATTTCTAGATTGTCAGCTTCTTCTGAGACGAGAAAACGTTAATAGTTCATTCTGAAGGCCATCACTATACTTTGTGTTATGTGAACAACACTTTAAAGCCAGAGGATTTCCGAGTGGCAAGGAAAACTCTAGCTTCCGTGGAAGTAAAAGCATATCGGCATTTGAAACGAGATGGAGTCAAATGAAAGTAAAAATAGGATAATTCTCCTAAATAGACGTCTAATAATACATGTCACTATTAAATATATTTAGAGAAGTTTCTCAAATTACAATGAAAACAAAACTTTTTTTGCTACGCCCATATTTTGAGCAAAATGATCAAACATAAAGTTAAGGTACATTATTACGACACAAGGTTAAATATAAATTGATTTTATGATTTATAGTTTAAATCAGGACTAATATGTTGCTGATACAATAGATAAACTGTTTTATAGTGTTGACTAATGGCAGTCGTTAGGAACACAATTTTTTTTCACCTAACATAATTTATGTATTCCTATTAGCTAATTCCAAAAAGATTCTCTTAAATTGCAAAGAAGTCAGGGGTATGCCCCATGAGTACACTTGGGGTTATAGACCATGTCATTCAAATTCAAATTAGTTCTTGATTAATGGAATATATTAAATTTATCTTCGACAGTATAAATACTAGATCAATATGTCGAGAAAAAAAACACAAAAAAAGTTTCAGTAAAATTTGATAAAATAAGATTATAACTCCTCGAACAAATCTTCATGTTGGGGAGGAGAGCAGCTTAGCTGTCATGGCGTTTTATTAGAGTAAAGACAAACAGCTATAAGATGAAGGAAATATACTTAAGTCCCACTCTACAGAAATTACACCGAGGTCGTTTTTTTTTTTTTTTGTATTTCAAATAAACTAATCCCTAGATATCCAAAATAGATCATCAATTTAAACAATCTGGAGAAATGAAACAATCAAGTCACACTAAGTTATTTCCACCCTATCGGCTCAGTATAAAGTTATATTTTCCCTAAAAAACTGTAAATCGGTATGTTTTTCGGATATTTCTGTTAATCGAGTGACGAGTTTCGCGGGGCGTTACAAAATTATTAGTAAGAACTCAAATGAAATTATTGTGGAAATTATAAACATGTGTGATTTAGTTATATGATATTTATTTTTATAACAAATTAGAATTGATCTGTTGATAATAGAAAAATTTAAAATATAAAAAAACAAAAAACTTGTAACGCAAAAACAATAATTTTTACGATCAACTGTAATATGATTGATTTAAATGAAGGTTTTCAGGTGATGTTAAATATAAAAGAAAAATAGCAAAATATTATGATCAAAACTATACTGTCCTATATTAATAAAATAATGAAATTCTTTATTTTGTAAGAGAAGTTTCGTTTGATGAATGATAAAAATACATATTTAACGAAATGAAAATGTATATTTATAAGTTGGAAGGGTTAGACAAAGGAATGATAGAACATGGAATTAAATATTTTTTCAAGGAAAATTAGGAATTTACTATAATAGCAGATATAACCTCTTTCAATTATATGTAGACATAAAATAAAAGAATTCCATTTAGATCCCACTCCAATTTTTGCAAAATCATATTCTATAAGTAGGGCAAACTTCCAACATAATTTGGGAAAATCAAACTTGAAGCTTGTCTGGGGCGCCATTTTTAATATATTCCAATAATGTTCACATGGTATTTTTTGAATAAAAGATAAATTAAAGCACCTGCTCTTTCGAGTATTTTAAACTAAACTTTTTTGAAATCCCTTGAATTTGAGGGGAGTTATTTTCCACCAAAGTTCACCTATCTTTGGAATATACTCTTTATAAATCTAAAATTTCAGCCAGTGTCCTTTTGTTGGTATAAATATCCTCACCAAAAATTATCAAAATGGGTGATGATGATGTCATGAGAATATGTAGAATTGACATGGAATGTCCCAGTTGCAATATTTCTTTAATTAAGAAGAGGTTGCTTCTCCTGGTAAAATTGCAAAATACAAATCCGTCTCAAGACTCTAATATTAAAATTAATTTTTCTTACAGTATATTTCAATCATTAATGAGTGGAGGTTTTAATTTTAATACCCTTATAATAAAGTAAAACAAAGTTTGAGGTGCAAATATCCTATTAAATTGTTTAAAAGCTTTAGGTGATCCATTCAAAATCACATTAAAATTGTTCTATAACTTTCTATCCTTAGCCACACTTTGCCTGATTATAACTAGATTTTTTGAAGGTAATGAATTACTCTTTCCTTTACTATCCTTGTAAAAGAATTCTTCCAGTAATCACATTTGAGGATTTTTGTAAATGAAGAGGTTAGAAGAAGGACTAGACTCTAAAATAAATTTAAAAGCTTAGATAAAATAATAATAAATAATAATAATTATTTCCTTAACAGGTCCTATTGATAATTTAGACCATTTGTAAACCTTAGAAAAAAGAGTCTACATCCACATTAAGTAGATGGCTTTTTTGGGCTTTAGAAAGGTAAAATATTAATAATATTTTTACAAATCCTTAGTTTTAGAGGTGGATCGCCACCTAGGTTCAAACAGAAGGGTTTATCAATTAAAGATATTACAAAAAAAGGATTCTGGTCAGAAAGTTCTATATTCTTTGATACATTTTGTTATTTTCTTATAAAAAAAGAAAATTGAAATTTATGTCTTGCTAACAAAGGGTTACCCGGCGTTTTTGGGCCAAGGAAGAAGTAGAAAGTCACATTGACAATGGTCAATGTTATCTCTTTTTCATGTTTAGACCCTTTCGGTGCGGGAAAACATAATAATATAGCGCTTCTATATTATATAAAATTTATTATTATGAATATAAAAAAAATCTTTATAAAATTCAAATATCATACCAATAGATAAATTAATCTAGATGAGAAGCCCATCTTTAAATTTAGGCAAAAAATGGACAAATCTAAATTCCTCAATTTTTTTTTTTGAAAAAAACAGATTTGCACTGATTTTGCAAAAAAGAGTAGCAAATAGCGTTTAATGGCACTGTAAAGAGAAACACAAACCTAACAAGATTTTTGAAAAAAATTTGACACTAATGTCGTCGAAAAAATGACCCAACATTAGCCTGTTCCTATTTACAAATATTTCTAGAATGATCCTATAAAATATTTTAGAAATAGAGAATACTATAACAATATTGCTCAGGAATTTGATTTTATGTCCAAAATAGATATTTTTGTGCCATTTTTTCTTCAAAAAATATTCAGAAAATGACAAATATATCAGGCCAACACAATCTTATGTGTCAAATTTATATACAAACGAATTTCATAACAAATTTCTACGAACTTTAATTTACCTAAGAATCTAATATTTCATCGGAAATCCTTCTTTTTTTTTTTTGCACCGGAAAAAAAATGCAATTTTCACCGATTTTTTTTTTTGCCCATAACTTTTTTGATTTAGAATACATTTAGAAAACGTAGTTATTTTTATGTATATTTAGTTATTGAGACACCAATCACTATTTGAAAGAAACTTAAATCCCTATCTAGTTACCTTGAGATTTAGAAAAACAATTTTTGTGTTTTGATTATGGAATAAGGACCCTTTATATGACCCCAAAATTGGCATCCCCCGTCATGGCCTGACTATTTTCAAAGGAGGCGCCCTTACAAAGTTTTAGCCACCTAAGCCTAATGGTGTTGGCAGCCATAAAGGACACCCACCCACACAACCTCTGTTTTATTTAACTATCAAAGGGTTACAAGGCGTTGTTCAGCCTAAAGGAGGAGTGGGATATCACACTGACAATTGTCAATTTCATTTCTTCCTCATTTTTAGACCATAGGGATAAAATAGATTGATGAGTGATGATGTGAAGAAGTAGTTGACGCCGTAAAAAAAAAGAAATAGTTGGCCAAATCATATGAATTATAATACTTAGATGTGTTAAAAACATAGAGGCTGCTTCAAATATTTTTATTTAATTAAAATGTTTAATGTAATATAATAATTTTTTTAGTCCTTTACAAGATTAATTATGGATTTGGGAGATTATTCTGACCAAAATTTAGTTTTAAATTAATAATTATTGATTTTGAAATTGAATAAGATTTTGCGTATGCTCCGAACTTTTTCATTTATGACACATCCCCCTATCTAGTCTCCTTGACCTCCAAACAACATATTTTTGGGTATATAATAACCCCCCAATATTATCCCGCCGAAAATAGACACTGGATTATTCTTATTTGATGAAGGCCTGACATAAAAAAAGTAATTTTAATAAGACAAGTGGGTTTGATTTTAAAATTATATCTCATTAAGGCTGTAAGCATGCAAATGCCCCACCATCCTTAAAAAGATGGTGTTTCCTCTGAACTCTTGTAACTCACGAATGAAAGTACTTGGGATTAATGTGGAAAATGATGTTTGGATCCTCATTTTTTTTTTGTTTTGTTTTGTTAAATTAGCTATTTGTTTCTAGCTATTTTTTTACCAATACGGGGATTTTTTATGTAAAGAATATTATTTCGTATCTTCGCCTCCAAGATATGAGATTAACTTGATTAAAAAAGGCAATTATGTTGATTAATTTAAGCTGAAAAATCATTTTTTTTAAGAATATTTCAGTTCATATGGTTTTTTGTGGAGTCAAGATCAACATTAAGATTTCTAATGAGAACTATTGGAGATGGATGACTTATTTTTTTGTTAATAATTGCCTTGAAAAATTGTGGTGATTTCCAGTTCGAGCTATATGCGTTAATCACAGGATTTTAATGTCGGGGGTTTGTATACAAATTTTATGGCAATCACTGTTACTCCCACATATGATTCTGTGCAACAAAGGTTTATTTCCAATTCTCAACCTTGTTCGTACAGTACGGCTTATATAATTTTTAATTGTAGACTGGAAGAATTCTGTGATTTTCGTTTGAATGTATCCCCCGCGAGACTAATGGAACTAAAGCCATGACTATATAAGATAAAAGAAAAAATGTTGGTCTAAACAGGGCAGGTTTTAGTCTAACCGAGCATGAAGATGTGAAGATCTTTAGTTGTTTAAAGTTATTTTCTTTGTCTTTTAGAAATGATGAATTATCTGGCTTAATTTTTTTCGGCCAATTGAGGGTGTGTACATTATGAAAATTTCCTATGTTGTCCAATATATAATTTAAGTGTTATCTTGTAATTTTCTATTTTTTTGTCTGAAAGACGTCCAAAACTATATCTCTTGAAAAAACGTAGTCAATTTCTTTGCCCATAGCCGCCGTATGAGTCTAATTTGCAATGTTCAACTTGACAACACTTCCTATTATAAATATTGAATTTGTTCCCCTGTTAATTATTTATTCGATACGTATATAATATATTACCTAAGTAAAGAAAAGTAATAATTGATTATTTAGACGGGTAAATAAATTTTTAAATAAGTATGTAGAAATTCATTCATAAATTTGACTCAGAAAAATTGATCAGTAACTGAAATATAAAAAAAAACTTTTTTTCTCTCGTTTTTCATCAAACGTCAGTTTTCAATTTTTACAAAGAAATAGCCCAAAACGATGTATTTTGGAGGTTAATCTGTAGACGTTAACAATATGGTGTAGTTTCTCAATTCCCGAAAAAAAATTTACATAATTTTGGTAATATTTGCAAAAATGAACCATTTATCGAGAGTCATTTTTTCGACGATATTATTCTCCATACCTCTTTTTTATTTTACAATCTGGGTAGGCTTATATTTTTCCTTACAATACCCAAAATGCTGTTTATTGCTTTTTTTAGTAAAATATATGCTAAAAGGTTTTTTGGAATATTTTTTTATGCATATATATTGATACATTATTTGCCATTTATAACACAATTTTGAAAGTTTAAAAAAACTCATAATAACACATTTAATACTTTATACAGGCGCTATATTGTAATGCTTTCCTTCACCGAACATTAAGAAAAATAACATTGATCCTTTTCCAATAGATTTTCCCCTCCCTCCTTGAGAGAAGAGAAAAGGAGAATAATAATTGTAATGTGTATTAGAAATTTTGCCACCTAAATTTAGTGATCAACTTTTTTTCACGTAATGTAATCAAAAAAGTATTTAAAAAAAATAATGATATATCTAAAGTTTTAAGTTTAAGTTTCAACTAATATAATAAGTAATTTTATATCAGTTCTTATTTATTCGATCCAGTTCAGCCCGTTCTTGTGACTTGTCCTTCAGATTGTAGATCCTTCAGACTGTCAGAACTAGAACTGATTAAAAAAGAAGAAATAAAGTTCAGTAAAGTCAGAAAGTAACGTACTTTTTAAGTTTTTAGCACGGCTAGAACAGAAATGGAGGGGGCTGCCCTCTTCAGTTTAAAATGAGGACTGCCATTATACTAGTAATATATACTAGTGTAATGATAGTCCTTACATTACACTAGTAATATGTACAGAAAATCCCTATGAACGTCTAAATTAATACTTTTTATTAACGATTTGAAACTTTAATGTATTATTACTTATGTCTAGTAGATCTAGAGGAGATATATATATCCCTATTTCACTTGTTTTGTAATGTGTGTCTGCTTTGTCTAAATATCTTTTATGTACATAGCTTGTATAATAAGTGTGTCTGAGAAGCTAATTCAATATAGTCCACGATTTACCTTTATTCTTCACTATTTTTCGTGTTTGCATGACTGCCTTGGGTTTGGTTTCGTTATCTTACTCAATACTATTCCTTGCAAGAAAATATCGAAAGATTTGAGTTTGTAAGAAATTGTGTAGTGTTTTGGAGCTTCAAACATAACTTTTTCTGAATATGTTTTATGTTTACTTCGTTTTTATAATCAGTGAGTCTGAGAAGCTCCCTCAATATAGTCCAGGATTTACCTTTATTCTTCGCACTGAGTTATTCTATTACTGCACAGTACTATCCAAAAATAAATAAGGTAGTTAAACACTACAGGGACGAGAACAGATCTGGGAAAATTTACCTTGGATAAAGCTTGCCGACGGAAGAATCGCCTTTCTTAGTTTAATGTTAATAATAATCTCACATATGTTATAAATAATGATGCCCAAATTATGCAAATAATATTTTTCTCCGTTTTTGGAATATATTTGAATTCCCCCTATTTTCGACCTTTATTATAATTTTATAGTAAATAAAGTGTAATTATTCCATAGTAACTGCCCTCATTATACACTCTAAATTTTTCATACAAGAACAAGAGAGGTCTATCTCTTAAATTCCCATTCCTGTAATCCTATTCATCTTGCCACCTAAGGTTTTTCCTCTATAAATAATAAGTGCATTCATATTTATTTTCATTACTGATATACCGGGTGGTCCATTGAAATATGAACACTTACTAATTCAATAATTAATAAAGGTTGAGTGTTTGAAATTCATTCATATTTTGATATATTAAAATATAAATACATAGTTACAAAACAAAACAAATTTGAGCTCTCTAGCTTAGATACAAGTCGAGAAAATGACAATGGAACGTGATGAACTAATTTCCATTCTTGCACACCAAGTAGTTTGGCGTCTCCAGGATTACCGTCTACGCTATCAGCAAGTCCAAAACGTCAAAGAAGAAGAAGGGCAGACCAAACTGAACCCAGAGGAGTTAAAGAAAATATACCAAGTACAAATGTACCAAAGATATTATCAAAAAGAACCGAGCATTTGAAAATTTGAGTAATATTGGCTGTATGCTATCTGATGAGAATTTGTCTAGTGTGAAGGAGAATTCCAACATCATATCAAGCTTCAACTGCCCCCCCCCCTCATGGCATCCGTGGTTTGTGAAATTACCTTTTAGCATTTTCAAAGACCTTCTCAACAATAAGAGGAACTGGCTAATGGAGAACCAACCGAGGGGGATCATATGATTATTCAGCAGTATAAGTACTTGCTGGAATAGAAAAAAATATAGTTTGAAAGAAATATTTAAACCCAAAAATAAACCCTAAATTATTGGATTTATTTGCAATTTTGGCCTTTTTCTGCTTACTTATTTGCATCTTCGGATTATTTTCTTTATTTTATTTGCAGGTTTAGGGATTATTTGGGCATCACTAGTAATTACTAATGAGTTCTAACGAGAGACAAACTAAGTTATATCAATTAATAAGAAAAAAGAAAATTAAACAAATACTACAGCAACTCGAATGGAAGAAGTGCTGATCATTTAATTCGGTTGGATTTAGTGAGGAAAATCACTAAAAGGATATCAAAAGACACTCCAATGTCGGATCATAGGACATCTTGAGGAAATGTGAGACGGAAGGGATATAAACTGTAAAGCTTAGTAACGTTTTAGTTACAATGGTCTTCAGGGTTCTATTACCAGTAGACACCGAAATCTTTGTAAGTTAATCGACTATTTGATAATAGCCAGGATCAATTGGCCAGTGAAAAAAAGGGATATATAATGTGGAAATATTACACCATTGAAAAGAATGAATAAAAGTTTTAATGAAAGATTACAACGATTGATTGTAGCATTTTTTTTATATGTTAATTTTTTCCAAACCAGAGACAGATATAGACTTTAAAACAAAAGTATAACTTGTCTGCAATTATGAGTTACTAACAGAGGGCTATGTTTAATTCTGATAAGACCAGATTCCTCGACTCTGGAGGGAAGTTTGTTTTCATAGTAATAAATTATTTTTTTTTCATAAACCAATGCAAAAAACGAATTATTGTACATACGGAAAAAGGGAGAACGCATGCTGAATACAAATAAAAAAAAAGGGAATAAAGTACATAACTACAACAACAACAAAGGAAAAACAAAATGAAGAAGAAACTCTATTTATTAAACTACAGCAAAAATCCCTCTTTTTGCTCCTCCTTTGTTATTTTTGCGTATATTACAAAAATTTCTTAGTTTTACATCTTCTAATTGTACATATAACATTTATTATTTTATAACTCTGTTTGTGTAAAAAAAAAATGGAATACTTAAAATGCCGTTTTTCGAGTTCTTTTCATTTAAAAAAAAAAACTACTATTTTATAAACTAAATATAAATTTTTCATAATTGACTCTTTGATGTCTTCAAAAAGGGCGTAATTCAAAAAATTTAACTAAGAACAAATACATTTATTATTTAACAACTAACATTGGTGTGCCTTAAACTTGGCAGAGCCCGACTAGCATTTTTCTGTTTCGATCTGGAAAAATCCTACAACGTTTTTTATTGTCCAACTATTTGAGCCCTTTAAATAAGTTTTGTATTTATCGGTATGATAGAAAATCTCGGTCTTATATAAAATTATTTAGAATGGTGCAGCCAATTATAAGACTTCTGCTTGAAGGGCCGAGCTGGCAGATCCCGCTAGTCCCAATATAATCCGAATCAAAATTGAAATCTCTCGAATCCATATTTTGTAACTTATATTAATTTTAAATAGTAGTGTACCAATGCATCGGAATCGGCAAGAATGATCTTTTTCTGAAGTATCGGTTATCGGAATTGTCTCGATACTTCCCATTCCACCGATACCAATGCATAATTAGCTATAAGTATAATATAATTTATTTGCGATTGCGTTGTTCAGAGAAATTCAAAAAAATAAAGAAGGGTGTGGTTAACTCTAAAACCATTAAGTAACTTCTTCACTAAATGTTTGTATGTCTGGTGAATAATATTGTTTATAGCAGAACTGAAGTCGAGTCCATACTTTTGAGTCAAGTTCAAGTTGTTGTTAGTATCGGTCCCGGATCCATTAAAAAAGACACGAGTCTGGACTGGAGCACTGGTTTATAAATAATTCAATTCCTAGGGCTGGCATAGAAAACTCCTTTTGTAACTGGATACAGTTTAAGACCATTTGATCTCATGTTGACGGTACCAGTCAAATAATAGTAACTAGCTTTATGTAATAGTCGCAAGTATTATTATTTTAGCAGTGAGGCAGCTGAAATGAGATCAAAGGCTGAGATGCGAGGAGGCTAACTTTAATAACCTAACAAAAGAGGGGTGTTAAACTCCCTAATATGAACGTACCAAAAATTAATTGACTCCAGAGCACGGAGAGTAATTATTATTTTTTTTTAATTTAAAGTTAACAGCTAATTATGATTGATAAATTTGTGTGTTTTTTTTCCTTTCCATAATTAATAGAAAGTTGAGCATTAAAAAAGAAAACAATTTTGTTATTTGTTTATGAAATTCCTTTATATATAATAAGGAATCAGAATCGTCCATAGAAATGCTATCAGAACAGGAATTGGCAGAAAATTTGGTAGCGGTACATCTCTAATTTTTATATATGCATTAATATATAACTATATTTTATATTTATACATGTAAATAAATAATTAAAAAGTAAAACAAAACACTGAGCTTTAAAGTTTGCTTAGTTTACGTATCTCATTTCCTCTTGCTTTCCTACATCCCGACCTTTGAGTGCCACAGTGAATCCTCTCAGTGATTTGCCTCACCACATCCAACTGCCCTTTCTTCTGACACATTCTGGCTCATTACGAACTGGAAATCACTGTTCTTGCCTTATCTGATATAATGATTGTTTGTCCATCCATGAGTATTTTCCAATAGAATAATCCATCCGTTATAATCATAATTGCTAACAGACAAATAAGTAATTAGCACTTCTTTCATTCAAATTGCTATCCTGTTTGTTTATTTGGCTTTTCTTTTATTTATTATTAAATAATATTACTTGTTTTTTCACTGGTTCGAAGTCCTTAGTCATCGACTCATGACATAAGTGAGATTACTATGGAATAAAGCACAAAACTATAAACATACAGAATGCTCAAAAAAAAAAAATTACTGCCCTGGATTGGTTATATAATAAATGAACTTCATCTTATACAATTTTAAAGACATTTCAATATTTTTTTATAGGAGAGCTGATGATATTTTTTTTTTTTTAAGTTATAAGTGAGTATTTCATAAGTAATCTTTCAAAAAAACCGAGTCAAATAACAGACAAATATACATTATACCAAAAAATTTATTAATTTGATGTTAGATGAGATTTTTTTTTTTAATGTCATGACATATTACACATTAGAATAGAAATGACCATTTATACCTTTATTTTCTCCTTGAATAGTTTCATAATCAGTTCTAATTAAACAAATTTGAGAAAATACTCTTCTTAGATTATGACATTGCAAAAAGATAGATCTGTCTTCATGATGACATAATATATTTTGACTACTAGAGAAAACGTAACGTCACTTGAAGTATAGATTCCTCCAGAGGGAAACCCCTTTGAATAAAAAAGCATGTCATAACAATAGGTGGACTTAAGTCTAGAGGATCGTGATTTGGATACATATTCCGAAACAAGGAATAAAATTAAATTTTTACTTGATTTCAAATCCATAAATAACGAAATGTATTGAGTATTGTTAATGTTGTCTTGAGTAGAATGAGAATGAATGCAAAACAATCCTCAAATTGTCAGGGTTACCATTTTTCATCACTGCATATGAATCAACTCGAGGAAAAAAAGGGCTGGGGATACGATCCAGCGCGAGGTAAGGCAGGAACAAGACAAATCCGTGTACAATGGGTATGTAAATAAAAAAAAACCCGAAAATCAACATGTTATCCCTTAAATTTTAAGAATGTTTTGGAGGAGAGGAAGAATAATGTTCATGACGTTTCATTAGATCACTCACAATCTGCTGTGATAAGGGAGGAAGGAAAAAATGATAAAAATAGGGACATTTTCTAGATTTAATCCGATGTCGATCCCCAAGTATACTCTGAGTCCAACAATGACTTACAATTATAACTCACACACACAAATGTTTGATCAGGTTTTGAATATAATTTTATCTTGTAGAAAAAGAATTTCACTAGTCATGTATTAAAAACTAATGATCACTTCTAAGGAAAAGAAAATTCATTCTTCAGATTAACAAAAAAAAAAAAAACAAAAAAAACAACGGGCCAAATATTTCAGAGGATTTAAAACACTGGACATATGGTACTACTGATTAAAGTTTATTTTAAAGAATCAGCTCTCTATGATATTATGAATTTTAAAGATATATTATCACGTGATTCTGCTCTAGAAATAGGAATCTTATATGTATCAAGTTACGCTATAAGAGTAATAATTTAAAAAATAGTTCACATTTTCAAATTAAGGATCCTGAACGTTGTTTTCTTTACTGTATTTCACACTTTTCCTACAAAAAAAAAGAAAAAAAAAGCTCCAAATCATCTGGTAGTTGGACAAATAAGTTCATTACACCAACTGCTACTTATATTTTAAGTAATTTTGAAACTGAAATATATAAATATATATTTCATAATATTAAAATCTTACATAGTATTTTATTCAATAATTCATTGTAACATTGATTAATAATATTTTATTAAATGCGTAGGTTGACATTTATTTTTTGATATGGTAGACAAAATTTCTTCAAATAAATAATAAAATGGTCAATTTATTCATCTTATACGACGAGGGATCAACTAAAAATTGGATTCCTGCTCTTTTGGAAACAGAGTATAAGTATGGAATAACTTATTACCTTGTTTATTTATATAAAACAATAAATTATGAAATAGCCATATTGTATCAAGTAAGACGAAGGAATCGACAGATGAAAGCAAAATACATAAGGTATTTTTGTGTTAGAGAGGTAACACCGTGGGGAATACTAGAAATAAAATCCGTCTTTTTCCTATCATAGTTCAAATTCCATGTAGAATTCTCATTCGTCATCTTGTAAGTCATTTAATAAGCTAAAAAAGAAAAGTAAATTAAGGTAGGCATCTTCTTGCTGTCGGACGCCACGACCCCAGGACCATTGTTTGTGCCTGGTGTTTTGTACGGAACACACCCTTGACATCCTCTGGTGATCCCCTAAGCCAACGGTCGCTCCAACAGTTGAAGACCTGGTCCACGCTGAAAATCTTCTCGACTAAGAAATTTTTTACTGTGGATCCATTTGCCTTGATCCACGCACGAACTTAATAATATATAATAATATAATATATGATATTAATATATTAGAGATGGCGTGGGGTCCTTGTGTAAGAGGACAACCTCAAGTCCTCCTTCACATCCCACCTGATTGTCCCCTCGTCCACGTCAAACTTGTTAGAGAAGCGATTCATGGATTTTGTGGGGTCCTCCTTGATCTTCTTCTTCAGGTCTCCCAGAAACTTGGAATCCCTTTTCAAGTTGTGTCTCCCACTTCCTTCTTTCCTTGAGAGGTCTTTTCCATCCTTTTTCATCTTGGCCACCTTGAAAATGAGGCTCCTGAAGCACTTCACAATGTCCATTATCTCTGCCTCCTCAATTTTGATATCCAGAAGGTCTGATATCATTTACCTTTTTGGTTCTTGCTCACTCATGATGAAAGATTTGATAAATGTTTATAATTGTTTACTTATGCAAAAAGGACAGAAGATTTGGAATATGCAGGAAAAACCAAGAAACCTCTCTATTTCAATTACATAATTAGTATTTATTAATAGTCCATGTTTTGCTTCCGAACTAAAGCTCAACGCCTCATATTGAAAAGAAAAGGGATGTACATATTTGGTGCGTCAGTATAAAAATAATCTTTAATAAAAAATCAAGACATGGAAAAAATAACAATTTATTTTTTCACATCAAATATACACATAGCCTATTATTTTCATAGATAATATATTGTATTAAAATTTGAGGGATGATTTAAAATACCTAAGAATTTGAGTTATAGTTTAACACCTTTGTTTGATTTAAAAGACCCATATTTGCCCCGATATGGCCATTCAAATCAAAACTATCAAATTCTCATTCATCTATTATGACAACCAATTTATGTTACTTTAAGCACAATTTCCGGCACACACAATGACTTTATAAGAATAATTTCTTGATAGAAATTGACAATAATTTGTCAATGAATATAATAACCCCCTCAATTTTGAAAAAAATCCATTCTATCTTGCTTCTGTCTTACTGGGACATATATATATAATTTAAAAAATAATGAATGTGACTTATTATCAGGTTTGGCAACGAACGAGCGTGTGTAGCTAATCCCCTCGCACATCTTATAAAAATTAAAAAAATGGGAGTACTCGTACATATGTAAATTTTTAAAGGAAAGTTTATCGACGCTTAATATATATGAATATTCGGGGTACTCCCTCTATGTCACTTATATTGATTGACAAACTCTCCCTTTACTGAACTTTTTGCCATGTCGTGGAAACATTAGTTTTTATTGTTCTCACTAAATATTTTTTTTGCTTTGTTTTTTTACAGTTCAAAAATGAAAGAATTTACGGGGATAAGTGAAAAACCGGAATTTTTTTAGAAAGTGAGCGAATGAAGGAAAGAAATGAAAAAAGGTGAAGGGGTTCAAGCCACCATATTTAAAATACATTTTATTGTAAGATATATTATAAAACTAGGAAATAGATTAATAAAATTGCGATATAAAGAAAGGTTAAGGGATTTTATTTGTTGTTAAGATGCAATGGCTCCCTATTTTCTTTAATATAAATAGAAAAATTGGTTTTCATTCTTATAAAACTAGGTCACAAAATGTTCCTCATCAATTATACTCAACATATGAAAAATGTTTTTGTTTTTTTAACCTTTAGTTGGCCAAGGGAGATTTTTATAGTTGAATAATAACTAAATCAGGAAGAGAATTTTATTAAAAACTCTCCTGAAGTGAGTTTCTGAAAGATTTACAAGATTTTTTTGGGGTTAATCATGCCATCAAATTAATAATTAATAAAAGTAGTTATTTTAGACCAGAGACCGGCTTACTTTTTTTAGTGTTACACCAAAAGAACTTGTTATAAATTTAATTTACCCCAAATTAATGCAAGAGTGTCTGGAGGATGTTATATATGTTTATATTTTTTTAGGAGGGAGCTTGTTTTTTGGAATTTTTTGAAAAAAAATTCCAAAAAATCTAAAAATTGTAAAGCTGAAAATTTCAAAAATGAAATTATATATATTAAATTTTTAGAAAAGAGCATTTCAAATATTAAATTTTGAGAAAAAAAATTGAAATATTAAATTTTATGTAAATAAAAATTCAAAATTCTCTTTTTTGGACATTTTTAAATAAAAATCCATCTTTATACAAAGCAAATTCAATTTTTAGGAAAAAAATTCAAACATTTAAATTTTTAGGAAAAAAATTTATGGCTATTCAAAACAGATATAATTTTTACCCCTAATTTTGATTAATTTTTTTATATCCTCACCAAATAAATTCTAGTAAAAAACAGAAATTCCTTAATTTAGGAGGGAACCGCAGCCCCTCCAGCCCACCCTATATGGACGCCCCTATAGTAGCATGTTGATTATTTCATTTAGCACAATGAAGTAGTACTCCTATTACACGAAAAAGTTTCAAAATTACACCATTTGTGTAATTTATCACTGTTCCCAACTAGTGCTTTAGATATTCATTACACGATTATTTTATTTCAATTCCCTCTTTCATTTTATAACTTATCTACAAATAGAAAGCAAGAAAAACATGCTCCATATAAAAAATATTCCTTGGACGGACTACCAAACGATAAATTATTGCTCTTATATCTATGTATAAAAGATTAAACCCTTCTTAATCTGTTTGTTTTTGTAGTTCCAAAAATAAATGTTTATATTTTTCATTATTTATTTATTTAAACCCTATCAAATCCCCGACAGACAAATCTCATAAAAAGTTGATCAAAAGAGTGGCCTCAAAAGAAATGGACTTTATGTAAAAATAGATACATAGTTTTTAAAGTATTTCTTTTTTTTAAATGTCAAAGAGAAAACTAAATATTTTTATCAGTTTTCCACACCAAAACATCCAGTAAGTTGTTTTCTTTTGCAATTTTTTTAAATCAACGAAAATACCTCCTTTTCTTTGATGGTTTGTTTTGAAATACACTTATAACATGTAAAGTTGAATCGTTTCTACTTTCCATTAATTTCTACCCCCGTACTGAGGGGTAAATAATACTGAATAGCCGGACCCAAAAATTATAATCTCGTTTTCTGTGGATGATTATTTTTTTTTTTTTTTTTGGGGGGAAGGTTTGTTATTATTGATATGATATAAGTATAAACTTGTAAATAGGACGTATGTGTAAATATGTATTAATACAAGAAATAAAGAGTAAGTCTGTTCTAAGTGTTTGAAGTGTATTTATTGATATTAATGACAACGTAACATGGGGCAGTTGCCCGGCAATTAAGAAATTTCGGAAAAACCTACGAGAGAAAATTAAATATTTAAAAGGATGCCGACGAAGAGCGAATTAGGAATGGAAAATCAATCACTTATGGAGCGGATTGAAAAGCTGGAAAATAATGTTGAATTAACAAATCAAGAATCTACAATGATAATAATGAAAACGATGATGGAAGAACAAAAACAAGCTCGAGATGAAAAACGACAATTCATGGAGAAAATTTTCAAAAATTTAATTCATCATAAGGGAAATAAAGATGATGATAAATTCTCAGAAGGAAAGTCATAAGCGAGTGCCAGAGAAGTGAAAATTCACATAAACCCACCACCTCAGATTGAAGAAGATGTAGAATTTAAAGAATTTATAAATTGGAGAGCACTCATGGACAATTATATAATGGCGATGGGTATGAATGACCAAACAGAGGTTAAGAAAAAATCAATTTTTAAATCATTATGTAGTCCGGATATGTTGAATAAAATCAATCACGCCATGGATATCAACATTGAAAAGGAAAATTCTATAAAATAAATTAGGGTACTTATAGAAAATTACCTAAAAAAACAAACAAATATGGCATTAGAACGAATAAAATTAGTGGAACGAAAACAAAAAGAGGATGAAAAATTTGATTCACTCTACTCATCATTATGTGTTCAAGCTAAAAAGGCTGGGTTACGTGAGATGACGTTTGATGCTTGGATGCCAAATGTAATTATACTAGGGATAAGAAATGAAGATACAAAGAAATTGTTATTATCTAAATCACCCAATTTATTCCTTGCAGAAATAATTTTTATCAGCCGCAGTGAAGAGAAGGGAAAAGTCCAGGAAGAGGCATTGGCTAGAAAAGCATTAGGATTAATATCTAGTATAAAGCAACAAAATGTTAAAGAAATAACAAGTCAAAAATCATGAGATGCTCGTATTGCGGAGGTAACAATCATGGAAAGGGAGGAAAAGGTCCGGCATATGGAAAGAAGTGTAATCGATGCAGAAGAATAGGACATTATCAAAGAGTTTGCAAGTACAAAATAGATGATAAACGATTTGCTGTAATTAGAATCAATGGGATTAAGGAAAATAATAATAATCAAATGGTATTACTGGATGTAATTTGTGAAAGAAAGATTATTGGTAAAATTAAAGCAGTTCCCTATACAGGAGCAGAAGTTACTTTAGCAGGAATAGAGTTTGTTAAGAAGATGGGATTAAATAAGAAAATGGTGAAAAAGTACGAAAAAGAGAGGATTTCAGATGTTGATGGATCGCAATTAGAAATTATTGGAAAGTTAATAACTACTTTAGCGTTAAATTCAGTCCAAAGTGAAGAAAATGTAATTATATGTCGAAATATTCCTGAAATATTCTTGTCTAGACGAGTTTGTATAGAACTGCGAATCATATCGAAGGATTTTCAAAACAAATGGGTGTAGCTGCGGTGCAATCTGTGAAGAAAGAAGAGATAGAGATTTAAAAAAAAGAATTGATGGAAACATTTAGAGATGTATTTTGTGAGGAGGAAGAATTGAAAATTATGGAGGTGCAACCAATGAAGATAAGTCTTAAAGAAGATTATCAACCATACGCAATTCATACTGCAAGAAACATACCATTTACCTATAGAGAAGAAGTGAAGAAAGAAATTAACAAAATGGAAAGAATGAAAATAATACGTAAAGTCGGTGATAAAGCAGTAGATGGGTGACATCCATTAGTAGTTGTACCCAAACCTAGTGGAAAAGTGAGAATATGTGTGGAGCTAAAGAATTTGAATGATCAAGTTAAGAGGCCAATATATTCCATGAGAGCACCTTGGGACATAATATCAAGTGTTCCAACAAACATTGAGTTTTTATAACCCTGGATGCAAAACAGGGATATTGGCAGATGAAACTGGAAGAAAAATCAAGAGAAATGACGTGTTTTATGACTCCTTGGGTTAGATATTTTTTTTAATAGAGCTCCGATGGTATTCATACCAACGAGAGACGCATATTGTCTTCGTGGGGATGAGGGATTGGAAAGTTTATCAAACACTTAAAAAGTCGTAGATGACATTCTTAATGTATCACTCAATTTCGAAGACCATATTAAGAATGTTTGTAGAATCCTACAAAGATGTAGAGAAAACAAAATAAGATTAAATCCACCTAAATTCGTATTTGCACAACCTAAATTAAAATATTATGGTTATATTTTATCCAAGAAGAGTATTGAAGCGGATCTAAGTAAATTGAATGCTATTAAAGATTTTGTAGAACCATCATCTAGAAAGAAATTGAGAAGTTTTTTGGGATTAGTGAATCAATTGGGACAGTTCTCACCAAGAATTAGTGAAGTTGTAGGTCCACTGAGAGAACTTTTATCGTCAAAAGAAGAGTATTTGTGGACCAAAAATAATTCTTTATTAATGAAGGAAATTAAAGAAGTTTTAACTTCACCACCAACATTAGCACCGTTCGATCCAAGATTAGAAACCAAACTTGAAACTCATGCATCAAGAATAAATGGATTGGGATATGTGTTATGTCAGAAGCAAAAAGAAGAATGGAAACTAATTCAATGTGGCTCCCGATTTTTATCAAGGTCTGAAACAAGAAACCCCATGATAGAATTAGAGTGTTAGGGTGTAGGGTGGGCTATAAAGAAATGTAACATATATCTTGCAGATTTACCTACATGAAAATATCAATGTATCCATTTGAAATGAAATGGATAAAGGGGAAATATCATGAAGTACCAGATGCATTATCGAGATCACTGGTGTCTCATCCCGAGGAAGATGAATAGTTGGATAGAGATGTTGAATATACAAGAGGACAAGTTATTAGAGTTGCTGTCATTAGAACAATATATTCTGATATGAAATTATTTTATTATCAATTGCAATTAGATAATCAAGTAGAATTGTTCATCCGGTTCAAATATTAAAAGAGAAAATCTTCTGGACATTTCAAGTTGCGGATGTCAAACACTAGGGTTAGATTTCCTCAAAAGAAACAATATAACGCTCAATATTTCACAAAGTCCTTTTATAATTCAAAGTAGAAGAAAACCTTTTGAAAAATCTGGAGAAAAATCTAATCGAATTTCTTCAATCTATTTAAATAAAACTTTAATTAAGGAAGAGTTCCGCAAGCTTTGTAGAAACGTTGTCACTTTTAACAAGTATAATACTGACAAGAATACATTTCTCACAGGATTGTAACTACTAGAATACCTGTACGATTTAAGGCTCGTAGATTAAAGAAAGAAAAAATTCAAGCAGCCAAAGCAAAGTTCGATAAATCACTCAATGTAAAAATAATTGAAAGATCAAATAGCCTATGGAGTTCGCCTATTCACATAGTGAAAAAGCATCTGCAGATTATAGACTTTTAAATAATCAAACAATCCACCACAGTTAATCACCTCCTCACATTCGTGATCTTGCAAACTCTTTAGTGGAGTGTTAATTTTTTTCTAAGCTGAACCATGCAAAAGCATACCACAAAGTTCCATTGTTTCCTGAAAATAGAGGCAAAACTACAGTTTCGAGCCCCTTCGGTTCATTTCGATATATTGGAATGCCCTTTGGACTAAAAAATTCAGAAGCAACGTTTCAAAGATACGTTGACTCCATAATGCAAGGGTTGGATTATGTATATATGGATGATTTATTAATATCTAGTAAAGCAGTGAATCATCAACAATTACATGGACAGGTATGAAAGCGCCTAGAACAAAACATTCTAGTACTGAACATTAACAAGTGTAAAATTGGAAAAGCGGCAATAGAATATTTGGGATACAATATCAACCGATGAATCTAAGAAGGCAATCGAAACATTTAAATCACAAACAACAAAAAAAGATATTAGTAAGTTAATTTGACATCGATTCGTACCAAATTGTGCAAAAATAACAGGACTATCTATATGAAAAGATGAAATTGGATCGATTATCGTGGACCTCAGATGACGAATTATACTTCAATGAAATAACAACTTCTTTCCAAATTGGTCTGACTAACTTTCTCTGTAACTGGAGATAAGATTATAATTACAACTGATGCATCTGATTGACCCATAGGAGGAGTTCTGGAACAAGAAATTGATAATGATATTCTTCCCCTCGCGTTTTATAGTAGGAAATTAAACGGAGCTGAAAAAAATAAATCAACTTTTGATCGTGAGCTACTATCGATTTATCAAATAATAAAAAAGTAAAGTCACATGATTGAAGGTAGCGAGTGTGACGTACTAACAGATCACAAGCCGATTGTGAATGTATTGAGAGTAAAAAATCAAAATTGAACAAACAGACAAACACGATATTTATCTTTAATTCCAGAATACATCTCCAACTTGAGTTACAATAAAGACTAATAACATTTTATAGCCGATCTTTTTTCACGTCCTATCAATTCTATTAAAGTTGAAAAATCAGTTCAATCGGTAATGGATAAAGAAAAAGCCAAGTCAATACATAAAGCCGCTGGGCAAGTTGGAGAATACGCCATTATTTCACGTATATAACCAAACTTTGTATTATAAACATTTCGGGATCAAACACTCAAGTTCTCCGTCCTACAGACCATTAGCTAATGGGTTACTGGAGAGGAGGCATAGAAAACTAAAGGAATTATTTAGAGCAAACGATGGTAAATGAGATGAAAAGTAAGTTTTCCTCAACCGAAATCGAGAAAATATATGAATACCCGGCGAAACCATTGAAGAATCTCGTATAGATTCAACATCAGATTCAGTTCGATAAATAAATCGTGATATACTGTATCCTAGAACTAATCATCACAACTATAGCAAAGTTTGACCTTCGTAGGAAATGCGCAAATATAAAAGAGTTTGGGTTAGGGATGATAGAATTGGAAAAACAGAATGTTATTTAGGTCCGTATGCCGTTCTAGCTAGAGACAGCTCAACTTTCAAAGTGGAAATAAAAGGATCTCCAGAAACAATCCCTATTAACCAACTGAAACCTGCGTTGAATTCATCAGAATAAAAATAATTTTTATTTTCTGTGAGTCATATGATTATATTTAATTTATAATTTTGTGCATTTTTTGTTTTTATCGTTTATTGTTGCTTGTTTTTGTTTTGTTTTTCAAAGGAAGTGTAGTTCCCATATTTAGACATGGAAGGTGTCACCCTTGATCAGAAGAGGGACCAAGGAATGAGGTAGTTAATAAAGGAAGATATATTATAAGTAACTAAGTGTGTTTACTTTAAATTAATAAAATAAGTATTGTAAAGGCCCAAGCACCACATATACTTATGATGCGTGCTTATATTCAAGGATTATCGTGAATGTATATAAATAGTAAATCAGTTGATAGCTTTAAAAAATTTATTTGCTCTCGTCATTTTAAGTATAAAGATTTTGGAACAGAAAGTAAATAAATAAATGAATAACTAAAAAAACGTATCTTAAGAAAAAATGCTATAGCATCTTTAAGATTATAAACAGAACCAAAACCAAGTAGTTATATAATTTACATGGCTAAGGCGAGGTGTAAACAAAAAAGTGATGAAATAGAATTAAGGGAGCAAAAAGGACATTTCAAATTTGTCTGAGATCAAACAAAACTAGATATCAATTATGAACCTACAAAATAAGAGTAAATTGGAAGATTAAGTTGAATATTTATACATAACATAATCTGCTCCAGGTATTTTCTACAACACACACAATTCATTAATTCTCACTGAATTAATCATTGATAACTATTGTTAATTCATTTTAAGTTGTTCAGTTACTGGATTTATTGTAATAATTCAAAGAGACTGAAATTTCAAACGTGGAATACTGCCAATAAGATTTTAATGAATGAAATAATTCATTTGGTAGTTGCAAAACGGATCAGTACATTTTGAAAATTATAAATTTACTTACTTTTTTAAGGACTTTGTATGAGGATGTTACCAAAAAGATGGAATAATTCTAAAATACAGCTTCAATTAAATCATTTCCCCTTGTTATAAAGAATGTTTAAAAATGTTGTGTATGCCAACTAGATCATATTTAAAACAACTATAATTTATTATGCAGGTCTCAAGTGGATTTCAAAAGGAATATTTAATTATTTAAAAACAAGGTATGAAAAATTAACTGAAACGGTTAAATTAGTTTCAATTACTTTGCATGAAATCTAGTCTGCTCAAGGAATAGTATACAATTAATGGCAAAGTCTATGGTTACGACAAAAATGGAGCAAGAAGGACTATTTTATGTGTCATGATCAATTGATTTGCTGGAAGTTATCAAGATATCGTGGAATTAGACATTTATGGAATAATCTAATGTATTTAAGATATTACTAAGGTACTCATGTCTTAAACGCATTTTTTGCTAAGAATCTTGACTCAGTTATTTTGTCATTCCCTACATCCTGTCAATCAGGGCATTCCTTTGTATCTTTTTTGTCCACTATATATCCAATAAATTTTGTAAAAGTATGATGAAAAACTTTGTATTTGCACAAAATTATAAAAAAAAAATAATAGAAACGTCTTTTCTATTTATAAAATAAAAAATCAACATCCCAACAAAAAATAATTATATGAGCAGACTAACGTTAGTTTTTCAATGTTTATAATAGACAAGATAATTAATTACTGGCGTTGTAATCCACGATGTGATTTTCAAATAATAATAATTATTTTAAAATTGAAAAAGCAATTCAATGTTTATTTTAACTTGTTATTTTAAAAGGTGAATTACTCTAAATCGTGGGATCAATGTTTCAAATCATGAGTTATTCCAATTGAAGAAGATTCAAAGCAGTCATATCTAAATATTGTATAATGAATATTATTTGCATTAAATACCTTAATAGGAATTAAAAGTTGAACTTACTCTGAGAATAAATTGTCAGAATCAATTTTGATACAAATATCAACCAATCATCATTATGTGCCGTATCTTCAGTTTGAGTAGGGATGATGATAACGATTTGTTGTATTAAAATAGACAATAGATGGATTAATTCATGAATTGTTTAACATTTTGAGTAATCCATAGTTAGGTTCTTAATCGATAATATGACTTTAAAATGCCTGAGGTTAAAGACAAAGATTTAAGCAAATATCATTTATATATAAGTAATTGGGGAGAACGAGACGTCCTATATTCTGCAAAAATGACCCACAAACATATACTAATATTGGAAATCAAATCAAAAAGACTATTTTTAACACTGTTTATCTATTAGAAAGGGGATCAGATCACTTTTATTAGAGCTGGGACATGAATTACTTAATTAATTAATGTAAGGTAATATAGAGATAAAAACAAGTTCATCAAGGAACACTTTTCTCTAATAGAAAAGACATATGATGCATAACGAAAGAACTGACAATCTAACAACTATGTCATCGATATTCCATGAAAAAATTTCTTCTTTCTGTCGGACGAAAGTACGACATTATTATATTTCGTTTTAAATACGTAACATACGATTAAATACTATATTTAATTTTTACGTAATTTAGTTAGACGTATGCATAAAATGTATGCATTGTAAATCGTCTAAAAACAACATCATATTTCAAATGGAATATTTCTAAAATAATATTCATATCTAAATAACAAAAGTATCTTATTTTATATTTATTTCAAATTAACACATATGTATATAGTTGTACTGTTATATTGGAGAGTTAAATCTATTCAGATTGAATTTCAACTCCAAATAGATAAGTGCCTTATTTCTCAGATCCAAAAAACTTCGATGAGTTTTAATAAGAGGTATTTTCTCTATACTCACAAATAAACGAGATTTGCGATTAGAAGTTAGATTTGAAAGAAATAGAAAGAGATCCATTAAGAAATTAGCTCTTTCTTCGACTAAATTAAATCTTACTTGCTAATAGCTCTTTCAAGTTTCATTTTTTTTTTTTTTTAATTTTCCATCAAAATTTGTATTAATTTTAAAAAAAGCGATTGCAGTTGTTTACCGTCAAATATTCCACTTAAAACAAACAGAGATAGTCTGCTATTATGTTTTATAAATGAAACAGCTCCCCAAATATATCTATTTCTTCAAATATTTGATAAATTAAAATTGATGTTGTGTTATCATGACACAACTATCATTGAAGAAAAATTTGAGCATACATGTCAATCTGAGAAACTCAAAACTCTTTGTCATTTAGGAAGTTTACTTGAATTATAGCTGGAACAGTTAATAACAATTACAAATACAATTGAAAATGAAGGACAAATTTTGTATAGAAAATTAGATTTTAAACCGGAACAATTGAACAATATATCAAAACCAAAATAGAGGAGAAGATACTCAATGAAGTTTTTTTTTTTAGGTGAATGCTTTGGAAAAACTGAAGGCCTTATCTACATTTATAGAAGAATTGTACATATTAGCTGTTTTTTGTTAAAATGTTAAAATACTATTCATACTTGAGAAAATTGTCCGGAGTTTTGCATTAAAATACAGGGATATCCTCTTCTACAAGCACATATATCTAGTAACGGTTAGAGGTCCTTCAGAACATCAAAAAGTAATCATAATTTTTGATGAAGTATGTTCTTTTAGGCGCATCGAGTTTATTGATGGAAAGTCTTATAGAGTAGAATAATAACATAATAATAGATATTATGAAAGTTTTGAACGACAATTAAGTTTAAAAGTTATGGTTTCAAGTAATCCTACTACATAGTCGGTATTTGAATTTACTTATTTATCTTCATCATTTAAAACGCTCACTATATGTCAGGTGGAATGAAACTGAAGGGATATTCACAATTAATTATTCGCGTTCACTATATCTAGTTATGTTGCACTTTATCATAGTGACTTATTCTTTAATGCCGAGAATGACGAAGTAACACGATCTTCTGCTAGATTTAATTCTACACAATGCTTCACTATAATGTGGAAAAATCGAAACCTTTTGCGTTTTTAATATTGGGGGCCAGACCTTTCAAGAAGTAATTAATATTTTAGAGGCATGACAAGTTCAAAAATTAAATATAAATAAGTCGATTACATGACAAAATCTATAATAATTGTTTATTAAGTACACTTATTAGGAAAAATATTTAAATTGGGGTTAATTTGTCTATCTCTAAAATACTAATTACATATAAAAATTAGTCAAATAATCGGCTTACTTATATAAAATTTAAAACAAAATCACAGAACCTCACATTGCTTATTTATTTTATATTCTATTAGAAAATTAAAAGTTAATCCAAAAAATGAAATAAAATTGAACTTTTTTATTGTCGGCAAATCGTTTTTCGTTGTAATATAAGGTTGATTCTTTAGTTTTAGCTATGATATAAAGCAATTGAAAAAAATATTAGCTTCCATATATAATTCTTTATTTTACTGGATTTTTGTATGATTAGACACATTTTGTAGGGAACTGGATTCAAGATAATTTAACATATTATTTTTCCTTTGAGTGCTGAAATATTTTTACCTATTAATTTAAAAGGCAAAACTTTTTGAATAAAATCAAAGGAACGAAAACTAGATTTGGGTTAAATGCTTTGGTTCAGCAACTAGTTACCCTCTGTTTGACGATTTATAATTTTTGAGGATATTAAATAGTTACCAATACCATCTATATGTTTACGTGTATAGTAAGACTGTTGAAGAGATAATTTGCATTTTTGTAAGGCATCAAGGGAAACGGCTTGGCATTTTGTTTGTTTGTTAGTATCCAACAAATCGGCCCTAATCAAATATATATATTTGCACAAAAATTCAGAACAAAGGATTTTGAGCCTTTTTGTTCTTTCACTTTTATTATAAAAGTTTAAAAGATAAAATGCAGATACATAATTTTTCATGAGAAGTCATAAATCCAATGTTGAAGTGGATCTATACGTGAAAGATTCATTTTACAAAATAAAATATACCATTTAATTAAATTCTACTTTTGATGAAAGGTTGCGTGATACAACAAAAGTAACGACAAGATATATTAATAAAAGTAATTAATTTGATGCCTAAAGTTTGTTACACGAACAGTTTTCACAAAAAAAAGTGCTAAATGATGTTATTTCTTCCTCCTTTACCTGATAAAGTGTCATTTCTCATTCTCTCTTGCTTAGATATTATTTCATAGTTACATTATATTTTAACAAAACATTATCGTTGAAAATAATTGTTTAAAAGGTTTCGTATATTAGTATTCTTTTTAAAGTTCCGTTATTTCAACTTAAGAAATCTTGATATTATTATTTTTTTTTTTTTTTTTTTGCCGTAGAAATATCAAAATACACTCGTATTACTTTAAAAACTGGTTTTTAAAATACCCTAGGAAAGTAACGGAGGCTGAAATTATGATAAACATAAATTTATAATTTCCATTAGTTCGTACTTAGGATACATCCTTTATATAGGTGCACATGGGAGTGAATTATAACTCATTCAGTCATTCACAATATGGGGGTTGTATACTACTTCAACATGAAAATTTAATATACATTTTTGTCAATTTGTCCAGTCTTGTCAATTAAAAGCGTTTGATTGTGTTTTTTAATTATAATTAAATATTGTTAAGTAGTGTTTACTAGTGTAAATGTTAGTTAATGCCAAAAAATATCTTTTGTATTGCGGTAAATTATTATTTTTCTATTTTGAACATTTAAAGTAGAGACATGTAAATATAAAGTTTCAATTTTCCATTATATCTTGGGGTGGGCCATATGCCTATATAGCTCAGTTGCATAGTAACGTCATAATTCTATGTCAAATCGGCTATTGGTAGATTGTTGATTGTTCGGTAAATTGCATCTGCCAGACTATGCAATTTCACTTTTTGCTACACAAAAACTTAATATATCATTAATGGTCCTCAAAAAACCCATTTTCTTAAATAAGTTAAATATCTCTGCAATGTATTTTAAAAAGAGGTATGTCCCTCTCCTACTATTTTTTTTTTTAAATATATATATATATATATACTTAATATTTGTGTGTCATCAATGAGTTCTACTTATATATATCCCAGGTTAAAGTGGGGAATAATCTCTTTGACAAATGATGTTATAATATATATAACGTGAATCTTTAATATAGAATTAAAAAAGAGAGGATCGAATCGATGAATGATTAATTGATTAACAATATTATAATAGATATTATTGTATTGTGTGCGTGCCATTTTCATATCCTCAATTAATATAATTAATTTGCTCTATATATAATAATAACATAATTACTTTGTTACATTTATTGCAAACATAATTTATTATTTCAAATAACTAAAATACAGCTATTGTTCTGGAGCCACAGTCACTTATCTTGCTGACCGAATTGAATGGGATGCTTCCAGTAGGCTTAGTTCATACATTACTATTTTGCTATCTCCTTCCAATATTTTTGTTATTATTTATAAGAATAGTCATTAAAATATTTGAGTAAAAGATTAAAGTTTACAAACTATACACTAGAAAGTATTTTTGTAAGAGGATATCAACCCATCATTTTGTTCAACAGTCATTGGATTCTACTTATTTTATTAAAAACTCAGCATACCCTTTTCGGAAGACTAAATAAAATCTTCTGAAATTATAATTACTTTAATAATACTTAATAAAATAACTTTATATGTTAAATCATATATAAAATGGAGTTACACCTATAAAGATCCTCAATTACTTGCATAGGTATGTAATAAATGATTGCAGTAATATTAATAAGTTTTTTAATAATATTTTTGGATTATTATTTACTCAAAAAATATACCTAATACTGTTATTTGTACATTTCACAATTTGAAAAAATAATAATATGATAAATAACTTAAATTCTGCCCTTAAAAGATACATAGTAATTATGTTATTATTATATAAATTAAAATTAATTAATAATATTCTGTGAAGAAATAAAAATAGCACGGACACAATACTGTCCACTATAACATTCCAATTAATCATCATTCATTACTTCAATCCTCTGTCTTTCCATAATTTATATTAAAGATTTATGTTATATATAATGTACATTGTATATGCATTGTAATTGACTTGTCAAAAAATGTTGGAGGTATTTTTTTAGTACTTCCAGGTTAAAACATTTACTCTACGCAAGTTTTATTTATCAAAAACTTTTTTATTTCAGTTGATAAATATTATATTCTTGAAAGATATATTAATTGAAGTACCTGACTTAACATTGATTCACTTATGCTGTTGAAATAAAAAGAGAATAATATTTTACAAAGTCAAATTTAAGTTTTACCATTTGATTTTTAACAAAAAAAAAAAAAAATTGAGGTTGAAGGACTGAGCCTTGCTCCACTCCAGATATCAGTAGAACTCATTAGTACAATGTAGGAAGCAGATATTTTGATACAGAAAAAATAAATGAAATATTGCAAACCTGCTAAATTGTTCATCATTTTATCATCACTAAAATGCATATCAACTAATATTAAAAGGATTTATGAATGTGGAGTTTAAATTTTTTAAATACTTATTCTCATAGTCTTGATTACTTATTTGCTCATAATTTTTGTGAATTTAATGTTTAATACTTATAGACATTTTAGAATCAGTGATTTATATCCTTCAAATGAAGTTAATTTTTAACATCCACATGGTGTTAAAAAATATTGACAATTAATTTGTCGACTATAAAATTAAATATTTTGGATTATAAAAGTATCTTTTGTGTTTCTTTATGTAAAGCAAGGTTAATTTTTTTTTTGACTAGTACTATAATTATTTCGGTTATACTTGTCGAAATTCGAATGAGGCCTAATTTAAATCAACTGCAGCAAAATGTCAAATTGAATTTAAAACATCCAGTGCACAGTGGTATGTTAGTTCAAGCTTTAACCGTACATAAATTGATAAATATGTAGGAATTTTATGAAACATAAAGATTTTTTACACAATTGTAATAAAATGAGTCATTGGATTACGAGAATGATCTGTATGGGGGAATTGCTAATAATTTCTAAATGATTCTGAGTTTCTTACTAAGAAATACTTTAGTTATGGGATGATAAAATTTGGTTGTGGAAATAAATATTATTCATGGCAGCACTTCTAACGAAGACATTTTTTCTTTTAGGTCAGAACTACAAGAATATTAGCCAATTAAAAGAATGAGCATTTCGAACACCAAGGAATCAAGAAGTTTATAAATCTAAGGAAGTTATTTTGAACAAAATACATTGGTGCTTAAGAACCTGTTAACAAAGTTATGTATACAAAGGAAACACTACACAATATAACTGAGTTTTTTAGTTTAAGCAGCTACCTGGATTCCCTCCACATACGTTGTCATTATAATTTGTAGTTCAATAATTTTGTTAAGAAATGTATATGCTTCTAAACATTGAAATGTTACAATATTGACTGTTAAGACGATAACGTCTAATCTTTTAGAAGTAACTATCATACGAGCAACTTTGATGGACAAGATGTTTTTATACCAACGATACTATTACAGCCTTCAAATACACAGATTAATCTTAAGAAAAATCAGTTTCCTCTTAAGTTGAGTTATGTTTCGATTATTACAAAGGCACAAGGTTAAACATTTCAAGTTGTTACCTTAGATTTGTTAAATCCATGTTTTATTTTTATGGTTAGTCCTACCATTTTGATCTCAAAAAAAAAAAAAAATCAAACATGTACATTTTCAATTTTCCTCTAATATATCATGAACATAGAGAATAAGTTTTTAGATAAATCATTCCATTCCACTTATTTAATACATGGTAAAAGCCATGCATAAATATTGCAAAAACTCGAGTATAATATTAAATGTATATATTCAGAACTTTACTTTACCTACGAAACAAATTTTAATATGTATAATTTAAGTGGAATTTTTGCCGAGACCAAAACCTTTATAAGCCTCTAAATCCTTAACCGGAGGAGAAAAAGGCTGAAATTTTGAATTTTTGAGTTTTTAACTAATATTAAAATATGTCCCAAATTTGGAAAAAATTGAATAATGCTGATTATTTACTGATTAATTTAGCTTGGAATGCCCCTATCATAACACAAGACGAGAAAATTAAAATTATTGATTATAAAGAGGTCCTTTATTATCTGTTTTTCCAATTTTGAATAATTTCTTAGAGTTTTATTATAAAACATTATTTGAATTTTCTTTCAATGATTCAAATTTTAACAAAGTTATTCATAGATATAAAAAGGCGTTTTTTTTTAAATTTGACTACAGGATGAGTATGAGTAACAAGGGCGTTTAAAAACTTTGTGTTTAAAGTTTAAAATCAGCCCTAGCCTTAATAATTCAAATAAAATATGAAATATTTAGAATACTTAGGTTTAATCAAGTTCAACCCCTCCATATTACAAACATTCCCCAGCCCTGGATTAACATATGGTGTACGTATTAATATGTACGTGATATGAGTTATATTATTTTAAATGAGTGTTATTTATGAGGTGTAAATATTTATGTATATTAATTTGCAAAGAATGAGATCGTCAAACAAAATAATATATTTAAAAAAATGAATAAAGATATTTTTAAACTGCGACTTTGTTATTTTTAAACTCGTTCTTTAAAGAATGCCTAATTACATTCAATTTTTCCCCGTCCTAAAAATCCTTAAGTCGTTTAAACTATATATTTTGTGTACAATATATATGATGTGTACATAAATAACATTGAATTATAACATAATATAAGTTCATTTGAAATATTAGGTTATGGAAAAAGTAATTTCGTATTTCCCGAACTTTTTTAACTAAGTTGATCTTGTTCACGTGCGCGGAAAATAGCCCAAGACAAAATTATATTCAATCAAAATCTTATTTTAATACATTTAATAAATCATCTCTCAGTTTATGTTTTGAAACATATCCAAAATGCAGGGTGGGATCTTAATGGGATCACTTCCAATGAGAGCATTACCAAAATTAAAACAAAATTGGTCTTGCTGCTTGGCAGGGACACCATTTTGAAGGCAACGCCAAAGCGCCAACTTTTATTTTTTATTAAAATAAGATTATGATTGAATATAAGTTAAAGTTTGTTTTTATGCATCTTTTGACGTAAATTTTGTTAAAATCAAGTCCCTATGAGCGAAATTATGGTCTTCTGAACAACAATGGTCCAACGCATTAGACCCAACTTTGAGCAGGCCTAGAACGGCCCACGTGAGTCACAGAACACTAATATTTTACATACTCTTTGATTTCATATAGAAAATCCAGCTCTCCAAAAATCATCGAAATCGGTGATGATCATGTTGTAAATTACAAAAATGTGTGACCACTTGACGTGGAATGACCCATGTGCTACTTAGAGTGTAACACTACTGTCTAATGTCGGATATAATCTGTATATATATCAGAAAACCACATTTATTTTTCCTCACGCTTTCTAGGGCATCACGTTATAAGATGTACAGGAGATTCTGGTTCATCTCCACAAATCTGCATGAGTCATCCTCCACCAAGCTAATCCTCTTTAGATGTTTGTTCAAGGGAATATGACCAGTCACAAAACTTAAAACCTATTTAATTGATGTACTTCTCTCTTTATATATTTTCCATCCCTCACAAAGACGAGGAAAAAAGTACTTTAATTGCCAACAACTTGGATCACCACGCCACTCGTTCAACCAGACATAATTAATTATTTTTCTTATTTCAGTTTTTACTGTGTCCAATGTAGATTTTTCAGTCATTTTACCTACCATTTTAGCTAGTATTTAATATTAATTGGCCGTTATTGTTATGAAACACTATGTTATACCAGTTTAAATTTCTATAGCCGTCAAAAATAGATTCGTCCCCACACGAAATACACCAGCCATACCAAACCTTATCTTCAATTTTTGATACTTCAGTGAACACATTTACACATTGAGGATTTGCAGATGTCGCTTGATTCATAGTCCCAAAAGAAGGACGGTTATAAGGTTTATGATTAATTTTTTCCAAGAGTGCATCAAATTTGTGGAGTATTTTATCTAAATCTTGTTGGAGAAGGGTATGCCCTCCTTTTGCTCTTGACTGTGCAATCCATGTGATAGGAACATCATCCATAATTCTTAATCTAGTTGTCATTGCATGTCCTTTAATACTAAGGTGTAAAGGTTCCATATTAAAAATAATCTCCATTACTTTTGTTGGTGTTGATCGCATCGCTCTACACATCATGAGACAGGCTAGTCTATTGACCCTTCGAAATTTAGTGATGTTTCCCTGTTTTTTTATGATCTGAGGTGCCCATATTGCTGCCCCATAACATACCACTGATTCCTAGCATGTCTCTTGAGTCAATTTTATGAATATAGGCCGTAGGCCCCATTGGTAACCAACTAAGTGTCTTGCAGCAAACAAGACCTTTTTAGTTTTTTTCACGATATGATCAACATGAGGACCCCATCCCAGTCATCGGTTAATTATAACACAAAGATTTTTGTATTGATCCCCCCCCCCTCTATCGCTGTATCATTTATTTTGATCTCAGGAAAACTCACTTTACGTGCCTAGGTACATACATCACCTTAGTCTTTGACCCACTAAACTTGAGATCTATTTGAGATATACAAAATTTAATCTCACTTATTCGTTTTTGAGTTATATCAGCCATTGAAGTAAGATAAATCCCAGTTATTACCAAGGGTATGTCATCTGCAACATTGAATAATGTGCTGAATGTTGCAGTTCCATACGAATGGCGATGGAATTCCCCCTTGAGGACATCCTTTTTTTTGGACTGAAGAAGATAATTACTCCCTGCTGAGAACAGGTGATTTCTCTGTTGTGTAAGTAATGTTTGTACCATTTAATTATGCATGGGTCAATACCATTATTTTCCAAAGATTTTTCCATGGCACCGTTTGGAAGGTTATTAAGAAAGGTAAATATAGTTATGAATAATTGAATTTCATTAAATGTAGCATTCAAATAATAATAAAAATATGATTCTGCCGCTACTAATTCGTTCATTATAAGCCAATTCAGATTTTTCCAATTTATCTGGACCACCATGTATAAATTAAATGGTAGTGTTGATTTTCTTTTTTTATGGACTTATTCGATAATTATAATATTAAAATGTAAATGAATACTTTTCAGAATAAAATACTCTAGAATACTCATATGTCAAGTAAAATTTCATAAAATAAACATTACACCAAGGGCCGATTTTAGTAGGGAATCAGGGTTATTTACCCCGGCCCTGCATTTGATTATAAAGAATATAGGCTCTTATAATAGTTAATTTTTCATTAACTAATAAATAATTTATAAATACTAGAACGATGTCTCAAAAATGTAATTGAGACGAACGAAGACTAAATTTTTTCTGAATGACATCACTTATCAAACTTTTATATTCGATTCTATTGTTATATTTATCTTGAAGACCATATTGAATGACTTCGATATTGATGAAGAATTATATCTCTAGGGCTTCTTCTTGTATTCAAATTAAACAGTAATTTCTTTAAGAAAATAATAGCATAAGAAGTGTACAAATTTTTTTCGTTATAAAAACTAAGTATTTTGGAAATCTGTCTTTATTTTAATAGATTTTGTTCATCGAAAGTCTGTTCGTTTTCAGCAAATTGTGTCTCTCTTTAGAGCAAATTGATCAACATTCTGTTTCATTACTTTATCTTTATCTACTAAAATAATCACAGCATTCCAATTTGATTGTTAGTAATAGTAACATAACAGATTTATATTGTTTAGTCCGTCGTTGACCTCATCCTTAAATGACCTCAAGAGTCATTGCTGTATAAAAATGAGTCCTGTGGAATAATTTGTAATCATTTTTACCTTATAAAATTTAGTTGTATAGATATTTTTCTTCAAATAAAGGTCATAAAAAATCACCAATGTCAAGGTCGGCCAAAGTTGCACTTTTTTGTTTATCAAAGTTAACAATATGTATATTTGAAAATTTTGGTATGTATGCATCAGTTGAATTGTTTGGCTCTGATACGCTATAGAACAAGCAGATTGGCGGAAAGCTACAATTTATGTCACTAAACTTATCGTGTTTTTTTAGAAACATAGATCCAGAATTGTTTTAAAAAAATGATATATTATTGTTACAGCTTTGGTTATCTAAATCTGTTATTTTGCAGAAAAAGCTGTAATTAGTAGTGCATACAAAAAGCACAGATCTTGTTATAAGAAATAATGAATGATAAATGTTATGAGGTCTACCAACGAGGTAAAGTATAGTAGTGAGCACTGTAGGGACTAAAGTACTTCATGGCTCATCATCAGTCATCATATCGTTGTTGTTTTTTTCCTTCTCAAACTATTCTTTCATTCTTAAAGAGTGAATATAATATATCCATTGATGTAAGTATTGAGGAGCTACGTGTGAGTGTGCTCATGAAAAATGGAGAGCAGTAATAAGAGTTTGTTGTGGAATTATCTTCTATATTATTAAAGCAAAATTTGTATTTATGCCCTACGCCTAATTACTCCGGGAAATTCTGTGTACTACAGCTGATGCAAAAATATTCCAGGTATTGGAAAATTGACTTTATGAGCTAACTACCATATAATTCGGACCTATTGTTTCTGGAAGCAAGTTTGAGAAATGCAATGAAGATAATGGCCTTTAACTAATGTACAGATTTTTAAAATTATATAATTGATTAAAGAAAATTTATAATGATTTACACTATTAGTATTATTATTATTTTGATATCTATAATAATTAAATAATAATTGTTGTCATAAAAAAAAACAATAATAGTTAAAACATTTTTTGCAATGATGGAAAAAAATGATAATTGCAGAGTTGCAAATCTACATTAATACGTGGGAATATGTATATAAAGTATAGAAATGCAACATATATATAATGTCTATGCAAGTACTTTTAATAAAGAAATGAATATAAATTAAGCTGTATGTCTGGATTGAACTTATCAACTTGAAAATTTTCAACCACCATTAATATTTTGGAAGCCTCAACGGAATTATGAAGATGCACTAATTGTGGAACTATAAAGGATTTCAGACAAAATGAAACGTAACTCAAAATGTAGAAACTAAATTGATGCAAATCTTTTTATTCTATGTTTAAGACGAATGAAGTGCTTAAAATTTCTGTTTATAATTTCAAGAATATAAAATTTTTGCTCTGCCACAAAATTTGTTGAAATTACTTTTTTTTGAAAAAAAGAACATCCTTTTTTCAACTCCAGTAAATTAATTATGTTCCGTCTTTTAATATATATATATATATTTCCCGTTTTCAATTTCAAAATTTTTAATTTCTCTTGATATATATATATATTTTTTCAATCAATAATTTTTATTTTATCAAGGGCTACAGCCAACCTTTCACTGTAGACACCCCTACCCCCTACTCTTGTGTAGAATTTTGTATCATTATCACAACATTTTAAATGTTATAATTTTCAATAAAAAAGCGATTTTTTTATAAAAACAATGGTTATTCAAATTTCGTCTCTTCTTAAAAATTTGAACTCTAAAATTTAAACAAAAAGGTTTTTATCTCTTCTAAAAATAATTATTTGTCAAATTTTGCACTTATAAAAAATGACAAATAAATAAAACTGTCAGAAAAGCCGAACCGCCCAGTCCCCTCTCAAATAACGTCACCATAATATAATGTGCACCCCTTTGAAAATGAATTCCAGCACAGGTGGGTCAAAATCAATACTTTTGGAGACGAACTAGGCCTTATACAATTAATATCATGAACTAGATTACTAGGTCATTAAAACGTATTTTAAGTTGATTTAATACTCGTAAGAATTAAGTGTCTATTCACAACCATAAAGTATTGTTTTAAAATAAGATGCTCATATTTTGTATTTAAAAAAAAAAAAAAAAACTTGGCACGATCAGTTTTGGAGCGGTTGGTTAATTTGATATACGAATAGATTATTTCTACACTAGGACTTATCCTAAAATAGGGAATAAGTTGTATTATACTTTCAAAATATAAAAATATATTGATAAAAGTTTACAATTTTGGATTTGATGATTACTCAATCAAGCGTCTTCAACAAAATTATTACCAATAAATAATTTATTATTTTTATTACCAAAAAAAATTAATCCCCCTATTGTTGTGCATGTACTTATTTAAGACCGAAGACTGCAGTCCCGTCCAGATCAGTCTAGTTCTAGTAGAGTTCAGTCTTGCATATATATCAGTCTTAAAAACTCATAAAATTCGGTCCTTTCAAGGTTAATAGAAATACAAGGTTATACCAAAACGAGTATGTTTGACTTCCACCACGATACATCAAATTGAAAATTCTAGCAAGCCCTATGACATGATGGTCTAACCTTGTATTTCTACTATTAACCTTGGGTCTTTGATGACATCATTCAACCTCATTTCTTCTTTTTTCTGTCAGTTCTAGTGTACTGACAGTCAGAAGGACCGACGGTCTTTAGGACCGGTCCTAAGACAGGACTGGACTGAAAAAATAAGGAATGACATAACAATTCCCCCTACAAAAAAAAAATATGATGGAGGTAGTGTTGGACTGATTGCCTAATTAGTCTCCCCCCTTTCAGTATTTTGGTTTATCAGTCCGATCTTCTTTACCTTTAAACGATCCAAATGACTGATAAATCAGTCTTTCAGTCCTAGCTATCTTTATCTTTTTATTTTGTTCACTCATATCTAGTATTGAAGAATATGAGAACTATTAATATAATGAATGATAGATAGAATTATATTAATATGTTCTAATCACACATTATGTTAAAAAAAGAAACCGAAAATCAACATGGTAATCCTGACAATTTGAAGAATATTTTGGAGGAGAGAAATAATAATTCTCATGACGTTTCATTAGAACAGCTACAATCAGCTGTAACAAGAGAGGAAAGGAAAAATGATATAAACTCTGACATTTGCTAGAATTACTCCGATACCGATCTCCAATTCTACTTTGAGTCCAAAAAGAACTTACAATTACAAACTCTACAACAAATCCTATGGATTACGTCCCGTCTTTAATGAGCACACAGGAATGCTCAATCAGGCCTTGAATATAATTGAATCTATTTAGGAAAGGGCGTTCACTACTCAGGAATTAAATAATAATGAAAACTGTTAAGGATAACAAAATTCATTCTTCAGACTACCAATTCCGAAAAAACGGTTCACCTAAAAAACATCTGGATTTAGATTATGAAACTTCAGGGACTCAAATGACGTCGTTAGTAGTAAGTACGTAATTTCAGCTGTTTTAGTTTCCATAAAAGATTAATAAGGACCGGTTTTTGGACGGAAAAATTGTATTAGGACTGGAATGATGGGACTGCAGTCTTTTTAGATTTTTAATTTAATTTTTTTCTTGGTAAAATAAATAAATGTACGGAACTATGATATAAAAACTATCACAACCTCTTGTTACTCTTTCATACTGTAACTGTAATAATGAGATATTGTACTTAAACCATTGAAAATAACTATATAAGTACAGTAGATACACTTTACAACCACAATCCATTTTTTGACGAGAAAAAGAGTATTTAATTAAAAATATTATACGAATTGCAATACTTGCCCATAATACGTAAAATAATGGTGCTCACGGATGCTCCATAACTGGCATTGCTGAATTAACATTTAATATACTTTATAATGTGCAAGAAATACAATTTACGGACATCCATGTACTTGTACATTTTTGAAACATTGAATCTTATTTATGTTTCAATGATGTTCCTTAAGTTTTATAATCATTTTAGATCTTACTTTAGCTCGATACAGATTATTCTTATTTGGATTGCAATAATATGTAGTTGGTAGTTAGATACATAAAATATGTTGTCTCCTGATGATAAGCAACGGGAATATATATAGATAGAAGTAATTGAATTTATCAAACTGTAGGCGTTATTTAATTATTCCTACATACAAAGATACGGTAGAGAAAAGATAAAATCCAGTTATGCAGAAAATAAGTTGTAATTAAAACAGCTCAATCACCTGTTAAAAAAAGATAAGAATTCCATCTTTTTATGACTTTTGCAAAGTCAAGAGTCAAATTCCTCCAAGTATGTTCATACTTATAGAATAACATTGCAATTCGCCTTCTTCATATTAAGGAAAAGGAATTAAATAAGCCAATTTTATCCTTTGCTATGTTATTACATATATGCAATATATTCATGTAAAAGTTGACATAAATTTGACATTCATATAATCATGCCTATTAGGAAATGGATTAAATATATTTAGTTATGAAGGAAGGGGATACGTCATAATAATCCTTGAATCATTATACAATGTACTCAACATCAAAAGTGTGGACTCGAGTTACAGAACCAGTCACAAAACTTTTGTAAAAGGATTTAAGGTTAGTGTTATGTCAGTCCTTATTTTATATTTAGAACTGAAGACTGCAGTCCTACATTAAAGCCCTAAAACTTATAAAGTTCGGTCCATCATGACGTCATTTAATTTTATTTCTTTTTGTTTTTATCCGTTCTAGTACTGTCAGTTCGAAGGGCCGATAGTAGTGTTGGATCAGTACTAGAGATAATTGCCTAATCAGTCTTTTTTTCATCAGTCCAATCTTTTTTAACTTTCAACGGTCCTAAGGACCGATACGTCGGTCTTTCAGTCCTACGGTCCTAGTTATCTTTTGATTTTCTTCACTCCTAGCTAGGATTGAAGAATGTGAGAGCTAAAAAAATAATGAATGATAGCTAGAACATATAATAAAGCTTTTTAATAGTACACATCTTATTTTTAATTTAAGGCATTTTGTCTCTATGGAAAAGGTTATGAATTGTAATGAAACTTCAGCGGCTCAAATGACGTAGTTAGTAATAGCCACGTTATTTCTATAAAAGACCAATAACGACCGGCCCTAAGACTAATCGACATACTTAAGGACCAGTCCCAAAGACTGATATGACTTGTTCTAAAACTGGACTGGACCGAATATATCGGGACTGACAGTTAAAGTTATTATTTCATACAGAACAAGTCCCTCCTGAGTTTGACTAAAAATTATGCTTGTTCATTTTACTCGTGAGGACTTCATTCGCCTATAATTATCACGTTGACTCAACTCAACACCCTCAATGGTCTCATCAACAATATGCAATTTCCTTTCTCAAGGTGCATTTATGAATAATCAAATATTCATATATTATATGGACATTTGCTTATCAGAGAAACGTACCACTATCATGGTTCGTGCCAAGACCCCACATGGTCTCATGAACAAAGTAGAAGTTGAGCAGAACAGTACTTGTCTCGCTGAATGACTCATCACACGTATTATAACCATAAACGCAGATGGGAATCAAATGTAGAAGGATTGTATTTAAAAAAATCATTTATTAACTTTTTTAATGACATGAATATATAATTATATATTTATATTAGAACTTGTAAAGCTCCATTGAAATTATACATTAAAATAAAACACAGTCTATCACAAAATCAAAAATAATGTATATATAATAAAGGAATAATGCAAAGAAAAAAAACCAATTATCAAATAATATTAACTTCTTTTTGAAACTATAAGGTATCAATTGATCACCACTGTGATCGAAACAAAACAAGAGAAACAAAAAAAAACGGAGGGAAAAACTACGTTCAAACAAACTTATTGTTAGGATTTTGGTTTTCTTCGACCAAGAGTAATGACGAGTGTACCAATTTTGATTTCTTTGAACAAGGAAATAACTTCTTGATGAGTCTTTCCACTAACAGAATTACTATTGATTGAATAAATTTCGTCTCCTGGAAATTAAAGGAAATTGCAAAGAAATTAGTATATCTATAGACAAATATTAAACCATGATTCATATTCTCTCACAGAGAGATAATTTACCTTCTTGAAGAACTCCTTGAGCCTGCCCAGTAGGAAAAATTGTTTTCACATAGATTCCCATTGATCCTTTAGGTGAATCTTTTCCACCTACAATGGAAAATCCAAGACTTTTGTTTCCCGGTCCCTTCTCGAAAGTAACAGTCTGAATAGTGAATTGTTTGGTCTGTCTAGGCATTGTACAAAACTGAGACAATTCCTTTAAATAATTTATTGGAAAAAATAGATGTTAAAAAACGTTTGATCATGAGTAAAGCTGACAGGATCTTACCTTAGGCTCTTGAGATTCTGATAGGTTATTAGGAGATAAAACACGCTCATTACGATGCATAGAGTCGAATCGAGACGAGGGGGGTTCACCATTGAAATCCCCCTGATGGTTAGCTATTTCGTACATTATTTTTTTATTCATTCTTCTTTTGCGAGGAAGTGAACTACAGTTGAGGTGGTGATTCTCTTTGGGAGGTACACCAGGACGAGGGGGTAGTGGCGGAGGAGCAGATAGATCTTCTTTTGTTTTGACTAGGTTTACGACAGTGGCCTGACAAATCTGAGAGGAGTTTCTAGGATTCGATAGACCTATTTGAGATTCTGATGAAGAGGATCCATTTAATAATGGAGTCACTAGACTTTGTTGGAGAGGGCCTCCAAAAGGTTTTTCATAAATGGGCAATGGTCTACGACCCACTCGAAATTTCCCATAAAGCTCCTCACTACCATCTTCACATGAACTAATTGATTTATCAGGAGAGTCCTTGTCCGGACAGTATCCATCGTAGCCAGAGTCCTGATCCTGATGTGACGATGAAGAGGATAAAGATGCAGGAGAGGCCAAAACTTTCAATGGAGATGACGTAGCAACAGGTGGTGGTGTGGGAGAAGAGGGATTCCGATTATAAGTCTTTTGAGGGTCATCAATAACCCAGGAAGGCACAGTTTTCTTATTCTTTTTGGATCTCCCAACAACTCGAGAGGTTGTACAGTAAGGATTAGTACTGCTAATCACAGCAGAGCGGACACAGGAGGAATTTTGAGTAATATGAGAGGCTCGGACAAAGAGATCATCGCCATCTTCGGCCTCATCTTCCTCAGACTCATCATCTTCATCCTTTTCATCACGGTATTTAAGACTCGACGTCCGGACGACTGTAGTATATCTTAAAAGTAACATAAAAGATTATAATATATATAGGTATGTCTCTCAATAATAAGTTTTTCAAATATTCCAATGGCATTTGAACATCCCTTATGAAACATAAAATGATGCATTTACAAAAATGATATGACATTTTTATTTCATTAAATATATTATATTCAAATGAAATGCTATGTAAGGTTATGTAATGAATTCGTGAGATATAATGATAATAATACTTGTCTCTGATGAGATATAAGAGTTAAAATAAAAATATATGATATGTACCATGTACAAGAAAGAGATAAAAAAAGCTTCGAAACATATTTTTTGCCTCCAATTTCCAGCATAGAAACATGAGCATCATAAGACAACGCAGATGTTTTTAACTTAAACAAATATGAAGAAGTGTGATACATGACACTTTGTAGAAATATATATATATATAAATAAAAACAGATGAATATTTATACATATATAATTCTTGAAACTATATCTCTACAATACTAATTGAAGCAGCAAAATTCATTTCATAACCCTCTTGGTTAGTAGAACTTTTCGCCTTTTTATTTACCTTTTAACTCCGTTCAGAGTGACATTATTGCTTTCAGCATTATGAAAGCCCCACCAGGGATCGCTGCCCTTCCGCCGAATCGTGGAAATATCGTCATTCCACTGACTCAATTTACTACGAATTTTAGTGGATAAATTGGAGGAAGGAGAATTTCCGTCGTCTTCATCTTCAGCAGATTGATTATGATCCAGGACTTCATTTTTGCTACCTGAAGGAGAAGGAGTTCGTGCACCAATGGCATCCACGGATGAGAAACTGGCGCATCTTTTTTTGAGTTTTCGCCATTTGCGTGCAAGAGTATTGTTACCCTTAGTTATGAGGGGTGTTGGGGCCATGCTCCTAGTGGATGTATTTAACAAAAAGAGTTCCAAAGTAGGGCTCTGAAAGAGGACAAAATTTTAAGGGTATTAGGAAAATCCGATGGGCCCAAGTAGGTGATACTCTGATAAATTATTGTATTTAAATAAGACTCAAATAGAGGAGAGTCAAAAGAAGGAATCTCAAGTTCTCTTTTCAAACATTAAACATAAAAGTACTTTTTATATGAGCCCTTTTTTCAAAGTGATCTCAAATATCAATAATTGAATAATTTTGACGCAGAATGTCAGTCACTTACCTAATTCATTCCCGACAAGTCATGCATAAAAATAATAGAATAAAACACAATCAACACTTTAGTAGATACATTTACACTCGGTTAGTTCACGGAGACTTAAATAACTTTTTTGATCGATATAAAAACCACTCACGAACATACACCCCTCTCTGCACAGAGTTTACAACTAACTAACTAGCGATAGGCGAAGGAAAAAAAAGGATTTAATCATTTTCAAAGTGTACCTTCGTCTCTCTCTCTCTCTGCACGCACACACGTTCAAAGAGTGCACTCACACCCGCGCTTTTTTTGGGGGAGGGGGAAGGAACAACACAACAGCGTTTGTTCCTCCTCCGAGTAATGAAAAAAAAGAAAAAGGTAGACTAAATTGTAGTAAAATACTCTTAAAGCAATATGTCAAACAAATTATAGTTAATTATGATGAAGAAGGGTTTTGAGAGCAATGTTAAAGGTTTGCAAACATATACCACGGTAGAAATTCAAATTTATTCCTTAAATAGTTAGTATTTTACATTCAAAATACCAATACTTTAAGAGGTTAAGCGTAAAACTATCTGTATTTATGACTACGTCGCATATGAGTTTTTCACAATACAATTTTTTTCCCTTTTCGTTCCCCTCTTTTTATTCTTCTCACACGACTACTACTCTTGAGCGTCTCTCTTGCTAACATGGCAACTAACAACCCTGTTTATATTTATTAAACTTGATAAAGGGGTAAGAAAGAACCACCCTGCAGCTCAAGTGCACATAAAAATTGTTATTTATAAATTACATGTAGTTATTGATGTTTTTATAGCGAATGAGAAAATAATGGGGAGGGGGGGATTCAAAGAGACAATATGTAATTACACATCCTCTGGGACTAAACGAAAAAACAAAAACATTATGCCAATCAAATGAATACATATATAATATAATTAGGAAATACCACCTAAGACGAAGCTCTCAAAATGTCTCACATTGATTGGAGCAAAAAAAAAAAAAAAAATACATGTGAAATAAATCAATTTTGATATTAAATAAGTTAATTTTAAATATTTAATATAACTCAATTTTAAATATTTAATATAACTCAATTTATTGTCATCAACTTTTACTACAATTGTTTGATATTAATTATTTATTTGATATGTTTGGTCTGAGATACAATAAAAGTCCTATAGGTCTTTGGGACCGTTCCTTAAAACGTCCTTTATTAAATCCCTTGTTAGGTCATCCTAGGGGTTTACAGATAACCAGGTTTCAAACCTTTTCCAATAGATGAATTGATGAAAATATATTTATTTATGTAAGAACATCTTCACTTCGGTAATTCTTTTTGTTTCTTACTTTCCAAAAACAAAAGCCGAAATCGTGAAGAAAAATAAAAAAATAAAAGACGTTTGTCGGTGTCTTTTACAAGTCCAAGTGATGATGGATAATCTAACTTATAATAATGGACTCCATGGAACCATATTGATATTTTACGCTACGTCTACAGCTCCAACGAATTTTCCTCAACTTCTATATACAATTATTATAAATATTTTATTATGATATGTTGAGCAAAAAGTAATTTCTTATTTTAAGTTATATTTCAATACTTTATAAGATGTATTACAATCATCCGATTGAAATCAAGTATGCCCTGTTCTGTTTGATAACTTGATGCCTACGACAATCCAACTTCATAATGCCCTTCTTGTAGAAGCCCTTGTCCCTATTGGCAAAAAAACTCTGACAACCAATTTTCAAAGGCTTATATTGAGGAAAAATTTGAACATCCAAGCATGTTGGCCATAAACAGGAACTTGTGGTAGTCACTTGATGCCTGGTCTGGACTTTTGGGTGGATACATAAGAACTTCCTGCCCGGTCTACCGTATCTTCTGGCACGTCATCTAGATATGTGCTGCCTGGCGTTGTCTTGATGAAACACGATTCCTCTCATATTCATCAATACTAGCCGTGTCTGTTTCATCACCAGCTTCAAACGGTAGAGTTGTTCACAGTAGATAGTAGAATTGAGTGTTTGGCCATACAGGACTAGCTCATAGTAGCTTATTTTCTGCAAATCCCATCAAACACACAGCAACAGCTTACTGGTAGTTAATCTTAGATTGCCCACGGTCTGGGACGCTTCGTTGGCTTTCTACAAGGATCTCTGTCGCTTGACAGTGACGTAAGTCATCCATTCCTTCATCGCCAGTCACAATCCGCTTCAGAAATAAAGCGTTTTTCCCTTTCAGTTAGTAAAAATGTAAAGTATGGCGAATTTCTTCCATTGAGACCTCCATACTCGACGCACGATAATTTACGAATGAACCGAACAAGCGTTATACTGTCGAAAAGCGTTTGTAGTATACACCCCCACTTCTACAACGTTTCATCGTATGATCTAATGTGACCAACAATGAACAAGATATATTTTGTTAAAAAAAGGCGGGAAATACGAAATTACTTTTCCCCAACCTATTCTAACAGTCCAAATCGTAGTCATATTGAAAAATTGAGTCATACTGTAAAGCACCAACCCTAGTCCCAGATATTTTAAATATACAATGATATAAGAATTCACACTATTTACATTACGAATTATTGAGACATTTTGTTAGTAAAAAAACTAAGATTATAAATTAGAAAAGGAAAAACGATTGAACGTGTGTCCTTTCTTCTTTTTGGATAATTATTTAATCAGTTGTGGGAGTGTTAACATCTCCCTCCAAAAGAAAAATTAAATTGTTTTTCAAATGCATAATAATATAAAAATATAGGATTAAAAATATATTCAAAATATTTTTCCTAAACTAAAGCTATTTTAAATGTACAAGGGTCGTCTGAAAATTCTGTGCAAAGTCCAAGAGATGGTTCTACCGGCGTGGGTTGAGGTTGTGTTTAGTTATTCGTATCTCTTGGAAGAACAGACACCAACTATCAGGCAGATCGGTCTATTACTTTCTGTTTGACATTCGTTTGAATCGAGGAAGTGGAGTGATTTTCAAAAAATGAACGAAAAATAATTTCGTATGTTGACTAAATATTACTTTATGAAAGGCAAAACGCCCCAAGAGACTAAACAAAAGCTTGATAAACATTATAAGGACTCTGTACATTCGATTAGAACAGTTTATAAGTGGTTTCAAAATTTTCGGGTGGCCATATTTGCACAAGTGACGCTGAACGTTTTGGACACCCTGTTGAGGTTACTACTCCAGAAATTGTTAATAAAATCCATGATATGGCGATGGATGACAGAAGAATGAAGGCACATGAGATTGCCAGGGCTTTGGGTATCTCGACTAGGAACCCTATTTCCATTAATTTTGCGACCACAATTGCCAAGGTGTGAGCTGGTACATAGTCGTGATGGAAAATGACTTTTTTATGGTCAATCGTGGCGTTTTTCTTCCAGCTCGATTTTCAAACGGTCCAATAACGATGAATAATATACACCTGTAATAGTTTTACCGTTTTACGGATAGTTGATGTGGATTATTCCTTGCAGATCCAAAAGACAGTCGCCATAATCTTTCCAGCTGATTCCTCGATTCAAACGAATGCCAAACAGAAAGAAATAGACTGATCTGGCTGAAAGTTAGAGTGTGTTCTTCCAAGAGATGTACCTAACTAAAAATAACCTCGATACGCGCCACTAGTGTCATATCTTGGACTTTGCGTGTACTTTTCAAGATACCCTCGTAGACTCTCTATAGCAGTAGTCCATTTTCTCCCCCAAAATCATATAACAGGCAGCTGATATTAAAAATGGTCATAATTAGTAATACCATATATCTCTCTCCTGCCTTCTCCTCGTCCTCTTACACAAATCCTATATTTACTTATAATTAAGCAATCCAATTCCATCCGCCCAATTAAAGAAACATCAAAATAATAAAAGACATATCAAAAGTTTGCATAACAATTCCTCATAGGAGTTGTTGATGTTTTAGGGATATCTTTGGGTTGAAAATTTAACAAATGTAAACCCTATGTTTTATTCTCATTATTTGGATTTTACGGTTGAAAATATTTTATATTTCCTTTCCTATAAACGAGTCTTTGGGAGGGCAAATATCACATTTCTATTTGATTGACATGTACGTAATGTATATAGAAGAATTTGCAACAATTTTGCTTCTTATTACATATTTTCTCCTTTATTTCTTCTTGCCAGAAGAATATAACATCTTGTATGTAATGTGAACTACATATCATTATCTATACAATTGAGCAAAGCAAAATGATTTGATGAGATTCAAATGTCATTTCCATATAATAAAAAATTGTATCTATTTAACATTTTATTATTAATATAGGAAAATGAATTTGCAATTTAAAAAAAAAAGTATATTTACAAAACTCATTGACTGCCATGAATACTTTATTATGTTTATTTAGAAATAATAGGAGCCAATATCTATTAAATAATCTATAAAAAAATTCTTTGACTGTAGATATCTATGTAGATTACCATAAATAGTTGTTTTTAATTTACAACCATCTCAAAAAATAATTAATTTTCATAGGTAAAATGTATATATTATTAATATATTATTGTTTATTTCAGATTCGAATAACAACTCAAAAAATTTCTTATTTTTTATGGTATTTAAACAAGAAAATAGGTAAATATTTAATCAATTGAATACATCTATTTTTAGAGTACCTATTTAAACCTCGTAAAAATATTGTTTGTACATACCTAGTATACATTTTATATTACTTAGTAATTTATATCAAACAATGGGTTACTTAAATGTAACTTGAGTTTGTGCTCCAAAAGTACGAGTCTCTTGCTCTTTTTTGTGTTGTATTTCAACCTTTCTCTAGATCTAGATAAAATCTATTAGTTATCTTAGTTTACAGAAATTTTGAGAGGTGTAGAAAAAGACTGTTCACAAAAACTACATTCATGGCCATTATAAGGATTATTACTATTTTTTAGAAAACTTTGATAACTTCGACAGAATGTTTTTTGAATGACTTTTTTTTTTTAAATTTAAATTTTTTAGACACGTCGTTATCTTTATTGTATCACGCAACCTTTCCTCCAAAAAAGAAAAAAGGAAAAAAGGCCAGAAATCATCTGGTAGTTAGTCAAATAAGTCAATCATACCAACCGCTATTTATATCTTATATACTCATAGACTATCACTGTCACATTATTGCTTCACTATTTTCAAAATAAATTACATATTATTCAAATATGCATAGTATTTCATTCGATACAATATTATATTATTGCTTAGTTATATTTAATTAAAAGAGTAGGTATCATATTATTTCTATGAAGAAATATCCAAAATTTATTTATAGAAATAATAAAATTGCCAATATATATATTATATAAACGACGAGGGATCAACAAAATATTGTATTCCTGTCCTTTTGGAAACAGAGCATATGTATAGAATAACTTATTACTTTGTTAATTAATAAAAATAAAAATGATATAGTCATGACGTATCAAGGGAAAAGAGGAAACCATCAGCTGACAACAAAATATAAAGGGTATTTTTGTGAAGAACAGAGAAATTTTAAGAAAGAAATTGCTAATTTCAAATTTTTAAAAAAAAAAAAAAAAAAAATGGACAACATACATTTATTTTTGACAAAAAAATGTAACATGGTTTGGTCAAATTAGTCAACAAGATTTTTCTCCAGAACGTTAAGAATCCCTCTGTAGTCACGTGTCGGACCAGTTACCACATCACTAAAAACTGATTTCTTATGCGTTTCTTGACATTGATCTTCATCTCGTTGTAGAAGATCTTTGATTTTTTTTTTGGTATATAATTGTACAATTATAATAGCACAGATTAATTATGACTAACACTACTGTATTAAATTAACTCCATCTGACCTAACAATTTAATATCGTTAATATCCATATACTCATATATTAATAAAGCAATGTTTGTATGAATGTACAGGGTGCATGGACAAAATCTGCCTCTTCAAAAAATAACAACTTCAAGCTTATTTTATGATATTTATTGATAAAGTAAAAACGAATATCTTTATTAGGATATCGAGCACCTATCTACATTGAATAGATAGCTATCCAATGTAGCCGCAGTCTGCGGCCAAAATCCGCACAATGCGGCTACGAAACCGAGAACAGGCATTTTGGATCTCCACTGCTTTATCTCACTGAATTTCTCCTTGATGCAGGTGATGAGAGACTGCTTAGTGTTATGGGAGGAGCGGTTGGTCAAGTTCTCCATTTAGTACTAGACAAAGTAGTCCAACGGGTTCAAATCCGGTGATGAGGGAGGCCAAGAGGATAAGAGTACGAGCGAAAAAGCATTGCCAACAACATCCATCGGGTCTGATAACTCCTCCAGCTGCTTCCTGAGAATTCTGACCGTTTTAACTGGCATTGACAGAAGGCCAGAGATGTCATCATTGCTTAATTTCATGTGATCGCTAAGCATAATTTGAATGGCAGCGCACCTACGATCTCTCTCATGGAACAGAATGACTTTTCTTGGGCACTTAAAATGATGGTATCACTGCAAGTGTTAAACAATAACTAAAGCCTAAGCCCGGGAAAATTTTTAACACCAAAAACAGAGGGATCAGACATCAGCTAATGGAGTAATGTCGTCTTTAAAATGTAGCAGATTTTGTCCACGCACCCTGTATAGTCTTTTTTTTTTTGGTGGTCATTCATTTTATTGTGATTCTTTTCATTATAGCTCATTTTGACGCATTTTTTACAGTGATGCTGTTTTTCCGTATAGGTCTTTTCAGTGGGATCAAAATTTCCCTTATTTATATTGACTTTCATGCTGCATGAATAAATGAATACAATATGCATAACCTAAACTATAGTTTTATTTATTGCACGATACATAATTTCCGTAATCTAGTCAATATATTTCATATTTTGTTCCAATTATAACCAGATAGTGTCAATATGATCCGTTTGAATGTATCAATATTTCCGTTGTATTCCAAATTTCTAAAGAAAAATAAACAAACAAAGTACATGTCCTACAATGCATTCTTAAATATGGATCCTAAGTTACCCATTGTTCCCATTCCCAAGTTTTAATATTATTCTATTTGGATATTCTAGTCACATACATTCTGATCTTCGGTTCCTTTTTGTGCCTCACTCGGTGGATGGTATCTCCTTTAATGGAAGGATCCTTTATTGTACAGATTTTTCTACACATTAATGTCTTTGATAGTGACTTCTGACCTCGTAAATCATCGTTTCTAAGCTCAAAAATACATCAATTCTGCGAGATCTTTTATGAAATCATCGTATACTTCTATAAGAACTAAGGAGTTCCATAAAGCAACAAAATAGTCGACTGTAAAACCCTATCAGAAACAAAGAGAGAGAATTATCATTCTTCATCCACAGCTCCTTCACTGAAATAATTGACTCCATTTCTCCTTAAGTCACTTTTAATTTGCCTCTGAATCTAAGAAAACTATTTCATTGTCTTGAAATGCAGAAATCCCTTATTTCAATCACATTGATATCAATTCGATTTATAAAATGGAGTTTGTGATGTACAATTGTATAACCTGGACAATGGTCTCATCAAGTTCACCCCTGATTTTCTTTAATACTTGTGAGTATTTTTTTTATTGAAAACAAATGGAATATGATATTAGTTTAATATAATATTATAATATCTTAATATCGTTTCTCTTTTCTTGAACGTTTTGTCTGTAGAAACCATAATCTATTCTGCTATTATTACATATATAAAGTTATTGGGAACTATGAGGTGATTATGTGGTTTAGAAAAAAACCGTGATCTTTTAACTTATGTAGACTTCAATTGGAATATATATTATTGTCATTTCAATTTCCAAACTTATTGAGTAAATACAAATGAAAACCGTGAATCAAACTTAAGTACTTTGAATTGAAGAAAATAATTTCTCTCGAGGCCATTGTTTACTGTGCTACGTCCCTTTTTATTTTTTGTTTTTGAGTTTGGCAAATCAAGAAGGGTCTCGAATAAGGTTGCATTAACTGCAATAAAATACTCTACTATGGACCGTAGTCTAATAACTCGATTTTCAAAGGAGGGCTATGTGTAGATATTATAGTCCCTTTACATTTTAAGTTTTTGGAATAACAAAAGTTACTCGTCAACACAAAATCAAGCTTGAACGATTGTTCTCAAAATGGATCGTGGATTAAATTTGTATTCTTCGACAAATTATCGTCAATTCATATTGAATTATTCTTATTAACCTTTTTCAGCTGTCGTAAATTGAACTTAAATTAGCCAAAATTGATCGTTAAAATAAAATAATGAGAAATGATTGGATTTAATTCAAAAGACCACATCGGGGACAATAATTATCTCTTAAAGCAAATAAAGGTTTTTAACTGTAGTGAAAATACTTGGATTTTTCAACTTATCCCACAAATTTGAATACAAAGTCTATAATTAATTGAGAAAGGTCTATGAAATATTAGGCTGTATGCATATAAGAAGTAAAATATTAAAATGGGGGGATTTAATTATTTTCGATTTTTATTCAAGATTGTTTTAAATGTTGACGCAATACAATTGATTATAGTAAAAAATTGACACCTCCTAAAATTATAACTCCCTTTATTCGTGGAGCGAGAGTTTGCATTTTGTCTGAAACAGTACGCCATATCCACCATTTCGTTATATTTATTGGATCATATAACCGGTAATTTGAAAATAAACCGAAAAAAGGCCCAAGATCAGATGGTATAAAGCCAATTATTTCAAACTATTGAAATTTTATTCAATAATTGTGGGAAATTGTTCACATCGTACAGGTAGCTATTTCTAATAGAACCAATGATCGTGTAGAACACTGATTTGGAGAAATAAGCAGAAACATTGACCGCTGACCGTAAAATTTGTGTTAGAGATAACACCGTGGCAGGGAACCATTAAAACGGACTGCCCAGTAATCAGGGCCGTCCGCAGGATTATATTTTGAGGGGCTTGTTTTTTAGATTTTCTTTGAAAAAAAAATTCAATAATGAAATTTTTTTGAAAAAAGTAAAATATATATTAAAATCTTTTTTTTTTCAAAAATCCATGGCTGTTCAAAAAAATTTCAAATATTAATTTTTTGAAAAAAAACTTTCAAAATCCAAAGACAATTAAATTTATTGCAAAAAAAAAAGTAGAAAAAAATTACAATATCAAATCTTTATTTTTTCAAAAATAAACTTCAAACATTATTATTTTTTTTTAAATTTCAAAATGCCATGGATATGATTCTTAAAATCAAGAAAGTAACTGGAAACATGTTAAAAAAACTAACTAACTAAAATATTCCATGAGGCAAGTTAGAGATCATCCAGGACTGAACTGTATAAGGTTTTACATAGGAAATTAATTTGTTGCAAACAAAATTTGAAAAATTAATTTTTTTGGAAAAAAAACCCTCACAAATCTATAGTTTTTCACAAATAAATTAAATTTTTTAGAAACAAAATTCAAATATTAAATTCTTTGCTCTGCTTCATAATTTCCCCCATTGAAGAATTTTTTTAAAGTAATAACAAAAAATTCCTAAGTTTGGCGAAGGGTTACATCCCTTCCAGCCCGCCTTCTGCGGACGCCCCTTGTAATGATATATTTTTTTATGAGGGGCGTCTACAGGGTTATATATTTTTTTTAGTATGGAGGCTCGGGTTTTAGATTTTTTTATTAAATTTCAAAAATTATTTTTTTTTCTTCTATTGTATAATTTGGTGAAATGAACATTTTTTTTGGAAAAGAAAAAAATTTCTCTTCTGTTTTACCATAAAAATGTTTTCTTCCCAAGTGATAATTTTGTAAACATTTCTCAACTTGGGGGGGGAGGCTACAGGGCCTCCAACCCACCCCCAATTGATGCCACGGAACATATATGCACATTAGTTCATCCCATTTAATATTAATGAAACACTAATATGCGAAAAAGTATAATCATTATTTCAATATCAGTTGCAAAAATGCTTATGTTTTTAATATCTACATGGAATTTACTTATTCAGCTGTTAAATTTAATTCTTAACACTTTAATTAACATTCTCATAGCTTGATGATGTGAAGGAATTCAAACAGACCAAAAAAAGAATTAGATTAATCGAAATTGACAAAAATGTATAAGCCCATCATAACGATCCAATGAGCTATTTGAATGATGTAGAAATCTTTTATATTTTCGGGAGGTATTGTTATGAAGATATATTTCATTTACTTTTTTACTTGTAAAGAGGTCAAAAAAGGAAGAAGAAAAAAATAATTTCTAATATATATTCGATTGAGGAATTTTCTTTTCATATTCCAAGTTCTAGATCGTTTTCATTGGACAAAGGGGAGCTTTCACCCCACTATTTATCTACATTCAAATTTATTCAAAATAATAATACAATGATTTGATTACTTTGAAATATTAAAAATATTGCAATAGTCCAAATTATATTGAGAATTAATTAATTCCATCAATATAGAGAACTGTTTGATACTCTCAGGACTACAAACTAGCATTTTATTATTTTCACATGTTAAAGGTGGATTTTATTTCTACAAAGCCAATGATAAAAACAAAAAGATAATGAAGCTGATTGATCGAATTTGGACTAAAGAGAGCGTTAACTGATATTTAATATTTGTTAGAGCTGGGCACTCGTACCTGAAACTCAGATTCATAGCGCGCACATATGTCGACTTGAGACTCAAGACTTGACTCAGAGACGAATAAAATGACTCGTGAAATATTTTTGGAGCTAGGGATTCAGACTCAAGTTGCACTTAAGTATAATTAGACTTTGGCTTCAGATTCGGCTTGGACCAGTGGTAGAATGGCATGAAATTGACAGGGAAGGTCCTCACTACAGATCTACAAAAGTCTATTTTAAAAGTTTGCTATTATTAGGGGTTTTTATGTGCCTTATTTTTATTCAAAAATAAATTCCAGATCTTCTTTAAATTATTTTTCTGACATCCCAGAGGGACTGATTTTTTGTTTTAACAAGAAAATTTCAATTATTGTTTTTTTTTGTAGATATTTATTTAATTTTTTTTTAAACCTCCACCATCAAAATTGAACGGATTTGCCTTTCTCTATTTGTCTGTTTATTACCAGGATATGCTGCAAAAGTTACGGATCGATGTTGGAACAAAAAGTATCGATGGTCACAATATGAGGCCATTAAATGCACACAAAGTTAAAAATACATAAAGGACCATAACTTTGAAATATTTGAGGTAAAGAGCTCAATTTCTAATTACATTTTATAAAGATTAAAAAAAAAAAAAAAAAACACTTAAGAAAAATGACCATAGGTGGTCATTTGCAACTCTACGGTGTGCCCATTTTAGTTTAAATTGGGGTCCTAGTTTAACTCCTCTCTAAATTTTGTACCTTATAAAATTTTCATCCCAGGGAGACCATTGATCCTGTAACCTCTCGCCACACCGCCTTGCTCTTGGACTGGAGGTGTAAAAATGAATATCAACTTACAACTATGTATAACTCAGTCGGCTTCATTTTTCTTATTATGAAACGATGAAATAGTTCAATAATTTTTGTAAATAATTGATAAAATATCCATTAATATTGATTAGAATCCTTATCGACTGAATATCTTTTTATTAATAATATTAATAAGGGAAACCCCTCTTTGTTAAGTCCATTTATGTACAGTACATTGTAGATATATTAAATTAAATGATTTTCTTTCTTTTTTGATTTATAGGATGCCCACTTTCATTTAAAGAAGGAAAATTGTGAAACCTAATATGATGGTTGAACGGCTTCATTTTCCTTTTTTAAGAGAAGAGAAGCTAAAAAAAACCTTAAAAACCATTTTATGCTTTATTTTCATTTGAGTATTTCTAATCCAAAAGTGAGGTTTTCTAATCCATCAATTAACAAAGACTTCTACTCTTTACCTCTCACTTACTCACTCAAAAGATATTTCTTATCTAAAGACACATATATAATTAAAATTTGTGCAATTTGAATTATTTTTAATTCCTATACTTTTTTACTCTATCTCCATTTGCTAATTACTGTCCAAACCCCGGAAAAAACATGAGTAATTAAACTCACCAACCAAAATAAAACTTCCTTCTAGTTTTAATAATTTGTATATGGTACAATGGTACATGTGTACACAGTATGTAGTGGACATTTATATTAGGTATCATAATTAGGGATGTGATTTTTGGAGAGTGCAAAGAGAAGGCAAGACGTGCACTATTACTGAATTAAAACCCCTCTTAACATCAGTTGTCTATTATATGATTTTAGGGCCGAAAATGAATTAATGAAAATAAAGAGAAGATTCTTTCACGTTTTAAGTAGCATTAATAAAGGGAAAATATTGTAAAATTACCATTAAAGATATATATTTATTTTAAATTAATAATTCATTTACAAAATTAAAGCATAAGTAGATGGGAATTCATCATTTAGAGAGAGAAAAAAGATGTTAACATCACAACGATCTATTAAATAAGAAGAAAGAGAATAAAGGCCAACCTTTTTTACTTTTCTAATCCTTAAATACTTTTTTTTCCTCAACTAAGATCCAATTCCTAATAATAATTAAACTTAAAGCAGTTTTATGTCCTATATGTACCTAAAGATGAATCATTGTACTGCAATATACTATATATGGTAGTTGGGGCCTTGTTATAGTATAGCTTGTCGTTTTATTACCTCTTTAGTAATACAAATTCTCCTTTTACAATTTATAACTAGAGCAGAACACCTCCACTTTATATCAAATTGATTGATGTATCTCAATTTGTTTCAAAGTTATTGTATATTATGCATTTTTTATGTTTAGTGCTACGTTGACCTTTCAAAATTTAATAACATCTTACTGTGACCATAAATAATGTTTGTGTCAAGTTTGATCAGAATCGATGGCTAATTTTTGCCGTAATCCTGGTGAGTAACAAACAAACAGAATCAAAAACATAACTTCCACCCAACTTCGTTGTGGAAGTAATGAAAATGCTGGTTCGTGGCACAAAAAGTCTTCAAACTGTCTATTATATCAATGAAACCAATTATATTATGGTTGAGGTATTGATATGGATGGGATTTTGATAGAGAAAAACACAGTTTAGAGACTAGAAAATGGACCATGGTTGGTGTATTTTTGCTGTATCTTTAAAGTTGAAATCTAGTTCTGAACGAAGAATTTCATCTACCCCTAGTGTATTTAAAAAAAAAAAACCTAATAAATAAATAATATATATATATAATTAATTATAACTATAATATTGTCCCTGCACAATGTTAATTAAATTCAGTAATTCATTTTCTTCCCCTAAAATCATTTAACAAACAGTTGATGTTAACAATGGCCTTAATTCATTGATACCATAAGTTTTGCTCCTGCCTTCTCCTTGCACTCTACAAAAATTTCATACCATGGTATTAACATGGATGTTATTAGGATTTTCAACGAATTATTTAATTTATAAAAAATTGTGGGAATATTTTTTTTTACTAATTAGTACTTCCATTTTTTTAACAAAAAACGCTGTCTACTCGACAATTTGGAGAGCATACTTTAGTCCTTAGTCACAGGTCTGGATATTTCTGCGATCAATTTGTATAACTCTTTGAGTTTTCTTTTATATAGGTGAATAGACGAATTCGTAGATCAATTTGACTCTAGAAAAACAAGATGTGTAATTTCCAACACAAGAGGTTTTTTTCTTCTGCATATGCATGATAGATCACTCATAATATCTGTAAAAAAGAAACACAAAATGGAATAACGTTCAGGAGGGGAATTAGTACATAATAAAATTTGTCATTTCTTTGAAAATTATAGGAAGACATCTCCTATATAATGCGTAGGTATGTGCAATAATTTGGCATGATTCATACGAGTCATTACTTGCTCTTATTCAAATGAATACTCCTAAATACTATATACATATATGTACTTCAAAATGATGTGTCACGTTTGATATTCCTATAATATATACGAGGGTGGTTTGAAATGTTTTCGACCTTAAAGAGAAGATGTCAGCATCCGTAAATAAAAGGTAGTCACACCTATATAGTATCTGTTTAAAGTTACTCACCAAAGTTTAAGGCATTTTGGACGCACCGTTGTTGGTAACAGTCTTTTGAGTGAGTTGATGTGTGTCAAGTTACAAGGAGACTATGGTGATAAATAAAATAAAACATTCAGTATTTATTACACAAAAACCTCACATCAACTCACTCAAATTAATGATTTCATGTCGGCTGTTACTGTATAAATTTACACTGTATTTTTAAACTTTTATAATACTGTAATATTTTAAATTTATTTATGTATATCAATTTTTTTTCCATAGAATGGCTAACATTAAATCATGCGATAAAAACTATCACAAGCAATACATATATATATATATTACCAGGCTGATCTAAAAAGTTTCTTACCTAACAAAGAACCAATACATTTTTTTCTGATTTTTTTATTTATTTTTAAAATAGTCTCCTTGCAACTCTAAGCACTTTTCCCAGCCATGCTCCCATCTCTTTTTGTTTTTGGCTCAATTAATCCGATTCTAATTGACTTAGACGCGACAAATTTTAAGACAACATGCCTTTATATGTCTGCTATTGTTCTGAATTTATTTAAAGATTACACTTTGAAAAGAAAATATTTAATGACAGCTCGATACTCGATTTTATAGATTTTCACAAAAACAAGCATATCAACTCACTCAAATAGGCTGTTTTTACTTAACAACTGCCCGTGCACAATGGCTGAAATTTCGCTGAGTAATTTTTGACAGATGCTAGATAGATGTGACTTACTTTCATTTTCATGTTGAGGGTCAAAACTATTCAGAGCACCCCGTTGCAATAATATCCAATCATACTTTTTTTATATGTTATATTTACCTTAATAAAATAGGAATGACATATTAATTATGTTATTTTGAGTCTGTGTAAGCTTAATCCCAAATATGGAATAGTTAATTATCAATGACATATATTATTTACATTGTCACCAAATAGAACGCCAAGTGAAAAATGGCAATCGTTTATCATATTTTGGGTGATTTAAAAAATTTCTAACCGAACAAAGATACAAAACATTTTTATCTGATTTTTTTTTTTTGAGTCTCCTTGTAACTCTAAGCACTTCTCCCAGCGTTGCTCCCCTCTCTGTAACCCGTACTAATAGTACTCAGCGTTTTTCTCTGCAAAATAATCATTCACAAAACACTTTTTTGTTTTTGGCTCAATTATTCTGAATTGGATTAACTTAGACCCGTCAAATTTTAACACAACTAGTCTTTATTTTTCTAACTTGTTTGAATCTATTAAAAGGTTACACTTTCGAAAACAAATATTTAATGACAGCTCAATACTCGATTTTGTCCATTTTCACAAAAACACTTTCATCAACTTAATCAAACGACTATTACCTAACAACTACAAAAAAGACTGAAACTTGACTGAAGAACTGTCAACAGATGTTTGATAGATGTGAATAGCTTTTATTTACGAGTACTGCCCTGTTCACGTTGAAGTGAGAAACTTTTCAGACCACCCTCGTATGAATATGTTAGGGACCGAGCAATTTTTTTAATGTTCCTTTAATTGGTCATTTTACATTATACAAATACAATTACACCATCTAACCCAGCAACTGTCTTGAAAAGCAAATACACATATATTGTAACTGAAGAACGGAGTATCAAACCTACTCACATTGATAATAATAATTTCTGCTGAGCAAGTTGTCCATTGAGGTACGTTTCGGCGTTGAAAACGCTACAAACAATGTTTCAACCGCTGTTGGCAGGTGTATATCTTATCTTATAATTTATTGGTTTTTTCTTAAAGAAAATAAAGTATTAGTAAATTAACCATAATTTTAATTTGAAAAATATATTATGAAGATTTTTTGAAGAACTTTCAAAAATGGCATACAGGCCACAAAAGTGTTTGTCTGGTTTTATAAAAAAAAACTTTTAGCCACAGTTTAAAAAATAATTAATAGCTTTTCTTTTTTTCTAGGCAAATATCTGTAATATCAGTCAATCAATGATAAATTAACAACTGCATAATATCGGTTGGGTCCTAATATTGAATCCTTTTTAGTATTTGATGCGAATATTAGACTACGTCTAATAAAACTCAAACCCCCTCAAAAAAAAAAAAAAAAGAAATTTGACTTAACTTGAACTCATCTAATCAAAAATCTAAATATTCATGCAATGACTTATCAAATTTCTAGTATCACTCAGAAGGACAGTGTAAAAACGACAAGCGATCTTTTCTTGTCGAAAAAAAGAGTTGATGAATTGACTTTGATAAACCACTTGACATATTATGTGGAAATTATAAAAAACTCAATGCGACCAATTTGGAAATTTTTGACTCGAGTCCAACACAAATAATTCATTTTTATTTCTAACTTATCTCTCTGTGATTACTCATTAATACGAAAAACTGTTCAAATAACTGGCATTTAAACACTTAATGATTAAAACAGAGATATTTATAGGTAATAAAAATTAAGTGCAATGGTTATTGGCACATAAGACGTACCTATTACTATTAGGTATACCGTGTGCGTTATAAAATCCTACTATTTTGGATGGTAAGAATAATATCAACTTTATCAAGAACATGATTTACATAGTACCTGGTCAACTATGACTATTACTCAACTCTATTATGCAAATTTTGAGATGTTAAAAGTATTTATTTTTACAATTTTCCTATGAGCAATTTTGTAGAACATATAATTAGCTGTCGATTGACTTTTAATCTCAAAAATTTGATAATAGAGAGGAGTAAATCCTAACGGGTGGCCCTGTATCAAAAGTATTTGTTTTTAATATAGTTATACCTTTAGTATATCAACAATTTTTCTCAAAATGTTCTCCTTCCACGGCCATTATTACCTACAGTCTAGGCTTGAAGGCCTTGCACATATTAATGACGTAGTCATTGTACATATCACCCCACTCCTTCTCAAAGGAGGCATTCAGAGAATCAAAATTGTGGTGGGGAATTTTGCAGGTCTTGCTCTCCCCGAAACCCCATGTTTCATGGTCAAGTTGCAAGCAGTTTGGTGATGAGAAGACCACAAGTTTGGAGAGTATAAGTTGGTGAGGTTTTCCTTACCAAAAACTTGAGTTGTTTAACCCTTTAGAAAATTGCTGAGTCTTGTTACTAACAGTGATCTCTTTTCGGGGTAGTTGGAATCCAACCAGGGATGTATAACTTCTTTCATCTCCTCTTGGTACTCCTTGGCCTCACACTGAACCATACCAGTCAAGAAGTCTTCAGTGGCAAATTAGTAGGTGTCCTCCACTTCCTGTCTTTCTGGAGAGGATCTCACTACTTTTAATGAGACTCTTGACTTTTTGGACATCCTCAAAAGAGCGATTCACAATGTCAGCGACCATCAGTGATGGATGCAGAGACCAAGTTCAATTCGTTATATTTTTGTCTCTAATGTCGTTGTTTGTTGACGTACCGCAACCAATAATATTTCATTGACTGCAAGTAATAATGGCTTTATGGAGCTCTAATCGGTGCGGTACAATTTACTTACGCACACTGTACATATTCAAAATAGGAAGTTGTGCCCAATGGCCACTCTTAGCATTTACCTACAATATTCATTAAATGTGATCCAGATAAATAACTTGTAATTTATAATTTTTTATTCACAGGCCCATTTATTATCAACTTCATATATAGATTTTTGAATAATGGAAGGAATGCATCATTCTTTTGAAGGAATGAATGGTACAAAAGGGAATTGCACCACCTTAAAAATAATAATTCATAATTACCCTGTTTTCAAGAGGAAAGAATTATTATTCTATAAAGAAGTTGAAATGTTGATTTTTTTGTTTAAAATCCTCAAGGACCTTCTTATGTACACATATATGAACAACATTGAACGCCTTTTACGGGTATCAATAAGTAGGGGGTGTTCCCTTTCGTATGATCCATTTTGATGGGTTTTTATAGCCTAGTTCTAAAACGTACATACATATATAGGTACCTGATAATTTATAGAGAGGCTAATTAGGTGAAGCCTTGATTTAAAAAATCTTAAGTGATATATAAATGAAGGTATATTTTTCTCTCTCCTCTGGTTTTGAAAATTAAGATGGGGAAGTTATATTATTAGGTGTTTGTTCCCTAAAAGGGTACTTTGCTTCAAGTCTTAGATTATGAATAATATTCTATTTTTTAAGGCAACAGAATAGTATAATTATAATTAGGAATCAGTTATAATTAGGATTCCTTCTTTTTTATTGTACTTCTTAGTTGAAAAGATAATTAGAATACGTGTGGCGTAAGTACAAATACAAACGATGTATCTAAACATAAACCAAAATTTTGACCTTTTATGTTTACATATATGGTACTACAACATAACTTACCTAAGCTATGCTCTACAGAAGCAAAACCAAAACCTTATAACTTTTCATTAGAAAAGTATAATGAAAAGAGTTATTAGAAAAACTTTTAGCACTCAATATCACAGCCTCCACACGAGGTCAGAACTTGGCGCAGGTTGCCAAATACAATCGGTGGACAGGTTGGATCATTGCTTCTTGATGCTAGCCTTGAGCTCTGGCACATTTCTTTGTGATGTCTTCTTAACCTTGCTCTCTTAGACGCTCTACACACTGAAGTCGAGTAGATTGAGATCAGGACTGCAAAAGGGTCAGAAGGTCTTGTCCCAGAAGTCAGCAAAGTTCTGTGTCTACAAGGCCGTATTACTGGGGGCACCGTCTTGGGCCTACACTTAGTTGTTCTCAGGATAGTTAGTCTTCAGTCAGGGTAAGATTTTTCACATAAAGCCTCAGCCCAAACTTTTTCATTCAGCTTGAAGACAAAGGGATCCATTTTCTTTTCATCAGAGGCCACGACTCCCAAGGACATTGTTTGAGCTGGGTGTTTTGTTTTCAAGGTGCCATGAACTTCCACAGTCAATGCTGCTATAAATCTGTCATTTCTGCAGTTCAAAACCTAGTCGATTGTGAAGATCTTCTTGTCTGTGAAGATTTTCACAGTCGTCGGATGACTCTCCAAGTAATTAAGAACTATTTTGCATCTCTTAAGCTTTAATGCCTTCATCTTGTTGGTCAAGAAATGTCTTGGAGTTCTGACAAAGCTCTCAAGGTTAATGTCATCTATTCTTTGATCTCGGCCTCCAGAGACTTGATAAATGTTTCATTTCACTTCAAACCATTTACTCTACTTCCCACCTTCCTTTCCCATTTTCCTTGGCCACCCTGATGTTCAGGACTATCCTCACGGTCACGCCGACAAAGTCTGAAATTTTTTGGATCAACATCCACGTTGAGAAGATCAGAAACTCTTTTTGATTCCTGTTTACTCTTTTTTCATCCCATTTTGATTAAAGAAGCCAAATTTGATTGTGACATGCAACAATTAAACATTGTTATATTTTATTGGAAAACCATACCTGGGGCCCAATATAAGTCTCGTAAATCCAATTAAGTGTTTGTACTACATCAACTTTTTTGGGATATGTTAACAAATTTGTACTTGGAGCCTGTATTAAATATTTGGATTTTCTTTTTTCTTGATTTTTACTCAAAATTGTTTTTATGTTGATACAATACAAATGTGTGATGATTATTTTAAAGAAGTAAAAATTCAATTCGATACTTTTTTCACAGATCATTTTTATGATATATTACCGCCTATTATTCTATAATATATTATATATAGATAGGTATTACATATAGCCTAATACTATAATCATTTGTACCATTAAAAAAAAGAGAGTACTGGAGGTGTATATTAAGCAACAAAATATATTTTTAATTTCACACTCTACAAATTTGCTCTTAATGAGGTAAGGCCCCATATGTTCATTCTCCTTAGGTGAACCAATATAAACACTTTGATATTTAATATACAAGGTAGGGCAGCAAAACGTGGACTCGATTGATGGATTTAGAAATACATCAATTATTTTATATTATCAATAATGGGTAAAAAAAATAATGTTAACAAAACATGTAGACAAGGTTTTTGTAAAACTTTTTTCACTATTAATCACAGCCTTTACACGTTGTCTGAAGGCCATGCAGGAATTAATGACAAACTCCTCTGACAAGTTGCCCCATGTAGCCACTATGGAGGACTTCAGTGAATCCCTATTTGGTTGTCAAGTTCTGCTGGTTTCCCTCTCCAATCTGCCCCATATAGAAAAGTCCAGAGGGTTCAATTCTGGAGAGGAAGGGGCCATATCTCCTTAGACCAGAATCGAGCCATGTTATCTTCTCAGTAATTTTGCCAGTTGATAGAGACTCCTAAGTCTAAACATAGTTATCCTCCGCGTTGTTGTCTTCAGCCATGGCAAGATGGTGTACCTAAGCATCTTAAAGCAGGCCTCCTGTTTGATTTTCTACCCTGCGTTGAAAAAGAACAAAAGCATCTTCTTTCCATTTGAGGTCACAACGCCGAGGAGCAGTGAATCCCTTGGACCTCTTCTTTTGATTCCGTAAGCTAATGGTCGTTTTGGCAGTTTTGGAATTGATCAACTGTGAAAATCTTATTGTCCGATAACATTTTCACAATTGACCCATTCGTCTTGATCCACGTAAGGATTTTATTCCACCTTTCGAGCCTCTCGGCTTTCATGCCCACTATCAGAAGTTGACATGGAGTCTTGTGAAATAAACTAATATCAAGTTGTACTTTTTAGCCCTTTTGATGGTCTTAGGAGCCACAGAGAAGTCGTTGGCGGGTTGATTCATCGACGTAGTGGGATCCTCCTTTATAATCTTCTCCAATATTAACAAGAACTTCGTATCCGCCTTTAAACTATGCTCTTCACTTCCTGATATTCTGGAGATGTTTTTTTATTTTTTCATCTCGGCCAACTTAAAAACCAGGTTCCTAAAACACTTAAGAATGTCCGTAAGCTTTATCAAATCAACTCCAGCATCTGGGACATCTGAGATACGCTGCCTTTTTGCTTGTTGCTCGCTCATGATCATGAGATGACTTAAAGATTAGTAAAGTTTGTTTATGTAAAAAAGACAGCAGAAAGAATATCAAAATAATCACTAAACCTTTTCATAGTATTGAGAAAATATACAATAATTAACAGTCCACCTTTTGTTACCCTACCCTGTATATATGGCGTTATACTTAATAGGTTTATTCTTATTACATAAGTCCAGTTTATAATATTATTTACTCCTTGGCACTTATGAAGTCTTCAATTTTTTCCCTCAGGTCTTTACTCCATAACTTCATCAATTAATTTAATCTTTTTTTTTCATTTTTGTTCCGTTTAATTCGACAATTGATCAGAATGTAGTCAAATAATATAGGTATAACAGAAAAAAAATCAATTTTAATTAGAATAAATAAATAATTAATCGATGCTATCGGAGTTTTAATTAAAATAAAAGCGGATAAATAATTGGGAATGAATACATTTAAATTTATACATAATTTTTGAACGTATACATTGAATTCAATATTATTATTATTATTATAGGTACGTATACAGATACTTAAAAGATTTTTTTTGTTTCAACTTAGATTTGTATTATGTATTATGGGCGATTCATTCACAAACCACCACCACCACCACACTACACGTCCTCGCCCACGCCTGACATGATGAAGGAGCAGTTGATGATCATTTCAAAGACTCTACTCTACATACTATGTATGTACAGCGTGTCCCAGCGAATCGTGAACGAAACTTTGGCAAGGTTTCATTGACTTACTAAATAGTTTATGGATTTTTTCTCCTAATATTAGGTCATGTAAAAAGCTCTGAGCATATCTTACATAGTGAACTATTTTTCATGATCAGTACATTGCATAAAAGAAAGCTTGAAATATGCTTAAAGGTTAAGCATACACTTGACAAAAGTTCATTACAGTTTTGTGTTTGGTGGAGCCAGTTTTGGGTGAAAACCATTTTTTGCTCTGTTTATGGACCCGATACTTTATTGAATGCAATGGCAAAGCGATGGTTCCAACAATTCCATTCTAGTAATATGGACATCGAAGAATAGCACTATCTGGTAGGCCAATCATCGAAAATGTCGATAAAATAATGGTAATCTTTTAGTTGGACCGGCATGTTAATGTTACACTCAAAACTACTTAACTTCACCTATTATAAACTGATTGAGCAATCGAAACAAACAATAAATTTAAATAATGTTTTTCATTCTACCTAGGGTAACTAAAATGGAGGTCAAAAAAAAAAGTTTATGTAAGTACTTATTGACGTGGGAATGAGTTTTAACGAGATCATCCGCATCGTCCCCTGCTCTAATGTTCTCATTACCAAGACTAAAAAGATTTAGGACGACAAGAAAGTCCTTGAGAGAAAAATCCTAACATCCGAAAAGAAAATGATGATATATTTCAATAGGGCCTCAATATCAACCCAGACGTGTGCTTAGAAGTCAAAGATTCAGTAATTTTTCTCTGGTTGAAGACAAACTAATCCAAGGGAATTTATATTTTCCAGCTAGATTCTGCCTCTGTACACAGGTTAAAATAATAAATAATGGTGTGGAGACAATTTGCAGAATTTCTGACCCTGGGCAATGTGGCCTCCATCCTCACCATGCTCCAACACTCTTGACTATGGGATATAGGATATCATCGAGAGGCAGGTCTGTGAAACCTCCCATGTAAATGAGGATGCCCAAAAGGGTGCCGTAGAGAAGGAATGGACTAATATGTGGGAGGAATACGTGAAGAAGACATACAAGGTTACCAGACCTAGGATCTAGGGCATGGTGGACACCAAGGGTGGCCACTTTGAGATTTAATTGTTCATATAAAATAAGATAAATATATAAAGTATCAATGTCTAAATACTTGTACTTTTTGATATTACTCATAAAATTGATCTTGGGATATACTGAAGGCACAGTAATACCCCATGCTTACTAATTTCATACAAATTAGTTGCAAAATGAAGAAGATCGTTGGGTTGTTTAAGTAGTAGGGTAATAAATATTTAAAGAGTTTCTTATCATATATCTATAGAGAGGGAATGTATGTATAGGTATGAAGAAAGGACCATTGTTCTTCAATCGTTGGAAATCACTGTTGATGACTTTTAACATTCTTTTTTTCAATATTTAAATAATTATTTGTCGATGGGTATACATATGTATAGTTATTAGGCATGTCTGAAGGTATTGATAACCTCATATATTTCTTAAGCACAAACCAAAACAAGAAGTATCAGATGAAATTATTTTACTGCACTTTTTCCACTGTCCTTTATAATAGATACTCAAATACAAATTTCAATGAGCCAATAATTTTTTTTCTTCATTTTCGTCAACGCAATGGTTAATTCATAATACAATCCATATTTATTCAATGCTACCAGATGGTGCACATGTTGCAGGCCTGAATAGAAGAGAATAGAAACCAAGAATGTAGGTAGAAGAAAACAGACAGACAGAGAGAGAGAGAGATGTAGAAAGAGACATATAGAAATATGGAAAGGAAATTGAAGTTTTATTGTGGTCAAAAGCAGCCTGTTAATTACCTCAAAGGCCAAAAAAATCATAGGAACAAGTTTAATTACTTTATACCTCTACTTGCTAAATTTCAGATTGATCTGTTAGACAGTTTTTAAATCCATGGATGATAAAAGCAAAAATAAACTTGGAAATATATGAAGGAACACACCACGTGGAATTACTAATATAAACTGAATGTATTTCATCAAAGTTCTCAAATAAGTTATAAAAAAAGATCTCAACCTGTCTTGTCGTAAAAGTCTTATAATACTCCTCCCCCAAGAGTCTGCAACAATTACGACCCATTAATTTCTGTGTAAAATCAAAACCAATAATTAAATGAGTTACATGCGAATAAATTAATAAGGTAAAACAAAATGTGGATTAAATAAAGTATATAGTTATTAGATGCAGATTCTCATCATGTCTGGGTCATCAATGAAAGGCCACACCACGTAGAATTACAAACATAAACTGAATGTACATATTTTATCAAAGTTCTTAAAAAACATATAAAAGGTCTTAAAAGTCCAATATATATAAATAAAATATGCTTTATGTACAAGTTACAACTTGTATAAACAGATTGTACAAGTTACAGTTTGTACTACTCATTCTTTCTCATTTCTTTACCAAATGATCCTATCATTTGACTTTGGTTAATTACAATTACTATTTGGTATTTAAGAGTAATTTAACAATAAGGTTCTTAACTTCACATTAGCCACAGTATACATATCACTAAGTAGTTTTTGTTTAAAATATCAAAAACTATATAATTAATGTATTAACCATCCATGTAACATTGCATTTTTGCTATATTCTCACCACAATACTGTAAATTCTTCATTCAAAATTATTTATCCCAGCTTTTGGTTGCAACTTGGACTATTTGCTCATATACATAATTTATGACATATACCAGATAAAAGTGTGGTTTTAAATTGTTTGAGGGGTACAATTAAGTTGATGCCGGTTAGAATATATTCCAATCTATTTATGAATATCTTAATTATTTTCATTGACTTGAAAGTATTCCATTCATAGTTGAATTGGATTAAAATTTCTACATGGCCCTTATTCTATATATGTATTAGCTTCAGTCCAATCCTTTGAAAAGAATAAATCTTTTGACTAGAAATAAGTGTCAGTTACCTTGATATACTAGAAATATTTAATATCAAATATACTTATGGAACGACGTAGCTCAATCGACAGTACACACGGGAGAAATTATTCTCTTGAACTCAATGTGCGTTGAGTTCAGGAAATATACATTATGTGTGTAACTGTGTATGGAATTCAAAGAAGATTCTTGGATAAAACGGACTAAACGTAATGCTATAATGTTTACTTATACTTAGAGATTGTTTATGTGTAAGAGTGTAAGGATAAGGCAGGAGACGCTTGAACTAAAATGCTTGTTAATATCAGCTGCCCGGTTGATGATTTTGGAGTGATAAGTTTAATGAATGCTATAAGGAGGAAAAACTTCTACACTTAAAATAATATACCTGAAATATAATAATTATATTTCAATTTATACATATTTATTTTATTATGTTTTTTTTTAAAAGAATTTACATCAAAGTTAGGCGAGAATTCTTATTTTAGGGGAAAATTTTAATACAGCGGGCCTTATTAAATAATGAACAAATACGAAGAAAGATCACACGCAACAATCATTTTTCCTTTTATAATTGCTATATTTTGTTTTTTCTTTACACATATCCCTTCTTTACTTATACTTAATCAGGGCAACTCCATCCGACCAATTAAAGGAACATTAAAAATATTGCAATGAACAAAGTGTGAATGGAGGGGGGAAAAAATATGGGCTATGATTACAATTGTTATGTATGTCTAAGTGTTGTAATATATTTTCTTTCTAAATCATCAAAATATGATTATTTTATTAATACAATTAGTGCTTCTACTTAGTTTGGGACATGCCTATACGTTTACCTATACCTTATTTTTATATATAAAGTCTTTGTATGAAACTTCTTTTTGGGTCGCAATGAAGGCAATGCCATACAGTAGCGGTGAAATTTAAGCTTGTCTAAGGAATGATATTTGAGACTCAATTAATTGAATACTTTCCTTCTAAGGTACAACCTTTATGTGGGCCATCTTTATTCTTTTAAACCAGTTTTGTGATGGTTGTGTTTCAAGAAAGAAAGAAAAAAGAAATATAAATTAGTCAAATCCATCACTAAATGAATTAGTATTTCTCTTAGCACAATAAAAATAATTAAGTACATTTTTCTTGTCCAATGAGTTTCTTTATACTTAGAATGACCAAAAGTCTTATTTCTTTAAATATAACCCCTCAAAAATAGTAGTTTAAAATTGTTTTTACATAATCTTCCTTGTATGTCGTGTCATCTCGTTCTTCGATATAATGAAAAGGTTAAAAGATCTCAGACAATCAGCCTCATCTGAGTTTTTTGTACGATAAAGGACTACCTACTACTTCTGAGAGAAGGGACATTGTCTGGTATTGATGTACCATGTTTGTATGTACTATGTATAATGAGAAGGTCCAATTGAGTGATGAACTCTTGTTGGTTTGTTCAACACATTGAAACGGAATGTGGTCCTTGCATGGAGACCTCTACCACCAGATACTAAATATCTTATGTAAACTACAGATGCAAGTAGATGGTGTACTTCTATGTATAGGACCTGCTCATGGGTAGAATCTTTTGCGGTGTTCCTCCTTCTATTGTTTTTTATCTCCATCTTACTAACGGTCTATCTCCCATTGATGTGCATGATACATTTGTATGGACAGTAAAACCTTGGATTACGAGTAACATTTGTGTCAGAGGCGTTTTCGATATCTAAAAATAACCCCTAAAACTTCCTTTTGTAAAAAAATAAATTAATTAACTGCTATTCCATTGAAATTATGATCAATGCCTACTCCAGTCAAAAGAAGCTGAATGCCTATCAACGTCTCCATGTAAGAGTCAGACATATTTATTTATGTGTATCTAAAAGTTAACCCTAGAACCGCTATTATGAAATCATGCGATAACACTGCTCTCAGGCAATATATATATATTTACGAGAGTGGCCTGAAAAGTTTCCTTCCTAACAAAGATTCAAAACATTTTTTCTGAATTTTTATTTTTGTTTTTCAACATTTACTCCTTGTAACTCTCCCAGCGATGCTCCTATCTCTGAAACCGGTCCAAATATTACTCGACATTTTTCTCTACAAAATAATTTTTAAGCCGACTGTTTTTGTTTTTGGCTCAATTACTCCAAGTTGGATTGACTTAGACACGTCAAATTTTAATACGACAAGTCTTTGTATTTCTGCTTTTGTTTGAATCTATTTAAAATTTACACTTTCAAGAACAAATATTTAATGCAGCTTGATTCTAGATTTTGTCTATTTTTACAAACGCCCTGGCATCAACTCACTCAAATAGACTGTTATACAACAACTACCGTCCAAAATGGCTGAAACTTTGGTGAGTAACAGTCAACAGATGCTAGCTTTTGTTTACGAATGTTACCATCTTCATGTTGAGGTCAAAAACTTTTGAGACAACCCTTGTTTGAAGTCAAATCTCTGTAGGATTAAATATAAAGTTTTGAGTCTTGGATTACAAATCCAAGACTTAGACTGAAGTACAGTTTGATTAAACCTTAATATATTTAATGTTTGATTCAGTCATTGTCAATCATAAAATTAATGTTCCTTAAAAACATAATCATTGGGAATAAGGGATGTCTGTGAGCCTCAAATCTGAATCTTTTGAGTAACTTAAGTAAGAAAACTTCTCAAAATAGAAATCGGGACTCGCAATTCGAGATATGACTGTGTGTAGGTAACATGCAGTCAAATAAAAGAGAAACAAGCACGTTGGAGTGAGAAACAATGGAAGAAAAGTAATTAATAATTATATATTCATAGACGATCTTTAAGACACTTCATTATACCACCAACATTCATTGATAAAACGAGGAGAGATAAACAATATGTATGAATGTACTAGTGAGTGAGATAGAAGGAAGGAAGGAATTCCAAGGATATGAGTCCTTAAATGGAATATAGGAGCTTTCATACTAATGAGATATTGTTGTTCTATGTACAAATTTGTTGTGGCAAGATATGCCTTTTTTTCACATATATATTGTGGAATAATTTATTCTACTGAGTTAAAAAGATAGTCATTTAGTAAACTTCCTTAACAAACAAAGTCTCATATCAGAAATCATTCGGTGGAAATGGATTAAAATAAGAAGAGAGAATGAGAAGCAAGGGATGTTTGGTAAAGACCAAAGTTAAAATGGGGACAAATCTGGTAAATATTGTGGTTGAAGCATGATGGTGATGTTGTTTTTGGCCGAAACATGCGATGATTCTTTTGGTAAAAATTAAGTAGTTTGGGAACAAACTTCGGTGAAAATCGTCTCATCCCCAAAACGTTCGAAATAAAATTATAGCACGAACCAACTGATATGTCAATATCCTCAGTAACTTCTCTGATATTGATTCGACTCTTTAAAAAAAAAAAAGATCCTCACTCCTTCAACGTTTTCATCTGTTGTTAATGGGTTTGGGCGTCCGGACCAAGGCTCGTCAATGGCATATCCCTGGCCATATTAAAAGAGTTTGCACCGCTCGTAAACATTTTTTTTTACTCTGAACAGTTTGACCGTATACCATGTCAACATTTCAAGTATTTTGGAGAACTTAGTTTCATTTTTGTACAGAAAATTTGATGTAAATTCTTTAATTCATATTTTTCAATAGCAAAACATCGCAGAAAGTGCAATATACTTCTAACGATTATGCCTCTAACAAACAAACTAAACATATTATATAGTTGAAACAGTAAAAATATGTTCGTAGCGAGTGAAAGTCATAAAAAAATCGAGGATATCAAATGTACATTGCCCGTGAATTTTGAAAAGTCACCTTACTTTTTGAACGCACCTGCATATACGTTGCAGGGCTGATTACAGAGGAATAGAAGGCAAAGAATGAAGTAGAACAGACAGAGAGAGGGATATAGAAAGAGACTGAGGGAGAAGAGAAGAGGGGAATGACAGATAGAAAGAGATATATAGAAAGAGGGAAGGGAAATAAGGATTGTTTTCAGATATAAAAAAACAGCTATTAATGACCTCGAGAGCACAAAAAATATGAAAGGAACATGTTTGGTTCTTTTCTACATCTACTTTCTAAATTTCAGATTAATCTTTTAGACCATTTTAGATTTCATGTGTGATAACACCAAAAACAGACTTACAAATATATATAAATATGCGTTATTTACAAGCTGTAACTTTTATAAACAGATTGTGCGAGTTATAACTTGAAGATATCATTTAATATCTATTTAATTTTGGTAATTAGATAGGTATTTACGAATAAGGTAGGGGTTTAACAGAACAATGCGACGCTAGTAGTGTTGTGATTCGGTCAGAGACCGCACTGATATTCGATCCTGTCTTAAAATATTTTTTTAAATACCAATTTGAATTATATCTGGGTCAATGTCGTGGAGTTGGGCTGTGTACCAAATTTTATCAATGCAACTATAATAAGGGGTTGGGAAACACATTTTGAATTTAGCAAATAACATTCTTTATTGTATTTCTCTCAAAAAGACTCAAAGTTATCTGTTCGACGGTCTATTCTTACAAACTTGGGTACATTTTTTATATAATAGTAACACCTCATTATTAACGAGAACTAATTCGAGTTCAACCGTTGAGAACACTATTAAGAAAAATAGAAAATTACCCTAATTTTCGGGAAAGTATTTTGTAAAAATCATATTATTACAATTTCAAATATACTATAAAACTTTGCATATGACGTTATCATAGCAATTTTTCCTCATTAAAAAGTCCTTTTGACGTAATCCATAATTATTGAAAAATTGGCCCAGACCGAAGTTTTTGAGTATATCAATTAAAACCAAACCTGTACTCATATGTAAATCGTTTTGGACCAACTCAATACCGAATTGCTACACTAATTATCTCTATACATAACACGTTGTTACTTTATTGTATTTCACAGCTTTTCCTTAAAAAGAAACGGGGGAAAAGTCCAAAAATCAACTGGCTTTTATACAACTCTTCCCAACTATGAAATAATTAGTCAATCTTATTGGAAATTCTTTACGACTTAACAATATATAATTCGAGTTTCACCAATCAAAGTTGATAACACTGATAAGGGGAAGAAAAGTAGAAAATTCACTGCTAATATTTGTATTAATATTTAGGTAGAGCTGTGATAAAGGTACGAAATACACTGTTGATTTGTTGGGAAGGAAGTTATAAATGTAAATCCTTGTTGGATTCCAAGTAGAATTTAGAATCATATCCGGATAGTTCATCAGAGGCGTCCACAAGGGAAGGGCTGGAGGGGCTATAGCCTCCCCCCCAATAATAATAATAAATAAATTTTTGCATTTTACTAGTATATTTAATATTTTAACTTTTTTTTTCAAAAAATGTAATAGGGATTATAGAAAATTAAGTTAATATTTGAAATTTCTTTCCAAAATAAAAATATTTTTTGTCAACAGCTAAGGATTTTTGAATTTTTTTTTCAAAAAAATTAATTTTTTGAGAATAATTACGAATTTTTGAAATTTAATACTTAAATTTTAATTTTTGAAGCTGCTCCCTTCCCAAAAAATTATTGAAATTGTCAAGATTACTAAAATTCAGTTTTTTTTTTTTTTTATAGCGGCAGGTGTTATTTTCTACAACCCCATGTACACATACTTAATATCAGGATGAATATCAATATACCTTCGGCTGTATAAGTAAACTCATCCGTAATGTAATTTATTTGTTAAATTTTGTCATTACTTGGTACATTAAATATCGATATACTTTTATTTGCTCCAAAATATGATAAACGATTGTCATTTTTCACTTGGCGTTCTATTTGGTGACAATGTAAATAATATATGTCATAGATAATTAACTATTCCATATTTGGGATTAAGCTTACACAGACTCAAAATAGCATAAATAATATGGCATTCCTATTGTATTAAGGTAGGCATGGACATAAATCTAACATATAAAAAAAGTATGATTGGATATTATTGCAACGGGGTGCTCTGAATAGTTTTGACCCTCAACATGAAAATGAAAGTAAGTCACATCTATCTAGCATCTGTCAAAAATTACTCAGCGAAATTTCAGCCATTGTGGACGGGCAGTTGTTAAGTAAAAACAGTCTATTTACTCAAATTGATTTGCTTGTTTTTGCGAAAATCTATAAAATCGAGTATCGAGCTGTCATTAAATATTTTCTGTTCAAAGTGTAATCTTTAAATAAATTCAGAACAATAGCAAACATATAAAGGCTTGTTGTCTTAAAATTTATCGCGTCTAAGTCAATCAGAATCGGATTTATTGAACCAAAAACAAAAAGAGATGGGAACATGGCTGGGAGAAGTGCTTAGAGTTACAAGGAGACTATTTTGAAAATAAATAAATCAGAAATAAAATGTATTAGTTCTTTTTTAGGTAAGACACTTTTTAAACCACCCTCGTTTATGTATGAATAGAAGGATTTAATGTAGATGAGAGAATTATTTAGGTTTCTATTACATAAGAAGTTCACATATTACAACGGGTATATGCAAACAACCGTATCGAAGGAATAGCCTTTTATTTATGTTATTTCTCTCATGCACCGAATCACATGACATTTAACGATCAACAAATAAAGCATGAAACATTATTATGATGATGGCTTTACTAATAGCTTGTATTCAGAAGGACCACTAACAGAATCAGAAATTAAATAAGTTTAAAACTTTCTTTTTCTATGGTGTTTCACAGTAAAGAGTCTTCACGTCTTTACCTTTGTAGTAGCACGCAACCATTCATACGAAAAGAAACCGTGAAAAAAAAGGCCCAAAATCCGTTAGTAATTAAACAATACTTCCCATTCATATTTTTATTCTTAATAATTGTTGAGAAGTGTTTCCAACTTAACAAGAGCTAATTATGTTATATTTTCCCCTTATCAATTTTTTAGAACACTGATAAGGGGAAAAGAAGCGTAAACATCGACAGCTGACAACAAAATACCATGCATATTTTTCACGTCGTAACCTTTATTGTATCACGCAGTCTTTTCTCCAAAAAGAAACAGAAACCATCTAGTAGTTAGCCAAATAAGTACCTCACACCAGCTAAAATTTATCTCTCATATACTCTCAAACTATCACTGTTATATTATTTATTCACAATTTTTAAAATTAATTACATATTATTAAAATCTACTTAGTATTTTATTCGATACACTCTTATAATATTGCTTATTAATGTTTTATTAAAAGTGAAGTAGTACATTAATAATTGCATATAATAGCCAAAATTTCTTCCTATAAGTAATAAAATGGCCAATATATATATATATTATAAATGACGAGGGATCAACAGGAAATCGTATTCCTGTTCTTTTGGAAACGGAGCATAAGTATAGAATAAACTATTACTTTGTGTATTTATCAAAAAGAATAAATTATGAAATAGCCATGACGTATCAAGGGAGAAGAGTGAATCGACTGCTGACAACAAAATATAGGCAATTTTTGTGTTAGTGAGGTAATCTGTGTTTGTGTCACTGAAGTATCCAAGTCACAAGATTTAAATCACTCAGCTATAGTTGATCTGCTGAAATTGCTTGACTAGAATCTTGTGAAATAAATCCTTTGACTTGATTATGTACAACACTCACTTCTCTCCCTTTATGTGCCTTTTAATTTAGGTATGGTTACAAAAAATTACAACAATCATAATTTCGTATTTTCATATAATAACTGTTATGAAATTTTAGCTGAGCAATTCAATGATGCAAAAATATCTGGTTGGATATTGACGGAGTAATTTCAATTTTTCTTGCCAAAAAATCAAAATATTTATCAGCCGGAATCGTCACACTTTTCATGAGTGTTTGTTTGTTTAGTCTATTTGAACACTAGATGGTGCATCGAATGTCAAACATCGTCATAACAAACATAAAAATGCATACTTATTAATAGTGAATAATTTATCTTGGAGTTTGTAATAAGACTATTGACATTCAGTATATGATAATAAAATTTAACCATGTAATAGATAAAAGACTATAGTTCATCTCATATATAATCAAGTATTCCTGAAATCAACCAGAGAGACTCGGAAGTCGAAAAATATACCCAATATAAGCAATGACTAAATAATAAAGCATTCACTCAATAACAAGTTTCAAAAATAATCGTATGGTAGAGCTACTTAGCCTGACTGTGAATTTTTTGTGCGGGGCCCCCTCAACGTTTTTCGCATACATACTTAACGATTTTTATTCTAATTGCGTCTTTGATAATCGGAATTGATATCCTTATTTAAAGGATGAATAAATAAAAATATACTTTTTAAAGTTTTATTAAACCTTTGATTAGACTTACCATTTCTACTACATCAAAGAGACAGACACATATATTCTTGTTTTTTATCAAATAATGTATTAATTGTCATTGATTTTTTAAATCTTATTAACATTATATCTCTGTTATAAGCCAAGTGTGTTATAAATTAGAGCAAATATACGTCTTTCTTGACAGGACAGGATATTAGAAATATGATTATCTCACGTTAAAAGAGGACATCTGGTTTATAACAACGTAAGGAAACGTGCCTATTATTTAGAAGAAATTTGCTTTGTAATCTTTTTCTATCGCAAGATGTAGCTTTTGAGATATCACAGAGGAAGTTACTTTATTATTTTTCCACGTGACGTATGTATTTTTCCTAATACTTGAATTAAAAGAGTTAAATTTTGTAGCCAATTTTATTTGAAAACTTGATCACGTGGTCATTGTTTTTCTGCTTGGCTTATAGGTCTAGGAAGGGCATCTGCAGGCTTATATTTTCAGGGGAGGGGGCTTGTTTTTTAGATTCTTTTGAAAAAAATTAAAAAATTTTGAAAAAAAAATCATAAATTTGTATTTTTTGCAAAAAAAAAAAAAAAAAAAAAAAATCCACTATTGTTAACAAAAAAAATAAATTGTAATATTAAATCTTTTAAAAAAAAATTTTAATAATCCAAAGTTACTTATCAAAAATTGAATTTTTTAATTTTTAGAGAAAAAAATTGAAAAATTAAATTTGAAATATAATATTTTGGGTAAAAAAAATTAAAATAGTAAATTTTTTGAAGAAAATTTTCAAAAATCCAAAGCTATTTACATAAAATTAATTATTTTGCAGAAAAACATAGAAACATTATATTAAATTTCAAATAGAACATATAAAAAATTCTCAATTTGAAGTGGACTACTGCCCCTCCAGCCCACCCCCTGCGAACGCCCCTTATCACTCTTGTCATGATATTTAGATAAGATAATTTTTCATTACTAAAAGTCAAATCTACTTGGACTTTGTTATATGAAATTATGTTATCTTTCATTCCTGAAATACATGAAGTTACATATACATACATGTGTTCAATATTGACGCAATTTTATAAAGGGATCAAGTGGAAACTTGAAGTGTATTATATAATAATATAGGAGTTCTTCATACAGAGTGGAGCTACTCCATCATATAACTGATGCTATTGGGACTACTCACAGTTGAGACTTTGATTACTAGGAAAGGACGCATCGGATTCGACCCTTTCATTAGAAATCTTCATTCTTAATAATTATTTTTCTCATCTCTCTTTCTCCTCTCTGATTGCTAGTTATAAGAATATTTATTTTCGAACTTTGTTTAACGAACTCTATTATATTCAGTTCACCATCAGTCCCCCCCCCCCCTTGTCACTTCCTTCTAAAAAAATATATAAAACATATTGTGGATAGGATTTCTCACCCTGCGGTTAGCACGAAACGCATGTCAAATAATGGCTCTCTGTTTTTCTTCATATTGTATATAAAATGTGTATTCTTCTATCTATGTTATGTGGCTCAAATTACACACTGTTTACATATTTCTTAGTTATAATATATATAAGTATACTTTACAAGCCATCATGCTTATTACGGGTTCTTCGACATCACTTTTGTATATATGTTGTTTTTCAACCAATAGACTTAGTAGCATTATAGGTCATTACTAGGTAGGACTTGTAGGAAGAAGACATATTGTATACTTATTCTCTTTCTTTAATTCACATGAAATTACGTGTTTCTACCGTGTGCATAGGCAAAATTCTTCATACAAGTTCCTGTTTATGAGTTGGTCAAGCTAGTAGAAGTTAACAGTTCCACTGTTCTGAGGATCAGGAAGGCGTTTTAGGATCATGGCAGCTATGAACGGAAGCCTGGGAGAAGGGGTTAAAACATAAAGCGATCGAAGGAGTTCATATGTGCCTTGGGAGACAGTATTGAGGCAAATCCTCAAACTTCGATGAACATGCTCGCAAAAAAATACATCGTTACTGAAGGGACAATCAGGAATTTCATGAAAGACATAGACCTCAAGAGCTACGTCGGCCGAAAACGCCATCTCAAGACAATAACGTTAAAGGCCACTAAATTGACCTAGGCGAAAATAATTCCTAAATTGGATGACGACAAATCCCCCCATTGGACAATGTGGCCTCTTTCCTCATCAGATCTGAACCCACTTGACTATGTGATTTGGGATGCCATTGAGGCCAAGGCCTATGTTATCCCCCATAGAAATACTGTTTACCTGAAGGCCTCAATTAAGGAAGAGTGGATGATCATGTCCGATGAGTATGTCAACAGAGTGTTCAAGCCTTAAGACCTCGTGTAGAGGCTGAAAATGAAGCTAAAGGTTGACATTTTGAATTTTAAGGAACGAAGATGTGTTTTTTCACTACGTACGCTATATGACAAACCTTAATCCTATGTGACTATCTACATACAAAAGCAGTGAGAAATGAATCCATGAGTTACAAATGACAGTAATTCACTTATTATTCATAAGAGTGGTTATTAACCGGTAGGGAATTTGGAATGTTATAAGGAGGAATTTATATCTTTTTTATAAGCGTCCAGCAGAATCTCTATATAAATAAAAGATAAATTGTGTGTGTGTGTGGAAGGTGTCCTTTAAACGTTCCCCACCATTGAACCTAGGAGGCTGAAATTTTGCCCTGGTTCCTCTTTTGAGCTGGGACAGGCTAAGATGGGGGTGTCGATTTTAAGGGGGCCTTATGCTATACCTAAAACCAAACCCGTTTTTGGACGCAAGAAATCAGTGAAAATTTCAACTTCGTTTGTATCAGATGAAAAAAAATGAACTTACAATAGAATGACGGATTTGTAAATTGAATAAAATTTGTATGGAGATTCGTTTGCATATAAATTTGCTAAATAAGAATTGATGTTTAACTGAAATATCTGTCATTTTCTGAATAATTGTTTAATTTATTTCATTTTTCTCTCTTTTTCTCAAATAATTTGACCATTTTCAATGTGATTTCCCTCTCGCTCCTTAGCCCGGGCAACGCCGGGTAATCATTAGCTAGTATTATATACAAGAAAGAAAAACTGACTTTAAACTTCTGAGTTAAACTACCAAATTATAATATTACTGCAATGGCCTATGTGACCATTTTAGGTATACGATGAAGACAATCTATGTAGAATCAACCATAATCTTATCATCGGGAGAATAATGTACACTTTTTTGGTCAGCTGTAACTCTTTTCAAATACTTATACTATACTATTAATGTCTTGAACAGAGATTTGCTCAATATAAAAACTATTTGAATAAGGAGGATTACAACACTAGGAAATTGACATAATTGGCCAATAAACAATTGACTTTAATCCTTATTTCAATTTTTTTTTGAAGAAAAGTGATGCCCTGAAGATCTTTATGCATATCCGAATATAACTTTGAGAACAAAGAAAAATTGACTTCGAAGGCTTAATACAATAAGTGTCCGAGTTTTTATACCTGTTCTAGTAAGAATACCTTTGTCTTGGCCATAGTTTTGTTCATATTTGATTTTTTGACTTTTTATGACAAACTAATACTAATTTTTATTTTTTAAATTTCCTTTTTTAAGGTTAATTTTTTTATATAAGACTCTCCATACCCATATTGGTACGGCTTTGTTAAATTTGGCATTAAAACAAGGACGTTGTTTGTTGCGTCTAACCCACATCTGAGTTTAAAGTGTGTCCTTTTTAAATAGTCTAATTGCTAGTCCAGATGTATTTGGTTTCCTATTATAATATAAAAGAATAGCTCCAACAGTGAAACACTTGGCTAAAAAGGGACTTCGATGTAACCATTTTTAATTTTTATAAGAGGAAGATCTTGGATTAGTTACGATTCAGCTTTTAAGTTGATCATAATTTGCCAGAAAAATGTAGTCAGTGAAGGCTCAAAAAGAATTCTACTACTACATGGAATATTTTCGTCAACTAGCACGTTACTGTACTGCTTGGCAGTATACTATTTTTTTTTTTTTTTGTGTCCTTACCACTTTACCATTAGACTAAGTGGTTTTATGTCCACACCTCCGTACCGAACCTAATTATTTATTACAACTGAAAGATATTCTCGTAATAAATATTCAAAAACACCTCACAAGATAATTATAATAATAAGTAATACAATTTATTTCTTGCATTATCTTCTAATAAATAAAATGTTAAATTGTTAATAATAAATATATGACAACAATATAACATAAAGCAGATAAATGATACTGAGAAGAGATGAAAAAAGAAAAGAAAATGCACAATTTTCACCTCACCTCCTCTTCCTCCTTCTCTTTTAAATGTAAGTACAAGTTTTCCCCCATAAAAACTAGATTTTCAAAAATTATGTGAAGTATAACTCTTTGGTCGTAAAATGTCTGAACCACCATTAAAGAGCCTCTACACGCCTCCAAATGAGGGGAAGGGTATATTGTACTAAAAAAAAAGTCCAGCTATGCTGCCCTAACCCCATGGAGGTAGTCATGCGGGGATACTTTGTGTGAACTGTTCAGCCTGTTTTTTGACCACCTGCTGATCTCTGCCCACAGTATCTTCTTCAAATCAGTTTCGGACTTGTTATAATTTTCAATCTGATGTATTGTACCGTCTGCTGGGCAAGACAGGCAGATTTTGACAAAACACGCAACCCCTCATAGTCTATGATGTCAGTACTGGTTAAATTTTCAATTTGATATATCGTACCGACTGCTGGGCAAGAAAAACAGATTTTGACAAAACACGCAACCACTCATCCACTATGACGTCAATTTTAAAAGCGTGTTGGAAGTCATACATCGGTCGTACACGCGTTATGGTATGACCTTGTATTTCTATAAACCTTACCAGCGTTTGGGAGCAACTCTATGTTCGGACATTTGTCTTTTAATTACTTAATAAGTTTTATTCTTGACATTATCAGTCAAGTCCAGATTCTCCTTGCAAATGTATTAGAAAGTTGGCATTTTGTGGCATGGGTGAATTTCTGTGACCATGAGAAGATTCAGGTCATTGAATAAGTGGCCAAACTTGTTCGCGAACCCCTTAAAGCGACTATTACGCTGCTCCAAAGGGTGAAAAATAGGAAATATATTGACCAACATAAAAAAATACTGAGCTATAAAGTTTATAATAAAAAAAAGTACGCCATCCGGACTAGATTTGAATAAAGTACGAACCGTATGTCTTTATCATTTTTTTAGACTGTTTTGTATCCGTATTTTGTAAGATATTTTGTTTCCGTACCGGTACGGAGGTACGCTTTTGATACAGACTTGCCACGCTATGGTACATTTGATAAACTTTTACTTGCGTACATCACATTGAGGAAATATTAAGCGTTTATTTTTTTCTGTAGGTCACGTTACATACCCATTGAGTATTTTACACCTGTGTTTAATCTATTATATTTTCAACCCTCTTTTCATTTTTGTTTTTGGAATTCATTAAAACAAGAGGCAAAAAAGAAAAGTATCATGTTTATATATATCTAACAGAATTTAATAACAAATAACTGCAGAGTTTGGTTGGTCGATTGGTTACTAAGACACCCCATGATGGAGTTGTACATATGCTAGGGCGTCCGCAGGATTACATAAATGAATAAATATATATTATTTTATTCATTTTTGGAGGGGCTTAGTTAAACTAAAAAATTTTGAAAAAAATTGCAAAGATCCAGTACAATAGAAAAAAAATTAATTTATTTAGCAATAAAGTTTTATATATTTAAATTTTGCGAAAAATAATTCAAAAATCCACAGCTGTTCAAACACTATTAAATTTTTTGAAAGTTTTTTATCAAAAATCCGTAGCTAGTTACAAAAAATAAAATTTCCTGGAGAATAATTTAAAATTAAATTTAAATTAATGATTTTTTGGACAAAAAATTAAATAATTAAATTTTGTGGGAAAAAAAAAAATCAATAATCCATAGCTAATCACAAAAAAATAAATTTTTTGCTCTACCGCATAATTTGCCCAAATACACTTTTTTTATTTGAATGAATCTTTAAAAAAGATTCCTATTTTCGCTTAAATTTTTATTTCATCCTTTTAAAAAAAAATCCGGTAAAAAGCAAAAGTTCCTTAATTGGAAGGGGGCTACAGACACTCTAGCATGCCCCCTGCGGACGCCCCTGATATGTACATATATATATTGAATTATACTTATTCCCAACTCTAAAAGTTTTATATCGTCTAATTTATGGTGAGGGTTATTGCTCTCAATGTGAAAGGATTAGGATTTAAGGAGACACAAGGAATATGGTTATTGAAGTTTGACTCTTGTTGTATATATATCCCCCCCCCCGTATGATATTTAACTCCTTTTTTCAAATTTAAATCCATTTGTTCTATGTTTATGACCCATTCAGACTACGAATAAAAAAATAAAAAAATGGGCAAGAGAAAAGATTTGAAGGTGTTGTTGTTTTGAGAGAGAATCTCTAGGATTTGGAATAATAAATATGTACAGCAACATACACAATCGTAAATCATTAAAATTAATCGAAAATAATTTATCCTAACTTTTCTTTGATAGTGTTTATGTGTTTTTCGAAGAAAAATAAATTAATGACTCCAATGTGAGGAGCCTCTCCTCTTGAAAAAAAAAACACACATTAGAAATAATGAACCGACTATTAAGGCACTGATAAGTATCGCAATGAATTATTATAATTAATTATGTTACATGTTAATTAGTATAATGATCATATCACATAGAATGCATACATTAACCATCCCCCTTTGCAATGAAAATACTGCAACTAATGGTCAGTTCCTTACAAGGAGTTCTTTAATTGTATTTCTTCAATCCTTAGTTCAAAAAGAATATAAAGTGCGATATCAAGTGGTAGTTAGCCAAATACGACATTCCTCACTATATTAGATTCTTTAGCTAACTGCAGGTTATATATATATATATATACAACTTTCAGTTTAGTCAATTAACAATCAATACACTAATAAAAGGCTGGAGTTGGAAACTTGATTTTTTGCTGATAAAAATGTATACAGTAAATATTAAAGTGAGATAACGTTGTGGATATGTAAAAAATTACTTAAAAATAAAGATTTTGTAACTTTATATATAACAGCTAAGATGACGTCACTCATATATATCTGTAATAATACTATTCTTTTAGATTTAATTGTTGATGCTATATAATTAGTTAACCAATGCATACAATGTTGCGTACGTCTAATAACGTCTAATTTAATTATTATATTACGGTCCATTCTAATAACTAGCAGTTATTGAATGCTGTTATTTCATATGGATTTACTAAATTAATGATTTGAATTACAAGACACAAGGAAAATGGGATGAAAATATAATTTATTAGTCTATGAAATTCATCTCCTACAGTCCAACTGGCATGGTGATTTCTTTAGATCTGCAGGTGTAAATTGGCCAAAGAATTTTGGCATATGTTGTCTCCCCATTATACTCGACTTTTCCTCCAATATAAGGAACGAATAGTTAGTCTGTGTGCGAGAGTTTATTTCCATATTTTGAGGTGAGATTATCAACCATTTTTATCATCGGACTCATTTTTTGACAATGAAGTTTTCTTTTCAGGTTTTACAAAAGAAGTAGAGAATGTTTTCTTTGTTTGATTTGTTCGTATACTGGGGAGATATTACACGTCTATATCAGAACTAATCTTTAGACCAAGTTGTGTAGTGGTTAGTATAAATGAACTGAGGACATATTTCTCGAGAAATATCATTAAGTTTTTCTATTCGTCTCTTCACTCTTGCAGGCACCGTATTTATGTTTCTTCGAATTAAAAAAAGTTATGGCAATATCATCATTAAAAATATTGAAAGTATTTATTTAAGATGTTAATTCTAATTTTTTTTGTTAATATCTTGTACACGATATATTCCTACCGTATCACACAATAACCCTCCGTCTGACAGACAATACTCTTATAAAAAAGAAAACATTATTCTCTAGTTAACCTATTTTATGAATATCAACCATTTTGTACTGTAGCTTTTATTATAGATAAAAAGGTTAAGTGAATTTAGAGCACGTGGTTACTTTTATTGTATCATGGAATCTTTGCTTCAATAAAAAAGAGGAACAAGACCCGACATCATCTGGTAGTTAGCGATATAATTTAATCATACCAATGGCTATTTATCTCTTATATCTAATCCTAGAATTTCATGGTCATAATATTTTTCCCAATTTTTGAAAGAATTAAATATAAATATTTATTAATATTAAAATCCTACATAGTATTTTATTCAATATCATATTATAATATTGTCTAGTAATATTTTGTTACAAGCGTAGCTATAAATATGTATTTCAATATGATAGTCGAAATTTCTTCATAAAAATAATAATATGACCAATACAAGAAAATAAGTAACAAGGGATTAGTAAAAAATTGTATTCCTGTCCTTTTGGAAACGAAGCATAATTACTTCGTTTATTTATCAAAAAGAATAAATTATGAAATAGCCATGACGTATTAAAGTCAGAGGAGGAAATTGATAGTTGAAAACCAAATATATTATTTTTTGTTAAGGAGGTAATGCTGTGAGTTTGAAATTCTTTAAAAACTTTTGAAAGATTTTTAATTTATCAAAATTTAGCCTTTCAAAAATAATAATAATAAAAAAACACTATTTTGAAGGATAAACAATTTTTCAAAAGTATTTAAAGAATTTCTCCAATATTGATTTTTCTTTCCCTTTTTTTTCAATAATAGAAAATTGCAGAGCAGGCCAAAAAACGTATAATTTTTATTTTTTATTTGTCGTAAACAAAAATAAAAATGTGAACGCTATGCACATGTCCACCAATAAAAAAAATACATTTGAGAATTGAATTCAAAATTAGAATATAACGGTTTTATTTGTTTATGATACCTCGCATATGGCAACATTGTTGACAAACCCACGCAATTTCCGGTTAGTACTAACCTTCACACAATGAGTGTCAAAATTTAATTATATTCTGACTGTTCGTAAAGAGGTTAAAGGCTACATATGTGTAATATAAGTAATTTTTGTATTTATAAAAGTTATATCAGTTGTTCATATGGAATTTAAAATTAGTTTTGTAACTATGATGAGTTCTTTACTTGAACAGGCACGTCTGCAGGATTATATTTTTGAAGGGGCCTGGTTTTTAAAATTCTTTGAAAAAACTTTTAAATATCCATGTCTATTCATAAAAATAAAGACTCTTTGGAAAAAAAAATTGAAAAATTAAATTCTTTAAAGAAAAAAAAAATTGAGAAATTAAAAATTTTAGGGAAAAAATTTTCAAATAATATATTTATTGAAACAAAAAGTTCCTCTTTACTCCAAATAATGAGAAAATTGATGTAATTATTAGTAAAACGCAATATATAGTATATAAATTACGGGCAGTAAAAGAAAACAACCTCGATGGAATTTCACATATTGCTAATATTTATGGTAATATTTTATTGAAGATTTAAACTCTTGTATTGTTTCAGTTCATCGTCCAATTGATATTATTTCTAAATTATTTATTTTGAATTACTCTTGATTGCGCCATATTTTATAATGGTCTTTTTAATTTTCGTTTGTCTACATGTTTTAGCGAATTATTTTTCGAGTTTATTGTGTTATATTATAATAAGATTGTAAATTTTTAAATGCATACCAATAAATAAAAAATTGAAGAAAAAATTTAAAAATTTTATTGCCTGGAATTTTCTTTTAAATCAACAGCTGTTTACCAAAAATTTCAAAAATCCACAGCTGTTCACAAAAAATTGAAGTTTTAGGAAAAAAATTTAAAAATGAAATTTCAACTATTAAATTTTTGTGTACAATATTTTCAAAATCCATAGCTATTAACAGAAAATCATTTTTTTTTTGCAACAGAATTCAATGAAATTTCAAATATTACATTTTTTGGATAAAAAATTCTATTTCCATAGCTAGTAACAAAAAATTTCAAATATTAAATTTTAATGAAAACCATTTCAAAAATCCATAGTATTCATAAAAATTAAATTCTTTTGAAATAAAGATTGAAAAAATTAGTTTTTTGGAAAAATATTCAAAAATCCACAGCTTTTCACAAATTAAATTACGAATATCAAATTTTCTGGAACTTTAATTCAAACATCCATAGCTATTCAAAAAAATTGAATTTTATAAATAAAAAAGTTCTTTTTTTTTGGGGGGGGCGTGAGGGGGAGTTACTACACCTTCAGCCAACCCCCTGCGGACGCTTCTGTTGAAATACTTTCAAAATTTTGAAACATCCTCTACAAAGCATAATTTTCACTTTAATACAGTAAAATTTTTCAGTTTATTAATTAAATTTGTTTTGTAAACATCAAAGTATTTATTGTTTTATAATCTATTAGGTCTGTCAAAATACACTCTCATAATTTGCCATCATTCTTAATGAATGTATTTATCATTATTATAATAACTGGTTTTTTTTATACTTTCAAGATAAGCGAAATGGATTGAAAATGATGTCACTGGCCATTACCTATCTGAGATTATATCATTGAGTAAAATTTAATTCTTTGGGGTGACATTTACATCCGAGATGAACATGTTCTCAAAACTTAAGTTGGAATCAGGATTCTTCACAGCCTTACAAGTGCATCATACATACATATGATTAAAATTGAGACAACGTTGTGTTTTATATGTTAATCAATAGCCAATGTGACGTCAACCAATAAGTGGAGTTATATATAAGTGTTTCCTTTATTAGAATGATTTCTTTAATTAAATGCTTGCACTGATAAACTCTATCGATTGATTGGTATAAAATTAAGTACCTATATATATCTTGTTATTACTTCGAACTTAACAAAACAATCTTCTCTGCACATATTAAGATAAAACGTTATCCTAATGAAGAAAAAAAGATTCCTTAAAAATTTATGTATTAGTGTTGAGACCTGGTCAAGCCCCATATTTTATTTTCGGTTCGGTCTTAAATGATTTTTTTAGGACCAATTTGGAGCCATTTTTCGGTCCAGACCACGGTTTAAGAGTGTGAACAGATTTTTTTCGGGCTCAATTTGTAGACAGATTTTAATTCCGTCTCAATTTACGGACCAATTTTTTTCGGTATCATATATAATGAGAAACCATTTTTTTTTCTTGGATCAACTGTTATTCATTTTTTCAAAAAAATCTTCAAAGTACACGATAAGTTCCAGAACAAATACTGTATTCATATAAAAGACGGTGGGATCAAAATTAATCCAAGCTATCTCTTTTTAAACTTTGTATAACGTCATTTTACTGGAAAAAACATATGATGTCATGTTATAAACAATTTATCTGTAAAATTGGCCTATGCCTATTTTTTTGGGACCGAACTAGACCGAAATTTTCCTTCGGACCAATCTAGACTGAGTTTATATATGATACCGGTCCAGGCCAAGCTTTTGTGTTTGACCGAACTAATTCGGTCCAACAAAAATATAACGGAGGATTTGTTTATAATATGACATCATATGTTTTTTCAAGTACAATGACAGATATAGCTCGGATTAATTTTGATACCAACCTCTCTTATATGTATACAGTATTTGTCCTAGAACTTATCGTGTACTTTTGAGATTTTTCTGAAAAAATTAAGGATAATTGATCTAGAAAAAAAAATGGTCTCTCATAATATATGAGACTGAAAAAAATCGGTTCATAAAGTGTGACCGAATCAAAATTGGTCTACAAAATGAGACCGAAAAAAATCGGTCCACGGTCTGGGACCACCGTCTGGACTGAAAATTGCTTTAAATCGCTCTAGAAAGAAATGTCTTCAGACCGAACCAAAAAAAAATTATGTGCTGGACCAAGTCTCACCACTAATATGTATATACAACCATACAACTCTTTTTTTGCTTATCACTTCATGAAACTAATCAGAATCTCGAATACAATAATGCTTTTTCTCATTATGTGAAGATATGAGTGGAGTTCTTTTTTTCCTTATTATTTTATTTTCAAAACGTTTGTTCTATTGAGTACTACTAAGTTTTCCACACCCCATTTCTGTTGTTTGTAGCCATGTTTCTTTTAGGTTCTACATATGATGGCACAGTGGGTGGCAGTGAGTAAATACTTCGTGAGCAGTATATAGGTATATAGTATTATTTAGAGTCTCTATTTCAATTTCAACAATATGTACTTAAACATTGAAATATATATGTATATAACATTTCTACTTTATCCCATCTTTCCATCTGACAAATTTTCTTTATGTTTATAATTAGTGACCACTACCTATGAGTACACAACTAACCCTCATTAGTCTTATTGATGGGATCCAAAGGGAGATGGAAATTGAGAACAAAAACCAATTTGATGTAATCAGTTTATTTTAAACAAATCTACTTAAATTAATTTTGATTTGTCATGTCAATTCAATCTTTATTAAAAAAGTAATTAGGGATTAAGGATGATTTATGAGGTTAGTAAGTGAAAGGTGGTCAAATCTTATTAATTTTTTTTTATAAAATAAAGGAATTGCACTTAATATCTATGAGCTGTCAACACAAAAAATCAAGAAAAGGAGAAATTTTTAATATATATTTTATATCATAAATCATATATTTTATAAATATAAAATATAATATTTGCCTAAATTTCGTGTATATTTATATAATATTAGATACATTAACACATATAATTTATATTTTAATTAATAAAAATATTTAAAGGAGCGCTATTTAAAAAATATAACTAAATAAAAAAATTACATAAATTTTAATATTTTCTATTGGATATAGGGGAAAAATGTTTCTTTTGCTGTGTGCTTGCTCCTATCATTTGGGTGACGGTTTGATTTTCCAGTTCTTTAACAATTTTCGTTGATTGAAAGTAAATATAATTTACCTAAGGGACTGTCTAACGTTCAGCACGCCTTGTCTACAGATACACGGCGCTAGAATCATGGCACAATTCAATATTATTTTAAACGGTACTTATGAAAAAAAAAAAAATCCAAGCTTAAAGCAAAGTTTGTTTACAAAATAATGATACCACGAGGTAAATTTTTTTATACGAATTCGACTTCATGTTTGTGTTTCAAATTTTATATCCTGTCAGGGTTTCACCTGATAGAGGGCGCCCTAGTTCTTGCACCGAGGGATCCATTGAAATTTAAACACTTACTAACTCAATAATTAATAAAGGTTAAGTGCAGGGGGGTGCTAGGCCTTCCACAGACACCTGAAAACCATAATTGTCAATGATTAAGAGAGCTCAGACACACATCTATTTATAGTATTAATTTTGTTGAAATTCTATTGATTATTAATAATGTATGTCTTGTTGAAGTTTAAAATTCAAAGTTTTCATATTTGAATGGACCACTCTGTACATAAAACAATCCTTATAAATTAATATAATCCAGACACATTTTTGAGAAAAATCATCCTCACTTGATTTTGTGTTGACAGGCCACATATGTACATTCTATATCCAATCCTTTTTAAACCTTTGGGTGTGATTTTGTAAATATGTAATACGTAAGCAGATGTATGACGTCACATCATTTTGTACAGTAATTAATTTGTAAGAGGTGTATTCCCTAATTTTATGTATGTATACAACATATTTCTTTCTTTTGAAAAAAAGTATAATAATATTCGTGAAATGATCCTTTAATTTAAAAAAAAATTATATATCATAAAAAAACACATATATTTACAGTTTAAATTAAAAGCATTCTACGGGCGTTTCCACGACTCTGGATAAAAGAAATGAGTTTATTGAATACGACTACCTATCTTCTTCGTAGGAGGGATTGAATCATAGATCTGTATGTACAATAGATCCATGGTACATACCTAAATATTCAGAGCATTTGTTTCACTCCATCATAGACATATTATGTATGAATACATAATATACATTTCATAGATTAAAAAATGATTTAATTTGGATCGAATAATTATATCATACTCGTCATTTGCATTTATATTCCTTCATGAGATTATAATTATTATTGTTGATAGACTATTTAATCCTTCTTTTGATACTAAATAACACATGGAAATTCGGTCCAGCATATGTATCCATGCTTTAGATATAAAGGACTTCTAAGTCATCCTAAGTATATAAGCGGATAAGAAGGTTTATGTACGTATAATAAAAGTTTTATGTCTAGGGAATAAGGATCTAGGAACAAGAGTCAGTTCATAGAAAATCCAATAAATATTTTACATAATATCCTATAGAAGTAAGAGTGTAGGCCCTTAAACATGAATTCCGTCACGACATGGCCAATGTAACTATATTTTACAGTTACTGTTGGTTAAAAAAATGTATTGTTTTTCTGTCACAACATTTTAATATCTATACAAATTTCACAAGCCCACAAAACACATTGTGTAACCTAAAAATATGGAGTAGCTATGGAACGATGTAACTCAATGAACCCCGAATTCGAGATGAATTATTTTTTTGAGCTCAATTTGTGTAGGTTTGCGCCTTGTTTATTTCTAGATAAGGAATATATGGACTTCAAAGAAGATTCCTAGGTCAGATGGAGTAAATGTAATACTACATAAAATGTTTACTTATATTAAATCAGTGCAACTCTATCTCATCAATTAAAGGAACATTATTAAAAAATATAAATATGGAGTAGTGTTTATTATAATTCAGTTATATAATACTCTCATCAAATTATTCGATTGGATGCTTCATATTGAGAGGTACTTGATAAACAAGTGATTTTTAAAACTGAGTGTCCGTTTTCAATTAGGCTAACGAGATCCATTGATTTAGTTGCTGTAATGGGTATATATAGTCGTACATTATACCAGGCCACTGATGCAAGAACCATTAATCTTCACTGTTTTAAACACATTTATCATAATTACCATCCAATGCTAGTAAATTTGCAAATTTTAATACGAAAAGTGCAAAGAAGGAGACCGAAAAGGGCTTGAGTGCCTGCCCTTTTGCCTTTATGATGTCCACAGTGCTCTTTTTTAATTATCTAATATATAAATAAATATAAAATATGTCAATTTTAACATTCATCACCTACCCATCTTAAAGCCCCTGTACGGCCCATTTTTTAAAGAAACAAGTTTTCAGTTAATTTATGTTAGTGAAAATTCACTAACTCAAAATTTATTTGTAAAATTCTGCAATTATAGGGAGACGGCCAATACAAAATGTATTCTACTAAAAATTACATAATTATTATAAAAGGTTTTCTAATAGTTCTGACATAATTTTAGATTCTTGTTCTTAACGATCGTTTATTTTTTAATTATGCCCCCGTAATTTGGAGTGTATCTCCTTCAGTATAGGTATGGTTGTGGGACCTGTTTGTATTTAAACGTACTACATCGAATGATTTGTTTACATTCACTCAAGTGACAATCCATTACAAAATTTGTATAAATACAAAGCTCTTTAAATTAAAAGCCAGTTTTTAAAGGAGTAGAAGTCTCGATATTCCAACTATTCATCAGTCGAGACATATCGTGAACTACACGTTTTGACTTCATTTTAGTTAACAAGTAGGATTACTCGGACCCATAATGTGAGATTTAAAACACTAATTTGACAACCATATAGGCCGAATAAAAAGGAAATTAGTATCGTAGAAAAAGTGTAGGGCCAAGGTCAGTTTTGAGGGAATCTTAAAAGACTCATTCGAACTGAACACAGTTCAAATTTAAGGTCAACCTTTCTCCAAAAAGTGATTGTGTTAAACTGCGATTTTGACTCTTAATCATTAATTTGCAAAACCTACAATTTTAATTAAATCTTGTTTCTTTTCTCAAATTCTGTAAGATTCGTTATAACTATCAAACGTTAAGTCTTATTGGAAATCCCCGATCCTTAAGCAAAGTACACACAAAATTCGAACAACTAGCACCCCCTTTTATGATGTGGAAGAGAGGCAATTGAAAAGTAGGACAGTCCAATATGGACTTCTTCCATATGGATTTTCTGGAGAGTCTGTATATATGAATTTAGGAGCCATTACAAATATAATATGTTATATTAACAATGCATTATGAACATTTTATTCATTTATTTGCCCATGGGGATGCCCATTGCTCAGGTATTTACTATGCATCCATCCATTCACCCCAGCAAATTTATTAGTTAGTCCCTAGTATTATTATACGAAGTCCAAAGGGTGGAGATCAATATAATAACACATTTTTTTGCCGTAGTATTTTTATGACTATTCATCTTATACTCTATATAATAACGAGCCGGAAGCAATAAAATATGAATGATTTGATTATCATGAGGGTTATATGACTGATACTAATGATCCTCTATCATTATCATGATTCCATATTATGCATAAATAAATATAAAACCTATTTCATCGGAAAAGGGTTGGACTCCTTCCTAATGCCTCATGGAGCAGTAACAAAATGGAAAAACGTTCATATTATAATCATAATTCATCGGTATAATTCATGTGAGGCCCTCTCTACTCTACAAATCCAATACAAATAACTCTTTATTCATTTGAGAAAACATTAATCAAACCTACATAAGCCCATGCAAACAAATAGGTACACGCATACATAGATTTGCCTAACCGTATTAATATTTAATATTGTTACGTGTGCCCGAAACTTGCATTATTTTATTCCAAAATATGAAAATATTAGTGTTGGGTTTGGGTTTGAAAATTCTAGACAGGTCTGATGCTCTTATGATTTTTTGATGGAACAAAATAATTCGATTCTTTAAGGAATTACAGGCTGGATTGTTTCATTCAAAAATTGGGTTTATATCGGTAAGGTGAAATATCCTAATCACCAGCCTACCCCCGTTTCCCCAAAAGGTAAGGTCATACCATTATATAATTTCCTTCTCCCTTCACAAACACTTGAAAATGCATACTGGGTCCGCCAGATCGGTTTCATTTAAAATTCGGTGACGAGCTATTTTATATATGCATTTTTAATGACGTATTAAAAAGTTTGAAGTATTACTCTTATTTACGGGATGGGGAGAAAATCACTTCAGGAAGTGAGACCAAAATAGATAGACTCTCAACTATAAACGATTCAATTTTTATTCAAAGCCTGAAAACGCAGCCCCTACCCAAAAATCATTTCAAATCAGTCTATAAGAAATCATTTGAGAACGAACTGGAAAAATAGCTTTGGAACAAATATATTTTCCTCTGCAATCAATTTTTCTACTACTGTGAATAATTCTTTACTATTTAATGAAGAATAGTTGGGGTGTGGTGGTTAAGATCAACTTTTTTAGACCAAGTGTAATAGTTCGATAATACAATTGAAAAGTTGTATGACTATAACATCACTATTATATTACACACACTTGGAAATACATTCCAAGTGCTGCTGCTCTGGAAAAAAGTTGGTCAACTAAGTGCAACACGATTTGAAGCTCATTTTCTGGAGAAGAAAAGGTGGAGAGATACACTAAAAATATCCTTCGTTGCCATCATCCTTGGAAGCAAAATCCCCTTAAAATTAGTAATAGCCCTACTATATAGACTTGATTTATTTGTTTTTGAAGTCTGACATTATGCGTAATAATACGCCTTTGATTATGCTTGCTTCACTCATTAGTGGGTTCATTAAGGATTCGAAAATATGTTTTAAAGTCCTAACATATGTAGGTATATTTTTTACTTGTAGTTACTCCTTACAAAAAAGTATTTCTTAGACGTATTTATGTATATATTTTAATAACTATTGGCTGTAATATGTATATACATATGTGCTGTGTGTATACGTCATGAGCAGCTCGCTAGTCGCTAGACACAACGGTCAAGAGGAGAAAGAGAATGATTAGAAAAAAGAGAGTACGCCCAAAAACGTGGGTGTTTATTCGGTTGTTTTGATAATTAACAACCATCACATTTACCCCCGTTGTACGTATGCTATACTCAGAGACAATTATCTCTGGTTGCGTCTCACTCACATTACTCTTTGTTGGACCTGATCCCCCTCTCATCCTTCCTTCGAAGAAAGAATAATAATGACTTCTTCATGCAAATAATTTCTGAAAGGAATTTACATACATACTTGCACTAAAATTAGTTTTTATGTTGTTGTTTTTAACAAAACGCCTTCAATAAAGACGATAATTAAACCTAGAATGTATTATATTTTTTCAAAGAACACCTTATGTTGTAGAGTCTCACATTTAAATCCTAACAATCTGGGCTTTAGCCACAGGGATTTGTATTCGAGTAGAAAAAAATAACATTATCCTTTATTTTTTAAAAAAGGTCATTTTAAAAATAGAAAGAAGGATAATTTACTAAAAAAATGTCAGATATAAAAAATAGACACAATTGACTAAAAAGGTCAAAAGAAGGGAGGGCCTGTTAAAAAAAGTCATTAATAAACGAAAAATAATATTCTTTATTTTATATAAGTCATTCGATAAATATTATCAAAAATAGGGATACATAGTAAAAGTTTGCCCGTACGTCATACTTTCTCTTTCTATCTCGAAATTAGAGACAATGATAGCGGAAAGTTGACATAGGCACTAGGACTTTTTCTTATATTTACCATGAATCATTACATTATAATAACTACATGATTGTAATAGGTATCATAGAGAGGAACTTCATACATTCAAACCCATTAACTCCTGAAATAGAAAATTAATACTAACATACATACAAAAATAAAAATATACTTCAATAATTGTCTAATCCCTCGTGGAAACTTATTCTCTTCTTACGCGAGTTCATCAATGTCCAAGAAAAAACACTCAAAGATAGATGGATTTACACATTTTGATCCCGTACAACGTATTTTTGAAAATAGTTATACTGTAATGATTCATGGTGGATACAAGAAAAAGTTGCAGTCCCATACCTAAGGAGATGTGATCTTCTCCAGCCACATCTCTCAGTCCAATATCGACTCTGAGTCCCATCCCCTCGCGAATACTAGATAAGAAACAAGCTTACAACCTTCTCCATATGATGAGACCTTCGATCTAATTAAATGATCACCCAAAGTACTAATTACCTGAATATCCCAAAAAAGTCTAGATCCTTCTTTCCATACTCCATATATACATTTTTTGCTGTGCAACGCGTTGCTTCGCTTTGCTTAGCGAAGTTATTTTCTTATTTTTTTAAAAGTCATAATATCTTAACAATTAGATATATATCCCGAACAAGGGACACATATATTTTGAAAGTTGTTATCAAATCAATAAATTAGTCATTTTTTATATTATTTACTTGTATATATGATAATATCTAGCGTATTTATTATTTACGTCATGATATCAACAGACTGTTTAGTCTCAATATTAATGTTTTGCTGTGATTTTGACACTTTGATTGAACATTGATTAATTTGTTTGTTTAAAATAAATTAATAATCATATGTTTCTAGACAGAATCATGTCCAAATTATATAAAAAAATCAATTTTATGTTGTACAAACCCAAGTAACGATATAAAATGAGTCGAGTTTATCTCAAAGCAAAGCCATCAAAATATATTTTTTCCATAATAAAAACAGTTTTCATCATAATCTTTCATTAGAGCAAATAACTTGTCTAAATAATGTCAAGTCAATAGAATGAATCTGTCCTATTAAGGATTTTTAATTAATGATATGATGAAAAATTAACTGCTTATTGATGCACAGGCTTTGAAATGTCTGCACATATATTATGCATGGATGTATTAGTGATGTATCAAATGTTAGCGTGTGTAAATCATACAGTATTTGCATCTGCCTTCGCATAGGTAGTACAGAAAGAATTTATACCACCAGTTGGATCTAAGGTTTGATAATGTGGATATCTTCCCGTCCCCATCATTTACAATATTGAATTAAGGCATCTTCCATCACCAGAACAAACCCCTCTGCCCCCATTCATCAATGTCTATATTGCCTCTGAAACCATTTGAATGTGATATTTCCATCTGGTGCAGTATAACTCTAGAATTAAAATTGAAAAAAAAAAACTAGAAGTTTACTAATGGTTTGGAACTTATTTGAATAGTACTCCAACTTTATGTTGTTGTTGAGCCATGTCAACACTGTTCTCCATAACTAAAGTTATAAACTCGGAAAAAAATGACATGGCAACTCTGACAATTTCAAGAATGTTTAGGAAGAGAGCAGCTTAGCTGTCATGAACTTTCAATACTTTGTATACAAGTAGCTGTGAAAGTAAGAAAATAAACACAAATCCCCCTCAAATTTCTAGCAAAGATCGAGGCAGTAAGTACAACATAGTCGATTTTTAATTCTACACTAAGTCCAAAAAGGATTTTACTTAGTTAGAACTCACTAAGTAATTATCCATGTGACTCTCCATCTTTCATGAGTACTGGTATAAGTGTTTTTATGTTTTTATTCTATTTTCTAAAGTTGTTCTCATTATTCCTTCATTCTTCAGGAGGGAACATATTGTAACTTATAAACTATGAAGTGCAACCACAATTGGGGTATCCTCATAAATGACGGAGAGTAACACTGAATAGTTATAAGTATAAATCCTTGTTACGCTCGGTGCTGAATTGAGGATCGACATCGGAGTAATTTTATCCGTCTATATATATCATAGTCTAGCTACAGAGTAGGGTTTGTGTTTATTCCCTTCATCTCATGGCTGCTCGCTACTAATTAAAATGACAGTGTAGCTGCTCTCCTTCCAAATCTTTTTGAAATTGTCCGGGTGACCACTTTCATTTTTGGATTTTTTTCAACATACCGGTGGATAGTTTTATTTTTTCTCTATACTAATAACATATGACCTTAGTGTTGTGTCATTCCTTATTTATTCCGTTAATTCCAGTCTTAAGTCGAGTCAAATGGGACTCGACTTGACGCAATGTAATCATTCAAGTGGGACTGAACCACGGTCCTTGGTCCTAATTAAGGAACCACACAAATACGATTGTCCTCCCCTCAAGAATTAAAAAATAGATAAAAACATAAAAATAAACAGTTCAAATTGCCAAATACAAAATTTACCACGCGACTAAATGCTTAGAGTTTACAACCGTACATATAACCTCTTTTTAGATATCCGATGCATCACTAGTATGTATTAGATGACTGGAAAGTAGCCATAGATAGAAATAGTGAATCGTCATGGATTAACTAATTGTTCCTGGAATTTAAGTAAGTTTTAAACAACAGAAAAATTTCTTTTAAATATCACGATGCATCGTTGATATTTTCTCTTCAAACAAAAACAATAAATTGACATATTTTGAAACAGATATAATTATTTAAGCTGTTATGAAGAGACACATTCGAAGGATTACTACCCATTTATATATTAACTCAATAATCTATTACATACATAGATACACATAATATGTATAGTATCTCTCTTTAGGGTTGTTGAACTCAAACAAATATGTACGTTTGTATATATGGATAATATTTTACTCACATACTATTTCATCGTTACATGAGTTTCTCATATTGTTTTTCTTGACAAATGCAACATACTTATGTAATTTTCTTCATGTATTGTAGGAATTTATGCATCTTCATATATACCAACTGTAATATTTTTGACCATCATCCAAATTCAAAACTCTTTAATTAACGTTAAAATCAAAATAAATTTTAGCCTTACTTTTCGTATTTTAATTTACGGTCAAAAACCTCCACCCCTACACAAAAATAACTTTTTCTTATATATGCTCATTTATTCAAATTTTATTGTAGTTTCGTTATGTTTTTTTCTGACATATTTATCCTCGTTTTTTTTAATTCGATAAATAATGATGTTATTTATACTACAGGATCCACCCTACTAACAGGGACATGGGGGAATGACCCATCACAAATTTGCAATTTATATAGTAACGACAATATTTTTAGATTTATTTAATAGTAATACATAATTTTTTTTTTTTTTGGCTAAGACATAAGCTCAATATATATATATATATCAGGTTCCTCCCAACCGCCATGAACCATCAATATAGTGGGAAACAACAGTTTAACTATTGTGTCACAAATATTTTAGTTATAATTTGAACTCTAAATGGTGGAATAAATCCCTATGAATGTGAACAAAACTTTAATTAAGAGGTTTACCCTTGTGCCGTGATTATGTACCTTTGTCATTGTATTTGATCATTTTATTCAAAATATAGGCGTGAACGAATTAGTTTTTCTTGCATTGTCATTTTAGGGAGTATATTTTCTCTAAATATACTTAATATTGATATGTATTATTAATATACGTTTATTTAATATAACTTTACCTACGATTAGCTACAACGTACAAATGTTAAAATGAATAATTAAAAAAAAACGACCTCTTTCGTGATCTTGGGCCTTATTCTGACCTTGGACCTTTCTGACCTTTGGTCTTATTTTTACCTATGGCCTTATTCTGATTTTTCACCTTTTTATATGACCTTAAAACACGCATTCAGTGTCGAAAAAGTAATTTTCGGGGTATTGGAGGGGGGTTTTTTTCCCCACTAAAATACTACTGAGATATGTAGTCACTAGAAAAGTTGGGCTGAATTTGTAAATTTTGTAAATTAAAACTCTTGTTCCCCTCCCCTACTTTAAGATGATTAGAATAGAGATAATGATGGAAGAAGATTATTTTTCTTTCTGAATTAAAGAGAGGATTAGCAAAGGGGCCATCAGTAAAGGAGCTTAAAATATTAATTTTTCTATAGTTTTTAATTATTTCCCCCCCCCCTTTTTTCTAAGGACTATGAAAAAAAAAACCTTTTTCGTTGTATTTTAATATGTATGTACATACCTTTTTTATAAATACATATATTTTTGAGTAATTGTTCTCAAGAAAAAAGGGTCTTGAATTACAAATACGTACATAGTTTAAAAGAAAAACAAAACATTATACAGCCGTGATACGTTGGATTACTATTTGCAGCAATTTTGCTTTTGCATCATTGTACAAAGAACTTGTGCCTTTTTCCCTCAAGGGTCGGGTTTACTCTGAGCAAAGGTAAAAGTGTAGGACCCTTATTTTTGGTTTATTTAAATTTGAATACAATAAAGTTTTGAAAAATAAATTTAAATCTCATAGCTTAAAGATAATAAAATACCTTTTTAATTGTTAACTTTTTCAAATGACCTTTTTGATGGAAAATATAAACTAATTTATGAAAAATTTACTTTTTGTGGGTGACCTATTTTTTAAGTATCCGTTGGCGAACTGGGATATTATACACTCCGAGATTTATAAAAATGATTCTACTCTTTTTATTTTTCATTTTATTACCAATACATTTCAGTAAGCTCCTGAAACATATTATCTGATTAAATGCAATTATTTATTTATCTTAAAAATACCATGCTTAGAATTTATTCATATATTTAGCCACTTTAAATTAAGGTTTAATGAATTTAATTACCTGTTTTGCTTAGAAGTTGCTCCTTTTTATTTCTAGGATTGTAGTTATTATATAATATAATAATACATGCAACCTCATCAGAACGGATGAGTACTAATTTTATTCCTAAGATTCGCATAAACTAATGAATATTTCTAAGAAATATTCATACTAAAAGCAAAAAAATAATATTTTTACTAAAGAAATAGCAAATCCTATATTTTTGAATTAAAAAAACTCATGTTGTTGAGATTATTTAAAAAATAAGGATACAGTCTTATACTCATACAAGTACTTTTAGCTCTTGAATTGATATTGACATGCGAAAAATGGTAGGAATTATTATAAAAATAATGCAAAATTTGAATGATGTAACTATTATAATCGTCCAAACTCTAATGTAATGTAATTAAAGACGTTTTTTTACCCAGTTCATTTACAGAATTATAAAATGGATGTACACTTATGCAAGTTATTTTTTGGCCTTTTTCATAGAATTTTTTTTTTTAATGCATTTAAAATCAACTTATTGTGGGGCCTCTATTTTTTTAATAACCAAATTCAGAGCCGAACAAATGAACTCAATTCCTATTTTGAAACTGGTACTGTCTTTATAGCCTTTCTATTTTATCTGACCGTTGTGTAGAGGCGTTCGCATGGAGTGGGCTGTAGGGGAAGTAGGCACCCCTCCAAATGAATGATTTTTTTTTTTTTGGTCAGGATGATTTTTTTTTTTAAGGATTTATTTTCTTAAAAAAGGTCATTCTGGCATATCTCGACTAAGACTCGTAGTGCAAAGATTCTCAAAAACTTTCATTTGTAATTAATATCCTTTTAGAGCCATTTACCTGTTCATCTGATTGATATTAATATTGATGGTGATTTAGGACTAAGTCAGAGCGGTGGTTTCAGAATAACCTTGGAATAGAATATAAATAATTTGTGACTCTTTTCAAGATTCAAAGTTGATAAGACATTTGGTTCGAAAATAATAGACATATTTTCATTTCTGAATCAGACATGAGGATTCTTTTCCGTAAAAAGTGGCGAGTTAATACTTCTAGAACCTGGTCCTTTGTATTAACTTGGGTCGATATGTCACCCGTTGTTATTTTTCATAAAGTCTTGCATTGACATCATCTATTTACCCCTACATAGCTTTTCATATACATACTTTCTCAATATTTTCCAGAATCTCAATGGGGAGTTATTATTGAAATCAAATTCTGTTTATAAAATATTGTTCATGAAGTCAAAAAATATGACTTGATTTTGTTTCTCCTTGAAATAACATGTTGTTGATTTATCATTTTATGATCTACAATTTAAATTTACAAATAATGTGTTGATTTATAAATGTTTCAAAAATACAAATATTTCGGGGAGTTATGCAATGCTTAACTTACTAATACAATGAGTCAAGTTTTTTAATTTTGTATAACGATAATAATTTACAATGATAGACAGCAAAACGTTGACTCAAGCGAATGATTTAGAAATACATTAATAATTTTATATTTTCAATAACAGGAAAAAAAATAATGTTAATAAGTCATGTAGTATCAGACACATCCTTTACACGTCGCCTGAAAGCCATACAGGAGTTGATGACAAATTTCTGTGACAATTTGTCCCATGCAGCTACTATGGAGGACTTCAGTGAGTCCATATTTGGGTGTGGAGTCCTGTTGGTTTCCCTCTCCAATGTGCCTCATATAGAAAAGTCCAGTGAGTTCAAATCTGGTGTGGAAAGGGCCATAATTATTTGGACCAGAATTGAGCCAGGTTATCTGCACAGAACTTTTTATACTTGGCGGAGGTGTAAGAGCGGTGCCATCCTGATTTAACACGTAGTTACCCTCAAGGTAATTGGTCTTCAGCCATTACACGATGGTGTACCAATGCACCTTATAGTAGGCGTCCTGGCCTGTTTTCTATCCAGCCGGGGAAAAGAACAGAGGCATCTTCTTTCCGTTAGAGAGCACAACGCAGAGGACCATTGTTTGGGCCGGATATTTGGTGTGGAAAATCCTTTGGACCTTTACTTTTGTTTCCTCAAGGCTGCAGTTGTTTGTTCCGGGGGTTGTGGAATTGATCAATTCTGAATATTTTCTTGTCCGAAAAATTGGTCATAATTTACCCATTTGCCTTTATCTATGTGAATGTTTTCTGACACCTATTGAGCCTCCTTAATTTCATGCCCTCTGTTACAAGGTGATATGGCGTCCTTGTGTCCTGGAGCCCCAGATAAGTCGTTGGTGAGTTGATTCATTGACTTAATGGGATCCTCCTTTATATTATTTTCCAAACTTAACAAGAACTTCGTATCCGTCTTTAAATTATGCTCTCCACTTTATGACATTCTATAGATGTTTTCTCTATTTTTTCTATCTTGACCAACATAAAAATCAGGCTTCTAGAACACTTAACAATGTTTGTAATCTTCATCACATCAACTCCAGCATCTAGGAGATCTGAGGTGCGCTGCCTTTTTGCTTGTTGTTCACTCTTGAAATGACTAAATGGTTAGTATAGTTTGTTTATGTAAAACATAATATCAAAAATAATTACTAGATCTTTTTATAGTAATGAGAAAATCAACCATAATTAGCAGTCCTAATTTTGCTACCCTATATATTAAAATTTTTTGAGACAATGTATTACGTAAAAATAAGCAGATAAGGTCTTCTTTTCTTAGTAAGTTAGCTAAAAAGTGTTCTATGTATCACGCTCACTAACACAAAAATGGACACTGTATTTGTTGTAAGCTGTTTATTTTCCCTTAATCAGTTTTCTAAAAGTTGATTGGGTCTTATTAAATTGAAATTTTGTTAAGTTGTGGACAATTCTTTAGTATTATTGACTAATAACTCTAAAGTTTTTCATTTTTTTTTGTATGAAAGGTTGTGTGTTGCAATAAAGGTGCAAAACAATCAACTCTAGAAGAAAATATGATGCATGAATGATCCATATGATGAAGTTGTGACTTTTTATAGAATCAGCCATATAACTTGGATTCTTTTGAATCAACTGATCTAGACACAAGACATCTACTAACATTTCACTTGTTTTTTTAAAGGCGTAAATGGTGGATTTTGTTACTAAAAGGTTCTTAAAGGGAAAAATAGAAGTATATATTTCGACATCAGGACGAAACAGTATATTGACATATTATTTTAGCACGTTTCTTTGTCATTTATTTCTATGGAAAATCATCAGCTCCTATTACCATTGTTCTCTCCGTCTCACTAAGGAATAATAATATTTTCTTACAAGAGGTGAGATATAATACATTGAAATAAATTAATAATAAAAGTACAGAGATGCTCCCCTACCCTTGAGTATCATGAAATAATTTTTTTTCTCTCTTGTGAAGATATTGTTATGCATCCATTCAAAGAACATATTTTTAAACAAATTCTTGTACATTAGGGTGGTTTGTTTTAGAACTTTTTTTTCAAATTTCGATTATGGCTATTATTGAAGAGCTGTAATGTGGTAAGAAAATAATCTATGCAAAATTTCATTTTCCTTTAATGTCATCTAAAGGTAAAATGATAGACATTACTTTAGCCAGTAAGAAACATTCAAAAAGGTTTTTTTTCTTAAGCTACCCTACGGAGAAAAGATGGAGCAAAACATAAGACAATTTTAAACGCTCTTTTCTGAAAATATAAGAGAAAGGATACTTCTTTTACACGGATCATCAAATTTTATGAATATTTTTTTCTTTTTTTGTTCCATTGCACAATTTTAGAAATAAACTTTGTCAACATTATTTATTGCTTCAAAAAATGTCTCACAAAATTATTTTGTGCAAATTCATTAAAGATGTCTGCTTAGTATCTATTAGTGTTGGGTTTCGGTCTGGAAATCCTAGACCAGTCTGTTAGCGTTAAATATTTTTTTTTTCGTTGGACCGAACTATTTGGTCCAACATAAAAACTCGGTCTGGACCGGTCTCATATAAAAACTCGGTCTAGATCGCTCCAACGGAAAAATTCGGTCTAGTTTAGTCCAAAAAAAAAATTGGTCAAAACAATTTTATAGATGAATTGTTTATAACATGACATCATATATTTTTTTAGGTACTCTGACGTTACACGAAGTTTAAACAGAGATAGTTCTGATTAATTTTGATCCTGCCGTCTTTTATATCTATGCAGTATCTGTTCTAGTACTTATGATGTAATTAAAGATTTTTTTGATTATAATGAATGAAAGCTGATCTTAGAAAAAAAGATATCTCATAATATATGGGACCGGGAAAAAAATGGTCTCTAATATTAGATGAGACAGAAAAAAATCGGTCAAGAAAAAATCATTTAAGACCCAACCGAAAGAAAAAAAATGATAGGTCGAGTCTCAACACTATTATCTATATTTACAAAGTAAAGAGTTTTTGCCTTTTTTCATTATTTGCTCATGTGTGCGACCTAAAGCTAACTTCGTAGGACAATGCAAATTTGCTTTGGTGATTTTCAAACCGTAGGTTTAACTTTTCTGGACTAACCGTAATCGAAGTTCGTTTTTTTTGAAAATCAATCCACTCTGTTCTACATACTCGTACAGTAAATAAATTAAATTTATAAACAGTATTTACATATTAATGAAGTCACGACTCAGGATTGTTACATACTTATCTCTATGACTTTTCAAGTTATTATTATTATGTATATATAAATTGCTACGCCATTGAATTAAACAAATATTTGTCTTTATTCATAGCCATTTGAATGATTATAAACATTATGATCATATGCACACCTTTAATACAAATATGAACAGATACCATAAAAAGAAGTATATCCTTGATGTATGATATAAATAATTTATGAATTGTAGGATTATATATACATATATCTTTTTTTTTTAAGGATTGTGATATTCTTTTGAAAAATGACCAAAAATTAATATCATTTTAAATTATCCAAAAATCCAAAGCTGTTCACAAAAAGTTAAATTTATTGGAAATAAAAATCTAAATTTTAAATGTTTCGAAAAATAATTTCAAAAATTATATTTTTCGAAAATCAACAGCTGGTCACAAAATTTTTCAAAAATCCATAGCTGTTTACTAAGAGTTAATATTTTTGAAAAAAATTCAAAATCTACAGCTGTTCACAAAAAAAATTCAAAAATCTATAGCTGTTCATAACAAATTTAATTTTTCAGAAAAAAATTTGAAATATTAAATTCATTTCTCCGCTGCATAATTTTCTCGAATGATATTTTGTTTTAAGAAAATAAATCATCAATATAAATTATACTACATTTATGGTAAAATTTTTTCATCTTTACCAAAATAAAATCTAGTAAAGATCAACAATCCCTTAATTTTTGAAGGGATACAGCCTTTCCAGCCCACTCTTTGTGGACGCCCCTGAAAAAGAAGTTATTGATATGAAACAGATCCATGACTTTAAAATGATAATAGGCAACAACTTTGGTACTACGCTATCGTCAGAAATATAGTAAATTCAATATGGCACTTTTCACCATTTCTATTAAAAAAAAGAGGATGGTGTTACAATTACATATTATTATGTATATATAGGGGTGTTATCAATAGCGTGGCTCAGTTGTTATGCATAGTGTACCCTTATATGGGATGAGTTATTAAATATACGCTTCAAGTTTCGCATATTTGTTTGCAATTTGACGAATTCTGATAGGGATTTATGATGTTTGGTATCAGTTGGAGTAGTGCATTGTCACGTGACATCACAATGATGGAATTGACTCTTCGTGCAGCATAGGTGGGGTTTGTGGGATGGTCATACAGACAGGGCATAAGATCATTTTTTGATAAATTTATTATATGAACTTTGTATTTTATATACTTGATATTTAGATAAGTACAATTCAAAATCCACCTATATCCTGGAGGCATAAACATCTAGATTTATACGATCCTATACGTAGGCGTCGACAATAATTCATTTTTTGGGGGACAACTTCCAGTTTTCCCAGAATATTAACAAAAAAATTCAATACCTATATGGAAATTTAAAAAAAAAAAACATTTTTTGAATTTTCTTCGGATTTTTTAATTCGCTTAAAATTATTAAAAATAAAGGCAACTGAATATTTTTAGGTTTGCCTAAATTTTGAAGGTGGGGGAGGGGCCCTTCTCCTGTCTTTTACGCCTATATTCTGATACAGGGTTGATGTTATCTAGTAGTTCACTTTTTTTATTTTCAATCCGGAAGGACATTGGTGAAAAATCATAGAGGAGGTCAACAAAACATCTTATTTCTAAACAGAACTAGCTGAGACACTTGAAAAGAGCAAGAAGATTTAAATTTTCTAAAGGCCAACCAAAATTTGGCCAAAGTTTTGTTCTTTTCTAATAATTTTTTTTCATAGTTGGTGCTAGTGTGCATGAGCATCCCGGCGGCTATAACACAATCGAACCTTCAGACAATGTCTCAGCTTCAGTGAGACATGTCTTCAGAACAAAAAATCCAGTGACCAGCACAGGTGAAGTCTGCCCTCCCATTTTTGTAAAGAGGAAAGAGTGGCTCAGTGCAGATGCTGACATCAAACTTCTGCATATGAAAGTACTACCTTGGGCCAGAGAAAAGTTCGGGGACAACTTTGTTTTCATTACAGACGAAGCTCATCGTTGTCGCACTGCAAAGACCCAATACTTCCTGAGAGACAACTTTCCGGACTTTGTTCAAAATTGAGTGTAGATTACATTAGTATTATTTGATGAATTATTGACAATTTCTATCAACCAATGATTCTTACTAAAACACTTATAAGCCGCTGCAAATTTCACTTAAAGTAGACAAAATTAATAATTAGAATTAAAACGATGATGCATTTACAGATTTTGTTGTAATGTCCATATTGCCGCAACATAAGTTTCTTAAATCAAAGGAAGATGCTGGACTGTAATAAAAAAACGAGTACCTTAAACTCATCCCACAAGTTTGAATATAAAGCATATAATTGACTCAAATATATTTGGGCTGTATATGCGAGGTAAAATAATATTGATTTTCGTTCAAGGTTGGTTTTATGTTGATGCAATATATACTTCACCAACGCAGTAAAATATGAATGTGTCGCTTGAACTAATTAAAGATCAAATATTAAATGGTTTCTTTCTTAATTGATAACCCAAATTAAGTTGGGAAAAAAGTAATTTCGTATTTCCTGCCCCTTTTTTAACTAAGTAGATCTTTTTCATCATTGGTCACATCAGATCCTACAATAATATGTAGTAAAGGTGTGAGTGTATACTACAAATGCTTTTTCAACAGTATTACACTTGGCTAGTTTGGTCGTGAATTATCGTGCGTCGAGTATGGAGGTCTCAAAGGAAGAAATTCGCCATATCTTACAGTTTTACGAGCTGAAAGGGAAAACGTATCAAAAGTGCGATGTATACGGGGTTCGAGAGATTATTTTTTTTATCTCCCTGCTCAATTCTGTCTTGAAGTATGCCATCGAACAGAAGCGATTCAGTATTGGTGAATAGGAGATGAATCGTGTTTGATCAAGACAACGCCGGGCTGCACACATCTTTGATGACGTGCCAGAAGCTCCAGGAGCTCGTATGGGAAGTTCTTATGGATTCACCCTAACTGTAGGATGAATCTGTACCTGTCACTAAGGGACCAGCAACTGTTCTTTTCTATGGCCAACGCACCTATTATTTACCTCCACCAAAGAAGTTTGACAGAGGTTATATAACTGTCTTTGTTTGTTTGTAAGTAGGATTATAGAAAAAGTTACAGAGTGGCACAGGTAAAACTTCGTGAGGATTATATATGTTAACAGTTAGAGGCCATTAAACATACTCAACCATAACTTTGGAACAAATTTAGATACATAACTTAATTCAATGATATATTTTAGGGGGATGTACCGTTTGCTCATTGTACCTTTATCTCTTCTAAAATTAGATGGTATACCTCTCTAAAAATTTGCATATTCAAACTAGGATTAATTATTCCTTGTGCAAACTAGATGCAAATTGATACTGGAAGAAGTTGGCATTTTTACACCAAAATGTAAAATAAACAATTTATATGTTTTTCTTTGCAAATTATTGCCTTATCATGATATCACATATTTTGAATATGAAACGGTCCATGGATCTACATATTTACATGATCGCATGTAAATATGTACGAGTTTATAGATTTAAATTAAAGAAGTTATTTGAAAAAAATTATAATCATAATAATGTAAATCAAGGATTTTTTAAGTTTTTTTCATTTTTTGCAATACATGTATTTGGTATGTTTGTGAAAAGTGAAAGAGATTTTTTTAATGCTCCATAAATTGGTCAGATGATGTTTAACTGATTTAGTATAAGTAAGCATTATAGTATTACAATTACTCCATCTGACCCTAGGAATTTGAAGTCCATATACCCTAAGTAACGAACCTACGCACAATCACATTTCTTTAAAAATATTTTTATATATCCATCCATCAATAATTTGGACATAATTATCAGGGAATGACGTCTTATAATGACGTAATTTTATTGATACTATTTTATATTTTCTCTAAAATTATGAATGAACTAATTACTTTGATAATGGATCTTGGCTTTGCCTGCCTCATAAACCATTTACCTTTATTATTGATGTTTTTCAAACCCCTACAATATTTGGGATATTAAGTCCAAGTTTTCATTTTAGGTTCCTAGAGGCTAATGCCATAGCTTTAAAAGTACTACTAAATGTAAATGCCAACAATTTTTTTTAGAATAGAATCGCAATATTTAAAATTTTATAAACTAATTTACACCGTTTTTGCAGCAAAAAAGTAGTCAACAATAAAGCTTCTGTAACGGCCAAACATAAATAATGGCTCTTGAGGTAGGTATAGCTAAAGTCCCGAATCAAAGTAACCGGTAAATAAAATTATTTTATACTTTGGAAAATGGGAATAACATCAGTTTACATATGTTCAATGAAAAAGGTGTATTTTGAAGAGGTTTTAAGTACTTACACATCCCTGACTCATTTCAGATATTCTAATAATAATTCATTCACACTTATTTTTCTTTATTAACTGTCTTAGATAAAGTCAGAAGAAGAATAATTGTATCATTTTTAAGGATCTTTAAACATGTTTAAGATATATATTTTAAAGTATGTGGCTTTGCTCAGTCATTTGAAATGATTGAAGAAACAATTATATAAAACTTGAATGATCATTTGCTTAGAGCAAACTATGAGATACTTAATTAATAGTTATTGATTAGCACCAGCTAGACTATGTTATGATGTAATTCTTTCTTACCTCACTCTTTTGAGCACGTGTGATTCCAAAAGCATTCCTCTTATTTTATATACGGATCTTCTGTATAACTACAGGAATATGTAAAGCCTAAATAGTTCCACGTTAATACAATAGCATCATCCATTTCTTTCTAATTTATACTTGTCAACCCACAAATTATTACAACTACTCAAAATATATAAAAAAGTTAAAAATATTTTTCCCAAATTCCATTTTATCATTTTTGCTTGTCTTTTCATTCTTTTTTATATATAAAAATATGTTGCTTCTAAAAATAACTGCCTCAAGCACCCCAATGCTTTTTATTATTATTGCTTTAATCAAAAAGAAATTAGGTTTATGTTAGAGTTGATATCTAACATATTTTTTCCGGTCCGATCTTAAGTAACTCTTTTTTGACTGATTTAGACCAATAGACGGTCGATAGTTGGTGTCAGAACATGGACGAAAATTTATTCACCCTCAAAATGTTTACCAATATTTGATCGGTCTCAGATTGTGGACCAAAAATTTTATCAGTATCACATGTGAATGAATATATATTAAACTTCTTATTATGTATTTAAAGAGTTTTTGCTTATCTGAAATAACAAATGACGTAATCAAAAGTAAAATAACATTTCAATTTAGGGCCTCAACGGATGTTTTTTGATGGGACAAATCAGGATTGAATTATGTTTAGGATCCATTATCGACAATCGTTTTTTTTCGGGAGTGGTTGATGGACCGAATTGGTTCAGTTAAAAATATAAAGTACTTGGACCGATTCATAACTTTTCAATAGAATATCAACACTAATATATATATATATATATACATAGGTCTAATACCTTCTTGTTTGAAGAATGGGTGCAAACAAAACTCTATACATAATTAATGTAGGAAAGAAATTTTTTTTTCTCTTAAATACATTTATGTTATTGATTATAATGAAGTGTAATTAAAACTTTTTTTTGTAAAATATATTACTTGCAAATACATGTATAAAAATAATCCCTATTTCACATTCTGCATAGTTGAGGTCTCATTGGTAGGGAAGACGTGATCACTTTTTAGTATGATACAAAATTATGTTTATTTTTTGGGCAACTATTCATTCGATTATGTGGGCTTATATTTGTAATTCACTTTGTTGTTCATCAAAATGAAATGACGTCAGTTTATAGATTTAATTTTGTTGTCGTATGTATGTATATTGTATTTTAATTAAGGTATGTACTATGTAGGGCATGCCCTCATTTCAAATTCTGACACTCAATTAGTGGTTTTGTCATTTTTGTGAGTATTTTTCTCAACATCATATCAAAAGTGCAACTAAGAATTTGAACTGCCAAAAATTTGTTTATTCAAACATATATAGTCAAACATGGAGAAGATAAGATGTGAAAAGATCAAACTATTGAATTTACCTGACAAAAAGGGTATTCTCAAAGAATATTTAATAGATGAGTTATAAAGCAGAAAGTGACTAGCGTCTCAAAAAGCAAATGTACTATTCAGGACTTTTTCTTAATTTATTAAGAAAATAGGTTTTCAGTTGCAAAAAAAAAAAGTATTTCCAATGGAATATTTGATTTGTAGATAAAATATAGTGTGTGAAGTTTGTCTAGAAATTTGTTAGCATATAAATTTGATCAAATAAATATTGACATTTAACTGAAATTTTCTGAATAAATTTTCAATTTTTTTTCATATTTTTATCAAACGTCAATTTTAAATTTTTTATGAAGAAATGCCACAAAATGTTACATTTTTGATTTAATCTTCATCAATTCCATTAATTTCAATTTCTGGGAATATTTTATTATTCAAATTTTGCAATGTTTGCAAAAATGAACCAGTTATCGAGAGTTATTTTCTCCACGACATTATTAACGTAACTTTTTGTTTTTGCATGTACGAACAAAATATTGCTAGGTTTGCGTTCTTTTTTATGATTTCGTAAATATTATTTTTTTCTTTTTTACCAAAATAAGTGTTAAAAAGTTTTTTGCAAGTTTTTTGAAAATAGATTTATCATCTAGACACTTTTTTTGATGTCCATATGTTGTTGTGTCATTTGAAATTTATTACACAATATATATATTTTTTAATTAATAATATTACATATAATATAACGCTAACCCGCACCAAAGGGGTCTAAGCATAAAGAAGAATTGATTTTGACCATTGTCAATGTGATTTCCCACTCCCTCCCTATCTATACAAGAGAAATAAAAAATAACCAAAAATTTCTTCATTTGGGAGAGGCTTATTTCTTACATCAAAAATATTTATATGATTTACATCTACATATTTACAGTGCACCCAGAATACATGTTCGGTTCTATTTACACACGCCTGCAATATTGACTCGTTTTCCTATATTATAGAGACAAACTCTGCTTTATTCATTTTGATTGGGTATTTTGAATAATGGACTCTAGGGTATTTGTAAGTGGATCTGACAAGGTTTACATCTAATCTTACTAGATCATAGTAAATGATCATTGTACTATAGTGTATGTATATTAAATCCACCGATTTCTCTTGTTATAATATTTTGGGCTTAGGTAGTGTATATATACATAAAAGTTTATGGGCTGTTATGGCAGGTTGTCTCTCATTTGGGTCTTTGTGTTATTATTGTGATCTTCACTTTTCATTTATGTACATACACATGTATGAACGTATACAAATATTAATCATCTGTTCATCTCTATTGTGCTCCCTTCCAAATATGTTGTGAGATGAGCTGAAATGATCGTAAAAATATATATGATATTGATGAGTATATTTGTATCTAGAAGAACATATGGATTCGTATACTAAATCAATACAATTGAAAAGAATGAATCTATACGACACTAACTCTTGATTAGAATCTTAGAATCATATGTTAGCCTCATTTCTCTGTTAATGAAATGACAAAAATATTTAATTGCCTTCTTAGTTAATGAAGAATTTTTTATTGAAATAAATTCAAATCCTTTCGTCCAAACTCGATTTTTTTTTTTCAGTTTAGTCTTAAATTATTTTTCTAGAACAATCTGGAACAATATTTAGATTTTCTTTTCTAATAAAATGTCAAACGTTAGAAGGATAATTTGAAAATATATATTTAAAAAGAAGTTCTATAAAAAACCTATCTACATCCTTGACCTAGACAAAGTCCAATTTTATGTTGGACCCACCAGAATTTTACAACAAGATTGATCCAGACCAAATATGGACTGGTTAGTTCAGTTTTACAAAAATTAAAATGGCCTGAGACCAAATAGGATTTTCAAACCGAACCCCCATATTAGTATAAACATCAAATGCAAAATGATTTTTATAAAGCAAGTGCTGAAGATGTGTTGCAAATGTGTCTAGTATCATTTTTCCTTCTAAAAGTGATTTAGATATTTATTTATGACTATAAACCTATGAAGTTATAGTGGACACAAGATATTTCAGAATTTTTCCAAATTGGACCAGGATTAAAGATATAATTAGAAATTCGCTTCAAACCCATGTAGCACAACTGTTTCTTGGGGAGTGACATTCTAGTGACATACAGATTCAACAAAAAAAAAGTTCATGTCTTGTATATATTTACAATATATATATTTTTTTGGTGTTATCACATTTGGAATATATAACTGATCAGTCTGAAATTTAGCAAGTAGACCTATAAAATAACCAAGCATGTTCCTACGATTTTTTTGGACCCCGAGGTAATTCAGAGCGGTTTTTTTTTTACCTCTCTACCTTTTTCTTTTTCTCAGTCTATCTCCTTCATAATATATCTTCCCACTTCTCTTCTTCCTCCGTCTCCTTCCTCTGACTTGATACGTCATGGCTATTTCATAATTAATTTATTATTTTAGATAAATAAACGAAGTAATAAGTAATGCAAACTTATGCACTGCTTCCAAGAGGACAGGATTACCATTTCTTGTTGATTTGTTGTAAAATTATTTCGATAGATTTTTTTTTATAATATAGAAATAAAAATATATACCTACTCTTTTAATAAAATATTACTAGTTAATATTTTAATGCAGTATCGAATAAAATACTATGTAGGATTTTAACATTGTGATATATCCATATTTAATTCATTTAAAAAAATGTAAATAAATTATATATAAAAAATAAATAGCAGTTGGTGTAACTTTTGGGGCTAAGCCTCCCAAAAGTTATTAAAGCTAGAAATGCCCCTGATAGGTACAATACATAAATATGTAGCTTTTCAAATGTATTAACCTTTGTTTCAAATGAGCAATAACTACGTTTCTTTAACAGGTTTTTATTTACATTTTGATTGTTTTTACAAATTTACTCCTCAGTAATTATATTTCTACGAATCATCTACCTTACCTAACAATATATATAATCTCTGATCTTTGAGTTATTTGACGATATCAATAACAAATATATGTATCTACATATTATGTACGTATATTTTCCATATACATGTTATGTATTTCTAAAAAAATACAGCTATCGATAAAAGCTGACCATAAACGAGATAAAATTAAATTTTCCATATAGATTGTTGTCTTCTTTGAAGTATATGAAATTCTTTAAAAAGAAAGATTCTTTCACTATCAAGGGATGTCCATAAAATCCATGTGTAGATATGCAAAATAAAATGTTTTTAAAAGATCTTAAATATATTATTCTACAGAGAAGTTGATCATATGGAACGTTAGTGTGGACTCTATTTCAAATAGGTAAAAACTTTATTTCTAACATTTATATATGTATAGTAATAATTAATTATATATGATACTCTACTAAAAAAAAAAAAGAATCACGATTTTGCAAGATAATTTTGCATTTAAAATTTCTTTTCTTTTTTGAACCTTTGTTTATTGTGCAAAATTTTATCATTGATGAATTACCTGTAGCAGAGTTTCTCAATTATTTTATTATGCGTTTCTTCTCCCTGATATGTTATAAGGAAAGCATCGTATTAACTTTAAAATATACAAATAAAAAAATTGTTAAAGAACACTGCAACTCTCAGCTCCTTTTTGACGAATAAATGAAACCTATAGGAGTTTGAATAATTGTGTAACAATATAAAATCCTTGTTTTTTAATTAAACTTTAAAAATTTAATTTTACGTGGAAGGGAAACTATTATATTATATTTAATCATAAAAAATATTTTTTTTGTGATATATTTTTTTTTTCCATTGGGTTTTGGATAAAAACTGTCAAAATAAGTATTCGAAGTCACACGAATTATCAAGTGATTTTGAAATATAAAATTAAAAATATTTATTGTTTTTAAGAATAAGAACTCGCAAAAAAATGTTCTATTAATCATTCAAAATTTAATATAACTATGTGAGTAAATACAAATACGGATATACAAAAAAGGAATTTTCTTAAGCATAAAAGAGTTATAACATTTCTTAATTACAAAAAAAAAAAAAAAAGTCATAAACTAATATTTGATCTTTTTGGTGTATTTTTTTAACTTGTTTCATTTAAAAATATATATATATACGGTTGAATGATGGTAAACCCATAAATGTGAGTCTTAAGCAAAACAGCTATTTAAAAAAACACCCTACAGCACTGCCTTTTAAATTATGGGTTATACCTGAAAAATATATTACAAATACTGACAATTTTTTTTTTTTGCTAAAAAGTAATTGTGGTAGAGTTGGAAATATTTAACTTAAACTTTTGCGTATGAAAAAATATATCATTCCTTATGAAAAACCTTGGAAAACTACCTAAAAATTTAAATTACGGAGGGATTAAAATTACAAGCTCTCTTAGTCATTGCATACACATCACAGAGCAAAGCCAACACATCTAGAGACAAACTATGTTCTTGACATGTTAAACAGTAACAGTATATAAAAAAATTAACTCTTACAGTTTTTAAAAGCAAAAGCGTACATGTTCACCCACCGTCTGGAGTCACTCGGTTCTCTCCGGCTTTGAGCAGGAAAAACAGAAAGTCTTGGTTTTAATTTGGAGTCACTTGAAATGTTTTTCGTCCTATGTATAAAGTTTTTCACATGTCATTTACAAATATTTAGAAGGTTTAAATAAATACATATTTTTCAGAAGCTCATTTCCTACTCTTCAAAACACTTTTATTAAATGTCCTGTAGTATATGAATAGAAAAATATTTAAGTCAGGCGAAAACTATTTACACCATAAAAAACATTGGACATAAATAATATATTGATCTTTTGAATTAACTTTACTTAACCCTAACAAGATGTGGTGGTTGGCTCTTCAAAACCTAGGGTGAGGGGCAAAATGTTTTTATCATTAAATGATTGGACTATTTTTGTAAAAAAGTGGAAGACTCTATTATTTGTCCCTTAAAGTAGTTGCATTTTCTACAATTCTAGTAGTTACGCTATGTTCTCGTGTTCAAAAAATTATGTTCTCTGAGATGTCAGCGACTACTTAAGAGGTTGCACCCTAACATATGATTTGTTTGTTTCATGGTTATGCTTATTATTTTTTTTGTAATACTTATTTTATCAAAAATAAGAATATTTTAGCCTTTTATATAGAATTATAGTAAATAAAATAATGATACTTTTTATAAAAATTGTTTGTTTCGATATTTAATTTGAAGTATTGATTAAAAATATGTTTATGATTGATTCATTCATATCATGATAAGTTTATGCTCTTAAATTTTCAATCTCTGATATATATTTTACACTACTTGTCGGAGTGGAAGTAATTTCCTGTTCAAAAAAAGACCTTTAGCTTAGTGGAGTTCAAACACTGCATATTTAGTAGATTAAAAGTAAAATCATAAATTCATCTCTAAGAAAAAAGAAACAAAAGTTTAATTGCAGATTCGTAGTTAATGTGTCTAATACAACTACGAAAATCAGGTATTGAACAAAAAACCTTATTTGGCTGTTGTTGACATATTTTATTTTTAGTACATATTTTTTCAGGTAGATGCATTTATGAATTCACTTCAAAATGAAAGTATCTTTTGCTATTTTGAACTTTGAATTCAAATAAGGATTTAAATTAGCTGTAAAACCAAATAGTTTTGAGATCAAGTAATGATTGAATTTCCATGATGACATTGCAAGAACATACAAAATATCACAAAAAAGTAATCCTTTACTAACTTGAGTTGATATTATTTTTTTACTATATTGAACTCAATTTTAAAAGCAAGTATACATTTTGAAGAATGCACATTAATGTTATTATACCAGTACAAGGAAAACCCAATATAATGACTTAAGTCCATTTAGACTTGATATTCACAATACAACAATCTTACGTATGTTACGAAAAGTTCAATAAAAATAAATAGTTTAACAAGTCCATAACAAGTTTTCTAGTAAACTGAATCAATGATATCCATACGTCCCACAAATGAAATCGAGTTTCAGGGAGATTTGGTAAAGGCTCTGTAGCAAGTTTGGAATAAAGTAGGCATTGCAAAATCATCCCCAATTATTGAATTTGCAAAGAAATCCAATTAGAAATCCTATTTTTCTAAGATTTTTTTAATAGAACATTTTCAATTACGTTAAGTTGCATGTTAACTCGGGTAAATTAGTTGAAGATATTGTTATTAAACCAAATGGATACATTTCTAAAAAATCTTATTTAAAATTCATTCCATGTCTTCATCAGTTCAAAAAATATCAACTGTTGTAAAAGAATTAACATTTTTTAATTTAATCACACTAATAGGTCGCAAAAAATCCTTGTAAAACAAAATTTGTATTTCCAATGATAATAAAAATCCTATACTTTGTTAGGGAAGAGGAAAAATAGATCCTTTTATGATTATACATTGTTTTCCAAAACATAAATTATGTATTATGATATTATGAAGAGCGATAAATGATAGATTTTTTTTCCATAAGTATTAATTCACCATTATCCTTATTCAAGACATAATTTAGTTCATTTAATTTTTGATTATTTATACCACCAAGATGGTCAAATTTCACAATAGTAACATTATGGAATGTATATAATAAATATTCGAGTTTCTTTGAAAAAAAACAAAAAAACCCTAAATATGAATTTTTTGGGTATAGCCTATATATGTATGAAATATAAGATTGTACCGTAATAGATGGCATTAAACAACTACATCCATTTTTTTCATTTACCATAGGTGTAAATGGACTGCAATTGTTTGGTACACCAGTACTATAGTGGTACCGGTCACTGATGCATTAAAAACGATACCTTATAAAAAAGACAGTGGAACAGGTACTTGTAGCTCCACTATGTCATCAAAATATAGCTTGAAAGTGATATAGTCCCTCAAATGTCTAACCCCTACCATCTTTAACAAATTGTGCTACATAAAAAAAGCAAAAATACAAATTTGATTTATAAACAGTTATCAAATTTCTGAGCTAGGCCACATCCCAAGAAATAATTCTAGAGACTCCCTGGCAAATGCTTATGAATTGCCCGTAATATTATTTTAAAAAGTATCAAGATACTGATGATACCTACATACAAAAATACTGCTATCAAAACAACACTCATATATATTATTGGGAAATAATTTAAAAAATTATATTTTACCTGTTTTTAAAGCATTTGCTGATCCTTAAATTATTCAATTAATCAATAAAAGGAGTTTTTAACAAAAACAGCTTCTGCATAGTACAATTTTGTGATGGTTTGCCATTGAGTCATACACAATTATAAAGTAGTAAATAGTAAGCAATTTCGGTATGTAAATAAAAGAAACCGAAAACTAACAGTGTGACACTGACAATTTGAAAAATATTTGAGAGGAGAAAAGCTTAGCTGTGATGATTTGTCATTAAACTAGCTGCCAGCAGCTATGAGAGGAACCAAATAATGTACTGTATCAAGAAAAGACATATGCAAACACAATTCCCAAACAGCTTCTCAATGTTACTCTCCGTCATTTATGAACCCACACACACTTCTGGTTACATTTTATACTTAGATGTTCTCTCCTCAAGAATGGAATAATAATAATAAAAGCTTTAGAAAGTGCAAAAAAAAAATAACACCGTTCATGCTGCCAAGCGCAAAAAAAAATCACACGCTAAAAAATTTACAACTTTAGATATATATACCTGCAGATGTGAGTAGTCAATTAGATGGAGAGAAAAAACAAAAGGATTCATATCCTCTTATCTCGATACATGTAAGGAAATAAAAAAGTATGTAGATGAAAACATTGCTCTATTAATTCCAAATCAAAGTTTCCATGTAGAAACCCCAAACAAAATGTAATTAACCGTCCGAAATGAACTGCAGATAAAAAAGATTAGGCGTGTAAATCTACGTACAAGCTGAATTATTTATTTGAACAAATTTCAATATTCAGATATTGATGAGCAATACAGTATATAGGAAAGAGGGAAATGTCAAAGCATCTGCTTTTGCTTATTAAAGCAGATGTAAAAACTTGTTGTAGGTCTGTCTCTCATTTTGTGTAATTGCTATAGATGCTTTATAGATCTGCGTCATTTCTTTTTTCATTTCACACACCTGCGCCAACAATATCCGTTTGTTAGGGGTATCCTTGGGGAATATATAGAGTGACTAAGTTTTATTTGAGAGCGCTGTTTTAGCATCAGTTCACGTTAGCTGTTTCTGGGGGACTAATTAATTAGTTATTTTATTTTTCAACTTAGTCTCCTTGTTACTATACACACTTCTCCCAGCGATGCTCCATCTCTTTAACCTGTCTAAATAGTACTTGGTGTTTTTCTCTGCAAAACAATTGTTTACAAGAAACTTTTTGTTTTTGGCTTAATTACTCCGAGTTGGATTGACTTATACGCGACAAATTATAACACAAAAAGCCTTATATATCTGCTATTGTTTGAATCCATTTAAAAACAAATATTTAATGACTACTCGATACTCGATTTTGTCAATTTTTACAGAAACATTCAAACGACTATTGCATAACAACTCTGAGTCCAAAATGGCTGAAAATTTGTTGAATTTGTTCAACAGATGCTAGATAGATGTGACTAGCTTATATCATGGGGCGACGGTGTAATTCTGGTCTGCTTTGATGTTTATACTTATTTATTCTTAATCACGTTTCTGAAGGTTGATTGGTTGAATTTAAATTATTGTTTGTTAAGCCACGAACAAATCCCTAAATCATTGATTCCATAGTTGTGGAACAACAGTTGACGCTAACGAATGTAATATCAGAACACTCGAACAATCTATACTTATCCATGTGGGTAACTGAGATTGCATCTGCCTTCTATAGAACACTCTACATAGAGTGTGAATATTAATGAATAATATGTACACTTCTTCTTTGATGACTCACTCGTATGTCATAATATACAAAGTAATTGTCACAGACAGTTGTTTATTTTAGAGGCTTGTAACATATTATTATTATATATTTGCTTGTTTCAACAAAAAATCTCTTTTTTAAACATTTGGGGGTCACCAACCTCTGGTGTATGCAATTTTTTTATAACACTATGCAATAACATTATCATTATTTGAACTATGGGGCACGAAAATGACCATTAAAAACTTCAATCACAATATGTATGGCCTTTTAAAGCCTTTTTTTTATACATCACGTTTTTAGAGTATGAGTTTGATTCGGAGTCATATTTCGAAGTGAAAATTAAGGGTAATAACAATTGATTAAAAATATCAGAATTTGAAAAGTAAATTAATTATTAAGTTATCTTAAATACAGTTCCCTACAAAACGATTAAGTCAATTGTTTGACTAATTCTAATGAGTAATGAATATTTTATAGGAGATTAACCACGGTTAAAAAAATCACATCCAATGTATTTGATAACAGATTAAGTCATATAATCGATTTATTTATTATTTAATTATGAAACTTTTAACGAAACCTTTCTTATTGCTTATTTATTACATATTCTGTAAGAAAATTAAAAGTTAAAGTGGAAATATCAATCCAAAATTAATTTTATTTGACGGCAAATCTTTTGAAGTTGTAATAAAAGATCTATTCGTTAGTTCTTGCTGTAACATAAAGCAATTGAATAAAAAATACGCAAAATATTAGCTTCGAAATATGATTCTTCATTTTATTTGAATTTTGTGCGATTAACAGTTTTTGTTGGATTTCTATTTAATACATCTTAATAAATAATTAAATATCCTAATGATGTAATGTTTTTTATAAATTGTTAGTAGTTTAATTATCATTTATACAGCTATAGAAACCCAAATATGACTATAAATCGTAATTAAACACTAAATACATAATTTAGGCTATAAATTCCATAGCTTTTGTGGTTGATAGTTATAATGTCATTTTCGTATTTTACGGTTTAAAAACAATAATATATGTAGATTTTAGACAGCGGGCGTTCCAAGACATGAATTTTGTTGCAAAGTGTAATTTATTATGTTTCTAGTTCCGATAAATGGTCCTACAAAATAATTTATCTTATGGTTAAATTGTTCAAATTATTTACTCACAAATCAAAATTTGATTAGTAGATTTGTTTTGTCTTTGGTTCGTCGTTTAAATGGGGGATACTTATTTTCTGATTTTTTATATTTTTAACGTCAAGTAAATCTACAATTTTAGTCTTTCGGGGTTGACCAATGTTAATCTTTTTTTTTTATAAAAATAAGAAATAGGTGTGGTATATCATAAATCATTTATGACATTTAAAAAAGACTTCCCCCCGTAATTAGACCACATAACTCAAATTTAAAATCACCAAAAGGTCACCTAATTATTATTTTTTAATTAATACTTTGATTTAAACCTTTTAACACCATTATTTCCGTGTACCTATAAAGCGTATTTGATGAGGTTACATATTGGACAATGGAGCAGTTTGATTTTAAACTTTTGCCGAATTTCAATTACGCCTATTACTTAAAAGCTGTCATTTGATAAGAAAATTTCCTTTGCTTAATTGTATTGTCCTACGTGTCCATCTTAAGGTCGCGCATATCAATCAAATTATAAAAAAAGGCAAAAACTCTTTAATTAGTCAATATAGATACTAAGAGGAAATTGTTAGTTATTTTGTATAAAGCAACTTCAATTTGTTATTTTTTAAATTTATAAAATGTTTAATAAAGTTTTTTTTCTAAAATTGTCCTATGGAACAAAAAAAAGTTAAGAAAATTTGTCGAACCGTGTATAGCGTGCATCCATTTTTTTAATTTTCAGAAAGGACAGATCATAATTAATTAATTCAAATGAATTTTTAATGCTGCATTTCAATCCCTATTGATGAAATAAATAAGTTTTGTCTCCTTTCGAACTTTGAACAAGATGTGCTACCTAATGATAACATCGTAAGAAAATGAAATTTTGTATAGTTTAACTACATCAAGGAGCTTGAAATTTTTAAAGGGTTACATTCCGAATAGCGCATTTTCAATGTTACGTTTAGTACATATTTAGTATGTAAAAAAGCTAAAATATAATAATTATGTATAAGAAAAATATGTATACATACAAATCAGCTGTAGTTAAGCTGTGAACAATGATCTATAATGTTTCAAAAATGAAGAATGTTCCAGAATAGTGGTGAATTGGCTAACTTCCTATTATTTTCTACTCTTTTTAATTCTCTTTTTGAAGGATGGATGAGTGATACAATGTTGTACATGTTCACTGACGTCAATAATTGCATCATAATCTTGTGGGCTATTAATTGATTTTTTTACTTTTTTATAAAATGTACTAATTTATAATAAAGCTTGATTAAACTGTATCTAATGGCTTTAAGAATAAAAAAAAAAGACTTACACATCTAACTCAAAAACTACTGTTTCAGTACAAAGGTAATATATATATTAAATATGAATGTCTGAGAGTCCTTCAATCAAATTACTGCCAAACCAATGAATGGATTTTCCTGAAACTTTTGTATAGGTTCTTAAGGCTCCAGAAACGGTTCTAGTATATTTTTTTTTGCCCTTTCAGGCCATGACGACCTTCAAATAGCATTTTTTAGTACTTCATATGTGCAACCTGAGAGATGGAGTGTATATTGGATATTATAAGGTTCTTTGACGCTCAGGGAAGCGGTGCTGGAATAGTTTAACCTGCCTGAGGTGCAGGCAGCTTATATACAAAATCCGTGGTAGGAGGTATATTCTAGCATATTAGAATGGGTTCTTGGTGCTGAGAAATGCAGCGACAGTGCAGATTAAATTGTATTTTGGCGCAGTACTTTACCTGTACAACCTTTTGGGATATTAAGAGGTTTCGTTGATGCTCAGGGAAGCGGGGCTTTGAGAGTGTGAGTTCGGCGTCTGACCAAGAATAAAGAAACTACTTGCTCATTGCGTAAAGAAGAGTGTCTAAATATTTTAGTATACTCATACTCATAAAGTCTACATCAGAATAATTCTTAAAATTTTAGGGTCTTTATTTTTTGTTTTATATTAAGGAGCAGAGTTCTTAATTAATTTTAATTTCTTAAAGTCCTGGGGAACACCGGGAGAACCTAATCTAATATTTACTGAAAATTCCTCAGAATTTCCAAAATTATATAATTAATTTTTCGTTTTACGAACGAGAAAAGTAGGAAAAAATATGGAAAAAAATACCTTATTCTTTCTATTATAATAGTTAATTTATATTTACAATATGGAAATAAGCTTATATAAGGATGTAATAACATATCTCATTTTAGAGTAAGATGTCTAATAACACTTTTCAATAGAGGGATAGATTTTAGATCGATAGTAAGTCGTTTTATTTGTTTGTCCAATTTTGACATCGAATATTTTCCTTTTTCCCCAGAAATAAAAAAACAGGATTATACTATTATAAAACTTCGTTGCTAAGGTCCTTAAAATGGCCGACATGAACAACTATGACGTCAAATTAAAATATTCTACAGATTACTTAAAGAATATTCTATTGTATGGGACAAACACTACTTTTTTCACTTACTTTTTTTAATAATAAGTAGGTGCATTTTCTTCTATTAGTAATAGTAAAGAATGAAAGATAAAATCGAACAATTCTATTCATAAAATGAATGTCATAAGGAGTTAAAAATAACTCTATTATTAATTAATTATCATTTTGATGATATAAAATAAATATCTCTTTTTTATAATATTGTAGGGGTGTCAAACTCATTTTGGTCTCTCTTATCTTAATAGGGCTGTACCACAAATGAATTTTGTTTTCTTTTTGTATTTTTATCAATAACAATCCTTTAATTCCTTTAGACACGATTGTTTTAATAAAAATACCTTTTTCATTTTAGAACTATTTTACCCTAAAAAATGGTGCTTATTTTTACCAATTACGGGTAGAAAAAGGAATAAAGAAAATTACTTCATGCTCTATGTACAGAGTATTCCTTTGAATACTTCAGGTTTTAGCAATTTACCGACTGTGCAAGCAGACCTGTGCCGTGAAAAGGATTTTTATTCAAACACCAATTATCTCTCCAATCAGTTATCAAGTTTAAAAAAACAACTAGATTCTAGAAGCTTTATGGATTCTAATTTATTTTATTCAGTAAAATCACCTGAAGCCTCGATTACTGTCGCGATACAAGGGTAAGAAGGCCTTCGCCAATTGGTCTATTGGCAAATTCTGAAATTTCTTCTTGATCCGACTGATTAGTTCTTCTTTTGTGTTGCAGTGGGTTCAGTTGGTTTGTTGTTCAATCGTGCACTACACACACAAAAAATCAATTGGATTCAGATCCGGTGAGTTAGGAGGCCAAAAGTTAGCTGAGATGTAGTCGTCAGAATTTTCTTGGAGCTGTTTTAGACTCAGCCCGCAAAATTAGCTTTAAAGAGCTCAAATTGCCTCCTAACCTTGGAAACAAACGTCTCATTGAGTCCCAGAGTGGGAATAACTGTTATGTTGTCGCAGCCGGTGCAGATTCCAAGAAGGACTCCGTCCTTTTAATAATATTTCAATTCAATATTGCAATTCCATCTCATATTTTTCCAACTGCTGCAAGATTGAACAAATTATGTAACAAAAAAATCAGTTTCGTGAGCGCCAAAATGCTGACATAGATAGCTTATGCACCCTGTATATACAAGGCTAATGGAAAATAACCTGAATCACGTTCATAAAGTTCCATAGAATTTTTCCACTAACCTCTCTTTGATAAGACATTAGGAATGCCAAGCTCATTTTGGTCACTCTGATCTCAAAAGGGCTGGACCAAAAAAATAAATATTCTTTTTTTTTAAATTTTGTACTATTAGAAAGACATTTAGTCTTGCAAAGTATTTTATAATAATGTATGTTTACCCCTGACATAATTCCAGGTTATATGTTGGTCACTCCTGATCCTAACCATTCATTTAAACACACTTTTTATAGCGAGCATATTTTCAGTGCAGATCATTTCGACTTACCTTTTTTAGGTGTAATATCATTTCGGCGTCAAATAAACATATATTTCCATCTGAAATGCTGGTTCCAGTAAGATGTAAATAACATAATCCTACTGTACTATATTTTAGGCAAGCACGGGCTCTCACATAGTTTTTATTGGTTATTTTAAAGTTTGAATAACAATGAAAATTTTAATTTATTTGAACGGATCATATTCTCATAATCAATACTTCAAACAAAATGTGGAATATTTCAACTAAACTTTGGAAATGGTGTATCGTGAAATAGATAAAACTTTATTTTAAGTTATCAATATTATAATAAAGTATTCATTTAACTATGAAAATTACCAAAAATAAGGGGAAAAACGACAAGTGAAAAAGAAGTTTTGCTGAAAAAACTACGCCGAAAAATGATCATCTTTGATTGACTGACATTCAAATGAAAAAAAAAAACCCTAAATTGTTGTAAAATGATTGCCACTATGCTAATGGTGAAAAAGTACAGGAGTGTTTTGTACGCCCCGATGAGTTTTACCCCAGGAGGGGCGTTTTGGGGTCTTGGCAATGTACCAAAGGCTGTGGGAGTTGAATCAATTCAAACTAATATATTTTGAAAGTCTCGACTCCATTGTTTTTCAACCTATTTCGAATACATTTAAAGTATTGGAATATTATAAAGGATAAACACAATGGTTTTTCTATATAAATAATTGTCCATTTTGTTTATTTAAAACAGAGCAAAAACTTCTGCTTGAAGACTTGAGAATATTGCGTCCGGAGTTGAGGAGGTGCTCTATACAGCAAAGCATACGGAACAGAATTATTCACCTGTAAGTCCACATATCAACGACTCCTTCTCCAGTGGAGACACACGACTATCCACATAATAATAATCTTTACTCAGACTTTTGACAGGTAGCGTAAATCCAAGGATCGTTGATTGTTAGTCCTGCCTTAATTTTCTATCTCTGCAAATTTTTAATAGAAAGTTTACTTTTTTTTTTAAATCCTCCTTGAAAGGGGGGAGGGATAAAAAAGAAAAAAAAGGTGTATCTTTTCTTTAAAAAAAAATTGTCTAGAATTTTTTATCCGAAAAAATTATACTAGTTATTAGCATTAATGTATAAACTAGTATAAATTTAACAAAATTTAAATTTTAACAATTAATGTTTTTCTTTAACATGCGGCTAAAATATGCAGATTATATTACTAGTTTTATTTTTTTAGCCCTAGAAAAAATTAACCGCCTGTAGAATTTCCTTTTTAAAATATATACAAGGATGGTTTGAAAAGTTTTCGACTTAACAAAGATAAACTGATTTTTTTTGAATTTTTATTTTTCAACATAGTTTCCTTGTTTACATATCTCCCAGCAATGCTCTCATATCCGTAGCCTGTTCAAATAGTACTCGACTTTTTTTACTACAAAATAATTTTTCACAAGCCTCTTCATTTGATAAAAAACTTTGCAGTCCACTTTTTGGACTGTATTTTTGTTTCGGGTATATAATAGTATATCCAAATTCCATTTACAGTCATTAATCAGCGCCAAAGCGGCGCCAAAAGAGCGATACTGGATTTGGTCCATTTTCACTAAAACTATTGTTATATAACAACTGCACGTCCAAAATCCCTGAAATTTTGGTTAGTAACTGTCGACAGATGCAAGATAGATGTGAGTAGCTTTTGTTTACGAGTGCTGACATCTTCACAATGAGATCAGAAACTTTTCATACCACCTTTGTATGGTTTTTTTCTTCCTGAATGACAGACTTATTACAACCATACTATGATACTTTTTTTTGTTAAATGTATATGTTTATAATTAACAAATATTTGAAGGAAATAAATAACTAAAAAAATATATTAATAGTACATTTAGATCTGGACCCCTGGATATATAATTACTTATATTTATTTTTCTAATTCATTTGTATATTGCTGGATTGGATTTTGAGTATGTGCGTTCATGCTTCTATAAAAAAAGGATGTAAACAGAAACTTACCGGATAAAGGATACATTCTCACTTCCGTTGCGAGTGTGTCTCTCATACAGTGCACATACGTATTTCTCTCAGTCTTAATGAAAGAAAAGCTTTGATTTTCTTTTTCATGTGTGTAAATATAATATCAACATAACATCAGCGGATGATTATCAGTTGCCTACAAAGAACCCTTATAAAAATAATCACCTTATTAGCTTATTTGAAAAGTCAAAAATAACAAGAGGAAATTAAAAAAGAAACATAACGATTCCACACTTCCGTTAGGCTAATTTTTCCCATCCTATCTTCAAACAAAGAAAATAAAATAAATTTTTTTTATATAAAAAAACTTCCCCAAGACAGTCCCTCTAGGGAACTTGGATAGAATTAACATCTTTTAAGAATAAAACATTCATTAATTAGATACCTTTTTGCTTAAGTCATAGTGACGAAAGATTTAAAAAAAATATGTATTCAATGGAAAGAATAATAGGTACACATATTGAATACGCAACTAACTGTTTCTTTAATGAGGAGAAAAAAATAACCCGTTTTAATATTATATTCGAGTGATGAGTAAAAAAAGAATATTCATTTTTTTTGTTAACTTTTTAACAATTATAAATATTGAATGAATTAGTTATAATTTAAATGCTAATTCGTCAAATAATGGAAGTTTTTTTAAAATCTATGAATACCAAAGGGCTTTGTTGCCATTTTACTTATTAAGTACAAAAGCCACAGTTTTTAAGGTGTGCAAGGGATTTGGTGGTTTAATCTCACTACATTTTTATGAATAAAAAGTGGTTCATCTAAATGTTCGCAAGGCGAACAAAAAAGTAAAACGCCACTGTGGCTTTATTTCTAAACGTATTTCATTAAAATTTTCAAATAAATCCCCATTAGGAGATAAACTTTTTATCATATGAGAAGAACTAGACAAGATCTTTCACAGGAGGCTTTTGCTTTAGGTAGATCATAACCTTGGTTATGGTGACACTTTTCTTCTTGTTTGACGGGGTGCAAAGCGGTCCTTAGCGGCGCCTATAGCTGTTTTACCGTAGGTTTGATGAAACAATGTACAGTTGAACAGGACATTACGTCGGTTTTGTCAGCAATTATATTCATCGATTGGCCGGGATTCTTCTGTATTTTTTTGTTTATTTTCCTCAAAAAAAAAAAAAAAAAACATGATTTCGGGCGATTTTAGTCGCTTCCGGGAAATCATCGTCAAAGGGATCATCATCCTCAACAAAAAAGGCCACAACATGTTTGCTCCTGATTAAAAGAAGATGGGTGTAGTTATCGTAAGGAAGTATAGCGAGCAACGGACGTGTTAGAGTGACTATGGCCAGATAAAGTTGGAAACTTTTAATAGAAATACCCTTTATAAAAAAAATCAATACTTTATGTGATTGAGTGTCTTAAGTGCACCACAATCCAATTACTTGATTTTAAAAAATAATAATTTTTGATACAAAATTTAAAGAAAACTATATGTTTCAAGCAAGCTTTGTAAATATATATAAAAAAGACTGAATAGTTTGTTCCAACCGACAATAAATTTAAAAAAATTAAAGTTTCGTATTTTACATACTTTAATCATTGTCTTGATAAATATGAACTGAAAATGATAAATAAAAGTTCCTTATAATTTATAGTTTTTTTGAATATGTGTTTTTATTACATGGCAATTATGAGGACACGAATAACAAATACACCGATTCTACAAAAATAAAGAAAATATAAATGAACTATTTCCTTGTCATATCACTATAGTTTATAGTTTATCAAAAATTAAATAATAATTCATTATGAATCTATAACTTTGTTGCCTACAGACTGTAGAAAGAGGCTATAGCCATATTATCCCTCCTTATCCAACCCATTAGTATGTATAATATAGGTTCTTGACCTGTTCATTTTTGATTTACAAATCTTAAACTACTAAATGTGCATTAAAAAAATATGGTCATCTTACGAAAAAACAGTAACCATTCAAAGCCTAACATCAACTATTGGGAATGCTCTACTCAACCTCAATGATGACAGAACACAACCGTTTTTTGGACTTTAGTTTTGTTTGTACATTGCTTAAGACGAAACAATCCTTCTAAAATTTTGTGTTTTTGTACCAATTATATTTTGATATATTTGATTAGTCTTGAATGAATAAGAATAAATTATGATTTATAAAATGTGGTATTACCGATACATTGGAGGGCCAATGGCCCAATTTCATTATTTAATCCTTTTACCCTGGTATGTGATTTAATTTTTGACTGTCATGATTTTTTGAAAATTAATGATTACTTTTGTCAAAGAAGTATAAAGTTGTATCTAATCTTATATGTGATCAACAATAAAATAAATCAGAGCCACAATTTAAAAATTCTTAGAATAAAAATTATTGAATGCAATTTCTACAAATATGGACGGATACTCTGTTTTGTTGCAGGGACAAAGAAAATTATGCGGCTGCCGAAATGGTTATGTTTGTTCTTTTGTGCAACTTAATCTGAAATGTTAACACAAAAATGATTGTAATTTGTTCATACCTTAAATGGCAAAGGTATTTAAAATGACACCAAACTTAAAAGTAAAATGAACACTTTAGATTTAATGCAAAATTACTCTAAATTACTAAAGTTATTTTTAACAGTTGTAGACAATCAAATTTATGGTAATTATTGATTCTGCGATTTGTCTCTATAACCATTAGTAAAAGACCGAAGACCCTAATTTGATCTATTTTTTGAAATATAAATTTTAAAAAATTTCACGAATCATAAATGTATACATAGTTAACAAATTTATATAGTAGATTTAAGGAATAAAATTATACATTTCTAAATGTAATTGCTGCAAAAAGTAAACATGATTTTAATATCAATTAAATAATAGACATATAAGGTAATATTTGCCTTAAAAAAAATTGTTGGATCAATTATGTTTTAAAGAACAGGATATAAAAATCTGCATAGAAACATTTCTCTAAGCAACAAGAAAAAAACAACATCAAGGAAGACAATATGTAATGAGAAAAGGAGCATTGAAGCCGATAAAGGCATGAATAGACATCCTGGCTCTGATAAAAAGCCTAAATTGGATCCCAACTTCGGAAAGAGGACGCCCCCACTGAAGAATATGCACCCCATGCAGATAATTTCAGCTTTTCTTGGAGGAAACGATCATCCCATGGGTGTGCAAGGCAATCCCCAATGGGAGCTATGTTTTACAGCAGTATGTTGACCCGGCTTAAACCTCATAAATTATAGGAAGACAATGTGATATTTTACATTGAGTTAATTTCTCTCCTACTGCCACTATCTCAACCCATTGAATGATGCCTTTTGCCATCCAATTCAGACAAAAAGTATGTAGACATTGCAACCTTAAAATTGATGACCTGAAGTGTACTGCCAATAAGTAATGACACGTTTTATGTCGTATAGATATACCACAACTGTCTGAAAGGACTTCAGAGAAACACTTGATGCTGTCCGTGGATCCAACCGGGCTATATTGAGTAAATAATATTCGTGTTTATCCTGACTATAAAATATATTTATATAAAGATAATCAATTATAATTTATAAAATTGTTACGGGTTGTTCTTCTTGATAAAGTATTAGTCTGTAAATTTTTGTAAAATGTTTATATTTTGTTTTCAGATTAAAAAATAGTGTATAATAAAAATACATGTCATGAATTAAGAAAGTTTAGGTTTGATTAGAACTAACAAAAAAACGGACTTTGAAAATTCAATAGTACCAAATGTGATACGGTCATTCTAGTGTTAATATGAAGAAAAATAAATTAAACATGGGTATTCTACCCCTCAAATAATTATTATCGATATTGAATTTAAAAAAATAATATTGGTCGGATCCTGGTATAAAACTAATTTTATTTAACCTTAATTTTGGCTACATTTTGAGGTAGTTTTCAAATGACCATTAAATTATACCTACCAAAAAGTTAAATAATTATTAATTTCAATAGATTCCAATTTGATATTAAAATAGTTATGTATTAATCTTCAGGGAGAATGTAACCTTTTTTAGACTGGATCGGAAAATTTGAAACCAATACAGCATTTTTGAAACATTCTTTCAGTGACTAAATTTTTTTAACTCTTCTGAAATTCACATAAAATAATGAGTAACCATTCAACAGTCTATAGTCAACATTTAAAAAAAAGAAATGATTTCTCATCATTGCAACAACATATGATTAAAACAACTAAATCATTCTATCTTAAAATGAATTGTCAACCTAAGGTTTGTCAAAAAGTAATCTGCGTATCCAAAATTATAGAAAAAATTAGGCATGTTAGCGTTCCGCTATCTTGGTCTTCCGTTCAATTTTTTTTCAGTTCATTGTTCAGTCATTATTTCTGTTCCGTCCCACGTTCCAATCATAAGCTAGTACTACATACACTGTACGACAGCAAATCGCGACTTCCCCTTTCATAGTGACACAGAGGCCTCATTTGAGAACTAGGTTTTCAAGATTTTTAAACACAATAATCTTGTGAATATTAGCGTTCAAATAAGCTACAACTGACTAAAATCAGTTCGATCATTGTCGAGATTGAGACCAAAAGCAAAGTATAACCGATTGGATTCGCGCCCTGTACAGCAACAAGACAAAAAAAAACTACACTGCGGACTAGTGGAGAAACTCCAGGGACGACTGCTACTTTGCCTACATGGTCAATGAGGTTCCACCAGTCAAGCAGACTGTGTTCCCAGCCTCTGCAATGATGCTGGAAATCGTGGCATCACACAGGAAGAGGAAACTCCCGTATTGGTAGCCAAAAGGGCTGAAAATAGGAGCCAATGAGTACTAGGACGTCCTCAAGGAGGCGGTCTTGCCTGGATAAAGTTGATCTACCCAGAGGAAAACTATAAGTCTCAGTAGGACTATACTACGGCCTTCGCAAAAGACGAAAGCAGAATTTATTATTTTTAGAGGATAATTTGCTTACATTCAAGGTGAAATGATGAGCCAAGTTCATATGTTCGAGTTGAGGTAGAGTACTAGAAACTTACATGTTCGATAAAAGCCTTCAAAAAGTGCCCACTCAGCCCCTGACCCTGTGTCTTTGCCACAAGATAGGTCTCCCAAGCATTCGCCTTTGCTTGATCAGCCCTTTAAATCATTTTTTTAAATAAACTTTTATTTCTTAATTTTTTTGCAAAGACTATTGGAACCAAAATTTGATTTTTAGCGTTCAATGTTCAGCCTTAAAAAAATCGGTTGATTGAACTAACGTTCCGTGGAACGACATTCAATTTCATGTTCTGTTCACAAGCCTGGAAAAAATAATCAATTTTGTATTCCACTCTGGTGTAAAATTGTTGGTGAGATCCTCAAATTCAAAAATTTTAAATAATTTTAAATTTATACCCAATAATTATTACTTAAGTTCTTTAATGTAGGCTCTTATTCTAATTCTTTTTTTGAATCAAATAATATTAGCACATTGTTTTTAGAAATCTTTGTGGATAATTTTCATGGGAAAACATCAAATATTTTTCTAAATATTTTCCGTTCCTGTAAAAAAGTTCACTGGAAATAAAATATATAGACATTTATGCATTGACTACAAAATATATAGTCATTTGATTGTTTTTTGTGTGTCTAAAAAGTGTGACCTGATGAGAGTTAATATTCATTTAAATGGCTTTGAAAGTCTGATTGACATGATAAGCTGTATAAATATATGAGATTTAGGGCTAACATTTCTCTTTAAAAATCAATTTTGACCAAAAAAAAACATGCTAACCTAATATAAAATGGAGCCTCACAAAATCATCATTAGTATCAAATATTTGATGCATTTGTTTAAAATAGATTTCCCCCACTTCTTTCTAAAAAACCAAAAAAAAAAAACCTTTATGGCCATCGAATTCACATTGTACGTATATATACATAATATATAGTGAACTTGATTCTTTGTTGTCATTAATTATAATTATGATACGAGGAGGTATGTCAAGAATGTAATTGGGCAAGTCCATAACAGGGATTAATTTGTTTTTCGCTGTGTGTTTTTTTCCAGAGTTTATAAATATGTTTTTTTTCCATTATTGTATGTGAAAAAAAGTTGAAATGGCCATAAAAGGGTCTATGGAATGGTTTGCCCATTTAAAAAAACGTTGAAACCATCTTCAACCAAACGACCAATTTATAAAACATATCATTATGGAAGATAATATTGCGTATAATATGTGGATTTGCAAAAACTTACTACATGTGCAATTATAAGGGCCATTAGCACCTTTTATAATGACATTTATAAATAGTGTTGATCTAATAGCTATAAAATGTAAATTTCACAAAATATAAAATCAATTTAAAATACGTCAAATTTATTGCTGTTCTTTTTATAGCACACATAAAGGGATCTTTATCAATGTTTCAAATCAATAGCTCAAAAACACCCATTTAATTTCCTAATAATAATAATATTATATGACAAAATTCCTAGAGAATAACTTCACAAATAAAATATACTCATTATTTTTGGGAGTTTTTTTTAGTTAATGACCTTAAATGTTTGTGAAAAGTACTTATTTATAATTCGATTTGTGATAGGGTTGAAACTCATGGATTTGAAATACTTATACTCGTAATAACACGGTCATATTAAATTCTCATGAAGCCCCAATTATTTTCATTTTAGGTATTCGTTATGTATACAAAGGTCACAAGTCATGACACCTTATTATAATTTACTAAGTGTTTCATGCCCTCAATACCTTCTATGTATGTAATAAAATCTTCCCTTTTGACAAAATTAAATTACGTTTATAATAATGTAAAATGACTGTACAGTCAAATATTTTAGTTATAGTTTGAATTATCATACATTGATAGGAGTGATATGTCCGTTTGTGACATTGAAAGAAGATCTAGTTAATATGTTTGTGTATTAATATGTAGGATAATGGACTTTTTATTTCTTAAAGTGAGTCTTAAAAAAAAAAAAAACATGGCTATGTTTGATCAGAGGCGCCGCAGGGGCTGGGCTGGGGATACTTTTGCTTAAACAACTATGGATTTTTACAATTTATCTACAAAATATAATATTTGAAAAAAAAATTCAAATAATTTTTGAAATTGAATTGTTTTTCCCCCCAAAAAATAATTTTGAGATTTTCTTTTTTTTAATTGGATTTGAGTGTATAGAGAGATAGAGTACGCTATATTAAAATGTATTAATGACAGAAGATTCATTTGGAATATTTCATCTCTGATTAACACTTTTACATATGATTAAAATCCACTAACGTCTTACACACAAATATACAAATAATTTTATTAATGAATACATGACAAAAAAAACCATATATTTTCTTCTACTTTCGTCTCATATAACTCAAAGGTACACAGTACACACCCTAAAAAAATACAACATTAAATCCTCAATTGTAACATACAAATAATGGCTGAAAGGAAGTTGTGAAAAGAATACGGAATGATCTTTTCAATATTCGAACCTTGTTAAGTAAATTACTCCACCCAAACTCATTCGAATGACATACAAAACTTTGCATATACATGTAATCTGATAATCAAATATGATAAAAATCCTAGAACAAAGGATTCACCAATGAAAATCGAATTTTTATTGAGAAGAATGGCAACGAAAATAGACGTTTCTACTTTTGAAAAATATTAAAATACAAATTTGCATAATCATGCCGTCATCAATATATGACGCCATTTTAATTAAAATTTAAACTCCATTCAACAAATTGAGTCAAGTATGCGATGTGATAAAGGTTCAAATATCGTTTCAATGGAAAATAATGCCATTTTTCAATCATTTAGATCCATGATTCTTAACTGTTGCTCCTCTGAGCCCTTAGGTAGTAACGTGCATCGCCAAGGGGACCACAGAATATTAAATTTACTTAAGCATATTTAACCCAGCATCATAAAAACCCTATAAATGATGAGTCACTAATGAAAAGCGAATTCTTATTGAAGAGAGAGGCAACAGAACTAAATATTTCTACTTATAAAAAATAATCAAAATACAAATTTGTGTGATCATGTTGTCATTAATTATGACGTCATTTGAATTAAAATTTGAACACAACTCAACAAATTGAGTCCAGTGGGCGATTTGATCAAGGTACAAATCTCGTTTCAATATAAAGTAAAGTTGCCTTCCAAAAGTTTAGGTCAATGTCTCTTAACCGGTGCTCCTCTGAGCCCTTTTTGCAGGGCTCCACCAAATATTACATAAATGTTTAATATTACATTAAGTTAAGTATTTAATGTATACCAAAAGAAATACAAAGTGCTACAGGGCTATCAGTGATGAAAAGGTTGAGAATCAATAAAATGGTACACTGTCCCTTTGTTCTGGATATGCTAGATTTATTTGCTCTATACAAAACCATCTAATCTGTTTTTATACATAAATTCTTCAAATTTCCTTTTTGAAATAAGGGATTAAGGTTCCTAACATTTCTTTGGGGCATCAAAAATAAGGTCACTCCAGTTGGGGGTTGAAATGAGCACATTTCATTAGGATAGATGATGAGGCAATATAATATAGTCAAACAAAAATTTGACAATGAGGTTAATGAGTCAACACTTTAAGTCAATTAATATTTTTTTTAAATAGTATCTTGTATGTAAATCCTGGTGAATTAATATGAAAACCCATTTGATTTGTTTTTGTGTTTTTTCAGGACCATTCGAGGGAAAATGAAATTGTTTTTGTGGGAAGGAGATCATTAAGTTTGTTTTTTTTTTTTTTTTTTTGACTTCGTCATTCTATGGGACAACAATTAAAAAAAATGTATTGTTTTCTTAGGTTTTGAATCTGTGTGTGTTTTGTTTTTTTCCCTCCGAAAATGAGGTCAGTAGAAATAAAGAAGGAGGAGTAATGACTGCATTTCTCTTTCTTCACATACATCAATATGTACACACGTTTGATCACTCACAAACATCAACCTTGAAATGTGCAGAAAAATATGTGTACATACATTGGTAGATATAAACAAACATTCTATGGTTTTTGTAAGAAAAAAAAACACATAAAATTGTCAATACATTAATAATGAAAATAATAAAAAAATGATTGATCCTGTTTTAAAAATTGTTATTATTATTTCTTTCTTGTCCAACTTATGCTGTGAAGGTATAGACAATAATAATAGATTTGATAGCAAAAATAAAGTGATACAAGAACTTGATATTCGACTAAATATCATTTACACATTCCTATATAATTGAAGTCACTCTACGTTAATAAACAATATATATATATATGTATATAAAACAATTCCACACAAAGGTCGTATGTTCATTATGAAATGATATTTACATTGTACACTTGAATTCATAAGTTTGTGAATGTTAGCTAAAGTTGTTCATGGGATTATATAAGCTATTCCCTTTTTTTTTAAAGCTAAAGGCCAAGTCAAGTAGAGGACCATATCTACCTCATAAAACAATGTTTGTGTCATGGCATATATTTAAATTTTATTCTACTAAAACCGCAAAATAGTCACCAAATTATAAATCCTTGGTTAAAATGTGGTTTATATTTACATGTCAGTAGCGTTTTCCAGATTATATATTATTTTTTGAGGGGAAGTTGTTGGTTTATGGATTTTTTTTCGAAAAGAAATTGTAAAATTACATTTTTTTTTTAACAAGTTGAAAAAATTAAATTTTTGGCAAAAAAACTGAAATTTCAAATATTAAATTTTTCCAAAAAAAAACGGGAATAAAATACACATTTATTCCCCAAATTTAAAAGTTAAATTTCAAATACTAAATTCTTCGGAATTTTTTTCCAAAAATACAGACCGTTTCACAAAAAATTACCAAAATTCATAACTATTTACAGATTTTTTTTTTTTTGGGGGATACTCCAGCCCTCCCTTAATATATGTCTCTCTGTGAGAGAGATCCATACACTATGATCAATGGCACTAAAATAATTATAATAATTATTTGAAATACAGAGTATTTGTAGGCCTCAAGTAACTTGTTGAAGTATCAGGATTTTAAGAAGAATTTTTAAATGGCAGTAGTTGGATTGGTTTTTTTTTGGAGGACGAACGATATAAAGCCCCTGGAACTTTGAATAGTTACTACACCCCTTTGAATAACTCTTTTAACTTTGAGTTGAGTTGGAAGTTGCAGTTTAATGATTCTTAAGCGCAACTCAATTCCATTCCTCGACAAAACATATGAGTCCTGAGCTCTGCTTCAAGATCTCTTCAGGTATCACGAAAAAAAAAATCATCGTAGGCAAAATACAGGTTTAAAAAATATGTAAATGGGGGAAAAATTGATATGGGGGGGACGAGAATCGTTTTTTTTTTTTTTGTTAATGTAAGGAATAAATTCGAATAACAGCCTACCACAACTTGTTAAGTTTTTCTAATGCAATTTTTAATGTATATTTTAAGTTTATTTAATTACATTTTCTCTGTGTCAGAGTATGATTTCAGCTATTGATTAAATGTATACTTAAATAACTTGTAGATATGGTTCATTAAATAAAGTAGTATTAAAAAATAATAAAAATATATATTTTCACCATCTATCTTCTTATATCAAGTACAAAGTGATGCTTAAATAGATGCATCTAGTCTGAAGCATTAATTTAAAGTTAATTGTTCTTATTTGGAGTTGGATGAAACATGTATATAATTACTTGATAAATATAAAAAGCGTTAAATTTTGGGGTTGTGGATAAAACAACTTTTCTAATCCTGGGAAAATCCTAAGAAGTGTCTCTAAGAAACAAAAAGTTAATTTTTTTAAAAAAAAAAGCTAAATGACTACTTTATTACTTCCTAATATGTATTTGAATAGCTACAAATACCAAGAAAATCAATGTATTGGTGCTGTAAAGAATACGTAGGAAATGTATCAATTAGTGATCATATGAAAATATATAGATTTGAACGTCATATATTGAATAAAGACATCTGGGCCGTCATCGCAAAATCTAGCTAGAATGATATTTTTACGAAATTGAAAGTGAATTATCGTCAACTTCTATCAACAAATTATTCATATTAGCACTTTGGAAGCTCTTCAACTTGCACTTGAAGATTGTCAGAATACAAGAATGAGAAATTGATTGTTTATTTGAAACGGGATGTCAGGGTTAATATAAGTCTGTTAAATAAAATAAAGGTACTAAACTATAACTAAAATTCATGGGTATCTTAAATCATCCCATATATTTGAATACAAAGACTGTAATTGAATCAAATAATTCTATGAAATAGGGAAATGTATGTATATATTAAGATAAAAAATAAATTTGGATTTTCTACTTTTGTTCATTCTTTCAAAATCGTTTTTATGTTGACGCACCACGAATTATATAAAATAATTCTATGTATCATTTAATTCAATTGTAGTTTTGCCCCGTTATTATTCATAAAATATTATTTAATACTAGGACGTACCTGTGTTATATATTTTATTAAGGCATTAAATAACTCCAGAATTCAGTAAAACTGGTCGATAGAAAACATAATAATTGAAATTATGTTCCGCTTGGATCCATGACTAAGATAAATACCAACACAAACTTGCTAATCCTCTTCCAAATTCTCTTTTTTAATTTATATTCAATATAAATTCTCCCTTTATCCGTTTGTACAATAGTTTGTTTTATTTTATTTGATTTTTTTGGTGCATTTTCGAATCGAAAATCCATACCTTAAAAAAACTTTGAGAAAAGGGGAATAAATCTTGGTTTATATATAAAAAAATTAATTAGCGGAAAAAAAACCTTGCCTCCAAAGCCCAAGAATCTGGTCTGATCAGAATGAAACATAGCTTTACGTACGTAACTCAGAATTATGAACAACTTTGATATTATGTCTAAGGCCTTTATCTCTCTCTTTTTTCGAAATCAATAACCTGGTTATGCGTTTTTATTAGCGGACATGCATACAACAATAACATTATATTATAATAGATGTAAATAAAAATGAATATGACATAATTCTAAAAAAAAAAAATCCTGGGTTATTCATAAATTTTAAGTGCATATAAAAATTCTTTTACTCTATTATATACTAACAGTATACGACCGGACTAATTAAGCGTCGGCTAAATTAAAACTTTTTCCATTAACAATATAAAAGATATATTTCCCAAACAAATCTTCAGTGCTACTATCCCTTTTCAGGGGTGGGCAAAATACAAATATCTAAATTAAAAAAAAATATATATATATACATATTCTTATTTTTTGTTCAAAAAAATAATTAATTTTCTCCAAATAACTATGGATTATTAAATTTTTTCCCCAAAAATATTTGAAATTTTTTTACGAAAATTTAAGCTTTATAAGCAGGAATTTTTTTGCAAAAATATATTTGTTTTGTCAACAACATTGGATTTTTGCAACTATTTTCAAAAAGTTAGTTATGGAGGGAGTTTCTTTTTTCCAAAAATAAATAGTTTTTGAAATTTTTTATGAATAGCTAATGATTTTGAATTTTTTTTCCAAAAAAAAGTCTGTAAAAGTTCATTCATTTTTACATATCAGCGTATATATTTTATACAAATCTTAACATATTACTGAAAATGGATAAAATGAATGTTGATATATAAAAATAGCGATAAAAAAGAAGAACAGAAACAGTGCTGCATGCACACACCTGCAATATTTCATTAATAAAAATACATTATTATTTATGAAAATAAAAAATATGAATACGATACACATCAGGGATCACTATATACATTTCACCCTGTATTTACGTTTGATGCTTTATGCACACACCTACAATATTTCATCAACACGACTACATTGATATTTCTTATATCAAACTATGTTTTAGATATACATAAGGTAGTAGTATTAGCAGTGCACCCTGCCACTGCTTTTCATATTTTCGGGCTTACATACAAATAAACTTTGCTTGATTAATAGGATAATATTTGGATCAGTAACAAGTAAAGATTTCACTTGTCATGCAAAAAAAAATCAATCTTTGTTTTTGTCGTATAATACAAGAAGAGGAAATTGTCCAAAAAGAAACATGAATCTTTGAAAATTTTGTAATATTTCTTCTTTTTAAAAATCTTATGATGTCAAATGCGTCCCAATATACCATTTCATGTATTTAGTTTATTATAGAAAAATAAATGCCTTCAACGATCAAAACCATCAATTCAGATTAGGTGATAGCTTAGTATCATGATTCATAGACATTCTTTAACATACATTTGTTAAATATCTACATGTGTTTAAAAACATAAAAAGAACCGGCCGGAAGTTTGGAAATTAGATACGTGTATACACAAATACCTTCCTAACGGCTAACTTTGTGGATTGTATAAAAAAACAAAGAATACGATAAAAAAAATTCTCAATCCAATTCATTTTTTATTTAAAAAAATCCCTCAATAGTTATAATCATTTAGGGAGTAGGATTTAAAAGAAGAACAAGCCTATCAACTGATATTATAATATAACCCGCTCTACTTTTATTCTGTGTGTAATTAAGATATATGTCATGCTAGTCTTATCACTAGAGAGGCATGGAGTCACAAAGATAAATACATTTCAAAAAATATATATACATGATATAAATAACAAAGATTTAACCTTTTTTTTTTATCAATATGGGTTTACTGTTGCATAACTAATGTTTAACTTATTAATGATATTATTTACTTTGTTTATGAAATGTATTCCTACATAGATAATGTGGCTTTTTTAACGAATTGTGAACAACAAAGCTCAATATTCCAGTAAAAAAACGAACACCGTCCTATTGTCAGCTGTGTTGTAGGAGTTGGGTAAAATTTTGAAAGGGTTTCCCTACAGCAAACTTCTTTAGTCATAATAACTTTACTCACAACATAATAACAGTTATCAATTCTATCTATCTTTGTTCATGAAAAGAAGTTGAATCCTCAAAAGAAACGTTGTTTTATCAAGGGAGGAAAAAAAAATCCTTTCCTTGACAGATAAAGAAATTTTTACTTCTTTTTGTGGTCGTTGGGGGTCTCGCAGAAGGAACAACAGCAGTAAAAAACAAAAAGCCAACAATTATTTACGAGCAGAAGTCTATTAAGAAGAAAAACACATACTTATTATTGAGGTCGTTTTTTCTAATCATGTATAATAACAACAGGGTCTTAATTAATTTATTTATGATAGGATTTACATCTCACATAAGTGATAAAAGTTTTGTCACTAACTCAAGACTCCCTAATTAGTACTACTAAAAATGTACTAATATTATTGAGCTCCTCCGGATATTCACGGATTTCAAGGGCGTCCGCAGGAATATAAAAATGTATATATTTTGAGGTTTGGGTTTTTAAATTTTTATGAAAAGAAAAATCAACCATTAAATTTCATGAAAAAAACAAATGTAACAATCTACTCTTTCCTCTTATAACTAAGTGTTCCGAGCGTTGATTGGTTCAACCATTGATAACTAAATACATAGTGGCGACAAGATCAGCGAACGATTGATGAAAATCCATTAGCTGACAAAAATTGTATTTTCAAAGGATGACGTCACATAGGATGTTGCGTTTCCTTTTTACATCAACAAGTTAAGATCTTCGTTGATTTAATAATTGGGAATCCAACTAAAAAAATGATCTTCAACTCTGAACAATTCTGATACTGTAAAGAAAGCAGTCAAATTACTTCCATTAGCTGAATGTGTAATAATAATACACTTTATTTTTCATTGGTATAGCTCCTGTTCAAAGTGACAGACGAGCCTGTTTTAGCGTGAGTAGGCCCTGGCCTCCATGATAAATGTGGAAGATCATTTTCATTATTTCTTTTATTTAAAATTTGAAATAATTTCCTTTAAAAAAAATGTGAGGCCTTTTCTTTTTATAAAAGGTCGTTCATTGGATATTATTTATGGGCTTTTTAATAAAAAATTCTTTTGAATGTCTATATTATAAAATCTACTCAGCACGGGCCCCAATCAAAAACAAATTTAGGTTAGTTGTCCTTAAAGACCCCCTAAAACCAGCCTAGCGACAGACTGAAGATTTTAGTCTACTACAGTCTTACTATGTAGAACGGTCAATTGAAATCTCTTTGTCCCTTTAAACATCAAACTCAAATTCAAGTTATTATGATGTGTCCATATATCTATATACTCGTATTATTAAATAAAAACGTAACTTAATTGGCCATTTTGTTTTCTTGCCTTTTTTCTTCCTCCTGTGGGAGGATAGGTTGAGAGTTACGATGAATATGAGATCGTTATAGGATGATATCAGGGTGATTCTTAGCTTATACTTCGGGGATTCTGTGAAGTAGTGTTATTATTACCTATTGGCAATTACTATATACTATATCATTCTTATATTTTTCAAATATCAATAAAAAAGTTGACTAAATACGCTATTTGACAATTTTTAAAGTAATTTTATATTCCACAGAATATTTTGTTGCAACATATATATGATAATATAAATGTTTTTGCTTATATTTGGACCCTTTAAAGAGGTACTTTACTACTCCACTATATTAGATCTGCATCTAATTTTTATTATACATTCCAAGTAAGTACGTACTATGGAACTAGCCTTGAATCTTTCTTCTTGTATGTAGACATTTGCTATTTCTTATGATATTTTTACTTTGAATTTAGTTTCCAAAATGAATATTTTTTCTTTGTTTCACTATTCCACCAACTCAAAACTTCCATGAGAGCAACTATTGAAAAAAAAACTTGTTTTGACTGACCCAAATAGGACAACTACTGATACTTTATTTCAAACACAAACTTACATGTATAGTATAGGCATAACTTCATAGATTAATATGTTTTATACAAAACCACACTAAATAAACAAATGTATTGTGGGTTGACTTTGGTAAATTTATTTTTTATTGATTTCTTTCCCTAACTACATATTGTATAAGAAATAAAGAATGACACACTTCAATTATGCCAGTACCTATGTTCCATATTCATCACTATTTTTTTATAAGCAACTGTGAAAATATCTATGATCAAGCACGCGACAATTGCAACATACATCAAATGACATTGGACATATAACAGTATACAAATTTTAATGCAATTTATTTTGTGCCAAAAACACACAATACACGGACGGGTATGTTGACTAGAATGTTTCATACAAACATTGTAGCCCGTTTGTGAATATGTTCAAGTTTCTTTTGTCCAACATACAAGTACCTACCAACAGGGCTGCCCATGGAGCATTCTAGTCCTACAAAATGGAATTTGAATAGGACATTTTGTAAAATATACCTATTTTTAATAATTGTTCTACGACGTTTCACCCCAGGATTTTTTGCCCAGGGGACATTCACCCTCATATAAATATATGTATACAGGCTCTTCTTACTAAAATGCAAAGCTGATTAAAATGGGGCGCCGTATTTTTTATATTTTGTTTTTTAACCCTGATCACTTATTGTAAGCAATTGTCTAAAGAAGCTATAACTTATAAAATAAGCAAAGTCAATTTATAAATAAAAGCGTCATAAACAAAAATGTAGAGCAATGCAGAGCTGTAATTTTTATCACTCATTTTAAGCCCGAAAAAAATTTATTTATCCTATAATATATATATATGAAGTTAAAAATTTACCGATCATCCTAAAAAACAAAGTATTCCATAAAGAAGAAATATTATTTTAAAAAGGTCCATTTTACTAATATTTTATTTTCCAAAAAAAAAGTCATCCCATATTTGAAAAAGAAAAAATGGAATATCTGCCACAAATTTAAAAAAAATATTCACCCCCCCTCCACCCATACAAAAAATCAAATAAGCGGGACCTACCAACCAATATAGTTTTCTATGCATAGGCTAATATCTAAAGTTATTGGCCTTAAGAATTCGACGTAAGTATCGTATAAAAGGCCATCTACTATTATATACAAAAATATTTATAATAATATAAAAAAAAGGTCATAAAAATAACTTTTATAAAATATAATGTCAATTATTTTATGGGGGAAAAAAATGTAATAATTTAAAATAAGTTAATGGGGGAGGGGGGGGACAACAACACTATAGATATTTGGTAATAGAGGTAAAAGGTTAAGAAACACTGATCTAAAAATTTTTTTTTATGAAAGTGGAGATAAGAAAATTTGCCTTGTGTAAAGTTATGTAGATCTTTGTTTGTGTGTGACAGGAAAAGTTTATTTGCTCAACCAAATAACATTCGATCTGTTTCCAAACATCTCTATCACAAATTTATTTGCATCCATATATTAATATTATCATAACAATGAAGTGAAATATTCTTTCTCAACTTTTTTTTTTAAATGAGCCGAAAATCCATTTGTAGATAGCCAATTAGTATTTTTTTAGCTATATATAGGTCACACTTATGTGTCGTACCTTTGTGTATTCCAAAGGGACGGATTTTCACTCAACTCTGCTAATTATGTTCTACTGAAAATGGTACTTAAAATCGAGTGAAATTTTGGTATGTGTCTTCTTTTTAATCGTATATTTATTAGCTGAAGTTACATGTACATGTTTTCCTAAAAATACGATGTGACGTCAACCCCAACGGAAGTAAGATTTTTAATAAAATAATAGGGATATGCTTATTATGTAACAAACGTAATACTCAATTTAAATAATTGAGAACAAATTAGTAAAGAGGGGGAAAATATTTAGGTTTCACACAAGTCTGAGAAGTTTTAGTCACTGATCCCAATGTTCAAGTCGAGTCACAAAACTCCCCATCTTCAAACTCTAACAGTTATTATTATTATTTTTTTTTAAATAAGGAGGTTAAAAGACCAAAAATGCTTCTTGTTTTTGCAAGTTAATTTCCATCAACAGGAAATTAAAATAAACTAAATGTTCATTTCTATAAGCAAGCAGCGATTCTGATTATAAAACCTCCTTCTATAAAAATTCATCATAGGTTGTTTAACACATCAACCATATTCAACCTCTTTACCTTGTTACAAGTACTGAGCACCAATGAGGTATACCAAACACTTTTTAATAGGTCAAGGGGAGCGTATCATTACAAATCATATAAGTAAGAAGATTATTTTTGACCTATACTAGACTCTTGGGGTTTAATCGAACCCAGATTCGAAGCATTTTTTGGAATTACAAAAAAAAAAAAATATGCTCTTCATATAAATATAAATAAATATTTTGACTATATTGAGAGGTTAGACTTGACGTCACTACAGAGATTCTACTCATTATGACTTGATTATATTTCAAATAAGGACTTCCTCCATGGCCTTATATTGTCGTTGTTGTTGTGACTTCCCAAAAAAAACGTGATCAATTTATGTAGCTGTTTCATAAATTATATTATATATGTTATTATTTTTTAAGTTGATTGTCATTTCGTAGGATTTTAAAGGAATTACCATTTTTGTATTATATATATACATAGCATGACATAATATTTCGCTTCCTTATTAATAGTTAAATCCCATTTTATTCAGGATGGGGAGACTAACTTCGTGTCAATTTGTTTCTAAAGTTTAGATCACGAAAAAATGGAATTTACTCTACGATTTGTGACAAACATATGTTATTTGCAATAACTTATAATAATCCAAATAGTTCATGCAATTAAAATAGGTGTGGCAAAATTTTTTTAAATTTCTGCTGTCTGATTGCATGTTGTGTATTCACTCTGTTCGATACTGAATTAAGGTCAATGATGAATGATATAATATTAATTTATATAATTGTCAATGGAAGTAATTATTTGTATCGTATTTTGATAGTGTCATAAATATTTTTACTAATAGATCAGTCAAAACAGCATTTCTTACTAACCAGATTCAGGAAAAAACATTGTCAATTTTTACGTACAAATTAATTATAAATCAGATTTTCAGGAAAAAAACCCAATTTGGAGGATAACTCACTTTCTTTAAAACCTCTCTTATTACATTATTTGAGGAGAGCGCAACTTAGAAAGTTAGAGAAACAGGGTCTTAAGGAAACAAAACGATCTTTTACGTAGAATAAATTTTTACATATCTCACGAAGATTCAAGAATGATTTAAGGGGAAAAAATCATTTCAAAATATATCTTTCATCTTTTGTATGTTTCATATCTGTATGTGGTTCGATATCTCATCAAAAAGGTCTCGAAATTGAACAGTGGTGTCTGTAGGAGGTGGGCTGGAAGGGCTGTAACCCCCTCCCAAAAGGAATTTTTGATGTTTTATAATTCTTACATATTTTCTAAAATGAAAAAGTTAAGGCGTCAAACAATGATTTTTTCTAAGCATATATTTTCTTAAAAAATGGTCATTCGGGAATAATTATGCAGCACAGCAAAAAATTTAATATTTGTTAATTTTTTCCAAAAAGTTGAATATTTGTTAATTTTTTCCTAACAGTTTAATATTTTTGATCATTTCCCAAAAAAATTAATATGTTTAATCATATTCCAATTTTTTTTTTTTTGTGAATAACGAATCATTTTTGAAATTCATTTCCAAAAAATTTAATATTTTGAATCTTTTTCCAAAACTTTTTGTTTAAATAACTAATCATTTTCAATTTTTTTCCAAAAAATTTAATTTTTCAATTTTTTTTCCAAAAAACTACGCTTTTTGTGAATCATTTTGGAGTATTAAAAAAAAATCAAAACATCTAAAATTTGAAAAACTTAATATTGCTATTTTTGTGAAAAGCTTAAAAAATAATCAATAAACACCCCCCCGCCGCTCCCAAACATAATATTCCGGATGTATGACTTTTTACTGATCTCCTTGCAAATTTGATTATTTGAGATACATAGTTGCCAACTGTAAAGGTTATAAATAATGAACCATAGAATATTAATTAAAAATATCGGAAATTAAGGTGATTCATATTTATTCTTATAACTTTGTTCTGTCCTAATTAACTACTTTGAAAATAAAAATCTTTATAACCTATACATAAATGAACTATAATATGACTTCTAACATGTAACATTTGACAAACATCAAAATAATCCGTTAATGATTTTATAATTCACTTAATTGATCCATAAAACGAAGTGCAATTAACTTCTGTAATATTCATTTAATGAATCCTTGCTACGTCTGAAAAGCCATAGATAAATATTGTTTGCAATTGATCGTTATCGTTATCAATATTTAGAAAAAAATCAACTTTATTATTGCTATCGATTGTCAAATATTTTACCCATTAATAACCGAAAATATAAAAGGTTGAAATGATAAAGGTAGAAATACTGGCTTTGGTGGCCTATTGCATGTCGCAAACAGCCTCCAAGGTTAGAAGAAAAAGATTTATTTTTTCTAAGTAACCTAAAAGCTCCCTCAAGGTATTAGGACAAAAACACCGGTGAACAAAATGCCCTCAAACCCCTCCAAGGTAAAAATACTGACGCACCAAAAGTATACTACTTCACTTAGATATAAAATCACTCTACTGGTATAATTAATTAATCATTTTTAAGCTTTTGTAGAGTATTAGCTAAACAAGTTGAGCTTTGAACCCACTCCACGACTTGTTTGCTCAACAAAAAAAAAAAAAAAAAAAAGAAGATTAATAGAAATTGAAAAGAGTTGACTTCAGGTTATAAAGTAAAAATTTAATTAAGAATCTGCCCATTCATCAAATTAAAGTAATATTCTTATATTTATTAAATGAAATATATGTCTTTCAGCAGAATTTACAAGATGTATGCAGTCACACTTGAAAAGTCCCTTCCAGTTATTAAACATAAGTCAACATTTAAAGAAATCAATAGTTGATTGGAAAATTGAACAAAAAATACTATCAATTGACGGACTTTTGATTAAATAGTAAAGACACATGAACTAGAATATTATATAATATATATAAATCTATATTTTTTAAATCCTTGGACACTTATCCCCTCTGTACTTCTTTCATCCTCCCAAAAATCTATAAATTCATTCAACTGTTACTCTTAATCTCAAGTAGACTATTGTTGGTATTTTACGCATGAGTATAGAGATGTCTATACAACTTAGGTATAACGGGCTGAACCTCAATATAATAATAAATTTACACATTTTCACCATCAAATTGGCAATTTCAGATTTATTAATTAAAAAAATCAATGTTAATATAAATACTAAAAAGATTAATATTTATTACATAGTAACTATTAAGAATAATCCAAATCTTATTTCAAAGAACATATTTTGTTAATCAAATGAATTTACAATTATTCAATGGTACTACAGTTTTTAGAGAATATACCCTATATCCATATATTAGATATGGTTTCAATATACAAATGTCTGAAAAAGGTAACTTGAAGATCTTGGTTTGCACGGATCATATTCTTATTGAAAATAGTATCAACGCTATAGAAAGTTGCTAAGAGGGATTAGTACACTTCAAGAATATATCTCCTTACCCTCATAACTGAGACCCTGATTTACATCTAAAATGTGCTAAATTATCCATTTATCATACTTATTCACCCCACCCACCTCTCTATTCATGGGATAGGGGAAAGATCATAATAGAATCTCTTTGACATGATAATTAACGCAGTATCTATTTGTTTTTATCTTTCTAATTATTTTACACCAGTGCAGTCAATAAAATATTAACTTGCTAAGTAGTAGAGTAAAATGATGAATCTGAGGGGGATGTGCCCAATTGAAGAAATCATGATGAATAGCATAATTTGGTATGTATTGATTAACATGTCCGGTAAGGACAAATTGATTACTCCGTATTAACTATTAAGAATGATCCACATCTTATTTTAAGACTACATATTTAAACACATTCATACAACGATACAACAAATACCGAGCGAAGATAGGTCATCGACTGTTGTGATCTGGCTCAAAATTAACAAATAAGGCCAATAGTAAATATTAACATTTGAACAAAGTGATATTTTTAAACAAATGTTTTGTTATATTTTTCTTCAAAATGGTAATTACCCCGTTCTTACTTATTCATTGTTATGAATGTATGTTAAATATTTACTGTCTTGAACTCGAATGAAACCTCACTAAGCAGTAAACATATCCTTACTAGTGTACAAAAAAGATTTCAACTTTTGATAGATTAAGAGATGTAACGAAATATGTTTTCCATATTGAAAGTTTCTTTTCAATCCAATAATGTTCTCATCAGTATAGTTGTGTAAAACACATCCTATAAAGCAAAAACAGCTTTTTATTAATTGGTCATTTGAATATGATTTTTATTAACTTACGGTGTTGTTAATATTATTTAAATCATTAAGACAGAACATCCAAATATAAAATAACAAGCATTGTCTAAGTACATGAAAGACGAAAATTATTAGTATATGTAAGTCTTTGTTGGACATGAAGTAGAATTGAGGATCGACATCAGAGTAATTCCATCTTATATGTCATTGCTATCTGCGGAGTGGGATTTGTGTTTATTTCCTTCCTATCACAGCTGCTTGCAGCTGATCTAATAAACGTCAGAATAGCTAAGCTGCTCTCCTCTAAAACATTTTTGAAATTGTTCGGCTGACTGTGTTAATTTTCTGGTTCTTTTATTTTTTTAAATACCGGTAGGTCATATATTATGCATTGCTGGTGATTTATATGAATTTCTAATAAAATACTACATATATTTTGCGATTTTTATTAATCAATAACAATTAAGAGATCATCCCATGGTTCCAATATTATCTACCTACAATATAATATACTTTTTATACGGCATTACCATCAACGTTTTTTTCGATGAAGCATAAATCATGTTGATGTCATACTATAAAACTTTTAATAATGTAATAGTGTAGATAATCAAACAATTAAGAAATATAGAGAGGATGATAATTCCTTTATTTATTATCTTAATCAAATCAACCCACCTTCCCCTCTTTGTCATTTGAGGGAGAGAAGAAACATTCATTTTGTAGCAGTGGCGTAAATGGTGTATGGTAGCTGTCAAACGGAGGCACCTGGAAACTTTATAAAAAGAAATTGAATTGATGGAAAATTTCTTTGTGTATTTCAAAAACTTCCCTGCAATTCGCCATACCTAATGAGACATCTATAAATATTTGGTTTTAATATAAAAATTAAAAACATTTATTGCCGTTAGATGACGGTAGCCTCATTTGTCTATTATCCAATGACATCGTATTAAGTAAGGATTCAATATTACATCCAAAAGAAAGGATGGTACTTTAATAATAGGTCTTTATCTATGTTAACAATATAGAGGGCCCTTCAAATATGTTTTCAAGTTGAAGAATAGGGACGTTTTTTCTTCAAATTTCAAGATTGAAATAGTAATACTGATAAAATTCTATCATTTTATTAAGTAATTTGCTTAATTTAATTTTGAGCCCTGTTAAAATCATTCGACAAAATTCCATGAAGCTGACATTAACCATCTATGCAATATCGTATCCCAAAAAATCATACAATAGAATTAAAAAAAGTGGAAAAAAAGGAAGTTGTAATTTCTGTCACAAAATTCAAATTACCTCATCACTGACGAATACATTTAGGAAAACATTAGCACCACGAAAATCAGGAGAATGGGCAACATCAAATAATGTTAATTATTGCCTTCAAGTCTAACCTTATAGAAATTGTTTAAAATGTCTTCCATGTTGATATAAATGTGGCCTATCAACTCAAAAACAAGCTTGCATGATTTTTCTCAAAAGTAAGTATGGCTCAGATTTAAAGCTCATATCGGAGCTAAAAAAGTATTGTATACTTTATGAAAGCTCTTGACTAGAGGTCGGGTAACTTATTTTAGCGTTACCCCAAAATAACTTCTAATAAAATTAATTTAACCAAAACTTGACCAAGGGCGTCTGCAGGCTTATATTTTGGTGGGGCTGGGTTTTTGAATTTTTTTTGAAAAAAATCCAAAATATTTTTTATTTTATTTCAAAAACTTAAGGCTGTTCACAAAAGTTGAAATTTTTAGAAAAGAAATTCAAAAATCCACAGCTATTCCCAAAAAAATAATTTTATAAGAAAAAAATTTGCATAAATTTTTACCTCTTATTTTGCGTAAAATATATGTACACATCCTAACATTTTCAGTAAAAAGTATAAATTACTTTTTTTATGTTTTGGTCTATAGCATGTTGTTTATTTCATTTAAATCAAGGACATAGTACTCCCATTACTCCGATTTTTTTTTCCGATTACCCTATTTGGGGTAATTTATCCCTGTTTCCTACCACTGCTCTAGACTATATCTATTTTATTCGCAGAAACGAAATATTCAGCTCATATTTGACAAAAATACGTCATTTAAAAATAGATGGGCTTATATTTATGATATAAAAGAATAGATGAGGAATTTATTATTTCTGTTTAGTATTTATTTTGTGCTGACGCAGCTCATATATAACATAGAAAAGTGATCACTAAACTTTTCTTTATAAAATAATCTATAATAAAAGAAGAAAAAAAAACCTGATCATGGAAACATAAATTAAATTATTTTCCGGGATGAAGCTATATTAACTCCATTAATATTTTTCCTTCGGAGGGGGTGCATGAAAGTTGTCAGAGATGGATATAGCTAATGACGTTTTCATGACTCTCTCATATGATTTTTTCATAAGTGTGAGAAAGTTAGGGTGTAAAAAAAATACAGCAAAACACGAAAACAGGAGTAATTAAGAGTCCCAATTATAATCTATGTATGTATATACATACACACTTTTCAGATGAAACCATGATGAAATCCTGCTTTGTTTCATGAACCGTGTGATTTGAGACATGAAGGTTAAAGTCTGTGAGTGGTTTTCTTAAGAAACAAGAGTTGTGAGGAATTGGGAATTATCAATAAGAAAAGTTTTGTATTTACATTTTTCTTAATAAATTGCAATCTCAAAACTCCACAGGGGCGTCCATTTGGGGAAGCTTGTTGTTTTTTTTGTTTGTTTTTTTAAAAACAAAATCCAAAAAAATTCAAAAAACCACAGTTATTCACAAAAAATTTCCAAACTTAATTTCAAATATTATATTTTTTGCTCTAATATATAATTTACCGAATGTCCAAAAACATATCTATTTAAATGCAAAAGTTCCTTTTTTGTTGTTGTTTGGATCGGGGCTGCAGTTCCACCATCCCAACCCCTGCGGCCCCTACTTCATTTATTATCGCTCAAAGATTCTAAAATAATTTTTTATTGACAAATTATCTTGTTAAAATATATAATCCTAAAAAAGCAAGCACAAAACGATTTTATTTATAATTCTTCGGTAACTTTTAATAATCTATTATTTTCTTTTTTTGAAATGAGCTATTTATTTTGTAAAATATAATAATTTTCAACGCATATGTGTCAAGCCAATTTTCTAGACACACAGCTCAAAGGACACTGCGTTATCTTGCTAACACAAAAATATACTATATATTATCCTGTCAGCTGTCGATTCTCTCCTCTCCCTTGATTCGTGATAGCTATTTCATAATTTATTCTTTTTCATAAATCAATTAAATAAGAATTTATTCATACTCCGTTTCAAAAAGGGCATGAATACAATTTCTTGTTGATCCTCGTCGTTAATATAATAAATATATGTACCATTTTATTATTTCTATGAAGATATTTTGGCTATCAGACACAAATACACAAATGTATGACTAATAATTCCATAAAATATTGCTAAGCATTTTATAACATAGTATCAAATAAAATATTATTTAGGTTTTAATAATATGTAATTAATTTTAAAAATAGTGAAGAAATAATATGACAGTGATAGTCTGGAAGTAGATAAAATAAAAATGGCAGATTGACTTATTAGGCTAACTACCAGATGATTTTGGGCCTTTTTTAAAGGAGAGGTTGCGTTATACATAAAGGTAACTCTATAATATCTCTCAACCTTTTCTTCTATACGAAAAAAAGACTGAAAATTTGTCTGCATTTTTCCATTTGCCTAAATAGTTTAGTTATTTTCAAGTAGAAATAGGGATATATTTATTACTTAAGCATGAATTATGTAGATCTATCCTTATAATTCAATAATACATATTTATTAATAAAACCCCACAATGGAGACCTAGAGTTTTGATAACTGTTTGTAAGAGTAAAACTTTTAGGACACAATGGTATCCAATTATATTCAGAGTTATCAAGTATTTTTTAGTCTGTTATTTTCCTATTTGTATGGTATGTTGACTACTCCGATTCAAATTATATTTTATTAAGCTGTGAATTTTCTTCCAAACAACTCCAAACCAAAAAAAAATCGATGGAACGACGTAGCTCAATGTACAACGCCCTCGGGAGAAATAATTATCCAATTGAACTCAATGTGTGTAGGCTTGCGTCTCGGTCATTCATAGAGAAGGAAATATACTTAATGTATATGGAAAAAGACAATTCATAGGTCAGATGGAGTAATTGTAATATTATTATGGTTAAATATACTTGATCAATGTAAATCCATTTGATTAATTAAAGGAACATTTAAAAAATCTTCAATTGAAAATTAAGTAGTTTTTTTTATTGATTAGTGGGGGGAAAATAGGTGAATAATTCTATGTTTTCTTAATGTTAATTACTTCGTAGCTGTATTTTAGATGTCTAAGTAAATAATGGTCTATCTGTTGCGACTAAAGTCGCAAAAGAAGGTGTTTTTGTGATAATAATGTAGAGTTAATTTGGTCTAAATGCTCCTTCCACAACATTTGATATATAATCCAACTCAATTATTGGATTGAAAATGTAATCAGAGGGATCATAAAGCGGTAAATACCAAAATATTGGCATTAAAAAAGAAATGGTGGACATTTTTGTGCTCTATTGGACTGAAAAATATATTTTTGTAACTCAAAATGAGAAGTAATATAGGATATGAATATACCTGCAAATACTTAGAGATATTCAAAATAAAGTTGTAAAACTTATTTGTACATACCTACATTTAAATCCTTCAATCAAGAAACAAAGTAAGGTATATGCATTTGCTTAAGTAAAATTATATATTAGTAGCCTAAAAGTAATTAAACATCTATCAATGTCGATGTATCAACTGTTTTTTTATTATTGCTATTTAAGAAACAAAGTTTTTTTTATAAACAGGAGTAGTATAACTCATTTAATAAAGATGCACTTTAAAACTACGCCAAAAGATCTATTCAATTCAAAATAAAACCCCGAGAGAAAATTCATTGTTAGAAGGAATACCTAATTTAATTTAAAAAATATGAATGAATATATGTCAAACTTTGTAATTACTTTCATAGGTGTACATAGTTAAGTTTTAATTCAATGTTGAGTGTATTACCTTTACTTAATATCCATACCCATGTATGAAGAAAGACATTCAAATAAACTTGAACTCCCCAGTAATAAGTAGCTTGTACGAATATGACATTAGACCTTGTACATTACTCTGTGTGATTTCAATGTAATTATCATAGTTTTGTGGCTTTGATTTTGTATGAAGATTTCTATTATTAAATTATAATAGTTGTTATTATATCCATAAAATTGAAGATTATATTAGCAGCTCAATAGGAGTTTTTTTTTTTTTTTTTCAAACTTTTCCTATCACTAACATTTATGTATGTATATAAATGTACATCATTTTTCTAAATGTATGTGAAGGTTATAAAATAATAAAAATATAAATTACCTCTTGTTAATGAATCAAATGTTTTTAAATTACCCTTGCATTAAGTCTTTGTAATAGAGCAATCTAAATACCTTTAGTTTTGCAATACAGAGTGGGATCCCAAAACTTCCAGCAGAATGGCTAAATTATAAAAAACGTGATATTTATGGAATCAAGAAAAAAAAAAAAACTCAAGCCCAATTTGTGATATGTTTAAATACTATTTTAGCTCTATTTTTTATTCAACATATCTTCCTTCTCTCGCAATTACAGCCTTGACACGCTTGTGAACAGATTGACAGCTCTAGACAATGAAGGTCATGTCCATGGTATACCACGCTAGTAACCAATAATTTTGCCTTAAACTATTTTTTCCTAAAGACATTTTGCCTCGAGGATATTTCGCCTTAATATATAAATAAATAAGATTTATAAGTCATGATTGTTTATTTTTGGTTGAAATTGATGTTACCTTTGAATTTTTCAAATCAAAATATGTAATATTTTTTGCTATAAAATGCATTAAATGTTTGTTTTCTGTTGGAATAATGATAGAACTATGTTCTTGCCTCATATTCTGCTTGTTCGTCAATCCATGAGTGTTTTCTTGTTTAAATTATCCATCATGTCTTATGTTAATTATTAACAGAGAAGTGATTAGCAATGATTCGTTTCGAATCGTTGGCGTGTTTATATATTTTTGTTTTTCTTATTATACTAATTGTATAATAAGAATTGGTTTTTGGTTTAAATGTATTACATAGTGAGAATTTTGTTGGTGTATAAATTGAAATTTCGGGGTGTGATTCACTCATTTTAACAATAGAAAACACAATTCAATACATTTCGCAGTAATAAACAACACATATTTTGATTAGAAAGTTCCAGCAAAATATCAATTTTAACAAAATTGACGTATAAATCTCATATATTTATATTTAAAGGCGAAATATCATTGAGGCAAAATGTCCTCAGAAAAAATGCTTTAAGGCAAAATTACCTTATTCCTACCACGCTTCCATGATTACGGTTTGGAGCGATTCAAAGTTTGGATGAGAGGTGAGGCATACATTCTTCTATAAGACACTCCAAACTGCAAAGTCCCGGGGTTTGAGGCGGCCAAGTGGAGTAGAGCCACATGGAGACAGACCAGAAGTAACCCATATTATCGCTGCATAGATTTTGGTTCTTCTTGGCAGTAAACCATTCCCATCCATAATGTACTTAATAATGTTGTAGGCAGCCTAGTTGGAGATGCTGACAGTCACTACAGGAATAATAATGGTTGCCTTTTTCTTGTTGTTGCTACGACATTCTTACACGTAGAAACTTTGGATAAAATTGTAGATAACGTTTCTTTGAAATATTTTTGACTATATAGATATCAACAGTATTGCCCCCAATATGGCGTCACTCTAAGTTTTTTATGTAATATTTAACGCCAATGAAATCACTTAAAATAACAACAAGACTTTATACTCATTAAAATAATTTTTAACAGATGAATAACCTTCATAAGCTGTTTATATACACAAATAGCGTTTATTTTATAAATTATAATTCAAGTGCTTATTTTGAAAAAAATAATTTTTGAATTATATTATTAATAGCTTATTTTTGAATTTTTTCTGTCTTGAATACAGAAAATATACACTGTTTTACCTAACCCTGAAAATAACCTGGCATGGGAGAGAGTAGAAGGGGGGGGGGGATCAACCCCTAGAATAATTGATTTCTTGGGATTAAAAAAAGAAAAGAAAAAAGAAGTAATAATAATAGAAGATAAATTTCCTATAATTTCTTTGTTGTAAGGAACCAGACACGTGAGATTTTAGAGTGTAGTGCGACTACCTTTTTACTTAGTTTATAAATATCTACCATTAATTTACTAATACTTGCTAGTAATTTATGGTCTAATGAATCTTGAAAGGAACTTACATAGATGTATGTATATTGAACATACCTACATACATACATGTGGTAGTCGTTGCAACAGGTAAACTTATGTTTCGACAGTTTTTGGGAGTTCTCATTAGTCCTCCCTCAGTGAAAAAGGACGTTATGAGAGAAGAAAAATAATGATTTTTTTCAATTATTTTGTAATAAAACTTTTGTTCCAAATAGTGGATTACAGTATAAAGATCAATAATACAAATAAAATAAATGTTATTACTAATTATACGAATTTAGATCTATTTGACATTTGAATGGAATCATAGTGTAGAACATAACAACTTCTGTTCTTTATGTTTTCATATCGATCCAATATTTGCAAATGTTGATATCCAGAGCATTTGAATATGACGTAGATCCGTACAAGGTGAAGGAGAAAAAAATTATGGTCGGTTTAATGAAATTTTAATGCCTTTTATGAGAAAGATTTTGCATATTTTTTTCGATCATGTGATTGCTTTATAAATAAGCTTTTGTTTTGAACTGGCCACCAAATGAGTGAACAAAATGAAAAAAGTTGTCATCTATACGATGAAGCACATATAGCCCAAAAGTACATCACTGCTGTAGTTGCAGTCAATGTCCGCAATATCCAGTATGCCAAGAACGTTGGCAAAGAGACATCTAGATTGTCAAAACCTTCAGTCACTGTATTAAGGATGTCATTGCTTCTAGTGGAGACCATATCGGATAAGATGCAGACTCTGTGATTTGACTCCAATTTTTGTAAATATATTTTTTCAAATTAGTAAAAAAATTTAATTTTGAACTAAAAAGTTTTGTTTTTGCTAACCGGAAAAATTTACTACCGATCATCCTCTACTCAAATTGGATATGTCAAATTAGGACACGAGTCAAATACTTGATTGAGATTACTCAAGTCCTCACAAGTCACATAAATAATGTGATAATATATGTTTTCTCCCAATAGGTCTGAAATTAACTGGTAGTTATTATTACAAAATGATAAAGATTGAGTTGAACAAATCAACGTTCAGAATATTAATAAGAGTAAAAAATTTGTACATCAATAGCCCATAAAGAATCTTTTAATCTTTTGTATAAACGGGACAATATCATGAGGACTTGAATTAGGTACAAGCGGCAGAGTCCGACTTGAGCTTTATCACTTGAATCCTGTGACTCAAGTATTATACATCTATAATGTATCGCGAGAGAAAGTATCAAGATAGGAAAGTAACAACACTTTGACGAATATACAATATTGCTGACTTAGTCTATCTACATAAAACATTCATCAAGCCATTTTTTCATAGAGTCTTATAGATACAATTTCCATCATTTCAGCATTCCATAATACGATAAATTTGTGAGGCTCTTTTTGAAACATTAATATTTCATAAAACATAAGTGTTTGATCGTTTTTACCTAAACACATATGAATTATAACATCCGACTTCATCAGCAAATATATAATGAAGAGTTCTAGTGAAATAAAGGAAGGAGCAGATGTTTATTTTTATGTGGATTATAATATATAAGTGATATTTTGTATAATTAAAAACGTAATTTAATAACTTATTCTTTTAATATAAGACATACTATTGTTTATAGTCGGTTCATATATTCATATAATTTGACATATTTGTTTTTTATATATATAGCCATCCCAAAAAATATAGAAATATGCTGAATCGGAATGACTAATCCATAATATATCATTCTGTCCCAATTTCCACATTTATAATACTATGCAATAAAATTTAGGTTTTTGAACGCCCGTTGAATAAAACTTACATTATTAATTGTAACTAGGGCCATATAACACGAAATGATCTTTAAAATTTTCAATTTAAGTAACTTTGGTCTATAAGACTTTTTTTTTAATCACGTTTTTGAGTATAATCTTAATTTAGACCATATTTTTAAGTGAAATAACTATATAGATAAAAATTAGAAGTAATAACAATTGATAAAAAACATTTGAGAGATAAAATATTCATTAAATTACCTAAAAAAATGGTCTCAAACTGACGAATAAACATTACGTTAGAACAATATAAGACTTGCTATAAAAAAAAAGTTCTATTTTTATATATTTTTTCAGTTTGGCTTTTAATTTTTTTAAAGAACATTTAATAAATATGCTTTTAGGTTGCATGAAAATATTTTGAAATTAAATATAATAAAGTTAAACTTTTTTCATATAAGAAAATCTTTTCAAATTATCATATAAAGTTTATTAAATAGTTTTAGCTATAATAAAAAGCAATTAAAAATGGGAATCAAATATGAGCTTCCATGTATGATCCTTCATTTTACTAGATTTTTGTATGATTAGACACATTTTGTAGGGACTTTACTCAATTTAACTTAACAAAAATTATTTATCTTTGAATGCTGGAATGTTTTTATCAATTGTTATTAGCTTAAATGTTCATCTATATCAATAGTTTCCAACCTTTCAAATATAGAAACCAATTTTGGAACCAGCAATCTGAAAACAGTATCTACTCTTAAAACATATTTTTTTGTTGAAGAAACTGCCATATATTACGATTATGAATTATAGATCATTTATTTATGAAGTAACTATGCATTCCGTAAATTCACCATCGGAGAAGAAAATCTTTCGGTTGCTATGATGTTTGAGATCATTGATAAGACTCCTACAAAGTTTCAATCGGAATTGTTGATAGGTTTTAAGTCAACAATGGCCTTTAAATCAAACCTATTTGACTTCCTACCCTCATACTTGACAAACATTGATAAGGTATTCTTATTTCATTTTCAAAAAATCTAGGCACTAAGTAAAAAAAAAAATCGGCTAGATGCTGTCAAATTTGGCTAATCTATTTCGAAATTGGCTAATCTGACAATACTGATGGGAAAAACAACAGTGGTAGCTCAACCAAAATAAAATAAATACCAAACATGTTGATTAATTGCTCAAACGTTGAGTTGAGTGATTTAGGCAACAGTTACATTTAGTTTCATATTATGAATTTAAATAACTGTCTTTATAATATGTTTTTCATCCTATTTTTAAGAATATACTTATTTGGCTCAAAATCAATGAACGAGTCCTTGGTATTGGTGGCGCGACACAATGTATGTCTTTACACCCACAGGTTGGGAACAACTGATCTACATATATAGTTATTTATTTTCAAAATATGGATGTAATTCGAAATTATACTTTAAAAACGTGATTTAAAATAAATTATAAGGGCCCAACCTATGGTGATTGAAAATTTTAATGGTAATTTTCGTGTTCTATTTCTTAAATAACAATAAAAAATGTTGTTTTTAGCCGGTGGGCGAAATTTTTGTTGTATAGTGTAATTAATCAATTGAATTGATTTAATTTACGGTATTGCAGAGGGATATTTCAACCAAAATAAAAACTGGTCATTGGGGTGCATAAGTACTCTATGTACCTATATAAGATAATTAATAATGACATATTTACTGTCCTTGGATGTATTTTTGTTTTTTGAATTTATTTGTCTTGTCTTATCTTATTAATAAACTATTAAACCCGTACCTCTAAATAGGGTATTTAAGCCATACTTTTAGTTTGGAAGGGAACAAATTTTTTAATGACTAAAAACAAGATACATTTAACTTAAGCATAATAATATAACTTCTGGTTAATTGATGTAATATACACATTATGTACATGCAGAGCGAGATTTTGCGTGATGGAGGACTTATTAGTAAAGAAATCCATCTATTATGTATAAGGTAATATTCTTAATGATTCACCTAAGAGCAGGTCTGGTTCTCCAAGTGAAAGAATGAGATATGTACATACTTAAATTGAGTAAGATAAGCACGCGACATTAGAAAGTATTCTCGGATTATAAAAATATATATTTTATCCAAATTGACTCTCAGAAAATTCAAATATTATACTTACATAAGAGAGAATCCTTCAACTTGAAGATACTTTTTATTCGATTATCTATTACAGCTCTTAAACAAGCCCATTTATATCTTTTAGATATGCAGATTAATGTCAAGGTAACTAAATTAGTTGAACAATATATATTTATAATGTCGTAGGAGGGGACAGCGACAGATTTTGTTAGGTCAAAAGTCAAAATTTTATATTATTTATGCTCCTTCGGAAATACAATTTGCTCCCCATGACATCACATATTGTATAATAAACGAAAAGTGATGTCATTTTGTATGCATAATTTTTGATATATGGAGTTAAGAAACAAAATGGACAAATCTACAGGAAACTTCATCTAATTGCATTTTAAAATGAAAAATAATAAATTATTGTAATTTATGAGCAAGGATTTTTATTCTTAGAAAATTTGGTTCTTTATGCTTATTCCAAAATGACTGACTTTTAAAAATGATGACGTCAGGAGTAAGGGTCTGTAACTATAAATAGATCAGGCAGAAATAAGTTTTATGTTATAATTACATACGTATACCTATGTGAGTTCAGAAATGCAGTGAAGGATTCGCATTACTTTGACATGGGAGAGGCCAACCTAAATTTTGGTGACCTTAAACTAAAGATTGACTTAAGTTCAATATTTTTTTTCTTAGCTCTGAGTTAGGGATATTTCGGATTTTATATTAAATATTAAATCACTTCATTTTGTTTTTAAACAAAAATTCATTTACTTGGCGACCCCTAAAATATACATTGCAGCGTAGGGCACGGCCCCTGAGAAGCCAACATTTTTTAAAATGTAAAACCAATCTTACTATTTAAAAAAGAAATTTGTAGCAATTCTTTCGACGTTCCAGAACTCCCAAATTTTTAAACCTTACGACTATTCTGAATTAAATCAATGAGATGATGCAAATAAGTAATAAGTCTTTAGAAATTATGTATTATGTATCTCAGTATTCATGTATCTCAAGCGCCTATAATCCTAAAAATATCATTATTGTTTTCACCATTGTTGAGCATCATTCGAATAAATAATTATCATTCAAGCATAAAAACAGGAGTGTAGTTTGAATAATACATAGATATACGATGGAAGGTATGTATTTTTTGCTGATTTATTGCGTTTTCATATTAGGAAAAAGTAAACAAATATTATTTGACATAGATAGGTAATCAAATTCCCGGGATTTTATACCTACGGGAAATTCCCGGGAAATCCCATATTTAATGATTTCGTAATATTACTTTTATGAAATTATATATAATCCACCTTAAATTAGCTTGTTCATCACTAGATACTTTTTGGCGGGTCGGATAGGGTTCACTAAGTTAAAAAAATCTGGACCCACAGACTCTATAAACAACCCAAATACTATTTGTGGTAATGACAAAATGAAGAATATTTGTGTGGTACTGGATTAAAATGATTTATTTCTTCATAAATTTTTTAAAAGAAATATATAAACTTGATACTATTTATCCATTCCTAATGGAATCCCGATATATCCCGGGAACCTGCTGAAATACAATTTCTATAGAAATCAGAAACTCTATTGCTTATATATGTATGATGATACATCACCTCTAAATTAGGTTTCCTTTTTTAACTTTGGCCATGTTACGACTTGACAAATAATTATATAATATTATATGTAATTTACTTATATCCTACATTTACATATATCATTATTCAAACAAATTCTTTTTATTTGAATCATAGTTAGAGTAAAAAATATCATATAATGAACGGATGGCTCAAGTCAGCAAGGGTAGTGGATATAAAAGTCTATTAACAACCACCTGTGTTACGTTTCCGGTATATAAATATGAGCCTTTTCTTTTATAGGATCATTAACGGACAGTTGATAACAACCAAATTTTGAGCCTTTAGTTCATTTGTGAATAGATGCAACAACTATTAATGTGCATAAATATTATTGTATGTAGGCACAATGTACATTGTACGGACATGCATATAAAGTACTTATCATGCTGTCAACAATGAGAATTTTAATTGTATTTTATCATCACGGAATTCATGATTGAATCTTTTTACAATCTAACAAAAAAAATGATAACATTTTTCATCAAATTAATTTTTTTAAATGATGAAATATGAATTACGACCATACAAAGAAAAAAGTTTTAAATAAATCATCATATAATAACCATGCATATGATTATCATAATTATTTTTTGTTTAGTTTTATAAAAATATGAAACATTTGAATTGAAACAAAATTAATTAACTACTTAAGACAATTAAACGGACAAGGGAGTTTCTACTTGGGATTGTTTGCCTCAAGCTCCTGATAGATAGATATATTATGATAATAGAATAGTCCTTTGTTAATGGTCTTTTGTAGACATTAATTTATCGATTAGAGGATGAGTTTCCTGAGTGAGTCACTCGGTTCTATAGTACATAGATCTTTAGAACTGTAACTAATAAATATAACATTTATTTTGAGTCTTTAATTAATCCTGATAATAATTGTAGACCGAGAGAGAAAAAAACAACTATGAAGAACTATGATGCCGTTATTTATCGGAAAATATGTTAATGCCCCTTGCATTCCTGAGTTCCTACTTACGTATCATGTGTTTCTCTGAACCCTAATATAACAGTTTTTAGCAAATTATCATTTCTAATAACCCTTTAATGGTAACAATGTCAGGGGTGTCCACATTGGGTTGGCTGGTAGGGGTGTAGTCCGATCCCAAATTAAGAAATTTGTGCATTTGAATACAAATTTTTTTGAAATTTAATTTTTGAAATTATTTTCAAAATTTTTTTTTTTTCAAAATTTAATTTTCTGCGAATAGATACTTATTTTTTAGAAAAACTATTTCTTTATGAACTATGGACTTTTAAAATTTTTTGTGAATAGGTACGGATTTTTGAATCCGTTTTTCAAAAACTGTAATAAGTCAAAATAATGTAATATTTGAAATTTTTTTGAAAAATTTAATTTTTGAACTTTTTTTCAAAAATGTTTAACATTTGAATTTTTTTCACAAATGTTTAACATTTGAATTTTTTTCACAAATAATTTAATTTTTTGGTGAATAGAAGGGGATTTTTGAAAAAAAAAATTCCAAAAAAGTTCATATATGAAATTTTTCTTGTTTAAATTAATTTTTTGTGAACATCGTGGATTTTTGATTTTTGAAAAAATAAAATTTTTGTGAATAACTATGGATTTTTGAAATATAACTTTGCGAACGCCCCTAAAGTACAATCTCAACGCAAACCAGTCCAAAATAACTATGCTCATCTATGACGTAATAATATTTATAGCATTAATGCGAGTTAAAACAACTGTTATCTCAGTATAACTATCCTATATGATATAATAAAATGAGTTATGACAACATAATATCTAGTCTTGTGAGGTTCTGTTGATGTATTTATTATGACTTATATATTAATTTTAATTAGTTAAGGTAAAAGTATCAGGACATTAAAACAAATTATGATGATTACATCATTGGAAGGAGATGGGATTTGTATTCATTAAAAATATGTTGCTGGGGTGAAATAAAACACTTGGATCATCGCATAACAATTCAAACATTTTTATCATATGAAACCGCACTCTACATATGTACCTGCAATATGGATATGACTTTAGGACGGCTTATAGACAAAGGCATAAAGCAGTTTTTTGCTCTTTTCTGTTCCTTATATGATATCATTTATTATATCCGTCATCGAAGTTATTTAATATGTTTACCTCTGTTGTTAGTTGGTTTGTTTGTTTATTAGTAAACAAGATTACAGTAAAAGTTACTGGTCGAGTTTGATCAAAATTGGTGCGAAGATACATCTTTATATGATCACTTATAGAGGCCTTTTTTTACGTCACGGTAACACAAAGCGTAAAAATGGTATGATCGACAAAAACTTTGGAACAAATTGAGACATATGAGAGATTTTACACTCTACCAACAGGGACATCAGCATGACTATATATATTTTTTTTGAGGGGGGATGTTGGTGGAAATGTTTTTTCTATTTTTTTTAGAAAAAAGGTAACAAAGAATTTAATTATTTTGATTTTTTCCCCCTAAAATCTATAGTTATTCACAGAAAATAAATTATTTTTTCCAAAAATTAAATTCCAATTTTAAATTTTTGGAAGATAAATTTCATAAATTAAATGTTTTCGAAAAAAAAATTCAAAAGGCCACAACTATTTAGAAAAATTGAATTTTTAAAAAAATCCATATTTCTACTCAACAAATTAAATTTTTGGAAAAAAATAGCATTTTAAATTTCATATATGAAAATTTTTTAAACTTTTTTTTCAAAAATCTACAGCTGATCACAAAAAGTAAAAAATATATACAGCTATTTACTAAAAATAAAAATTTGGACAAACATTTGATTTTTTTGGAAAAAATTTCGAATTTTAATTTTTTGGGAAAAAAGCAAAAATTCCTTGATTGTGGTGGGCTACAGCCCCTCCAGCCCACTCCTACGGAAGCCTCTGACCATGTCCTCATAATAGTTAATGCTATGTTTGCAGTTATAACTAAAAAAAAAGAGCAGAATATTATATACCAAAATGGGCATTTTTGGTATTGATAAAATACTAAAGGACTTATTACGGGTCAATCAAAAGACAACCCGTACTTGTTAAAGCATAACCCAATATTTTGAGTAGGAAAGTTACAGTTGACAAGAGGCCATTAATTTTTGTCTATATCCACATCAATAATCATAAACCTCATGCTTTATTCCCGTTAACAGGACGTAGTTTATACGAATGTATGTAATAAAATTATGTCATTAAATGTCTTGAGAATACAAATAAAACTCATGGAGTACTTTATATCTATAAATTTTATTTCTTAAACCTTCGTTAGAGACTGGGGATTTTGTACACTTCGAATTCTATAAACTATTTTTAATTCCTACTAATAACATTTATCACCATACAACACTTACTTGTATGGTCCTGAAACATCTAGTCGGAAACAAGCAAAATTCAATTTTTGTTGTTATTGTGATAATGGCTTTTCTGATGATTATTTCAAATGGCTTCCAATTTAATGTAATTTATTATTTTATGTTTCACACTAAATCTCATAAAAAATTGATAAAACGTATTTTTTAATACAAATTCGTTAAAAATAATGAAGATTTCACATTAACGTTTGTATCAAAAATAAAATAATATTACTTGAACTATGATAATAAGAAATTAGATCTTGTTGAGACTTACAATTTAAAATTAGTGATGTGCCACTAGCGAAATTTTGCAGCTCGAGTAATTTCGATTTTATAAAAAAAAAACCACTCGAGGATTTACGAGCTATACTCGAACTCGCTGGAATTACCGTTACTACTATGAATACTTGTTACTCCTTTGAATACTCATTACTCTCATGAGTATGAAACATACAATGTTTAACTAACTGATTATTTTTAGGGTAATAAAGAAAAAAATGATTGATTAAGGAGGATTTTAGCCCTCCAGTCCATGTCTTTGGAGATGCCGCGGATACTACCTAACATTTTTTGCACGCACACAAATTTGTCAGTCAAAAGATTATATTTTATGTAGGATTATTGAAAATTTGTCTTTTAAAAATTGTTTTCCTTGCTCTATTTCGTAATGATAAGATCTATATTATTAACTGGCTCGGATGAAGCAACTTACTTCCTCTTGTGGACACAACACTTTTTGAATTTGATTTAAAAAAAAAAAAAATACATTTTGAAGATTTACATGCTTTAATATTTCAAAAAGAAAAGGCGAGAAACGTAATTCTTGATGAGTTACGATTAAATACCTGCATTTTAGACACACGAGCTCAGTTTTCGCTGTCTTTTTTTGTTTACCTCATAAAACTCAAGTACCAATTTAGGAGTTTTGCTCGTGGGCCATCACTAGTTTAGATTAAATTTTTAGGCAAAATATATATTATTTAGCAATGTCTTGAATATTTTTAGTATTTTCATTGATTTTACGAGTACAAAATTGATGAAATAATTTTAAAAAAACAACAAAGTTAAATAGTTTAGCATTGAGTCTATGTCAACTGGCTTATTTGTTTTATTTTGGTGGTAATATTTGATCCCAGTTCACTAGCTGCGTTAAAAAAAATGAAGTTCCCTCATGGAAGTTAATAACTCGTCGACATAAATTTGAATTTTGTGCTCAATCAAACAACTCTTACCTTTCATTTTCATCGAATGATCTTTCATCTATCCAAAGTCCTAATATGTAATGATGATGGAATGAGTTACACACACATAGGTACAGTTTTGTTACACATTAATTTTCAGGTTATAATACATAACGTACATCCTTCTTGTTACAAAAAGAAGTTAAATATCGAATCATTCCCACGGAAGTATCCTCTTACTCTATGGTGATTGTAATTTGTAAAACATAATAGTAACGATCCTATTTGAAACTATATTAATATACATACGTTTGAAAGAGATGGAGGGGTCTGCCAAATCAATCGGACCTTTATCATACCACTTTATTCATATCCAATACTTTTTCATCTAGTATTATATTTAATATCTAAATACTATAGCCAAAGTGTGATCTTTATAATATCTCTCTGTAGTGTTCCACGAAGGCTACTTAATTACTGAAAGCAACAGACCGGGGGAAGAGCTTGTAAATGATACTATTGCATGGGGGGTGCAATCATACACTGAACAATATATTTATAAGTGATTAAATTATAGAAGATATACATAATACTAAAATATCGCTAAGTGGTACATTAATTGCACAAATAAAAGGGAATTAAACAATTGTGATCCATAACACCACACCCACTCAATTTTTCAGACGAGGACAAAGTTGATTAACGTGCCTATTTACTACTCCTTGCAAGGTTTTAATACAGCCGGAAACGTTACTATAAAATATTTGGGGTTGCGGAGAAAACATGACGAATTGCTCTTACTGTCGAGGTAAGGACATCCTCAGTCAAAGCATCAACTGCCACTGTATTGAACCATTGCTGGACTTCTGTCCCAGCACAGTGAATTAGGAGTAGCTTTTGTGTCCTTATATTTCTTTTTTTAATTCTATGACCTTTTCTTTTATAAAAGAAAACCGAGAAAAAATCTTCTTAATGATACTTTTTTTTAGAAAACAAATCATTAGATGGATACAGCCCCTACATCACCCCACCCTTGCAGACGCCCCTGAAATCATTTTTGGAAAATACCTCGAAGAGACTTAAAGTATAACCTTTCGCAGCTTCAAATGACTTAATTCAACAACGAGGTCACTAATATTATTTATATATGGGCTCTAATGATATTTAGCTCTGTTAACGTTTAAGGATCTTATATTGTAACAAAATAATTAGTTTTGAATAAGTAAAAAATTATTATTATACTAAATAACTTAATATTTTAAATAGTAATTAAATAATATAGTTAGTGAAGATCTTGGAGTATTATCGTCTTTAAGAATTACAACAGTTATTTTTACTAATAACTAAGATTAAACACTTTTATTGAATGTTTCTTAGGGGATTGCAACTGAACAAAAGATAATTCTATGAAGCATAAGCAATAGATATTCAAAACATTAATAAAGAACTATTGTAAATGAAAAACGTACCTCACCAAAAAATGACTGTTTAAATTTTTGATATTAGTCGTATATGTCGTTTATATAAATAGTAGCTAATAAATGGCAGAGAGTCTTGCAGTATGAAGTCACTTAATGTCTATATGCATTCTGCACTACCTACAACACATTCTAAATAAAGGGTATAATACGATTTGTGGGAATAACTCAGGCTTGACTCTTTTTTTTAATATAACAATTGAGATAACTATTCATTCAATAATTAATTATTCATACATTATAATTAAAATAAAATAAATAAATATAACAATGAGATAATGTAACATTTTGGATTATAACAAAGACAAAGCTGTAATGTATGTAACAATCAAAATACTCTTTTGAAGATAAAAGACCTTTTAAGTGGCTCATATAATTTTGTTGGATGAGTCAATTTTATTTTTGCAAAATATATTATTATCAATGCCACATAGGTAAAAACATATTAAGGAAGGGAATTTAATCTGTTTGTAAATCTATTATTCACTCACGCAATTTAGCAATTTATTTAAAATAAATTTAGCAATTTCCAATTAATAAAAAATGAGGATCAATATTTCATTTAAACTCTAGAAATCCTTCCCGATATTATTTTTTTATGTTATCATGATGTGTCTAAATTAAAGGATTGCATTGACTTTAAAATTTACCTCCAACGACTCTACAAATTCAAAAAGTTATTTTGTGTAGGATATTATATACATAATATGTAATGTTTCGAACATCCGTTACAAATCACTTACATGATATACTAATTAGAGCCAGGGAAAAAACCATCAGTCAACTGCTCCTAATTGAGTAATCACATGTTATTATATAAGCTTGTCGTTTTCTTGATACACATTTGAGGAAGTGAATAATGACTCTATTAGTTCTAAATTACTTTTATTTGATCCTTTCGGCCAGTATAATAGGTTGAAATATATACATATACTGTGAATGAATTGTGCAAAAGATATAAGTGAAGAGCCTTCAGTCAAGAAAACACGATAAGTCTTTATACAATACACCTAACAAATGGTTGCTGAGTCATGTTTAAACCAGGTTTTTTTTTGTCAATGACATGTGTTTGTTGTCATATAATGATCGTTGTCCTTCTGGATTGGAATTACTTGTGTGATTCATTATGTGGAGATCCTTCCTTATTACAACACCTTCTTTTGAATTGCGGATGGATATGTAAAAAAAATTCAAAAAGCCAAATATGCAGAAAAGTTACTGTACTTCTAAAAAAATCGGGAACAGGATAAGGACAAAATCCCAATTATTTTTAAATTTCAAATATCCATACGTCCCATATTTCATATACATATTTGAGTTAATTACCGGTTGTAGAAAAAGTACTGAGATCTGCCCCTAATTAGTGATTAAAATACTCAGAATTGGTCAGGATGATGTTGTATATAGAAAATGTTATTTTACAATATTTTTTACTATAACAATACACATTAATTATGGATCTGCCCACCAATCACCCACAATTACAGCCTCCAATCACATTTAAGATTGAATCTAAAATATCCATTCAAAACTGTATTTTTAAAAGGTCTCATTAGTAATACATTATTCAAATTTGTGGGATGAGTTGAAATACCAAAGAGTTTCAGCTATATTTTAGAACCTTTATTTGATTTAATAAACTTATATTAGGGCGATATAACCATTCAAATAAAATCTATCTTTTTTATTGTTATTTTATTGTAATAATCACTTTTAACTACTTCAAATTGCACTTGGCGGTTCCTCTAAAGGATTAGTTAGAATAATTTGTGCATATATATTGCCATTAACTCGTAAATATGCACTCAATTTGTAAAAAAAACACATTCTAGCTTGCTTTTGTATTGACGGTCACATATTAATTTCATATTTCTTAAGACATTCCGCAGCATTATTGCTGTATTTACTGAAGTTTTTCTCAATTCTCAGAAGATTGCTATTCAGTAAGATCAAGGGAAATTAATTTTTAAATTTTGGGATGAGATTTAATGCTATAAAACTTTTTTAATTTAATAAGTTGGGGAAAAAGTAATTTCATATTTTCCCTTAATTCCAATGCTTTATAAGAAGTGTTAGAATCATCAGATTTTAGCCAAGTATTCCCTCTTCAGCTCAATTATGTGTTGCCCACGAGAATCCAACTTTAAAATGTCCTTCACGTAGAAGCCCTTGTCCCTATTAGCAAAAACTCAGATACACTATTTTCACAGGCCTCTATTGAGGTCAAATTTGATACCCCATAGACAGGAATAGGTGGTAGTCACTTGGTTCCAGGTCCGGGCTGTAGGGTGGATGCATAATTTTTTCCATCCGAGTTCCTGTATCTTCTTATACGTTATCAAATGTGTGTGTGTGTGGCCTGGTCTTGTCTTCATAATGTCTTGTTGTCTCCTTTTCATCAATGATGGCCGCTTCGGTTCGATCGCCAGTTTCAAACGGTCGAGTTGTTCACAGTTGAGGGCAGAATTGAGTGGAAATATTTTTTCCCCTCGAACCACTGTTGTACAACACGAACCGAAAGAGCATTGGAAAATTATGCATCGCAAATTTTCTTGGTCGCTTCGACGCATTTTTCCTTTCAGGAACGAAAAATAAATAATATGGTGGATTTCTTCCTTAGAGACCTCCATCCATACCCGACGCACAATAATTCACGACTGAAACAGCCAAGTGAAATACGGTACAAAAAGTATTTGAATTATACACTCACTCCTTAGTTTAAAAAAATACTTTTTCCCTGACATAATATTATAACAAAAATATTTAAATATTAATTTACGTTTTATATTTGTGAAATATTGTAAATTTATTCATTTTGTCTTCAGTATAAAGTTATACTTAATAATTCAATTTATGGATTTGTTATGGGTTCTCAATCGAATGTTCATTATGTAATCAACTTTTTATGTAAGCAACATAAATGAAAGTTCATACCATGAAATAATTAAACGAAAGATTTGTCAGATTTTTTTCCTTGGTTATTTACTATTTGTAAAGGTACATAAACCCAAAAAATATCAAGAGGCATCCTTGGAGAGATCTTCTAGTATACATAATCTACATACTTTAATAAAAAAATTGTATAGTACTTGCAATTCTGGTTTCGTCGATTCCGTTTTGGTAAATTTGATTTCAAAAATGCACCATGCTCTAGAGCCCCACGGTGGAAAATATTGATAAAATAATAGAAACTGTTGATTCCGAATGATTGTTTTGATTGCGAAGGAGACAAATATTATTGGAAAAAGAATGTATTCTTTTTACTACTTTTCATAAATAGTATGACAACCATGAAAACGGACATTATAAATATCAACCTACTTCTAAAAAGACTGAAGTAGCTATATTATTTACAAATTTTGACAAAGTCAGAATTCATAACAAGTTTCAACATGACATATTTCTTTAAAACCAATGATTCAATCTGATTGTAAGCAAAAAAAAATCAAGTATAGTAGAACTCGTTTAAATTGAATCTTAAGAAAACCGGCAAAATATGGGGGCTTTTAATGAAGTCGGCTTTTTGAATTAATTATATAGTCTTCTATAATAGACTATAATTTTGATAAATGTCTACCATAAAGGAATATCTGTACTAAGTATTGACTGTACTTTTTTTTAATTTAATACTTTTAGTCATTTAAATTTGTTTTTGAGACATAAAATAATGATGATCTTTGACCCTACATTCGACTTCAAAATAGAAAGAGTATTATGGAATCATATTAATTCATTATAGTTTGCTTATATCATATACAACTTTGAAGGATGGATTTTTTTTTGAGAAATTATAAATTAAAACCGTCAGAAATAAATCTTTTAATAAAATGTAATTGCAATTTTCACGATTTAAGTAGTTTGATTATTTAAAAAAAAGATATTTATTAGAATCGTTATTTCTACAACATTAACAATTTCTTATATTTTTTGTCACCTATTGATCTATCTGTTTTAGACTCTTAAGAGTATTTTGACCAATGAACTCAAACTACTTCTTGTTAAGGATTTAACAAATCACTACTTCTGAATAAATACTCTACACAAACATAATCTAAATAAACATCCATAAAATTCCCAACATGTTTTGTATTTCATTAATAGATACAGTATAATATTTTATAAGCCTATTACGGTCAATTATTGATCATTTATTCAAATTTTTGTGATGTTTTGAAATACTGAATAAAGTTTAATTAAGTTTAAAAGCTTCAATATTGCTTTTCAAATAGAATATAAAATACGCTCAGAACTTTTTACTTCATCAATAAAATAAAAGTAAAATAGTACCTCAAAATATAAATTTCTGCAAAGATTGATTTTCTTTATATTTGTTTATACAAATTTGAATCTCAATAAAAACCTTATTACTTACCCTTGAAATCTTTGAAAGTATTAATGTCCAAAGAATTACTGACAAAAAATGTATCCAACACACAAATTATGCACTAAGCACTGTATTTGTATAAGGTTTATGACTCAATTGAGGAAAAATGACGTCGATAGACTTCCATGTATCTAGAGTTCCATTACGCTTCTGTTATTTGTTAAAATATACAAAGAAAATTTTCCTTTTTCGTACATGAAATATCATATTTTGGCCAATTCACTTCCTAAAATAGTGCCAAAGGGCTCACAAAAAGCTACACGACATTTACATATATTACATGTATACCTTTATTAAAAGCCAGTCGGAAGAGACTTTGTAAAGAATATAAAATTGGTTAATGACTTACTATGTATAATGTTCATACAAATCTAACCATGTAGCCAAAATTGAATAAAAGGAAGGTAAAATAATAGGAAAAAATCAATTTAAAAAAAAAAAAACATTGCTGGCAAATGAAGAAGGTGGAGGAATCCTTGAGCCAAAGAAAAAAAAATGTTTCTTTAAAATAGCTGAAACAAAGAATGATTCAAGAGATGTGTTTGCCGTTTATCCATGGTCTATATAATATATCGAAGGACATATATCTGTATATTTATTCAAGCATCCAAAGACACACAATATTTTATTATGCAATCATGAATGTAATACCTGATCCCTTTCTCTTTGTTTCTATTTATTTATATTTGGCTACGACTTTTTCCTGTGATAAATTTTAATTTATCAATTAAATAGATTAAAAAATAAGAAAGTTTCGAGTTGGTGTATGTATAATGTATAGATATAGATACATTTCTCCTTCTCACTCATAGAACGTAGGTTTTATTTATTGTTTAGGGGACACTACGTAGTTACTATTAAATTGTTAAAGGTATACTACATAATATATAGGTAGATAAATAAAGACTAATATAAATACTTTTCTATAAATGTACTCATGATGCAGAGACTTAACAATAAAAAGAGAAGCATTCAATGTGCCTCCGGGCATCCATTGTCCTTGGAAAATGTGTACTTACTAATGTAGCTTCAATAAGAATAAGACTTTATCCGAAAAATAGAGCATCATTATCTGAACAAAAACAAGTCTCATGTAAGGAATGCTCTGAAAACAGATAGATAATAATGACTTACTTATAATTTACGTAGAGAAAACAACGTTAAAAGGTTTCAAGGACGTGTACCACATTTATGATGTTTGCATATACTATTGTTTCCAATTACTTTGGATATTATAATCTTCAAACTTCAACAGTTCTTCCTTTCAAAATAAAGATGTTATGTGATTGAAAATGTTTCTTGTTTGGCGATCAAATATATCATTTTAGTTATTTGAATGCTTCAAAAGTTGTATTAATCATAGCATTTTTATTCCTTTCAATTTTAAATTAAAGTTCAACCTTTTTATTTGGCAAAATATTATTTCTTGGGATTTAAAGATTATAACATGCAATGTTGTGAAGAATAAATTATCTATCCCGACTGGTCCTTAAGACTGACAGTCCGAAGGACATTATATTTGAATATGGTAGAATATTATAAATCCTAAATAAGTGGGCAAATAAAAATAATCATTGGCTTAATCTTATCTATCAAATAGATATTTGTTAAATGTCAGCTTTTTGAAATTTAAAAATTAATTAACCCATTAAGTCTTCTTAAAAACAAAAAAATAATATAACGATTTTCGATCCATTTATTAAAATATAGATGTATATTGTGAATATTAGGATTTTTCTCCCATGATCCCTTTTAGTTTAGATTTCTTGGGTTGTTTGCACCTATTCAAAAATTAAATTACTATTGAAAAAGGATTTTTGAAAAATATTAAGTTTAATTATTTCATGATATGAACTTTCAATTATTTTACTTACATAAAAAATTGATTAGATATTGAATATTCAATTGAGCACCCATAGCAATTTCAAAAATGAATATTTAATTTTAACTTTCTAATGAAAGAAAATGAATTAATTTTGTATCTTTCATGAATGTATCAACAAACTTTGCTTAAAATTCATATTTTCTCTTTCAAATATAAAAAAAACTAATATAGTATTTATTATCTCATCCCAAAATTTAAAAATTGTTTCCCCGAGACCTCTGTGAAGAGCAACTTCCCAAAAAATTGTTATACTCTAGCACATACATTGACAATCTTCTGCAATATCCATTCTCAAATAAATATCAAACTACATACATCCCTCGACAACACAAAAGCAAGCACGTGAAGTAGTTAAAATGAGTGTTGGTTCAGTCTTTATTTATTCCGACAAGTCCAGTCTTAAGGACATGTCCTTAAGACTGTCGCTCCTTCACACTGTCAGTACTAAAACTTATTAAAAAAAGAAGACATAAAGTTGATCGACGTCATCAAGTACTTTATAAGTTTTTAGGAATGATATAGAGGACTTACCGAGAGTAAACTGGAGAGGACTACAGGAATTCAGTCTTCAGTCCTAAATAAGAACTGACACAACATTACTTAATAGGAGAAAGAGGTGAAATATAATTAGTTTTAGGAACAGTTGATGTTTTAAGGATACCATTGAGCTTTTTCTCTACACAAATATATAAAAAAATGTATTTTCAGAAAAAAGGGTTGCAACATCTTATTTTATAAATAGGAAATATCTAGACACAAGGCTTATTAACAAGACAGACTTGAAAACTTAATAAATTATGTTTGATTTTTATACGGTGTATAATATTATTTATAACGTACGTATCTGAGGATAATTCAGAGATAGTCAAAATAGCATACCCATCAAATATTATATTCTCAAGTACGCAAGCCATTCTATTTGAACATAGATTAATTTGAAGGAAGTTTGTTTTTCAACAAGACAACGACCCAAAACATACATCCAAGTTCTGAAAAACTTCTTGAAAAAGAAAGAAGCCTCTCACATCTTACCTACTATATTATGGACAACTCAATCACCTGATTAGAACCCAAATGAGCCATTGTGGAACCACATAGTCAGAAAAGTTCGGGAAAAGTGCTCCACAAGTCAGAATGAGTTTTGGAACATTTTGAAGAATGCTTGAAATGATATGAAAAATTAACAGCAAGAATACCAAAAGTCTGTAAAACAGTTATAGCGGCAAATGGATGATTTTTGGATTAAGCTAAAATAGAAACAAAAATACTTTTATTTTTTACAAATAAATGTTAATAATGTCAAGTGCAATTTGCAGCACCTCCAAAGGGTTCAAAATAATATTTTGATGAGAATTCGTTAAAAAATACAAATATAATCCACATTTAATTTTGATAAAAGCTATTTTAAGTTGTTTTGGTGTTGATGAGTCACATGTTTTAACACCACCACCTCTGTATAAATAGTAGAAAATAAAGACCATATATCATATAATTTTTTGAAACGAAAAATATTCCTTAGGCTGTTATGTTATTTCATTGTTGAACATTTGAATGTTACTCATGCCTTTGAGTGGGTAATTACGGTGTTGATCCTATTAAGAAATATGCTCAAATTTATTCAAATCTGGCGCACCTTCTTTTCAAGCAGCCGTTTGCAAGTATCTAAAGAATTTCTAGCTATAAAAATTGTCGTAGGCATATTAAATCTTGTTGAGCATTAGTTTTTTTACAAAACCCTTGTTATTAGATTAGATTGGAAAATTAAAAATCTTGGGAAACATGGAGTAAATTTAAAACAAATTTGTAAAATCGTTCTAAATGTTATTTAATTGAAGTTTCTAAATTTAAATAAATAAAAAAAAATTAATTGTATTTTTCCTTTTTGTATATGAAACATTTAGATAAACATGAACACATGTAAATTCAAAGATGAGAAGTTCTGTATGTGACATAGTATGATTCTGTTAAAGATATTTACATATATTGGGATATGTAGATACTAAGAAAATATCTTTGGTGAAGGACTAATGAGTGTAAATACTCCCTTCCCTATTGTAGGAGGACAGTCCAAGGAAGAGGACTGAATTAAAATAATGTGATTCTATTTGTCGAAAGACACTGAATATTTGATGAATGAAAATACACGAAATTATAGAAGATTATTTATCTATAAAGTTTGTGATATTTGTCAGTATTTAATTAACCCTAAAAAAACTCTAAGGAAAGAGACAATTTGCCAATGAAAATAACAATTAATTAAAAAACAATTACTGCATTCACACACCCTTAATCAGTAAATTAGTTAAGATGGGACATTTGTAGAATTTGAGCAGAATATTTCATATTTCAAAAGAAAAATCATGCATCAGATAACATATTCCAAAAAAGGGGTGCGATAAAAAATACAACCAATTTTTATCCGTATACATAGCACACTTTAAACATTAAACCTATCAGAATTCAAAGATGATATTATTTTCCATTAATATATCAGTCCTATTTTATCTTAGATTATCTTTACCCTATTACTAATAGGTATTATGACGTTGCTATTGCATTTGAGGAACGGATCTCTTTATTTAAAAGTTGTTTGAAAATATAGGAAGAATAGCAATGGTAATTTTTCATAGAAAATAGTTTTTTGGAATCTTTTTTGAGTTGCTAAGGAATTTCATCATGATGATACAGTACATACTTATACCATAAAGAATGGGAGTCTTATTCCACAAACTTGAAATTTGCATTTACGCGTCTACGTAGATATGTACAGCGTTTTATATCCATATATACACTTTAATTTATAACACTCATTACCGGGAGTACGAATCAGTTCTTACATACCAAATTTAATATTTTATTGTTGGTTTTCCAACTTTTTTTCAAATTTTGTAACAGTTGGTTCGGAAAAGTTGTCATGTGGTCAGAAAATAACCTATGCAATGTTTAATTTACCCAAACGTCATCTTTTTCTGAAAATGTAAAAAGAAGGATGTGCACTATTTGCAAATCATCAAATGTTCTTAACTTTTTTCTATTTTTTTTTTTTTGTTCTATAGGTCATTTTTAGAAATAAACTTGAAAAAACTTTTAAGATTAAAAAAAATTGTCAATCAAAATGGATTTTTTGCAAAATCACTAAATATGTCTTTTTAGTATGTAAATACAAAAATTAAAGACTTTTCATCATTAAATCGATATGTGCGAATCTAAAAATTAACTCGTGTTACAATGCAATCTTGCATCGGTAATTTACAACTTTTACACCCTAGCCGTAATTGATATTCGACAAAAGTTGAAAATGCAACAACTCTAACATACATGATATGTGTGTGTATCATAAGTGGCTGAATACATTATGAGTTTGTATATGGGTTTCTTATTACGAGGAAACCCTTTAAAAGTATTTGTTAGGAATGTATATTTTGAATTCTTTCAAATATATAATTTTGATCAATCATACAAAAAGTCATTCAGCTTTGAAAATATTTATACGAGTACGTACAAATGATTGTGTATATATAATTATAAATCAAATCAGCTTATTAAGTTCATTAAAAGAAACTAGTATTTGAGATGTGCCAAATTTAAATGCATTAAGATGCCTTCAATTACAATTAAAAGAAAATATATTTCATATGAATGTATGCTAATAAATACTGAGATATAGTTTAGCATTGAATAATATGTACAATGTGGGTATCTTTAAACATATATATAAAAAGGGACAATGCAAAATTTGACTACAACTTTTTTTTGGGAAACTTTGTGTTTCAAATCTTTTCGGAAAGAAATTATCCCATTTTTCAGAAAAGGTTGATCATTTAATTTTAAGACAAGACCATAACGTGTTTATATAAATAAAATATTTTTTAAACTTCAAAAATTGTGAGAGCAACAAACGAGATTTATAAAAACCATTCAATCTGATTATATCCACTTCTTCATTTATGTCAATAATGCCTTGTTTAGAAATTTATCAATGTGATTCGCAAAATTCCCATCCACTAATGAATATATTTTTTAAATATTCACACCAAAAATGTAAATTTAATCTTCCTACAATGAGAATGACATATTTCTTAAGATTTTTTATATAATAATTAATTTTTTTCCTATGTCTTATATTCAGTATAGTATTAATAGCATTTTCGACTGATATTTACATTTGCAAAATGGATGGAATAGTTAAACAAATAATAGCAAATTTGAATTATGTAATTATTATAATCGTTCAACTGGTTATTATGTAATTAAAGTAAATTTAATTTCGGGCTTTCTTTCCTTAGCCAGATGGCTAAACGCGTCATAAAACGGATGATCACTAACGGATATTTAATCAGGGGTAATTTATTTATTTTGACTTCATTACTAACTTAAATGTAAACAAATTATTTTCAGGCTATTAGGATTATATTTGAACGACTAAAAGTGGATACATATTTTAATCATTTTTAGCAGCATGTTCATCTTTCCTGACACATGTGTAAATGGATTGAGCACCGTGCTGGAAGACTTGCTTGATGACAACTTTGTAGAGAAGTTCCTTGAGCGTGTTATGAGCAAGAGATCCTCGTACCTGAAGTCTTTTGTTGACGATTAAGGGAGTGATCAATTTATAGGTCGTTACTTCTTGGACGAGCCTGTCATAAGTGGCTTGATCAAAAAGAACCAAATTGTTCAACTTATCGCAGGTTTTTTCCCATGGGCCACTTCTTCTTCTTGGCTTTGCCGCTTGAACCTCTCTCCTAGGGGTGAGGGGAAGTTTGGCAGGTGCCTTTGATTCTTTTTTTGTTCTTATTTGGCGCCTATGAAAATGTACGAAAGGTAACAACATTGTACAATATTGATTATTTATCCCTTGAATGAATCCTAGGTCAGGATCAGGGACTGTATGGTTGAGATACCTTCATTTTGACTATGATGAGTATAAAAGTTATCTTGAAAGAGCTTAAACATTCCCTTTTGTAAGTAAATTACCGTTATTTATCCTAAAATATCTATCATATTTTAGCAAATAAACTTAGTACATACCATTTACATACCTATAATGTCGTTGAATATGTTATGAAAGTATCATTTATAGAAGATTGAAAAACTGTCATATTTAATATTAATATCTTTGCCATTTATTGTTATTACGACACAGCTGCTTTGAATAGGGAATAAAAAGAGGGTAAAATGACTTACTGACTTTATTTTATAGTTTGTACATATACGACCGTCCCAGGTGTTTTTGTCTGCCTTATATATCTACATATCTCTTCTGATGAGTTCTCATTAATATGGGGAGACTGCATACCATTTTTCCTATTATAGTTATATAGAGTATATACATATTAATGTACATTGGAAGAAGTTTTGACATGTGGCAGAATTTAATCAGCAGCTCTGCAATTCATCACACCTGGCTTTTTATACATCAAATACTCGGTAACGAGAAGCAACATGTCGTAATGCAACTCCATATGAAATTTGTCTAATGCAAACAGTGTCAAAATAATTGATTGGAACTGTCATTATGTGTTAATTAAGTGTAAAAAAAAATAGGAGATACATGTATCTAAGGCCATTAAATTTGCTTTACTCTACTCTCTGGTTATAAGAAAATTTGCTGAAAATTTTCTATTAGACATAGAAGTTAACTTCTCAGTCCAGCATTTCTTTTTTAACAATTATAGTATTGACTTAAACAATTTGAGTCATTGTTCCCATGGATCTCCAGTCTCCAGCAGCATCCGCAGGGGATTGTCTGGAGGGCTTGTAACACTCCCTCCTCCAAATTAGGGAATTTTAGATTTTTACTAGTAAATTGAACATTTTAAATTAAATTAATTTTTTCAATTTTTTTCCAAAAAATTTAAATTTTTATTAATAGATAGGGATTTTTGAAAAAATTTCTTCGCAAAATGTAATATTTGAATTTTATTTTCCAAAAAATTAAATTTTTTAAAATTTTTATAAATAGCCGTAGATTTAGGATTTTTTTTTTCCAAAAAATTAAATTTTTGGTTCCAAAAATTTAATCTTTGAAATTTTTTTGTAAAAAAATTAAATTACAAAAACTAAAATAATAATAATAAATATATATTTATATAATTCTGTGGATGCCTCTGGTTTCACTCTAGATTTTGAGTGCTACGATTTTACATATCGCTTTTTATTTAACGGAACTTTAAATGAAAAACCCCACTCTACATAGCGATCCACTGACTGATCAAATCTGTAATTAACTAGGTACTGCTTTATTCTTTTTTATTTATAAGTTATAAAATAAACTTTCTTTTAAAAAAAAAAAAAAAATAATAATATATTGAATTTTATTTTTATCAAATTTCCCTGGAATTCAGCTTAATTGTTCTAATTGCGTCGGTCCTGAACGTTGATCTGCTGGACTAAAATTAAGTCTTGCTGAATATCCGTATTATTAAATTAAGATTCCATGAGTAAGTAAGATTGGTGTAATTACCTTAATAAATTCAAGTATTTTTTCCCGTTTTAATTTTGAAGGAATGATTAAGAGAAGAATGAAGATCACTAGTTGGTAATTAGTCATTATCTTGAGTCCTTTGACCAAAAGAAAAACCTTGAGAGTAGAACAATCAAATATTCCTCCTGATTCCTTAATAAGACACAATTAAGCCTTTACTTAATCCATATAATAATACTCAATTCACCTCTTGCTCATAAAATGACCTAATTACAGTCTATTATCAACCTTTATTAATATTTACATAATAAATACTAATATTGTCTAAATTGCTGTCCATATGAAATATGGCTTTTTAATCCACTCTAAGGGACAGAATGATTCAAAGAACTATAATCATATCACATGACCTCCTCAGGGTGGTCCTCTTTTTTAACCCTATCTTTATATATATAATAATGAAGATATACCAGCAATGCCCATAAGGGTTAATCAGTCAGAGCAATCATAAAATTAAATAATATTTTATAAATATGTATGTTTAAAAAAACATTTCTTTAAGTCAAGTTTTTCTTACATTATAATTATGATAATTTTTTTATATCTTTGCATTTTTTATTTATAGGTATAAGATGTTTGATTGTTGGGTATGTAGATACTTTTGAGGTAGTTACACTAATTTACTTCAGTAACTTGTATGCAATGTTTGTTTGTTTTTTGACATTTTCATGCCTGTCGGTGTACAAATGGCTCTTTTAAAAATCATGTTATTATATCAACAATGGAATTCCATGACTATAGTCGTAAAAAATATGGCCTTCTACTATATTTAAAAAAAGAAATAAAAAATTAACGTGGTCACTTGGACATTTAAGACAATGTTGGGTAGGAGATGAGATCAGCTCTCATGACCTTTCGTTACATTATCTGTGACCTAAAGGAAATAAACGCAAATCCCACCGCATATATAGACAAGAATCACTACGATGTTGATCCTCAATTCTACTACGAATCTAGCAAGGACTAATTTTGGTGTACTTTGATGTTTTCTCTTCATTGATAAAATAGTAATTATACATAAACCCTGTTCAAGTAGTGACTGCAAAAAGTATCACGCTCGTCCAAACTTAACCACGTAGTAAAATTATCAAGGATTCCCTTTTTTTAAGGATAAAAATTCAGTGTTTTAGTTGCTTTTCAAAACTTTTTTTTTTGTAGGGGAGGGGGGTTAAAACGCAATAAAGTTAGACAAAAAAAAACATTGAATAAATATTTTTGTTCCCTTTTTTATCATGAATTGTGATATTATAATGATAATTAGCGTCAGAGAAATGTTCGGATATCAAAATTAATTGGGTGCTTGCTTCTTCAGCATAAATCAACTACACGTTGGTGACAGGCACCAACGTATCTATGCCGTCACAAGAAGCAGATTTATTTTCTACTCAGTGTTCTCTGGAGGCTTTTTTGTAAGGGTGACATGAAAATATCATCGTAATTGTAGGTATTTTTAATGATTTATAGTGAAAACAGACAGTAGATGACAAAATCATCAGCAAACTAATTACTAGCAAATTGAATTCTCAATTCCTTTGGACTGAGCAATTTATATTTATGGCCAGAAACATAATATATTTCAGATGTATGCTCCATATATAATTTTAAACTTTTTATTATTAGACAAATAAGTGATGTTCAGGATATATTTTTTAGTATTCAATTTGTCAGATGGATTTGCACTGATTAAGTATAAGTAAACATTAAAAAAGTATTACATTTACTCCATCTGACCTAGGAATCTTCTTTAAAGCCCATATGCATGAAGTATATTTCCTACTGTAGGAACGACCGGGGCTCTAACTTATGCACATTGAGTTCAAGAGAATAATTTCTCCCAATCGGTTTGTCCATTGAGCTACCTCGTTCCATATTATTTTTATACGTTAATAAAATGCTTGTGTGTGGGGCATAAATTAAATTAGCCCAGATTTATGTAGAAAGTAAATTATCAATCTAAAAAATTACTGCCAGCACGGTTGAATTAGTAAAAATATATTATACTAAATTCATTTTTTCTAATCTCTATACAAATATCAACTTTTCCTCACTTACATAAAATAATTAAGGCCGTATTTTGTTCTCTACTCTCGATATGTCTGTTTTTTTCCTTTTAGAAGTGTTCTGAAGGTTAATTGATTGAATTAGAAATAATCCTTGTTAAGCTGTAAAAAATTCCCAAAATATATTAAAGTAGGAGGAATTGATTAACAATAACTATTGTTGGACTTCCCCTCCGTTTCTTCAGGGAGAAAAGGTCGTGATATACAATAAAAGTAATTACTTGCTACATAAAAATCAATGAGGTATTGTATAGGTATGCAATTTGTTAATCTCATTAGGTTTTATTCCATGACCATATCCGCAATTTTTTATATCAATGATCAATTAATTATATCATTTCATTTTGATCCATTGAAATCACTCATGCATAATGTTACAAATAAATATAGGTAGGAATTATATAACTGTGAAATCAGGAATTTTATAAAGTTCCACCACTTGACGATCAATAATTTTCATTATTAATTAAAAAATGATAGCCTTATTATAGAAAGCATATAATTTAATTTTAAATCATTGCATATTTCTAATCACAGGTATTGTATATAAACCCTTTATTTCAAATGATGAGTCTCATTTTTTTATTTGCAAAAGGAACCAGTGTCGTAGTGAGGATTTCACACCTTATAAATGTAGTTTTTCTTAGTTTTCAACAGTCTTAGAGTCCTTATATTCCTTTTCTCAAAATTTTCCCAGGCCTTTAATTTATACTTAAATAAATATTAAAAGGGTTTTATGCGATTTTTTTAAAAATTGTCTTTAAAATTATAGATTTGCCGATAAAATCTAAGTCTCAAACTTCATTTAAACATTTTTTGCACTTTATTTATGCGTAAAATCATTTTTTTGTTAGTTATTTTTTTTTTAGAATAAAGAAAACTTGTTTGAAATCTCCTCAAAACAAGTTTGCTGAACAAATAGCTCATTATGAAGGAAGATGTCTGGTTTCTTGTTATGAAATTTGAATTTGTATGTAAAGACTTAATTAAGAACTGCAAATATAATATTGATGAAGTTGTATTGATATCCTCCAGCTAAAATTCTAAGGATTTGTGTTGTTCTATCCCTTATATTACTCTCGCTACTTTTACAAACTGCTTGTACAAAATTTAAACTTGTACACAACATGTGTTATATGCATTATTATGTGCTACATGAGAAAAGGATAAAAACGAAGGAAAATATTTATCTACGTGCCATAGATTAGTCTTTAAAAAAATTCACTTCTTCTTTTCTATAACTTAATATACTTACTTCCTTTAATTGAATGTACTATGAATCAATTAAATCCAGAAAACAACACATTTTAATTTGCTGCTGACACTACTAAGTAAATAGAGGTAGAAAATTTAATAAATATAATTTCAAAGGAGAATGCCAATTTTGTCATAGTTTATGGATGGGAAAATGTTTTCTGGATTGATGAGAAATTTTGTTATAGAAAAGAAGGATCTTTTTCGGCAAATTAATAGGCAGAAAAACTTTTATAACTAGAAGGAACACTAGGTAGAGCTCAAAGCATCCATCTAAAATAAAATTTAGTAATGTATCTAAATTATTCCAAAGGTATAGTCTAATTTAATCTTCGTACCAAGTTTGATCCAAATCGATCCGTAACTTTTGCTGTAATCCTGGTGACTAATAAATGAACCAAAAAATCAAAACATTAGCCCCGATTACTTTGTTTGCTGACGTAAAAAAAAAGTAGTACAGATCACTAAAACATCTCAAAATTGAATAATACATTATAAATATATAAAATAAGCCTAAAATTATTAAATAAAATATTTAATATAAATGCTGCTTACCCTGTTTTTATCATTTGTTACAAATCATCATCGACTTTATTATTGATTTTATTTCCTGAATAGTTTTCAAAATATCCAAATTTTAAGACAAATATATTTATTTATTTAGTGCGAGTAAATATGTTTATAATGTCAACTAATGTATTTGTTTATTTTTGTTGTTCCATCCCTTTTTAGTATATCCCGTGTACATTATATACTTTTTTAAATAAGTATACAACGAAACCTCATGCTACGGAAGGAGAAATAACTCATGTTCATATTGTATGGAATAAAACAACTTATTACGAATTTCATGTTACAATTAATTTTTTATACATACCTGACATTCATAAAAACACATACTTATATTTTACGTCCAACCTATGTTTATATCCATTTCCAAGCATTTCTGCCAATTAACTTCTACCTATGTACATACATATAAGGATTTTAAAAGGAAGCAAACATCTGATAAGTGTACTCATCCTTGACTGGCTTTTAAAACCAATTACGTTGTGTGTTTATTATTTATATGAACTTGCATATATATGAATTAAACATATTTCAATCTTAGACATCAACTTTAATGTATGAGCTTTTATGGATGTGAAACAATACAAATAATAACATTTAAAAATACTTAAATTGCTCTTGTTAAAGACACACACACAAATGGTTGGATCTATATATGTACTTTTGTACAATTATGGGTCAATGAACAAGACTCGAACTGAATAAAACAATCAGCCAGAAGCAACAAGTTCCTGATTTATTTATTCATTTCCTTGTAGATACACACATTCATATGTAGATACAATTATTATTCTGAAAGAATTCATGCCATAAGGGTCCTTCAAACATTACAGGTATATTAAGCTCATTCTAGAAATCATTCAAAATGTGTTTGACTTAACAAGTTATTTATTATGTTTGAATGGAATGAAATACAAAAGAGATGTACTGGTTACAAAATTTGTCCGAATACGGGGCATAATCTGTTTCCTTAACAAACTTTGCTCATAATGAGATTCACCTTAGTCAATATTAAATAATGACGTCTATCAGGATTTATTATTCTCTAATAAGCCATTATTATTAAAATAAACAAACAAGTTATTCTTGTTCAATTGTTTGTCTCAACAGCAATAACAATGAAAGATGATACTTAAAGTTTCACTGAACGAGTTCAATTACTTAAGTAAACTACTTTAGATAGTGTAATCCTAGTAAAAATAATGTCATCCAGAATATGTTTTAAAATTTGAGATATAAAGCAATAACCGATTGCAGGAGGAGCTGGTTCTATGATTTTTCTTTGTGGGAGCTTTGTTAATTATTATTTTCAACTTCTCCAACTTACATATAATTTATTCCGACTCTAATTAGGGGGGGGTTAATTTATGAAAATGAGCAAATTAAATTTTGAAACATCTATGCAAATACCATTAGGAGTATTTTTTATCAATCGTAATTTATCTTTTGGATATTTTTGAATTGATGTAAAAGTATAAATGCATTTCCCAAGTTACATCCAGATTAATTATGAATAAAGATGCACAATAATGTAAAAAGATATCCGGTCAAAGACCTATGTTATGTTTTACAAACATAACTTTTTAATTAAAATACAACACAAAATCAAATTAACAGATCACTCTAAAAACTGGGCACCCCAGTACACACGCTAACATAAAAATTTAGAGGAAGTTGACCTTTTTTGTGACCTTTTCTACGACCTCAAAATTCCAAAAATAATAGAGGGATTTTCTTAATAAACAATTTGATTCATTTCATAATTTTTACTTTCTTTTAGAAATTATGTTTTATTTTTTTAAATATTTCAACTATTCCTAAATGGTCCTTTAAAGAAAAAGATATCGTTCTGTCCTTTTCCCTCTTAATAAGATGTCCTTCATATCCCCAATACATCTTAAATACAATTCTTTAAAGTAAAATTAATTAATTTAAACACTTATTAAATTATAATTAAATTTTTACGCAAAGAAATGCAGTTTGAGGATCATTCATCCGCTTGTAAAAAGTTCACTTTTCATTAACTTTTATTTTTGTTAAGTTAAAAAAAGTTTGTCAACTTTAACACCCATTGCATACATAAATTTCAACAATTTCCATTTTTTTGTTTCAACTTCCCCTTTTGATGAAGCGAGTTGAAATGATACAGAAACGATGATTGATAAATAATAACAGAAAACATTTATTTGACAAAAAAATATATATGTCTCTCAGACTAAATAAGCACGTTTAACTATGAAATTCAAATTATTTATGGATTTTAACATAGTTAAGCATAATTTAAATACATTCATTTGATACCTTTGAGAGTTTCTTAACTATGTATGGTACTCAACGATTGGTTAGCATCTACTTGATATATTTCTTTATTTTTGTTGCTTATAGATCCATAATATATCCTTGAATTTAATTGAATTTCTATGATGGAAACAATTTAAACAATTTTATGAGCAAGAGATTTGATCTGATTCTTCAAAGAATTCACCCATTTGTAAAAAAAAAACTATGGAAAGAAGATTGTAGATTTATTTTATTACCTTTATAATCTCATTTTTATGTGTATTTGAGTATTATTCTCAAGGAAACTCCTAATATTTACATATGAATGTGGCCTTAATTCTACATATGTATGATTGATGATATTATTGTTGTATTTTTTATATCAAGTTTCAAATTTATAATATATTAATAATGAATTCACATTTGATATTATGACAATTTTTAAATAAAATAAACTAAATTACATTTTTTTTCCTTGCATTTTATAACTGAATTAAACAAATGGCATTGTACTTTGTATATTTATGAATGCCATTAGACCACTAATTCACTCTAATTTATAGGCAAATAATGCATATAAAAGAGATACATACATATTTTGTTTCTTATTAATAAGAAAAATATGGAAACCATAAATTAACAGAATTATATATTTACATGTAGGAATCATACATTGTTGATCGAAGCAAAGAGACTCCAACGGCCTTGCTGAAATGCACTCGTAATATTTCTATCTACATTTACGTAACACTTAGGAACATAGGGTGGATCTAGAGTTATAAAAAATCATATTATAATTTTCAAACCTCGACAAGTATCAAAATAGAGAGGTTATGTGATTTAAAATGTGACGTGGTTGTAAGAGGGAAAATGCCAGAATAAATTAAATTTTGGAAGGAAAAAAAATACTCACGAGGCATTTTCTCTCCGCCAATCAAGAACTTTTTAAATCACGGAAATTAATTATTTTTATAGTTGATCGTAGATTATAATATGCAAAGTTGTTAGAAATAAATTGCGTGCACACTTATAATATATGTTTATAGAGGGAGTAGGAGAAGGTCTACGAAATTAACAAAATTAAAGATATGTTGGATATTGGACAACCGACTTTTTGAGTATATTTGAAATTTTTAAAGTATGGAATTAAATATAAAGTTCTATATTTACGTCATTTTAGACTCGTAGTATATATTCTTTTCTAAATAAGGTGAACTAAAAAAAAGGGAGAGCGGGTGGTAATGTACGTCTCATTTAACTTTTTCTGAATTTCTGAAAAAAAATAAACTGGGCGAGAGGAACTAAATTTGGGCGGCAAATTTTTATGCGGACGTCATATATGTGGGTGGTCTGAAAATTTTCTGACCTAACAAAGATACAATATATTTTTCTGATTTTTTCTTTCTTTTTTCAACAAGGTCTCCTTGTAACTCTACACATTTATCCCAGCCCTGCCCCCATCTCTGTAACCTTTCCAAATAGTCCTCAGACTTTTTATCTACAAAATAATTGTTCACAAAAGTGATCTTTTTCATTTGACGAAAATATGCCTTCAGCTCGTCGAGTAATAACGCGTAGTATGCTCATGTAATTAGTTTTTCTTTTTGGAGATGATTAATTAAATTAACTTCATGACTATTCCAAAAACAGTCGCCATCACTTTCCCCAAATTTCAAACTTCGTTTGACACAGTTGATATGCCGCATTCAAAGTGATACAGACTACTAAATGTTTTAAATTTTTTTAAATAATGTGGTTTTACAATTTCAAATTTATTTTGTTTTTAGATTGAAAAAACCATGTTAAATTGAATTTTGGAAGTATATCTTTGGAAGAATCATTGAAATATAAGGGCATTATTTGTGATAGAGGGTAGAGGTGATTGTCGAATTATGATGGTTGATAACATAAAGAGTCTAAATAGATATTGACAATTCTTAACGTGAGAGGGAGTGTCAAATAATTAATTATAAATATTTTAAGTTAAAACATTACCTGACGGTACATTGAATGTAGGTGTTCTTTTTGATAATCCAGATAACAGTAAACATGTTGTATGAACAAAGAAAAATATCCAGAATCTAATGTCCATAACAATAGATACTAATAAATATCATCAGTTCATTTTATTTTTTATTTCGTTCAAGGTTCAGCCATTATTTCCGTTACGTAGTTAGTGTTTCCCTGGGTAAATTCCAACTACCCAGAGGGAAACTATGTGTTACATCAGGACTCCACTCCGGGGTACAAGGCCAGGACAGCGCAGCAATGGCTTGAGAAGAATTTTTCAGATTTCTGGAAACACAATTCATGCCTAGGCTAAAGGATTTTTTAATAAGGTTATTGTTCTGTATATTCTATGTAAGAATAATATATTATATCAGGGTTCCCAGGGATTTTTAGTTCCCCTTTGTTCAAAACAATATTGAACTGGTCTAGTTCAATTATTCGAGTCAAGGTAGAGTACTATAAACTTTCATATTCGATAAAAGCCTTCAAAAAGTGCCCCCTAGGCTCCTCCCTATCTGTGCCACTGTCACAAAATAAATAGTCCAAGCGTTCGTCTTTACTTTATCAGCCATTTAAATCATATTTAAAAAAGTCAAAACAAATATAAAATTTGAATTTTTTGTAAGTACTATTGGAACGGAACGTTAGAATATCATTTTTAGCGTTCAAAGTTCAGCGTTAAAAAAAATCCGTTATGTTCATTGAACGTATGTTCTATGGAACGTCGTTCAATTTTGTGTTCATTTTACAAGCCTGAATGAAATATTTACGGTTATCTAGTTGTGCATTTAGTTATGTCAAATAAAAAACAGACTCTTGTTTGAATCATTATCAGTTATGTAATGAGCCATCAACGGTAGAACTATGAAGCTTGATATTTTTTTTTAAGAAGAAGCCTTCGTTAACCATTCCGTTAATGAACATCCTTCCTATAACGCAGTTAGTGAACAAGGCAAAAAAGAAACCGAATCATTAAAACCTATTTTATAATATGATAAACAGTTGAACGATAAATATAATTCAATTATTTAGATTTTGTATTATTTTTTAACAGTCTTGCTTCCACTTTGCACGCATACATATCAATTCTAATGCTGAATATTCATGTTCGAAAATAGGTAAGACATCGAGAAATAATAAGTCAATATTTTAAAATAGTCATAACAACATGAATTTGTAGTTTAATAAAGATATAATTTGTTATTCTTATTGTAAAAAATATTTATTACTTTATACAAAAGTGAATTAAAATTACTTTTGTAAAAAATATGATTTTGGCAGATGAAAATATATCCCAGTCTTAGGGGTATATATTACACGGGTTACCGCATTTAATTGGGGTCTCCATGGCTTTAGAAGGAGGCGGCTATCCCGTCTACATGCCCTTAAGGTGTGTACTAAAAACAACATCTTATAAGTGTTAAATACCTGTTGAACAGTGTTACCTGTAGTAGCGTTCGTAACATTAATACTCGTAGACTAATACACTTATTCCATAGTAGAAGTAGCTTATTACTTTGTAGTTATTTCTTTTTTAGATGTTGTGATCAAGTTATAACTTGTACAAATTACAATTGATTTGTCATAAGACGTTTTATTTAATTATGAAACCAATAATTATGATAACTGATTAAAAACTGATGATAACATTTCATTTTGATTTATTAAAATATCTTATATACTAAGTATCAACCAGTACGTTCCTTGGATTATTTTATGTACTATAGAATACGTATGAATCAGTAACAAGGTTAAAATTCAAAATTGTACCCATAATATTTCAATAATTACATTTTACCTACAACAAGGACTGTAAATTATTCGTTCAAAATGTGTTGCAGCTTGTAAAGTTACCATTATACAAAGTCAAAAAGGTGAGGACTTGGACTCGTGAATCGACTTGAGTCCATATTTTGAAACTTGCAACTCGACTTGATCTCACAATGACTCGAAATTTGATTCGGACTACAGAGCTAAAACTCGCAACTTGACATGGACTCAAAAGCTATATATTTTAAACTCAAGAAAAGCTCTAACAATGTGGATACTATATTATAGTTATGGATCTTAAATAAACTCAACATAAATCCGAGGACTTGAGATGGACTTTAGGATTAAGTGTTCAAAAACTTAGACATGTGAGTCAATACATGAGACTCGACTGGGACTTGTTGTATAAGGATTTTTTTTCCCCACTGTTATTCCACCTGTAAGAAAAATGAAATATCTGGAATTTGCCCACATCTATAAAAGAAGGATATCCGAGGGGCTCAATCCCATGTTTATTCTTATGAATACCTGTTTTAAAATGCACTATACTATTTCAATTATTAATAATTATCATAATATCCGGCCCAGCGAGCACACCTCAAATAAAACTACTCAAACTAAATATATATTTAAAGTTCATCATTTACAGACCGCAATGTTATTTCTATATAAGTTGAAATCAATTAGGATATTATTCGTAGATACGTATGAAGACTTATATTTGTACAATTCCATTTATGTTTGGGGAAAAGGCTTAGGTCTTATTATATTATTATTACTTTGACAGCTTTATTATTATAAAATTTCAAGGAAAAATACCAAATAAAATAAAAACTAGATTATTTTTTGCGATATTCCTTTTATGTACATAAAACTGATGTATAAATACAAGAAACAAATGGAATCAGTTCCTTATCTAAATTATCATCTTAAAACATAAATAAGTATGAGGGCAAAAAAAAAAAAAATGAATAGACTCATTGAAATTCCGTTTACGTGTGAGGGACTAAAGAATGAGTATAAAGAGGTGTTATTGACCATTGAATGAGCTACTCATAATCATCAAAACATTTTCTCCACGTACTCAATGAAAGCATTTAGGGCGTATCCTCTAATCGAAATCCATTAGAGGCAGAGCAAAATGACTAGACACTTTCATTGAACATGTATTTGTGTCTTGAAATTATTAAATTAGTTTAATATGAAGTCTCATTTGAACGTTTAGAAATATATAATAATATGAAAACACGGGAGTGACTGGTGGCACTTTGTAATTTTGATTGTATCTTTCAACTTTCCCTCCAAAAAGAGAAAGAACAACGGGTTGTACTCAATTAGTAGCTAGCCAATTCTTCCCAGCTATAAGCCTATTTTTCATTTAATTAGATAATTGTTCATAGCCACAGGTAAAAATCAACATGCTAACCCCAAGGGTAATAGAAATACAAGGTTATACCATAACGCGTGTACGACTGATGTTTGACTTCCAAAACACACTTTTAAAATTGACGTCATAGTAGATGAGTGATTGCGTGTTTCGTCAAAATCTGTTTTTCTTGCCAAGCAATCGGTACAAAAAATTAAATTAAAAATTCTAGTAAAAGTGACGTCATAGACTATGACTGGTTACTTGTTTTTTTTTTAATCTGGCTGTCTTGCCCAGCAGTCGCTACAATACATCAGATTAAAAATTCTAGCAAGCCCGATCACATGATGGTCTAACCTTGTATTTCTATTAACATTGGACCATAACATTTGGAAGAATGTAAAGGAGGAGAGAAAGAATAATACTCATGATGTTTCATGAGGTCAGCTACAATCAGTTTTGACAGGAAAGGAAGGAAAAAAGGATATAAACAAGGATATTTACTGAAATTATTCCGATGCCGATCCCCAATTGTACTTTGAGTCCAACAAGGACTTACAATTATAACTCTGCAACAAATATTCAGGCATATACTAGGTCTTTTATGACAACACACAAACATTCAAACAGGTTTTGAATATAATTTCCTAAATCCTAATTTAGAATTATATTCACAATGGTTAAGTAGAGATTCGAGTTCAATAACTATTTGTGACATTTTACAATATGGAACTTACCACAATATTTTTTGATGGACTACTGCTAATATGGTTTAACTTTAGGTAAAACTGTTTATTAATCCATAGTCTATAATCCATCAAAAAATCTTGAGGTAAGTTCCATATGTTTTTTACTATAAAATTATTGCATTTTTTCCAAGCTGAGCGCACAGTCACAATCAAAAAAGATTAAGGTCGATATATGCCCATAGCTAAAACATTATAAAACTTATAAAATCATTATTAATTATTAAATATATATTTTGTTAAAACTGATATTATTTTTGAGGGGATTGGAGGTAATATTTCCAAACTGCCTATTAATTCATCACCATTTGCAAATATAATGTGCTAATGAGAGTAGGTATATTTAATGACAAATATGGAATGCATGGAGATAGATTGATTGTCAATTGCAAAAATAACAAATAAGACCTCTTTTATGAATGATCAATTAAATTTGCTTACAAAATTAAAATAAGTAATGCTTAATCGCTAAAGTTTGTATTTTATCTTAAAAGGATTGTAAACTTCATCTTGTTCCATATTGAGGATGGGAGAGGGGAGCATAGATCCAAAAATTGTCAATACCGTTATATAATTACTTATTTATAAATATATACTAGCAGAGAACGCACCCTCTGCGGATGTAGTCCTCTATTATAGCGTCCCATTGCTGGCTGGCAGTGGCTTTGAGGGCCTCGATGCTTAGATGATGAACACTGCATGCCTTCCCCTCGACATGGACCCTAAAGGTGTAGTCGAGGTTATTTGCGTCGGGACTGTAAGAGGGCCGAAATTGTCAAGAAGAACTCCAAAGACTCATTCAAAAGAGTATTACAACAGAAGAAATGAGTTTCTTTCATTGCAGTTGCCCAAATTGGTCTCTGCACCCTTACAAGGCTCCTCCCACCCACTTTTTTAATAGCTTTTTGGACAGTCTATTGTGAAACAACGATATATCTTACATGTGCCCTCATGGACTTAGGGTTATTGGTCTGGGCTGTTTTCTTTAACTCCTCCGAGTCCATTTTGGCCTCTTTGACAGAGCCCTTCTTCTTCTCCAACGTTTTGGACATGATGATGGCGTAGACAGTGGTCCGGCGCAGGTAAACTGCTTGCAGTGCAGGAATGAAAATTCGACAATCACGTTCAGGTGTCATTTTCTCGACTTGTAGGTAAATTAGAGAGCTCAGGTTTATTTTGTTTTGTAATTAATTGTTTATGCTTTAATATATCGAACTATGAATTAAATCAAAGACTCAAATTCAAATTTCAATTAGTATTGGTTGAAATTTCAATGGAACATCAATTAGAGACAATAACTTCAATATTTAATATTTTTATATTATTTTCCCTTACTCTATTCTACTACTAAAATCATTTATAGTCTACAAAAGTGTTGGAATTTTATTGCCTCTGTTTGTGTATGCGCTATGGTTGTTAAACACGCACACATACAAACAGTAATTTCAAACCAGAAATATTTTTATACTTTATGGCTTTATTTGGTACATATGTTTGTAATCATGTATACGAACTATTTCAATTTCTGTAAAGAGCTACTGAATGATCAAATAAACATAAAACCACATACAGTAAAGGCATTAATATTAACTAAATGTTCATACATTGGTAACAACATCCGGCCAAATCAACGGAGGGTTAATGGATTTAATCCGTCAATCATACGATTACTTTCAATTAGTATGGAAGTGGAAATTTATTTTCGAGGACAAAACAGATTTTATCATCCTTTAATATATTTAACATATCATCTATTATTTATATTCAAATATCAGCAATGATAGTCACTTAATTGATTTAGTTAAGCTAAAAGAAATAGATAGATTGATAAAAAAATCCATAGAATCGACTCATACACTTTATTACTGGGTGAGGACTCAAAAATTAGAATCTTCTTTAAGTCCATCTAGCCTCAGTTCTAAAATTCTAACAATTTTTTACTTGACACTATTCGAAAGAACTAAAAAAGTGCTACAATTTGATGTTTACTTTGTTTTTGTACGATTAGAAATGTCCAGCAACAAGGAAAACAGCATAGTGTGGAAGATCTCCTCCGCGCACAAGTGGATCCCAAGGATCTTACCATAGTTGAAGAGCACTTTCCCCAGGGACAATTATTTGTTTAACCAAAGTGTGTTTCCCAGCACACACGTCCAAGAAGTTGCGGCATTTCTGCAAGGGAGAGCAGGGCTGCCTTATGGCTGGAAGATTCTAGTCTTTGTCCTCACCCGATGTGAACCCCCTGAACTTCGCTGTTTGGAGCGTCTTTGAGGTCTAGAAGAACAAGACTTCCCACTCAAATGTCCATATCCTGAAGGTTGTGATCACGGAGGAGTGAAACATTTTATGCTCGGACTTAATCAAGTTCAGCTGTGCTTCTGTTCGTTTTATTGAAGCCATAATTTCGAATGGAGGGGGATTGAATAAAAAGTGTAGAAAATTGTTGAATTACCAACTTTTTGTTCAGAAGTTTGCCATAAAAATGGGACAACATAAAAATATAAAGAAGTGAAAAAACCTTTTAATATGTTTTAGTCTTTGAGTCCTCACTCTAAAATTATACCATTTATTCACAATGGGTAAAATAATTTTTATGTGAATAATGATACAAATATAACTTTCTTTATCTTCCCTGATAAAAAATATTTATTGCTACACTTCAAATAAAACCTAAAATCAGTATGACCAGTGATAAACGTACCCAAGGAGTTCAGTTTTCCTTCCGAAAATCCAAGAGATGATTCCACCTCCCAAGGCTAACTCTTGGGAGCATCACACGGATTAACGGCAATAGTCAAGGTTCGACCAAAGTGCCTGCCATTTATCTATGTAATGGGATCTATCTGAAAATATATATGATTTTAGTCAAGAAAGTTATTTTGCCATATTTTCGTTCGATTTATTTTGTCCTTTTGAAGGCTAGGAAACAGATTGGAGATCATTGTGTCCAGAGCAAAACTAGATGGAACACTTTTTGTTTTGAGAAGACGCTTTATTAATGCTTTCATCGTAGGTATTGACGATGTGCAGACAAACTATCGTTGCACGACGCTGTGCCTCTAAAAAAAGGGGAATCATTCCAAAGAATACCTCCAGCCCCGGTGTGGGCGTCGAACACATAGTATGACAGAGACCAAGTAATCCTAGTCTCTGGATTTTTGTCAAGAAGAGTTTGTTGCCCTGACGTAATATTGTGTGCCTAAATAAGAGTTCTATATGTTAAGGCAGGTTTGACGACACTAAAGTAAACCCAGATTGCCTGGCGTGGGCCAAGACCCAGGTTTCATTCATTGCATGGAGAAGCTTCATAGCTTTGGACAATTTTGCTCCAAGATGAGTGTGGAATCTAAGTTTTAAGTACAATATAATCCTGAGATATTTCATCTCTTGAGAGTATTGTATTTGTTGGCCTCCTGTTGAAAGGCATGGTCGAGGTGAAAGTGAATGAGTTTTTTTTATGTGAGAAAATTGTGGCCTCAGTCTTGGAGAGATTAAAAGTTAAACCCTTTTTATCTTCCCTAATTACTCAGAGGTATTTACTGCACATACCCCCAAAGACTAAAATATCGCTTTAATATCTTTGGTATACGATATTTCTAAAGGATTTATCAGCAGGTATTTTATCCTCCACATTTATGTTACAGGAATGAAATATATCCTTACATTTAAAAGAGCATATTTTAGCCAAATCAATCATTTTCGTTGGAAAATTATGACAAATTTGCATGAATATAAAAGAGGGTATATAATTAATCATAACTTAAGAAGCACTGACATTGATCATAATTTGCCACGAGTTTGATGAAAAACATCACATTCTTTCACAAAACCCAGTGTGGGCAAGTATTTGAAAGATAATTTTTAGTGCTTGAGCAGGGTTGGGAATTACGTTCCCAGTTTATAAGTCCGATTTTAATTTTTTCCATGATTTGAGATTAAAACTTCTACTTTTTTTTTAAATTTTAAAATTAACTTTTGCCTAAATTTTCAACTATATAGATCCATTGGTTGAATCGATATAACTAAGATTATTTTCTTAAAAATACGTAAAGGGGGGCTATGTATTATTGTATACAGAGTAAATTAGACCAATCTTTAAACCCTTTTAACTTTTGCAATTAAAAATTTCAGGCTGAAACTTTGGAATGCTTAATAATTGTAAACAAAAATTTCATTCATTTTGAAGAAATATGAGCCCATAAATTCGGTTAATATTATTTATGACAAATATCTAAACATATTTGTTTGTTCCATGTCCCAAGAGACTACCTACAAGTGTGAATTATATTATTGCAATACAATTTCCGTACAATTTTTTAAATTCAACCTAGTCTTCTAAGAGAGGATTCGTAAGGAGGGGAAGATAAATAACTTGGGGTTTCTTAAAATATGGATAAATACTCTCCACCCTCAGACTGGCCTGGGGGTAGTTAGAGGAGTTCATTGGATATATGTGATACTTTGGCGGTGGTTTTTAAGCATCCAGGGGTACCCTCAAGTATCACTTGCAAAAAACCATGGCTTTGAACTATTTTTTGATATTAGAGGGGGTTCCTGGGATGTATGGGATGTTTTGGCGGTGTTTTTTGACTATCCAACACTACCCCGGGACCACGACAACTCAAGGGTTTTGAACTAGTTTGTGATGTTACAGGGGTTCCTTGGATGTATAGGACACTACCTCCGAAACACTAGCCAATCTAAGGTAGGGGATTATTCAACCCTATTTTAAGAGACCCTAAGCTATTTATTCACCATCCCTCTTCCTCTTATATTGCAATAATATTACGCACACTTGAAGTTACTCCCTTGGGGGATGGAACAAACGAATATATTTAGATATTTGTTATAAATAATATTAAACGAATTTAAAATGGGTTATTATTCATCACGAAGTTTGAAGAAAGTACGGGCAATTTTCCTAAACGGAAATTTTCCTGTATCTTAATCTTCCACGAGCAATTTTCTTCAGGGCAATCTTCCGTGCACGACTATATAGACCCACAATTCTTAGTGCTAAATTTGTATATAGATACATTTTTCGTTTGAAATTCTTTGGAAGTAGACATATTAAACTCTATAATATATATGGTAAGTAATTAGTTCTAAAAATTTAAATGTTTGCCAAAAGTAAGATTAAGGATAAAATTTTATATTAAAAAATATGAAGAATACTCAAATTTGTACTTTTGTATTTTAAAAATGTTGAAGGATTTGTGGGGAAAAAATCATGCTGTCTTTATTCCAGGTATCTAGAGTTAAACGTGTTGCATAAACCATATTTGTACAACTCATAAATCTGGATAGGGGAGAAAATCGATCCATAAATTGACACCCAAAATAATCGGTCTAAATATTGAGACCAAAAATTGGTGTACGGTTTGAAAAAGATAAAATTTATATCTAAGTCTGGACTGAAATATCGATCCAAATGAGTATACAAAAAATCGTTACGACGGCCACAAAAGAAAAGAGATTGTTTAGAGGCAATCAATCTTCTTATGAATGTATTCAAAAACATGTGGCCTCCAGCTGTCTCGATTAAAATCTTTTGAATAATTCCATCCTGGCATAGGTCCAGGGAGCTGCCTGCAACAAGCCTCACGGATCTGTGAGATCCTTGGGTTCTGCCATAACTACCATATGAGCTGATTTGTCATAAAAATACATTCATAAGGTTTGTGCAGCCTAAAGGAAGAGGGTAGAGGGCATAATTTAGGCTGATGGTGGCCATATTGAATATAAAATGTCAATTTCAGTTCTAAAAACAGAAAATACACTGATTTTTATTTGTCATTACAATAATCTCAAGAAACTGGAATATGTGATGGCTTTGTAGATATTAATTATCATTATTTAATGGAGCCTTGAATCAAGGAGCTCTCTTGAGTTATTCTTTTGTTTTTGTTTCGTCCTATGAATTATGTTGATTATAGGGTCATGAAGAGATAATATATGTGTTCTTACATATATACTACCAGTCGCTTATAAACATACACATATGTAATATGTATGTAAATTCATTGTTAAAGCCTCCTCAGATGTAGGTACCTATATACCTATTAGTGCTCATATGTACATAAAGTAATGAATAGAATATATCCTTGCAAAAAATGTTTCAGGGTCTTGAAAAGAATATAAGTAAAATTGCAAAATATCCCTAATTATTTATATACTTTTGAAGATAAATCATACTCTACAAAGGTAAGGCCATGTTTTCTTAAGGACAGACCTTCTTCTATTATTATCTTAGTGCCAAATTTTTAAAATTTACAAATATGATAGATAATAGATATTCTTTTAGAAATGGGAATGATATTAAATCAATGGAGGTATAAAGATAAAGTTGAAAGTCATATTTAATTAATTTAAGTTTGGAAATTATACAGATTTAAAATATATGTAGAGGCAGCATAAAAAGATCCTGGAATTTTAAAGAAATAAAGGAGAAAACATCATTTTTTTCTTTTTTTCGATACTTAAGAAGAAATTAATATGATAATTTTCATGGATAAAAAAATACATTTCAGCCTGAAATTTATTTTTATTCCGGTAAAATGATAATATTGTAAAAAGTGATAAGTTTTTGATAACGTATTTTCTCTATAAATTTTATTAACACAAAGCTGTGCAATTTGATGTTTAAGTTAACATCTTATTGAATAATTGATAAAAATTAAATTCAGTCACTAATTATAAACGAGAAAATCTGGAGGGGATCCTCTTTCTCCCTTTATTATGTGATAAGTCATTGAGATTACACCATGAGTCATGGTTTACTTTGGATATAAATTTGAATTATTTTCATTTTCTCTTTCTATCCCAACTTCTCGCAAAGAAAATTTAGAGTGACTTAGAGCTTAATAATGTATTATTAGTGTTCAAACATTCTCCTAAATAAAAGGGCTCCCCTTTAATTATTTGAAAAATATCACAAATATAATTAAAAGAACAGTATTTTGTAAAGAAAAAAAGTTTATTTTACGGAATAAATTATAGCAAAAAATGTGTAAAAAAATCTTTTTATTACACTTCTATACATCTAAGGATTGTCTATTGCTAGAGAAAATTTGTTAAATATCTAAAATAAAATAGCATGTGAGTGTTTTAAGTAATTTTGTGTTCAATTTTGTTGCGTTAGTTTACTAAACATGAAAGTAACCAATCAAGTATCGACGTTGCTTAATTGAATAGTTGTAGGTTCGATACTCGCTCACTCATAATAGAAAATATATATTATGTAGGTATGTTAAACAGTTTAAAAAAATAGATTTGAAGACGATCATTAATTTGACAGTGCCCTTTATTTTGATTTCTGTGATGCCAATAGTTCTTAAATTTATTCGACAGCTATAAAGTAATTTGATTTTTTTCGACAGAAACAATGACATCCTTTTCTCCGTTTTTTTAATTCTATAGCATGATTTTTCGAGATACAATATTCCATAGATAGATAATGTCAGCTTCGTGAAATTTTAGTATGTAGGCAAATTTCAAAGAATCAAATACTTTAAAAAGTGATAGAAATATAAACCTAATAATGTTCAAACTTATAGTTGTTACCATATCTAACATTACGTATATAGACTTCAAAAAACAATTCATTGGTCTGTTGGAGTATTCTTTTTTTTTTTACTTATACAAGATCAGCTTCATCGGCTCAATTGAATGAACATTTATATAATAATGTTCTAATTTACGTTTTAATAAAAATAATTTAATTATTATTGAAAAACTCAATTATGGTCTAGTGTCGTCTAAGAATAGCTGTCCCTTGGATACAAAATTATATAAGCTTTATTTCATATATGTAATGAAATAAATATGTACATAGTGCAATATAGATTTTTTTCGTTTCAACTCATACCCATATTATCGATATCGGTTCTTTAATGAGACAAAAAATCGTGTGATTTAAACTCTAATATGTACAGTCTGGAAAAAATTACCTTATTTTAAACTATGAGCTATATTATTAATGTCTGTTGAGGACCATTAGACAGTCACATTTTTTTCTTGACTGCGTCTGACCAGTGACCACCCCTTAAAATTTTAGGATAACTGTTGGCATCCCTTGTCTGGACTTGGATCTGAGTTATTGTTTACGGACTTTGAACTGATTTGACTTGATCATGTTAATAACATGGATTCTATAATAAAAAAAATACATTAACAACTAGAATGGGCACTCAGACCTCCCTCTAAAATCTAATTGAGTTATATGGCTCAATTTGTTCGAAATTTATTTTCGATTATGCATTTTTTTACGTATTGTGTTACAATTACCTCTAATTCTCAAAGTTTAATAGCATCTTACTGTGTCCATATATAATCTTTGTACCAAGTTTGATCAATGTCGATCTTTAATTTTAGTTGTAATCCTGGTGACTAACAAAGAAACTAATTAACAAAAAGAGGGGAAAAATCCATTATTATCGGGTACATAAACAGCAAAATCATAAATTATATCAGTATCGTTAACTTTTTTCATAGGTTTTGAACCAATCAACTTCTGATGTTATTAATAAACAAACATTGCTGCATTTTAAAGGATTAAAAAGGTTTCCTTGTTTTTAGTAAAAAAAACATAATGGATAAAAAGTATTTAAAATTAGGTAATGAACATTTTTTTTAAAACATCAATGACCTCAAGACGGTGTTGTTATCTTTGAGTATCCAACAAAACTACTAATAAGTTAACATGCTCGATTAAATTTTACTTATAAAATCTTGTAACTTCATTTAAAGTATTTGACAAATTTTCAATTGACATTTACAAGAATCTATAATATCCAAGCTATTTTAAAAATTTATAGAAACATGTGTATTAGTTTTTAACAATTTATATTGTAATCTCTTCTGAAGGAAACTTATGCAAATTGAGTCAATGGAGCAAATTAAAAAAAAAAATATCAAACAAGGACTATTAATAAGTTAACATGCCCCAATACATTTTAAATATAACTTTTCGTAACTTTATTTAAAGTATTTGATAAAAAAGAAAACTTTAGAATTTTGAAAACTATGAAAAAAGCTATTTTAGAAACTTATTGAGAAATATGTATTAGTTTATAATAATTTCTTTTATAATATCTTCTGAAGGAAACTCATAAAAATTGAATCAATGAAATAGTTTTTGTTTTTAGAATAAAAATGATCAAACAAAGACATATTTCATAGTTTTTCGATTCGTCCAGAATGAACAAAATATTTATGTCAAAGTCTAAACCTTATAAGATAATCCTAATTTATTTCAAGATCAATTGAAGAAAAATAAAGGTAGGTATTTTGTTATGGCTTATAAGATTTGAGAATAGATAATTAATTATTAATGTCCCAAATAAATCTTTAATAAATATATTTTTATCTTAATATTTCAATCCTTAATAATAATCAAATACAGTGTGTGGAAAAATTCAAAATTTGTTCGGTTACCTTAAAAGCTGGATCATAATATAACATTACTTATCCATGGTTCCAGCTTTAAAAACTCGATGAAGATGTATAATCCACGACTATTCTCATCAGAAATTTCGTGTCAATGAGAGAAGTTGTTGAAATAGTATTTACATCATGTTCAATGCCACTGGAAAACTTTTGGTTAGTTATATACTTAATCAAATATCAAATTCATCCATCAAATTACTAGGTATAAAATATGATGTGTTTCAACATAAAAAAAATCATGCAAAAAATCAATAAAAAAAGAATTTTCAATATTTATTACATATTTACTTCATTATTATTACCATCCCAGGATTTCAGTCTTGTATTTTTAGCAATTACGAATTATATTCCCACTTATAGAATAAGTTTAGAGGTAACCAGGAATATTAGCTATAGTCTGAACCTTCATTTGACTTAAGAAACATTATTTGGCCTATGAAATTACCAATTGCCAATGGAAAATTGTCATTCAGAAAAGTGCCTTGGGGAAAAATTACCCTCGAGGAAATTGAACAAAATTTGTTTCAAAATCAACTCTGGGCCCATAGTTTTTAACTTACTTTGTGTCTTTTCCGTAGCTTTTATGGGCCAGAGTTGATTTTGGAGCTTTTAGAAGAGACCTAAATGCTTTGTGAAGGGGAGGAGTTGATTTTAACCTGCATGGTGTCCCTGCCGTAGTCTTAAACAACCCATTGGCTTTGTGTTCATTTTGAAGTATTTGGAGGGGCTGAAATGATTTTGTAAAGTGATAGAAGGGGTTTTTAACCTGCTTGGTGGGTGGGCTTGCCATTGCACAAAGCAAGTTTTGGGCCGAGGTGTTATGATTTTTGTTAATAAATGATTTGGAATTTTCCGAGTGGTAATTTTCTCCAGGGCAACTTTCCCTAGTGGCAATATTCCACTCACAATTTTCTCGACACAAATTATTGTACTATTGACATACTATTATTTCTCCTTAATACTGACAATAAATTTTTGCAACCTTTAATGGTAATTAGATGCGTTTCTAAAGGGTTAATCAGAACTAATTTGCTAACATACCTAAATGAAATATAACATTCGAGAAAAATTACCCTGACTTTTTTTTTGTGTTGACCGACAATAAATTAATTATGTCCATAAAATAAAAATTATACTTGATGATTGTAAAACTTTGTATAAACATCATAGCACTTATCATAATAATAATATAAAAACTAGTTACATAAATTTATTGCTAAAAAAAGTAACTCAAATTATCTCAAGACTCAAAAAGCTTTGATGACTTTTCTTGGAAAACATGATTTTTTCTGATATTTTGAGATAGGGAAGGAATCACCCATGTAAACATACTTATAGTATTTTCTTTACAACCATGTGTCTTAAATCTGATAAACTTCAGTCTAATACTCACTCAAACCCTTTTCCCTATTCACATTGACATAAATTATTACGATGAAGTACAAAGGTTCAAAATACTATATTAGGAAAACTTTGAATATATTTTCCTAATATTAAACACAATGCTTTGAATTATTTTTGGAACTATTATTATTTACATACACATATTCTAAGTGAATAAAAATAAGTAAGAACATACATATTACCTACATAGTATCAAATGAAATACATCATATACCATCTCAAAACATGGCATTGTTAGCTTGCTCTCTCTTTTTTTAAATCTTCTACGAACTAGCAATGTCTTTTCCATTATTATTATAAAATGATTAGTAAAATTGTATAAATAGTTGACGGAGAGCAACCTTTAATTTATGTTATGGGATCTTTATAGTATCTCTCAACATTTTTTCCAAAAAAAGAAAAATATCAAAACAGGTTCAAAATCAGTTGGTACTATATAGACAATTTTTCAACTAAAAATGTCAACTATTGGACTATTCTTCATTAAAACTCTCTTACTTCCTTTCAACCAGGGTTGTGAAGTAGGAGCTGGTGGAATTGCATTCAGGAGTGAGAAAATTTGGACCAACTTCGACTACAATAATTATTATAATTTATTTACTAGGTATACGCCTATGAAATGAGACTTTCGGCTATTGGTCCCTAGGTGTCACCGGTTAGACATTATAAACCGGTCCAAAAATATAAATGCTTATTTTGACATGTGTCAACAATATTTAATTCATTGTTTGTGTAGTTTCATTCAAGAACGCACTTTTTTCGCTCGTAAAAATGCCTACAAACTACGATTTGTGGACATCATTGGTTTTCTATTACCAATGAAGAAAAACTCTTCTCAAGCCCATCAAATGCTTGAGGAAGCTTACGGTGGACATGGTCTAAGCAGAACACAGTACTTCAGGTGGTTTGAAAAATTTCAAAGTGGTGATTTTGACGTGAGAAATGAAGAGCACAGAAAGAAAGAAATGCAATGTGTCTGTTCTGGGACCAGTGTGGTGTCATATGGTATGACTAAGGGTGATAATTTTGGTAAGAATAGAAAAGCGTGCGAGGAGAAGAGAAGAAATACTTATGGCATCATTGATTAAATAATATACATCTTCTTCTATCAATCAAGAACGTTATCATTACCGCCTTTATTATTCAATATTAATATAATATTAGATGCTGATAGTCGATAGAGAACTGAATAAAATGCCTAAAATAACGTTGCCTTCTGTCTGGATTTCTGAAAATGGAGGCACAGGAATTTGGAAAATACTTACCGGATGAGAAACAGATGGTTTGTCGATATAAATGTGCCTTTAGTCCCCTGTCTAGAATTACACGCCACTCATTATCCTCATCTCATATCAAGTTAATGATGAATACATCAAGTCAGACTTTAAGTCTGGTCTCACAAAGATGCTTATTGCATGTAATATAACCTTATCCATTGGTAATCATCTATGTTCAAAAAATTTATGGAGAAATACACTGGTAAACCTATCCCTTCCCGAGGAACCATCATTAAATTAATGGAGGATGTTGGTACTGATGTCATTTATAGAAATACATATAAAAATGTTTTGAGGCATCCACACCAAATGACAATCAAGTTATCAGTAAAAAGTATAAAATATTTACTAATTTCGAAATAGAACTCTGAATTTTGTACTATCTAACAGTAAGTATTCAATTTTTTTTTAAATCTAACCCTAAAATATGATTCTATTTTAGCCAAAATTATCAAGAATTATGATACGCAACTCATTCAATGGCAAAAAAAGTGCTTAAATGGTCACAACAACGGGAGTAGTAGCTTTGGATGGTTCGCAACTAGTTTGTCTGAGACTAGTTTCTTCACTTAAAGACTTGGGTATGATAATTAGGTTTTCCAATATTACAGTCAATAAATATTACTTTTTTATCACTTAAGGATTAGCTATGGTTTGATAAGCTCCAAGAAATGGTGTTCAGAAAACTCATAAAAGGCAAAAGCAACTGCTTAAATGGTCATAACAACGGGGGTAGTTGCATTGGACAATAGCATTATAATTAACAATTGTGCGTATCTTTCATGATAATAGTATGTTGTTATATAAGCATAAATAACGGGGGAAATATCTTTTTTGATGCTCTTAATAGGGAGTAATATCGCCGGACATTACTACATAATTAGCTTTTGCTCTAAATCTTTACGATGAATTTATTTATAACATTTTTTATTAGTATATTTATTGTCTAATCTTATGATTTCGACATTTACTTTATTATTAATAATTAGTTAGATCTCATCGGTAGAGATATATCCATCCTGTGCACAATTGTATATAGCAACTTCTACATGAAGAAGAGGGGTGATTATCTTTTTGATTAATCTCCACATCTCGCTTGTGTTTTGCAGCCTAAAGTTATGACATATTTAACTGGATTCCGGTGTCAGAACAAGAAAATATTATTTGGATCAGTCTATTATTTCAATATTCTGTATATATAATTTATTGTTATTAGTTATATGGTTCCAATTGTTTAATTTTCTATATTTAGCATAAATGTATGATGGTATATTTTTTATTATGTAGATTATATTTAACTAAAGCCTTCTTTTTTAAACATGGAACTTCAAATATATTTCGAAATACTCTACTTTGTCGTTTCATTAGCTATTATTCTGAGGATAAGGTTCATAATGAATTACAATTTCATGGAGTGTGACGTTATAAAATCTACTGTAACGGATAAAAAACGTCTAAGTCAATTGTACGTAGTATATCTTCATTAAACATTTTGCTAATAAATACTTTCGTTATACCCACAAAAATCATAATAAAGCAGGCAGATGATAATCACATCAGTATTTTAAACAATAATACCATTTGTATTTGTTCCCCCCCTTCTCCTTGCACGCGTTTTTCTCTACAATATTATCAACTTTAGGTACGACATTCTACAACACGCTCAAACCGTTAATGTTGATCGCTACCAACAACAATTGACCGATTTGAACCATGATATACGCCAAAAATGCTCAAAATACGAAACCAGGCAACACAATGTAATTTTCCTTGATGCCAACGAACCACCGCATCGCTCTATAGCCACCCACCAGCTTGTTCAATTGTACAACTGGGAACCTCTTGTTCATGCAGCTTACTCACCAGACCTGACGCCTTCCAATTATCTCTTGTTTGAATCAATAGGCGACACACTCAATGATTTACGCTTCGATTCTCACGCTGTAGCAAAAAAATGAATCGATGGCTGGTTTGCAGCCAAAGACGATTTTTTTATAGAGAGGCATCAATAAACTGGCTGAAAGGTGGGGTAAATGTGTGGCTAGCTAAGGTGCATACTTTGAAAAATAAATTTGTTACCATTTTTTAACAATAAACGTACAAAATTTTAAAAAAAAATCTCATTTCATAGGCACATACGTGTTATATAAAATTTATTGATAATCGAAGAGTTACATAGAATGTTCATAAAGTTTTATCATAGATGGTTATAAACTGTAGTTATTATGTACCATTAATTTATTAAACTTGAAAGTTAACTCATTTATAAGTTTACTAAACAAATTTCAAACGTGCTTTATAGTCTATAAAATCATAATTTCCAATCATCTCTAAAGTATAATTTATTTAGTTAGGTAAAGCATAACCACTAGCTATGCTAGTTCATTACTTAGTCATTGTCATCAGAATAAAGAGCATTGTTGCAGTGAGAGGTTGTGTATACTTGTTGTTCCTCGGTTACGAGTACATAAATTATGTTCCGAAACTTATGAAAATATTAGCAATAGATAGTTTTTGATACATTTCACCTGTTGTTCATTTTATTAAATATCTTATATTCCAAATAATTTATGTATACCTGGCACAATTATTTACTACCTATTGCTATATATTAGATTTACATTTATTGTCTCAAATGACTCATTATTACATATATAGACTATAAAATATATTATTAAAGAATTGTGTTTTGGAGTCGGAGTCGGTGAAATACAAAAATAAACGGGAGTTAGAGTCGGGCATTTTATTTACCGACTCTGCAGCTTTGCTTTAAACCCTTACGTTATTACTTATCTTACAACATTGAAATGGATATTTTACAGAATGGTAACCTAAAATTGTAGTAGGCTTTAATTTCACTTTATCGCCTTACTTTTCATTACGAGGTGTCAAAAGATGGCTGAAACAAAAATAAACAAGCTTTGTTTTTATCGCCTGTCTCTTAGTGTGGAAATAATGGAGCAACACACAGAAATGGAACGCGTATGCGATATCCTCCACGACAGTGTCAGTACAAAGAAGGCCCGAGGAACCGTCGGCATCTCCATCCAGAAGTCTATTACAGCCAATAAGAAGCAAAATTTATGCACAACAAGATGGATTACTTCTGGTCTGCCTTCACGTGGCCCTCCTCCACCCCTGATCTCAACAGTTTGAGGCATTTTGGAGTAGAATGGATGCTGCACCTCACATCCAAATATGGATTTGCTCCGAGCTACGGCGACTCTGTTATTGAGTGTGAAGGAGAGGATAAGGAATACAAAATATAGCTAAATATATTATTTAAACATATCACCAATTGATTTTGAGTCAGCACAATGAATAAATACTTTTTGGCCATTATACATTGTATCTGTGAGTTTATATATAACTTATAATAGTAATTGAAGTATTTAATTTTAAATTTTGTAGACTGTAGAGGTTCAAAATGAGAAATATTTAATTCCCCTCTAATCATACCTTTTTCATAGTGCTAGTGGGAGCAAATAAAGAATACGGATGCAAAAAAACATGCCTTGAAACACATCAATAATTAGTTAACCCAAATAGCAAAATTTAAAAAAAAACGATTGAATTTGTTAATATCTTTAAAAAAATCGGATGGAGGAAGTATATGATGAATCAATAACCAGGATTACGGCAAAAGTTAGAAATCGATTTTGATCTAACTTAGTACAAAGGTTATATATGGCCACCCTAAGAGGCCATTAAATTTGGGAGGTCAGGGTCTAGGTAGTACAAAGTGTTAAAAATACATTATCGACAATAATTTTGGGACATAATAACGTAAAGAGCTTAAATTGGTGTCATTATGTTGGTTTAACTAAGATACTTCATATAGTAAAAAATCCCAAGGTCAAGATTAAAGGTCACAGTCAAAACTAGATATTTCATTTTGGAAAAATGACCATAGGCGGAGGTTTGCACTCGACTGTGTACCCATTCTAATTCTTTATATGATTGATAATTTATCTATTTTTTTAATGATAATAAATACTTGTCACATAGTAGATAATTATTTTCAGTCTTTCCCTTTTTAAGTAACTCTCTCTCTCTCTCTCCAACAATTTAGAGCCCTATTTATACCTATACACATAAAATAAAATAAACAAGATAAGGAGCAGTCAAAATATGATCTAACTCTTATTGTGACTTAATTTACATATTGGGCTTTTTACAATATGTACATATAATAAAAAGATAAAAAATAGATTTTGAAAATATTTCATTTTGTTGTAAATCACTCTGTTTATGATCAACTTTAAACTCTTTTTTTACGACTTTAACTAATAAACCTTTTTGTTATGAACTTATATGATTGTGAATATCCCATTTGACGACGACGTTATAACCATAATTTGAGTGATGTAATATACATTCAGCATTTAACTCACTATTAGTATAAAGATATAATAATGTCAAAGTAGATTTTCCTATATCGGGACTCATAGCTAATGGGGTTTACCATATTATCTTGTCAAGATAAGAATTAAACGAATTACAAATCAGTTAGTTATTTTCTTTGAACTCTTTGTAACTTCCCTTCAAACCCTTATATAAGTATGTACTTCCCTGCGCCGTTTTGTCAACTCAACATTAAAATTGACATTTTAACATTATACAACTTTATTTCCCTTGAGTGATAGTTTTTAAAATTATATTATATATTTGTGCATTCAAAGTCTAAAATAGTATTTGGAGAAAATAATATGAAATTGTATATAAATTTAGCAGTGGTTTCTAGCCTATGGGTCGCGACCCTCAATAGGGTTGCCTGCCAATTTGCCTGGGATTGCCTAAGACCTTCTAAAAAGTTGTTTTATGATACTGAATGTACTTGTATTATCTTCTTGTGCTAATATCAATATTATCTAATTATAGTAGTTAAGTCATCTCAAATTTATTTTGTAAAATTCAGATATCCCATGATTAAAATATAGTGTGGACTTTTTAAAGTAAGGCTTTACTTTCATAGTTGAAGAGGAAATTGAACAATATATCAATACGTGTGCCGAATCGGTGAAAACCAACAAAATGAAACGATATTTTGACACTAAACATCCTAACTTTGATAGCAAGGATATCCAGTATTTTAGGAACAAATCCGATGGAGTTCAGAGGGTTCATTTTAGAATAAAGTATTATCAGTAAAATAAGTAGATTTTGAAATTACATATTTGCTGGCTCTCAGAAATACTGAAGCCAAGAAACCTCACACCATTGCGAGGGGCTGCTCCCAACAACCAAAGACATTCTTTGAGCTATCTTTGGAACTGAATATGTTAACAAATTGAATAAAAAGTCAAATTATACATATATTTTAGAGCCACATAGCTCCAAAAATAAAGTAAGGAGGATCAACCCAAATAATTTTATACTTGGGGTCATTGCAGTGTGGCAAATGTTATCAAGAGGTTACGTCAGCAGAAAACTTGGAAACTGCTGCTGTAGAGTATGGAGTGGTTGTTTTTTTTTTGTCTTTTTTAAACTAATAAACCAATGATTATCCAACAAAATATAACCTATACAAAATAAGACAACTTCCACTCTTCAGAAAGCATAAACAACTCGTCGAAACCTTGATAGTTCAATCAACAACTCAAGAACTGATGAATTACAATCTCAAAAAACTGAATACAGGGTATATGATAAATTAAATATGATCATAGAAGGCGATGAAAAATATGATACATACAAGATATTATAAGAACATTTCAATCTATGGGGTAGATAACCCCGAGAGAGGTAATAGAATGATAAATCATGAAACTCTGATATCTGGAATAAAGAGAGCATTTTTCCTTTTTCCATGTGAGAATTTTTTTACTTCATCTTTATAATAATAAATAACAGAAAAATAAGGACTGAACATATTGTGTTGAACACAACTAAAATGTCAATATACACACTTCAGCAAATATTGGTTTTCCTAGAAATATTTTTTTAAATGTTAATTTTTAGCAAAACTCAAAACTTATTGGGGATATAGTTAAATTGTTTATTTTCAAAATATTACTAATTAACAATGTATCTAAATACAAATTGTGCAGTAAAAACTGTAACTGCTTAAAGTTTATAAATAAAGAAGGATCTTTGACTCATGTGAAAAAAAGTAAGTGAAATAGAATTCGATGGGCTTCCATGTTTTTATCATTCCATGGTTAAATATACCACATACATAGGAATGTCCCAAATCAACTTTTCCCTTCCGATAGGATTAATCACTGGTTGTGATACCATCTGATAGATATTAGCAAGAAAAATCCATACTTTTATTTAACTTAATATTTTGCTGTATAGTAAATACACTTGTAGCAAACATAAGCAATACATATATCAGTACCTACATTAACATAACCTAATGTGGCGTACTATAAAACACTAAAATCACTAATAGTTAATATAAAAAAATTCTTGTTTATTTTCTTGTTGAAGTTTCTGCTCCTTTTATCCTAATTTTTGTTCTAAACGTTGATTGGTTGAACTATAATTACCTCCTTTTAAGTTATAAATAGAGGGGAATGTTAGTTCATGAATTTGAGTAAATTCAATTTCAGCCCAAATGTTTTGATAACTTCTCCCAAAATTACTTTTTCGCCCATGAATACATATTTTTTATCTATTTTCAAAGTAATAAGAAGAAACTCGGAAATTTCTTAATCATTGAAGCCTTTTATATGCCTAAAACAATAGTTATATATCATTTTAAATTTAAAAAGTAGAGTTTTAAGGTCATACATTATGTAAAAGGTTATATGAAAGGTCAGTTTATTCTTAATTTTTATTTTAGGGTGTGTACTAGGGTCCCCAATTTTAAGGGTAACCTGTTAATTCGATTTTCTGTTGTATTTTGATAAAAGAAATATGTTTGTAAGTTTTAGTCTTCAATGGGCGTTTTTTGACCTCTATAGTTATTTGAAAATGATATTTTTGAACGACATTTTCTATTTGAAATGGGGCTCAGAAGTTTGAATTTTAAATTTATATAGCTGAACTTTGGAAGTTTCAATTTTAAATTTATATAGCTGAACTTTGGAAGTTTCAATTTTGTAATTATGTTTTTGAATTTCCAAAGTTTCATTAAAGTTCCTTTTCTCAAATACTAAGTATATAATCCTTATTTTTCATTTTGAAGTAAAACAAATTGTAGCCCAACGAAATACTTCGGATACTCAAACGATCAAAACCCATGTAAAGGGTTCGGAAGCAAAACGTGGCCTGAATGACTGATTTTAAAAAATGTCAATAATTTTATTTTTTGAATAAATAATTTTGAAATTTTTTTTACAAAACTTTGAGACACTACCTTTGTGAGCATGTTCACTCAATATGGCCGCCCCCAGTAGCAATCACAGCCTCCACACGGCGTCTGAAATGCTGAACTTCACGGACAAGTTGTTCTACTACTTCATGGGGCCTTCAGGGAGTCCACGTTTGGGTGAGATGTCCGGTTAGTCTCCCTCTCCAAAGTGCCTCATACAGCAAAGTCCAACGGGATCAAATCCGGCAAATATGATGGCCACATGTCCTTGGCCAAAAATCAGCCATGTTCTCGGTGCAGAACTTCTGGCATGTGGCCGATGTGTGTGACAGTGCACCATCTTGAGTCCACATATAATTGTCCTCTAGGTAGGTGGCCTTGATCCATGGCAGTATGGTGAACCTCAGCACCTTGTAGTAGATCTCCTGTTCGATTTTCTCCCCAACCTTAAAAAAGAAGGGAGGCATCTCCGAACCCTGTACTTTCCTTCGATTTCCAACATCCTAAATGTTTGATAAAAAAATTTGTACTTAAAATAAAGGAACGTTATTCTGAACTGAAAATAATAAATCTAAGAGATATCTTAGATATTTACCATATGCATACTTGGACGTGCTAGAGACCAAGGTCGTCACCTTGGTCTCCAGCACGTCCAAGTAACTTGATCAGCTTGGTTGCTACCTTGGGATACCTTACATGTGACAGTAGGACACAGCTCCCTACCACACCTTAAAAAAAATAGTCTAAAAATGCTCCAAGACAACTTCATCTCACCAGATTTTTGTTTTCAAAACTCGCCAGATCAGAATACGATTGATTCTTTTTTGTGTGTGTGTGTGGGACACGATCGAAAAACAAATCAACCAAACCCCTTGAAAAACCACAGACAAACTTATCTGTGGGATCAAGAAAGGAATTCTAAAATTTGCCAAAGGTCCAAGTGGAGAAGGCCTGCTCACGATTTCGACCTCGTATAGAGGCTGGAGGTAATGTTATTGAATAAAATAAATCAGAATCCATCAAGCTTTCAGAATTTGGTTTTATTTTTGAATTTCATAACTGATTGGAGAGAAAATTTATTTTGAAAAAAGATACTTTTCACCAAAGATAGCTTACACACCTTGTACTTCTTTGTTCTTCAGTATTTAAACATAAATTTATTAATATACTGTAGCTACATATGTATAAATACAAGTGCAGGCATTGAGCATAAAAGAAAATATATAACTTAAAATCTACATTTAAGTATATCATAGTCATTAGACAAGAAAAAAAATTACTAACACAAATATATATGTATGTACTACTACTTATAACGGTCATTTATATCAAAAACTCTAAAGATTAAAATAATGTGGGTGTTTTTTGTTAGTGATAAGAAGTTACCTGATGATGAAAACGAAATACAGAAAAATCAAATCCAATATTTTTCCGTGAAAATATGGACAATTTAAAGAATATTTTACTGCGGATTAGGAATCTGTCGTTTAATATATTTTTTACCTTGTGGGTTGTGCAAAAATAAAAATATAACTACAATAGGGAATGGCAAGTTTTCTGATAAAATGTATATAAAAATCTATCTTTGTTCTTTTTAAAGATTGTTGATTAATCATTGGTTGATATTTTTAAAGGGCTACTAGATAATAGTCTAATGTTCTTGCAAAAAATAGCAATAATTTTATGATTAGGATTGAATGTTACACTTCCTAAAACATAGGTAGATAATATTTTTCCCCTTTATTCTAATAGGGCTTGGCGTTTTTATTGCTTAGTTATAATACACATAAATTTATTTTTTAATAAAACTATGAGTAATAAATCAAATTTGACTCTTTTTCAATAATAAAAGAACAATCTATATCCATTTGTTCTTTCACCAACATCAAAATAACATTTTTTTTGCACATTCATTCCTAAGCATTTCGATGTGACGTCATCTTTCTGGAATTCGGCAGTCATAGGGTGTAAAAGTCAAATTTTATACGAATAAAAATAGCACAAAACCTGGAACACAAAAGTATGTATTTAATTTTCTAATATATAAAATTTTCATAATATTATATTTATTTTTGTACATTTGTTTAAAAAATATGTGCAATCACCAACTATGCCTTCAACATAGCTTTACTTATGGGCTTATTATGCATTTATGACGAGAGTTAAACTGGTCTATTAGCCAAATAATTTCAATGTGGCATGAGTAGTGTTGGCTTACTCCTAGAACAGATTACCTAATCGAGGAATTGGTCCTTTTACCGTTCAATGGTCCTAAGGATTGATACTTCAGTCCTTCAGTCCCACTTTCATAGCTATATTTATAGCTATTTTTCACTCATAGCTAGAATTGAATAATATAAAAATGATGAAAAGAATAAATTATAGCTAGAACGTAATATAATAAGTTCTAGCAACACAGTTCCTCCTTTAAGCTTTAGCTATCTTGTCTGTTGAAAGAAGTTGTGTGAAACAACTGAAAGGACAAAGTTAGTACCAACGTCATTTCAGCTGTTGTAGTTACCTACTTAGTAAAAAGTTAAACAAGTAAATCATTTTTTTATTTGTTTATGTAATTTGCTTTTTCCATAACAGGGGATCAGAAATTATAAGGATGCTTTCGGACTTGGCGGAAAATTTTGTGTTGGAACATCTTTAAACTACATATATGTTTATACTATGCATGGAGTTAATATATGATACTGATAAAACATAGATTCAACATATGATCCAACACTGATCCAACGTACAAGTGTATTTATTTATGTATAAAGCTTATAATTAACCAAACACTTGACAAATTAATTTAATAATTGATACAAATGGAATTGCAAATTACTTCACATAATTACTCACCGTGCATTAAAGCTATGTACTTGCACCAAAGTACTTGGTTCCTCCTTGAAAATTGCTCCGTATTGCAAACGACGTTGCCTTTTTGAAGTATGTGCAAATAAATATGATATTTCTATAGACTCAAATGTCAAACAGAGTGATTTATAATCATGTCTATAATCGGAAATGCCTACTTTGAAGTAGCTATATGCCTCAAGTGTTATTTTGATAAGTTTTTATTTACCAAAGAAATATTTATGTAGAGTCAATCACCATGTCTAAAGTATCAAGAAACCGTTTTCTATGTCTTTTAAAAATATATTGAAGTAAATATGAGGCCTGTTCCCACTTTTACATTCAACTGTTCATTCCCAAAAACATTTCGTTCATTATTTTTAAAACGAAGCGACGACCCCATGATCAATTTTTGTCTAAATAGATATAATTCCCATCAATAAAACTTTTCCCCTCATGAAATTCTTCTTTTATTGTACTGCATATAGTCAGAGTTTATCTTGAAGGTTGCATAGTTACTTATAGATACCATTGTCGCCCTCTGGTGTACAAAAAAGTACTCACATAACTCAATATGAGAATAAAAAAATTGATACCCTGGTGGGTGTTTATTACCTTGGTCTAGAGCAATGGCGTCGCTAGACCTTTTTTTCTCGATCTCGAGCTCCCAAATTGATACAAACTAGCAACGCTCCTGGCTCTGTAAAAAGTATGTGTTTGTAGAGTGGGAAAAAAATGAACGCCATTTTAAAGATTTTTTCGGTAATCATTCAATTTTTTACTGCTCAGGTGCTCAAAAATGAATGGAAAATAAGGACGGTGCTCACTTACTCAATTACATAACTTTTCTTCAACAGTATGATGCACATTTTTGTCCTAATTACATAAACACATGTATCGTTACAATATATTTGCATATATACAAACCCGTTCATTAATTGTTTTAAACATGCAAAAATTCAATTTCATTTTGTTGATTTAGCAACGTGGTGGTGCACGTTTCAAAAATATATACCACTTACTAATTATACAACAATTTAGTTGATTCTTGATATTATATTTTGAAATTAACCTTAAGGGAATTTTTTTTAACATCATTGAGTATGTATATCAATTTTTTTATCTTGAGCACGTTTCATGATTGTTTTGACACCTCATCAAACAACTTTCATTTTATAAATGTATATACATATTAATATGTAGATCGTAGGTAAATAAATGCATAAGCATGTACAATTTCTCATCTTTTTGTGTGTTTTTTTTTATTTTCACAATTAATTAACTCATAGCCTTGATAAATAATCCTCTGATTTTCACTCTATTTCAATGAATTTATTTCAAAGTAGATAATAAATACATAGGTATGTATTGATATCAAATAATGATCATGAAATACTAACGAAAAATATGTTTTGAATAACAAAATAAATCATTGATGTCGAAAATCCTGTTTTTTAATCAAAAGTTATGCATATATAACTTTGAAGTGCATATATACATGTCTCTAGGATTTAAACACCTATGATATATTGCTCATCAACTATAAATTAGTGAATAGCCATCACTATAAGCAAAAGTTATAATAACGCAACAATGTATGGACAAATGTTTTAAATTGATGCAAGTTATTCATAGTACGACTTTTTGTTCTCCTGTGTAAGGTGTGGCACTAATTTTTCCTTTAGATTTCTACAAAAAAGAATTGCATTCGTAAAAAAATAATAACAAGAGCCACACGAGTCATCATCGAGAAGTACTACACTAAGTTGAACTCGTATTTCTAAAGTAAATCATCGAAGAAGTTGGTATGATTCGGAGCAAGACACTCCAGAACAAGATTGCAGGCTTCATGATGCATCTCATGAAGCATTTTTTGGGATTCACAGTGCGTAGCATCTCCATCAAGCTCCAAGAAGAGGAGAGGGAGCGTAGAGATAACTAAGTGCATGAAGTATCTGCTCTTGTACAAAAAAAAAAATCGGTATTCGCAGTGAGACAAAGGACAAGTTGAAGGCCAAGGAACTTAACAACAAACCTGGTGTACAACTCTCCACAACCTACACTGGCAATGGGGGCGGTGGGGCCTCCAACAACAACAAAACAACTTCAGATCCTAATTCATTTACGAACTCTTAATTATTGATTGATGATGAAACCTGTTTGCCCTATGTTTGTTTCAGTTCCTCCCGAAATACAGGCTCAAGGAGTCGGAAACACTTAAAAATAAATATGAAAAAATAAGAGGACGACTTTACCCTACAAACATTTCAATTCTCAAAGCAATCATATAGCTAGCTAAGGTATGCCAAGCTTTGGAAATCTAGTTTATAAGTAGCTTCGTGTAGTGTAAAAAAAAAAATAACTATTTACTAAAAATGGAATATCGAACATATACAGTACTAATACGAGTCAACCAATGGGGAAAACACAGGCACATAGTTCTTAACATGCTTGACCATAGCGTACATTGCATTTCTTTTTACAACTGGGTGCCAACGAAATGTTAGCTGGATCATGGAATGGGAAATATCTGGAGTAGAGACGGCAATTTTTTTTTCTCCATTTAAGTCATTTTTTCTTTTATACATATACAATAATATATCAGAGTACAAGGCCTGAATATATTGCATTTAGTATTTTCAAAATGTCAAACTACAAATTTGAGAATAGTTATTACAAATTATAATCTTAACAATTATTTTTGACAAAATTTAAAATAAAAAAACTCATTACTTAACCCGGAAATCATTAAATATGTACATTTACAAATAATTGCAAAAGAAAATTGTACCTTTATACAAATTATGCACTAAGAACTGTAAGTGCATAAAGTATACAGAATTGGGACCCAAAAGTTGCATTAGCATTACTTGATAACAAAATACATGTTTTTTATGGAATTAAGAAAATACAAGTCATAACCAATTTGTTCTATGTTTGCATACTATATTTAGTATAATTTTGTATTCAATATATCTCCTTCAACAGCAATAACAGCCTCACCACACCGGTGAACAGATTGCCAGCTTTTCACAATGAAGGACATGTCCATGGTGTATCTCACTGTCATAATTGTAGCTTGGAGCGAATCCACGTTCTTCTCAAAGACTCAACAAAACTTTAAAGTCCAATAAGTTGAGGTAAGGGCCAGAGGAGGGTCACATGGAGGCAGACCAGATGGCAGCCATATTGTAGCTGCAGAAGTTTAGGTTGTTCTTGGATTTATGGTTCTGAAATTGGCGTTATATGTAGTCTGGATGGAGATGCCAATGGTATCTGTAACCTTCTCGACACTGTCATCGGCGTGGATAAGATAGCACACACGTTGCCTTATTTGTAGTCACTCCCACGATTAATAAGAATATAATCGGGCTTGCTAGAATTTTCAATTTGATGTACCTATGCTATGAAGGACAGACATATTTCGACGGCATAGAGTATAGCAGAGGCTCTCTAACCCGAACAGTCTAGGAAGGCGACATATATCTACTCTTGGTAAAAGTTATACTCTATTACATTACTATTAAAAAGTGCCGTGAAAGTCAAACATCAGTTTGCTATGTTATAACCTTGTATTTCTATTAATCTTGGTCACTCTGACATTTTTACACTTTGTGACATGCGATAAAAACAAATTTGTTGATTTTTGTTCCACTTGTCGTTTTGTTATGTAGTTTAACCTCATAGTTAAAAATAACGGGAAGAAAATCGTCTGCAAATGTTGATGCAAATTATAGGTCACCACTCTGTACATATATTAGAAGAATACTATGACTTTAACTGGGAAAAAAGGAAAACAAAATGATTTCGATATATTTTCATGTATCTAAAATTCCATGGCTGGGTATTATATTTCATACAAATGTATGCAACTTTATCCAAGAGTATCCCAGGGACAGTGTCAAAGTATCTTGACTTGATCAAGGCTTGAGACATGAGCACAATTGGTGTGAGAGTATGTCCCAAATTTTAAATAACCCCAATTCCTCTCTTTTATTATAGGTCTTTATTTACATACCAATGTCATAATAAAGAACTGTAAAAATATATTAAGGCATGTAATGTAAAACTAAATCTGCGTTGAACCATGAAAAAATATTTTATTTTGATGAAATGGTTGAAATAAAAATTGAATAAACAAAAAGTCAATAAATAAATATATTAATACATAAGCTAATGAAATACTGGTTAATTTCAAGAGGGAGGAAACAGTCTTTATACTGCAAGTCCAAGTCACTGAATATTTTCATTGAGCCATTGAATACATTGAACGAGTCCAGTTCAAGTCCTTAGATTTTTGTTGAGCTCATTTCAGATCCATTATTATAATATGGGATTTATAGTATTATATATTTTCTTAAGTTCAATATAAAATAGCTTTTGAGTTCAAATCAGTTATTGTTTTTTTTTTGTACAATTATTTTTCAACTTACCTGTATATATATATATATAATAGAGTCTGTTTGTGTGTATGTGAGTCATTTATGAGTTCCCACACAGTTGTGGCTTAAACTTCTCATGATTGATCTTTTCTTTTGATCCTCGTCAGGTTAAGATCAGGGTTCCGATTTTTGGGGGTCATATGAGAGAGCTTTCTCTATATGCAAAACTTAAAAAATGTTTTATGAAGCTCAATGAGACTAGATAGAGGGTTAAATTATAAATCAAAATAAAGATGTTTTTCAAATTTATTCAAAATCAAAAAAAGTTCTACTCAAAAAAAGAAATTGGTGAAATTTGCAGTTTTGTTTTTTCTTTTTTTTTTCAGGTGCAAGTGTACTTACAATAGAATATTGGATTCTTAGATAAAATAAAGTTTGAGTCATTCGTCTGTAAATTTGTTTTCACATATAATTTTAACAAAAAAAAATGGATTCTTAACTAAAATATCTGTCATTTTCTACTTTTTTTTTCATCTTACGTCAATTTTGAATTGAACAAATATCACGAAACGATGCATTTTGGTCATAAAATTTTAAACCTAAACAAAACTCTATAATATTTTTAATTTTCGGAACATTTAATAAATAATTTTTGCAATATTCGCAAAAATGACCTATTTATTGAACAATAAAAAAAGAACTTTTTCGATCAAATTATTCTTCATAACTTTGCAAGTAAGAAAAAAAATCTTCGTAGTTCTGTGTTCCTCTTTGCATTGCTAAAAAAAATATTATACTTCTTTGCAAATTTAGTGCAAAACAGTTCTTTGCAATTTTCTTCGAGAATTTCAATTTTTTATTTTTTTGACAAAAACAATATATAGACTCCTCATGTAGACAAATTTTTTGATGCATTTATGTTCGTATGTTATTTGAAGTTTATAGCACAATTTTATTTCAAATTCATAATAATTCATTTTATATATTATACATGCCCTATATTATAATGCTCACCCGCACCGAAGGTGTATAAATAATAAAAAGAAATAAAATTGACTATTGCCAATGTTATTTCCCGCTCCCTCCTTGTTCTGAGCAACGCCGAGTAACCCTTTGCTACTTATCTTATAAAAATTAATTTTAATTATAAATGAAAAATGACATAAACACAATTATAATCCGGGATTTGATCTCCTCATCTATTTTAACCCAAATTGACAGATGAAAAAAACATTCACTGTCGACCCCGTCTTCAACAAGCAGAACAATCAGGTTGTTTGCTTTGAAGACACTTCTGAATACGTCCACCACGTGTGAAAAAACAAAACATCCGACCTAACTGATAATTCTTGGGGTTTGTGGCTTCGACTGGAGACAAAATGCCCCCGATTTAGTTCAAGACTGGGTATAGTCTGACGGCGGCCGACTACTGGAAGATTTTAAAGACCAATGTTTCCCGTAGGTACTCAAGATCACCAGAGCGTCCTACGTCTTCCAGTAGGATGGGGCACCCGCTCACACAGCGTGCAAGCCTGAATGGAAGAGAACATTGAGTTTTGGCCCAAGAACTTCTGGTCTCCCCAGAGTCCCGATATGAAAACTTTGGATTACTGTATCTGGTGGCAAGTCGAGTCCCAGGCCAACAGATCACGCCAAAGTTAAGACACTGACCTGAAGTCCTCTGTGGATAAGGAGTAGAAGCTCATGAGAAGGGGCTACATTGCCAGAGCCTTCCGTGGCCGCTTGAAGGGCTTCATTGAGAGCAATGGAGATTAAACTCCGAAGTAATATATGTCATTGTCTGCTTCATAAATGGCTTTATGTAATCTATCACGGGGTACTTAATTGAGACTCAGGAGGAGTAAAAGTTTGCTCATGTTGATTAGTGGTAAATCTTTTTTGCACGACCCGGTATATGATAACTGAAGCCCCTTATAGTTATAATTTAGTATATAAGATTGATGAAGAAAGAGGATGTCAAGTTGTTTAGTAAAAATAATCTACAAAATGGGTTAGCATGAATGATTTATAGTCTTTAAAGAATTAATTTATAGTTTGAGCCATTCCCCAAAAAATATTCATTCAACATAAACATTAATTTTTTTATCACACTTTTTGTAATGTTTCGCAGTAGAGGAGTGATTCTCGTTTTTTTTTCGTTTTGTTTTGTATTTGATTCATTGTATACACACACCTGGAAAGCTCATAGATATATGTAGTATATATATTAACAACAAAGACAGTTAAGTAAGTACCTAAGTGTTTGGAATAGTCACACACAAAAAAATCAAACTCGAATCCATATCATTTGTCAACCTGAATCGTTATATACGAGTATTTACTCATATCATATACATGTGTACAATTCAAAGTGTGCTTGAATACGAAAAAAAAATCAATCAAAGGTATGTGGGATGAAATATCTTGCGATCAAACCCTCAAAGTGAATCATTCTTTTAAAAAAAAAAAAAGGTTTGAAGTATTTACTAAATATGTATGTACTTGAAATCACATTACATAATTATCTTTTTTGGTTCCATTAAATCGGATCTTTCCGACCTTGTTAATCATTACCAAATTTGCAACTCCCTTTTCTGCATGTTGAAAACCGTACATATGTATTCCATTAAACATTTTATTCAGTGCGGATCTGTTGATTGTATCACTAAAAAATGTTGAAAAAAATCTGGATTGTTCTCATGGATTAAAGTCTTCATGTAATATAGCGAAAAATGACTTCATTAAGTATATGTATATTGTAGTTTGAAGGCCTCAAATTTTTTGAGATGATAGAGCAGATATTATAATGTTTATTAGTTAACAACCTCAGCCACCGTGTAAAACAGCGATAATATACACGCACATATAAGAATAACACAATTCATTAAGTACTCTAAAACCTAAACTCACATTTATAATTAAATTGATATAACGATATTAAACTCAAATCATTTAAATGGTATTGTTTTTTTTCAAGAGTTTATAAATGTGATTGAACGGCTTTTATGTATGCAAACTTGTTTCTTTATTGAACAAAATCCTATGTATATAAACTGGAAATCAATTCTTTATTCAAAGGATAACAAAAACTAGCATATTTGTAGCACATGGGCCACACTGATTAATGACCTTCTTTGGTTGTGATTAATTACCCCCAAAGTTAGACGTGTTGATTAGTATGTAGTCTTCTAGTATAAAAGTAATTGAAATTCTAATGTTGTTTGCATCAAAGTTGAATCACGAATCATTTTTAAACAATATTTATAGTGTTTTGAATATATTTTCTATCTTTAAACAAGTTTAAATCAATTCTGTCAATTGGCAAAGTTATTTTTTAGTAGAGGGTATGTGCAATGATAATGTGTCTCTATATATTCCTACGTAAGTAAGTACATGGCTACTATGTCCATGTTTGGTAGAGGGGTTTATTATATGTAAATGTAAACGAATTATCGAATATTTCTTTATACAAAATATTGCATACATATTTAGAGATATGCAAATTTTTTTTTTTTGAAATGATTCTTTAGGATTGCAAGAGGCGTGAATACCGTGACAAAATAACAAATCAAAAACAAAGTGCTTGACTGATTGTAGCCATGTATAGAGGACCTATAAATCTTCAAATATATGTACAATATCCAAGAATTGAAGTGTCATATTTGAATCGGTTTTATGCATATAGTAAAGGAATATATTTTTTATTGAAGGAATTTTCATTTGAATGGAGTTTTTAACAATAGTCCTTGGGTATGGACGAGGCTAAAATGATTTAAATTTGGTAGAATTTAATAAATTGAGAACTATAAATTTTTATAAGATATATTGAGCGTAGTAAAGATCATTCATATCATAATTAATTAACTAGCATAGGCACTCAGTAGAGCGCAAACCTCTGCCGAAGTAATTAATTTATATTTTAATAATTTATACAGATTTATTTATTAAATTTCAAGTAGGAAATGTTTTTCCTACCGACGCTGTCCACATGAAAATGTACAAGTGTAACATTATGTTATGTACGGAATACGTCAATTCTCGAAGAGACAAAAATTTGAGATAAACATTCGTCTTTACGGCTTTGTTTCGGGGTACAATCTTCAATCGGTACTTTTCAGTCGTTAAGTTTACTTATGTTTCCAATATCCACATGAAAGCAGCAATGCCAGATAGCCAAATAGGTCCATATAATGTCTGATTCTTTAGTTATAATGACCAATGTAAGGGACTTGCAACTTAGTTTCAACCAGGGTAGGGATTATTTTTTAGAAAAATCATTTACATGTAGAGTGCAGCAACTTTATATAAATTTGTTATAATAGCTTCAGCTTTTCAAAATTTAAGGAACAAATTACAAGGATGATATTTGCTACGAATTTACCTTTTTTCCTTATTGAGTACTACCAAACCAGGCTATAATCATCTGTCCAGAAAATATATTGGTGATAAGTATTTGGAGTAGGTCTATGAAAAGGAGTAAAAAGAATTTACATAGATTCTGAATAATAAAAAGTATGTATTTCCATCAATGGTTGGGCGAAAATCAATAAATAACTTATTTATAAAATGCGTCACAATATTTAGGAATAATCACTATAGCAAATCTAGATATCGACAGGAAAGTGGTCAATTTATCATCATGCACCAAGACACAATGTAAGGTTATCTTGAATCATATATAAATAACTGGCCCATTCTTATGAAGATATCTGAAGTCGTCAGAGAAGTTATGGTCAAAATTAATGGAATAACAAATTGTATATTTTATATAATTCATGATCAATTTGCATTCAAGTAGAAATATAAATGAACTTAAATTAAATTAATGATTTCTTTTAATCAAAAAATTTAAATCCGCCGGTATCAAGTCAGACTTAAGTTTAATTAAATTGCAAATTCAGACTAAAGACGTGGAGTGAAAGTACTCGTTACTTGACTTGACTCGCAAACATAAATAATAACCCGTGAACAGCTCTGTCTATCAAAGATAATTACAATATACTATAAGGACATTTAAAAATTAGGATGCTATACAATTGTACCTAACCATTCACTAAATGCTTCAGGAATTAGAATCTGAATGAAATTGCGTTTTTAAACGATAGATGCTCCATTTAAAGTTGCAAAGCAAAATAAAAACACTTCTTATTCGTTCCACTTAACTTTTAAATGACTCTTTATTGACCAAAACAAGAAGCAGACATAAATAATAGAATCTAATATTATTAGGCCGTAAGTGTCCTTTTTAATATTCATAAAAGTCCCTTTAACAAATTAAATCCTTGCATGAATGACACAAGAAAAGTTTAAATTTATCACTGGAATACTATGTTTAATGTTTATAAAATAGGTTTATCCAACAAAGCAGGTTTTGGAAAAATATAATATATGTAATGATCGTAAACATTATTTTGGCTATTGCAAAATAAAAATAAGATACATATTTTATTCATCCCAATGAGAACTTTTGGAATCACGGAAATGAAAAGATATCATTCATCAATATAAGTAATGGCACTCAATCCAAAATGATAATTGTTTTTAACGTTAGATATCTGTTTCTATGTGTTGTATTCGACAAGTTGAGCGTAAAGCAGGAAATAGTGCTTTAATATCACATAATACTTTTAAGGATTTTAAATTTTAATTTCTTAGTCCATTTATAAACAAATTTAAATGTAGTGTTAAAACATTCAGGTCAGATGAATAAGCACGTCCAACAAGGAACACAAATTAGGACTACTAAAAAAATAAGGATATCCTTTCTGCGCTTAATCTGGATGATTTTTATTTATTTATTTATAAATAATATCGCACATTTTCTCCAAATAAAACACAATCTTTTTTTACTAACTTGTTAGTTTAACCACAGGATCCAACGGTCCATTTAAAAGTACCTTCAATCAATACATAAATACAGTGTACGTTCGATATTGATAAAAATATTTTTTTATAACTAGGATTATTACTAGTAGTAAGCAATACTAAACTTTTTAAGATTCAAAAAATCCCTTGGATCTTTTTTATGACCCGTTAAAGTTCGGGTACCCGAAGTCGATTCGGATTTCGGATCTTTTTGGGTTATAAAAGTTTGTTTATATCATTCCCGAGTACTTCGGATCCGGTTCCAAGACCCGTCCTATCTCTACTTGTTACCGGATTTATGATAAGGAGTAAATTATCCTTCCTTAGGACAGGTATTTTTGTAGACTAAAACAAAATTTTGGAGACCTACAAAATACTACCATTAATACTTGTGCATTACTTTTGTGTTTGAAGAAGGTGAATCAAATTAAAATACTACCCATAAGATTATAGGAAATTATGGAACGAAAAAAACGTAAATGTGATAAAATGATACCATTCTTTTAATTGGAAATATATATATATATATGAGTTGTTCTATTTGGAAACACTATTTATCGACATCTTTATCAAACATTAATGTCCATTTTTAACTGTATAACAATAAATAAAATTATGTATATGCGGAGATATTTTATCTACATCAATTATCCTGTTATACTGCTATGAGTTATCTTATCATGAAATAAGACCCACATGATTATTTCTTGCCGGATTTTATCATTTTTTATTATCTACAATACCAAATTTTCTTAAATGAATAATTACTGTTTCGACTCACTTAGATCCCCGGATAAATTTTAGGTAAGAAAGTAGAATGGAGGCGGTTAACTTCTCTACTGTTTTTGTTTTTTACTAGAGCCATGGATACCGAAACAAAAGTAAACCCAACCACATTCATCTTTGTTTATCACAGGATTATCTAGAGCAATGGATCCCAACTTGTAGGTTTCGACCCTAAATAGGATCGCAACACAATGCCAAGGGGTCGTTAATCGATTTTGAGCCGCATTTGTATATTTCTTTAAACACGGTGAAAAATATATTAAAACAGTTACATAAATTCATACTACGAAACTAAATATAACATGTTTCCCAAATTAGTTGATTTTGGAAAAGATTGGCCAAATTTGAAAGCATTACACCGATTTTTTTTTCACTAATTGACTAGATTTTTTGTAAGAAAAGTAATAATACTTTGTCAATGATGGTAAAAGCTGCTGGTAAGAAGTGAAAGAGGTTTGAGGAGAGGCCATTCTTGACTCAAAAGCATCAACAATCCTTATGAAGCGTTATAGAAGTATCTTTGATGACCTCAAATATCATGGCAACCTGATTATTTTCTTCTCCGATCAATAATTTAGGTAATATATAGTTGCTTCACAAACAAATCATCTATAATTCCTCATGGCAATGTAGGGAAGTTTCTTGTATCGGGCCAACGATTTACAATGTTACCATTTATGGAAGACATTGTAAATGGGTTTTTTTTCAAGACCCCAGTCTTCTCCCCGATGGCCTTCTGGGACAATTCCCCCTGGAGGAGTGCTGCTATCCCAATCCTCTTATCATGGTGGCAACTAGGACAAATTTTTTGTTAGCAATGTAGAGCTAATTATGTGTTCTACAACATTGCTGTTGTGAAAGATGACTCTTAACCTCTCAAAATTTGCATGATAGAGATGAGTATAAAAAATGACTTTATAAATAAGATATTTTAAGAAATGGCGTCGTTTTCTAGAAAAGGTGACTACATTAATGGTTGTGTACAACTCCTCTAGATCGTCAATAAAAGATAATATTTTCTTATAACCTACATCAGCTTCAAAGAATTGCGCTATTTTTTCTACCTTGTCATTTTTCCTTTTTCTTTCTATGCCATTTTTTCCTGACACCACCCTTGATAGATAATTTTTCTTTATCGGACTCAAACACTTTCATCAGCAGTCAATCTCTGTCTCTTTTATGGATGAATAGAAAGGTGATTTTATCACCGCATTTCCTCAAAGAAAATCTGCATTCCTTTCAAACTATAATTGTACTATGTAGCATTCATTCCTTACTACTCCCAAATCAAAGGTTGTAAATTTACAACCTTTAGAACACACACACATACATATACACTGACCATGTCATTTTAAAGTAATATTTATGTGTAACGTAATAAAACTTATTCTTTATGGATTTCTGGCATTCTTACCTCCCCTTATTTTTTTTAGAAAAAAAAAAGTTGTTTAATCAAGTCTTAAAAGTTATGTAATAACTCGTATTAAATAGGTACTTTTGCATTAACAAATTAAATAGTTACACTTGCGTTAGTTTTCGATCTGTAAATTCTAGGCCGGTCTTATTCAATAATGATTTTTAGTGAACCGAACTAATTTGGTTCACTAAAGAAGTTAGCTACGAACTAGTATTGTATCAGTCCTTAATTATTCGGTCCATTCCAGTCTTAGGACTCGACTTATCTGTCTTTAGGTCTTTTCATCATTGAAACCGGCTCTTAAGACCGTTGTTGATCTATGGTAATGGTCCTTAGAACTGTCGGTCCTTTGGACCGGTCATTAACTGTCGCTTCTTGGAATGTTTCATAAGAATATCGAACTAAAATATTAAGCCAAATAAGATATATGAAATATATTAAGATTACTATATATATATCTAGCGTAATATATTAGTTTTTCAATATTATAGGAACATATTATATTATTACTTAGTTATATAATTTATTGTATTATATAACGGAATAATTAAAAAAGGAAAAACACCGTCATTGACGTCACAAAGGATCAATTTTACCTTTTTTTAAGAACCGAAAAGTAGAACTTGATTGAATGGGACTGGACTGGCCTTGACTAAGGTCCTCAGTTCTAAATGAGGACCCACACAGTACTAGTCGGAACTGTTCTGAAAGAAGAACTGGTCCACAATTTGAAAAAAAGTAAACTTAGGTCTAGGGTCTGAGAGAGTAGGCTGCACAAAAATATCAGTCCAAATCGTCTTAAAAAAATTACTCAAGACCAAAACGAAATAAAAATTCGATCTTGGACGTAGTACAACACTACTTGACACTAAAAATAGGTGCATATGAATATGAATATATTTATATGTAAAAACAGCTTAAAATAAACAAATTTAACTCGTTTACCAAAAAAAAATATATATTATTTTTTTTTCAAAATATTGTACTGCATCCTAAAAGATTAAAAGTTATTTGTTCTTTTAAAAAAAAGGTTTAAATCTAACATGGATTGTCTATGTATGTCAAGAAAAACTAAATAGTCTTCATTATGTATTTATATAGATTTTTTTTTTTTTTTTCAAATTCAAATTTCTTCTTTATTTTTAATGAGTCTAAATTTGTTTTTTGATTGGACATTATTATACAATCTACAGGGTAGGGCAACAAAACATGGATTATTAATTAATGTTTATTTTATTTTATAAGTATATATATATATATTCTGTTTCTGCCGTCTTTTTTATATAAACAAACTATACTAATCATTTAGCCATTTAATCATCATTACCGAGCAAAAGGGCAGTGCATCTCCGATCTCCTAGAATCAAGAGTTGATGTGATGAAGGTTACAGATATTGTTAAGTATTCTAGGAACCTGATTTTTAAGCATAATTTAAAGAGGCATACAAAGTTCTTGTTAAGTTCGAAAAAGAATATAAAGGAGAAGAAGACTTTTCTGTGGCTCCTACGACCATCAGGAAGGCTATAAAACACAGCTTGGAATTAATTCCTTTCACAAATACCCCATGTCAACTTCTGAAAGAGGAATGAAAGTTAGGGGGCTTGAGAGATGCAAATAAATCATAAAATGGATCAAAACAAATGTTTCTACCGTGAAAATTATCTCAGACAAGAAGATTTTCCCAGTTGATCAATTCTACAACCACCGGATCGACCACTGGCTTGCAGAAACAAAAGAAGAGGTCCAAAAGGTTTATCACACCAAATATTCGGCCCAAACAATTATCCACTGCGTTGTGGCCTTTGATACAAAGAATATACCTCCTTTGCCAGCAGACCTAATTTAAAGTGATTCGGTACACCGTCTTGCCATGGCTGAAAACCAATTACCCGAAGGGTAACTACGTCATGACTCTGGACGGTATACTCTCTCAAACGCCCACCAAGTGACAAAAGTTATGCACAGATAGCATGGTTCGATTTTTTTTCCAAAGAGATATTTCCTCACCCGATTAGAACCAATTGGACATTTCTATCTGGGTCACTTTAGAGAGGGAAACCAACAGGACCTCACTCCCCCATGTGGACTCACTGAAGTCCTTCATAGTGCCTGCATGGGATAACTTGTCAAAGTAGTTTGTAATCAACTCCTACATGACCTTCAGACGACCTCTAAAGGGTGTGATTGATAATGAAGGTGGCCACTTTCACTAAAAAAGTTTTACAAAAACATTCTTTTTGTGCCTATAATTGCGTAAAAATACATTAATGATTTACTTATACTTATATATTCGTTGAAACCAAGAAAAAAAATGCGAAAGAAAACTTTATATATTATGGAATCCCCCCAAAAACAGCTGATGGTATCTCCAGTCGATAACAACGGCCTCAATTAAAATTTGTCACACTGTATTTTTTCTAAAGTAATAATGTTTTAAATATAATATAATTGATATAATTTTTTTTATCAATGTGTTTTTTCAATATAATTAAATTAGAACTTTTCCACTTATCGTCATCATTATAAAAGTCTGATGTGTTGGAAAAGGTATAACCTAACAAATTTAAAAAAATTAAAACTTGAATTCTACACTACAATATTTTAAGTACTTTTTTTTTATTTGATGAGATTTCATTAGGATTTTTTGGGGATGTCTTCATTTATTTTATAACTACGAACATATATCAATAATGACATTGCTTATTCAATATGTGATCTCCTTAAAACGCTCCATACCAAATGGATTCTACTTGATCTACGTGAGAATGCATTCAATAACATCCTCATTTGTCAATGGTTTAAATGAACGATTCAATTAAATATAACGATAAGGAGATGGCTTTAGTATAGATTGGAACGTGTTTTTATCTACCAGACACATTCTGGATACATTACTTATCATCCATGATAAACAACATTTTCCTTAAAGGTTAGAAAATATATAATCTCAACAGATAAAATTATCCATTTCTTTCCTTTTTTTTTTTTTTTTTTTTTCATTAAATAATAATTTTATAGCATCGGTCTTGATAACGAATCATTGTTATTAGTATAAAAGCAAAATTATAAATGTAGAGAGAAGGAAAAAAAGAGATTATTTCATTGTCCATTTATGCTAGGTATGTCACGGAGGAGTAATCGTAAATAATGAAGAAAAAAAATAGAACATTGAAAGAAACTGTTGATATGTGGATAACAGTCCATTTTATTTTTTAACTCTTCTCGAATTTCGATCACGGCTACTTGGAAAAAGTTGGTATGTGCTTAAAAAAGTAACTATGAAAAATTTCAATGCTCTTAAATATCATCCTAAATTAGCATATCTAGTTCATAGTTTGAAAGGAAATAATAGTTCTTTACATAGTCTAATTAGAACTAAAATTATGAGCACTATATGCCGATCATCAAATTGTTCATAACTTTTTTCTCTTTTTTTGTTCCATAAAACAATTTAAAAAAAAGAAAAACTGTTGAATACTTTTGTAGAGGTTAGAAAAATGTCTATCAAAATACTGTTATGCAAAATAACTAAAAATATTTTCTTAGTATTGATATTTACGAAGTAAAGAGTTTTTGCCTTTTTTCATAACTTTATCGAGGTGTGCGACCTAAAACTTACCATGTAAGCCATCATAATTTTGTATAGTTTATTTTCTAACCATATCACAATTTTTCCACACTAGCTGTAATCGAAATTTTAAATCAGTGCAAAAACGAACCACCTTAATGTATATACTTATTTCAGCTATTTCTATCTCAATCTTAGCCTACTAATGAGGAATGAATCAGTCCCAAAATTTTGAAACCTCGTCCTAAATCTGTCAAATCTCATACTGAAATTCGTCTCATAGTATAATATTTGCTAATAGGCGTCATCATATATATCAGCCAGTGACGTGATCATCACGGAATATTGACTGTCAAGGACCCATTCAAATAATTTATGAAAATATAAATACTTAAACTAGTCATAAATTAGCACTAGTTAAAAACTATTATCATACACGAAAAATATTTAAAGCTTTATTTAACTAATTCGATTATTAAACAAGGATAAGTATTTTATTATAATATTAGTGAAAACGATGCCTCTAAAATTTAGATTAATTTTAAGACAAATCCTAGTTCAAATGGAGTAATTGTAATAATTTATAGTAACTTATACTTAGTAATTGCATCAAGGATCAAATTGAAAAAAATTATACTTTTTTTGTGAGGGCATATTCTTATAAGTGTCTTGAATGTTGATATACTCAACTCAAATTAAATCTAACTAAACTGTGACCATCAATACTATTAAATACATAATGACATGTTGTCATAATATTTTGAAACTTTTTTATGACAGAAAGGTCAAGAAATGTAATAAAAATGAGATATTCTTCATCACTCTCTTGATTTTATTGTTAGTCAACTAAAACAAAAAAGAAACTGCTCTTGTTTTGTTGGTATTATGTCTAAAAGAACAAAAAAGTAAATAAGAATATATTACAGTAACAGATGATAGATATAACCTCTTTTTTTTTTTTGCCAATAAATGTGTATTGATATAAATTAATGCATTTCCCACTTTTTGAACAAAATGTAAATTTCAATTATACCGATGGATAATTTTAGATTTTCTATTACTATATATCAATTTATCACTACTGGGCCAACTTGTCCATTATGGGGCTTAAAAAATTGCAACATTAATATTGGTATTAGAGCTAGAGTAACTAAAGTAAAGTCACTATGTTAATAAAAATTTGTGTCAAACCTTGTAAAAAACCCACATCAGATGTCTATATCACATCTTAGAAGCTGATAAATATGTTAGGTAAAAAATATGCAAACTTTACTCTAATTTTTGATCTTTTACAGATAAAAACTTAAACATTCATTACCAAATCAAACCCTTAAAAAATATTAATAAAATTATTTTATAATTGGATCATTTCACATAACTATTAAGAAGATCTTTTTAATAAAAGTCAGATTTTTACGAAATAAATGTAATTGGATTTTGGTTTTCGGATTATTTTTTTGTAAAAAATTGTTTCAAACCAATAAAGAGATTTGAATACTAAAAACGTTAATGAAATTAGATATGAAATCTAAATCATTTAAAGAAATATAAAATTTGTTAAGAAAATGAATTATTTATGTGCTTTTTTTATTACAGAGAGGCTTGGAGAAACTGTATTTATAAAAACAATTTTAAAAAATCACCAAATTTGTTCATTGGTTAGTTTTTTGGACATTATATATAATAATGAGATACAATGCAGCTCTTCATTAGGTAACATTTTCATTAAATCAATGTTTATGTCACGATTTATGGATCCCCTTCCTCAATGTACCAATCATCATAAATATCTTAGATCTTGGATGTCTCATCATTTTTATTCCAAATCATAGATTTAAATGCTAAGTCACCCATCATTAAGGGCTATTAAGTAGTTGGTACCTACTTGTTTAATGCTTCCATGCTTCCCAGAATGAGGAGGCAATAAGACATCGTTAATACTACTAACTCATATATTGAGGTCAAGGGGATTCTGTTGATTGAATAAATGTCTATGTAGACAGCGTTGGATTAAGAAATAAATCATTATTTTTAAGTCACTGAGTTTTTTAGTTCTATGTTTTCTTCATTTTTTTAAATCCATGATCTGTGGTTTGAACATCATTTATCTTACTTAATTTGATCAAGAAAAATAGACTAGTGAAACGTAGATAATAATATAATTTAGGAATTTATTTCCGTTACATTTGTAAAAAAATACATATCAAACATATATTTAATACATTTTTAAGCCTCGTATTTTTGCCATACCTATACACCTATTGTGGATTTTTTTTTTTTTTTAATTTTCTTTATAAGCACCTCTAAAGATTTGGTAAGGGTTATCTAATTCGTTCGTTGACATTTAACTTGAAAGTTTTAATGCTAAATAATGATTTAATAAATTGTGTTTGAAGATGTTTTTGAGCATTTTAATGGTCTTATATTGTGTGAATACCCTAGACCTTAAGGTAAATCAATGAAAAATTATCCAAATGATTAAGAGTTTTGAGCATTTCTGTCCACAAATTCACAAATTTCAAAAACATTAAATAACTATATTATTGGTTATTAAAGTTTTAAACCATTTCCTAAAGTAAATGGAATTCCACTCATAAGTATCCCCCAAAAATGCACAATAAACCACTCTGATAACAATAATCATCTCATGGTCTACTTGCTTCCATGAAACATAAAAAACAAAACAATAATAATCAAATCATTAAAAAAAATAAAAACCAGTGGTGGAGATGTTACCTGCTGTTTTACTCACTAAGGACGGAAAAGATTATTCATATACCTACCTACATTTCTATGTATACTACATCATAAGATATATAGGTAGACATGTGTATATTGTACATAGGTACAATCATAATACATATGTAAGCGTGTTTCCTTTACCTGGTCAGTGAAAAACATGAGTCAGCAATGTCAAAAAAGAAAAAGAAATTATTTTATTCATGTTACCCGGGGAGATATCTTCTTTGTATCTCGAAACCTCTCTTTTACACCTGAAAATGGATTGAATGCTATATTTGCATATATATTCGACATCATATCCTATATTTATTTAATTTTAATAATAAATTGGTAGCTAAACAGAATGCGTTTCTAAATAATTGAGATGCTTATTCAAGATTTCAAATTTCCCAACGTGAATAAAGTATATCTAAATGCATAAGTTACGACAAACAAGGTTCAAATATGATACATTAATATATATTTATGTCTAATGTTCAAGGAATCTACGTACTAGAAAAGGTTAAAGTAATTTACTTAAGACACTTTGTATGAAAAAATGCCAAGGGAAAAAATAGTAACGCAAAAAATTTCAAGTAAAAAATGCCAGCGGTAAAAATGGCAGAATAAAAAAAAAGGAAAAGTGTTTAAATGGAAAAAATGGCAAGATTCTTTTAAACTGATATAATATCTATCACCAATATAATATATAATAAGAAAAAAAATAAACAAACACGACAGCGGTTCGAATGAAAGGAGTGATAATCACTTAATTATCTGTTATTAATTACAATATGATTAGACATGATGGACTATTCATATTGGACAAGACTCTTGGATTGACGGACAAGCATTTGCAAATACTGGGCAAGAGTAGAGATTTCCACTTTGTTATGATCCAGGATGTGTCAAAAGAAGAGGTGGTTGGCAGGGGAGCGACAAACCACTGAGAGGATTCCGAGCAGGTAGTCAAAGGTCGAGTTTTTTTTTCAAGTTAGTATATTCCACCATTCTATTCTAAGTGTAGAACTTTTCTTACTTTATCGATAATAAAATATAAATAGCTTTGTTTAATTTTATCTTGTTCAAATATTGAAAATTATGATAAGAGAGCAGGAGTTTGACACAATATGAGAAAATACAATTGCTGACAAGACAACATATTTTGTAAAGTTATTCCGATACATATGTGAAACAATAAGCATTACATCTTTACTTTAATTGTATCAAACAACCTTTCTCACGAAAACGAACAGAAAAAATGCACCAAATCACTTCGTGGTTAGCTAATTTTTTGGAACTACTGTTCAATGACTGTTGGAAATTGTTCTCAAATTAATACTAGAAAAGTCCATTTGAACCAATCAACGTTCCGAACATCGATTGGAAGAAAAAGTACATATATTGACAGCTAACAACAAAATATATTTTATATTTTTGTGTTAGCGAGGGGGTAGTGTAGTGACATATGTAATATCTATACATGAAGCATTTCAATATAAGTAGTTTTTAAATGGATATCAAGATTCGCTCAGAATAATCAAATCAAACCTAAGTTTAAATGAGTATAACCGAGCTTATGGAGCACTTGGAGCAAGTGCCTAAGGCCCTAAAATGAATATGGGCACTGCGCTTAATAAAATTTAAAAAAGTAAAAATAATTTTAAAAAGGGCATAAAAGCGACAGACTTTTCCTTTTTTTAAATTAATTATTTATTTTTCTTGCACCTTAAATACAATTTTGAAATTGAAGTGACATATAATAAATATCAAAATGTATTTCCCCTAATGAAAACGCATAGCCAAGGTATTTGTTTCAAAAACAGAGACAGATACAGACTCTAGATATTACACAAAAGTTGTTCAGAATTCTGAGTAACGTACCTAGGGCTATGCTTTCTTTCGATCATACCAGATTCCTGGAATCTGATTGGCAAGTTTTTTTTTTTTTTTTTTTTTTTTTGCAAATAAGTTAAGCAAAGGGAGAACGTATATTGAATAAGAATTATAAAAAGGGAAAGATGAGGATTAGCGAGTTAGTCTTATTATGTTTCTTCATTATGGTTAAAGGAGGAACTCATTATAATGGCCAAAGTGATGGAATAACTTCAAATGTTTACTAAATTCTGGAGTTCGGTAAAGAATTAATAAAATAAGTTGAAATAAAATAATAAAGTATGTTCTAGTATTAAATAATACATATTATCATTTAGAGAGTTTATCATTTTGCCGTAAATCTGCGCCATTCTTGAAATTAAACAAACTGATATAAATGTAGAACACTCATGACTTATTGAATATAAATTCAGAAAATTCATTCAAAAAAGGTTTGAATTTTAAAAAAGGGCGTATGAAAAAAGGACCTCGCCATTATATTTTTTGGAATTTTTTCAATCTGATAAAAAAATAAAATAAAAAAAAGGAAAAGAAAAGGCCCCACACATTTGTCATTATCCCTCTCACGCTCATACCAGTCTTGCTAATAATCAGGAGAAAGTCAAATTCCAGTATAGATACTTTAAGGATAAATTATGATAATTCAAGATTGAACCACTGTTTGTTCTCTTTATATAATTACATATTTTAAACACTACATATTAATAAAATAATATTCTATATTGTAAAAATATTGAACAATATATCATAAATTATATTCTAAATGTATTTTTAGTCCGGTGCTCCTAGGCTCAACGGTGCTTAACTCTAATGCAAATGAATTTCTATATTTTTACTATTTCCTTCAAATATCACTAAATGATAATTATGCCATAAAGAAATTGTTGAATATTTATTAGATGACATAACTTACATTTCCTAATTGGATGAAAAGTACATATTTTAGGATCCACTTAAATAATCCTTTTTTTTTCTTTTTTGTTAGAGAGAGAAATAGATTTGTAAAATACCTACATATGTACATTGTACATAAATAAGGGTAAAAGCCTTGCAGATATATGTATATATATATATCACATGGGCATTTCATTTTTTTTACTGCCTCAAAATGCTAATGTTGAATTTTCATTTGGGAGGAATTTCATTAGTGAGCTAATTAAAAAACCCCATTTTTTGTGTGTTGTTTATAATAATGAAGGTTCAAAAAGGCACTTAATCCAACTGTTTCTGTACGCACCATCTTAACTTTTTGTTATTTTTTTGAACTCATATATACAAACAAAACAGATGGGTATAAGTACGATTAGGTGTTTAAATAGGTCAATGTAATAGGGGAGATGGGTGCAGTTATAGCTCGCCCATGTTCTTGCACATCAATAAAGCTATAACCACAAAATGTATACTACAGTTGTATAATATAATCCACTTATTAGAGAAAACTAATTTAAGGGGTTAAAAAAATATAGATGAAATATATAGATAACCAATATTTTTGCAATTACTTATTCACCTTCTTTATATATATATATATATATCTTCGGAACGAAAGTTCTTTTGAAATCAGTTAATACAAGCTTTCCTCTATTTTTGTGTTCCCTTCATTTTTTTGCCCGTAGAGCGTTCAACCGTTATTTCCGTTCCGCTCTACGTTCCAATCATAAGGTAGTACAAACACACTTTACGAAGCATATTGTGACTTCCAATTTGATAGTATCAATGTGGTATTATTTGAGACCTAGGTTTCAAGATTTTGAACAAAATAATCCACAGAATATTAGTGTTCAAATTATTTACAGCAGACAAAAATCGGTTCATTCATTGTTGAGATGAACTCCAAAAGGCTAAGGTATAGACGATTTGATTTACGCCCAGGAAAGCAACAAGACAAGAAAAACTGGATCATGATCTAGTCGAGAAACTCCAAGAACGACCACTACCTCGCCTACGCGGTCGATGAGGTTCCTCCTGTCAATCAGACTAAGTTTCCAGACTCCCCGATGCTGGGAATCCATGGAATGCCGTTCGATTCATAAGCGTGAGTAAACATAATTTTATAAAAATTCAGAAACTAATTATTGTGGAGAAATTTGAAATATTGTAACACTCAGTACAGAGTCGATGATTTGCAACGAGTGTAGTAATTTTTGTCTGTATTACTCTCTATTATTTTATAATTCCCGATCTACAGCATAAATGCTTATTAGCCAGGGGAGGTTCTTGAATACGGTTGCAAGAGTGAATTTCTCCCATCTTATTTGTGAAATTATAATATAAATATCGGTATTTTTTAATGTGCTATAATACATTGAAAGCTAATAATTCAACACCCTAAAAGATCTAGTTATTTATCCTAGTTACAATTTATAACAGATCACATTCAAATGCAAAACAATAGAAATCATATGTATGTATATTATGTTAAACTTTGGCGTGTCTGATTCAAACCATCTTTGGATTATTGAGTCAAAAACAAAAAATGTTGTAATCTTCTCACGTCCTCCCTACGTATAAGTGTACTTTAAATAGGGTTTTTTAGAGAGAAAAGGGTGTAAACCAAATGGATACTAGGGCCAGAATATCAAAACAATATATATATGTGGTGCGTCAACACAAAATCAATTTTGAACAGTAATAAGAAAATCTCAATCAATTTATTACTTAATAAATGAATACTATATTCAAATTTATGAGATGTGTTAATGTACTTGAGAATATTTTTTAGAATTCATTTTTATTATTGCACTTTACTTAGCTCCGAATTTAACAATCTATTTTGATTTAAAAAATTACAGTTTTTAATTATATTGTCTACACATAAAGTGATATATAATGGACGTTTTTAAAACAAGATATAAATTCGGTAACGAGCCACTGCTATATATAAGCAAAACAACTCATTTATTGGTTTTGGAAATGGCTTTAAATTAAAAGCTATAAGAGCATGCTATCCTTCTTAATTCAATGTTAATGTTCCAAAAACCCAAGTATATTTCTGAAGTTCCAAATATAGTTCGGGGAAAACGTAATTTGTATTCCCCCCTTTTTTTAAATAAATATATCTTGTTCATCATTTGTCATATCGGATCAAACGATACAGCGTTGTAAAGATGTAAGTTTATAATACAAACCGTTTTTAGACAGCATTGCGTTTGGTAAGTTCAGTCGTTAATTATCGTCCGTAGAGTATGGAGGTACCAAAGGAAGAAATTCGCAATATTTTATACTGTCCCTATCTGAAAGGAAAAAACTTGTCAAAATCTACAAAGAAAATTTGCAATAAATACGGGTACTATATTCTTTTGGTTCGTGTTGTGCAACAGTGGTTCAAGGGATTCTACCCTCTACTGTGATCAACTCGACCGTTTGAAGGTGGCGATCGAACTGAAGCGGCCAACATTGGTTAATAAAAGCAATAATACATTATCAAGACAACAACAGGCCGCACACATCTTTGATGGCGCGCCAGAAGCTCCGTGCTTATGCATCCACTGTACAGTCCAGACCTGGTACCAAGTGACTGCTACATGTTTTTTTCTATGGCCAACGCGCTTTCGGGAGATAACTTTGTAACAGTGACAGATTCATTTTCAACAAACTTTCTAGTTGAAGAAGTTTCTTTCAGTTTCTAAACCACATTTCATGCAATCATGTTTCGCAGAGCGTAACTTTCCAGAAAACTTTATATATGTTGGAAAATGTTTTGTTTTATAGTAACACCAAATAGTGTACTCTTTCAAAACTACAATACTTTGACTATATATTACGCAGCAAGCTTTCCTTTCCTTTGTTTCCACAAAAACCACTACTCTCCACTCTTCAATGAAAACGCAACACTCGGTGTCCACTTTTCTTTTTTAATAGTCTTAATGAAGGGAGATGAAAGTAGGATCCAAAAATGAAAAAACGGAAAAGATGCGTATCTGTGGGATACTCAGATGAAGGTAGAAAAAATTAACATTGTTCGTGCTAGTACTACTTTTACACTGAATATACAAATTAATTGAAATACACAGATTAGGACAAAGGAACTCTATAGTTATTTACAAGATAATACGCAAAAAATATACTACAACAATATTAAATTTTATGGGACATACCAATCAGGATCTTGTAGTATTCTAAACATAATATTTAAATTTAGATTTTATTACAAAATTTCAGGTTCCATATGTTTTATCAAGCAAATTCAAGTACAGTTGGCGGATGGACAAAATGACAGCGTGGGTCGGATGTGGCCATCGGGACGTACTTTGGCGAACCCTGTTATAAAGTATTACTTTCCTCCCCCCCAAACTTTTATATTGATTAAATTTATGATTATCATACTTTTTTTTTGTGCATCAAGATATTTTATGTACATCTACTAATGAACTATCAAACAAACTTTATTTAGATCTAAAATTTATGTAATTGAGTTGTTAGACAACGTGGGTTTCATTTGACGTCGTTTTTTGATGAATTGAATCTTTTCAAATAATAGATTTAATAAGTCAACTCTTCAGGTATATCTATAGATATTTTAGTAAATGCACTTATTCCTCCATATGCAATAATAAAATGATGCAGATCTATGAAGATTCATTTTCTGAGTACTTATTTAATGAAATTTATTTTAATACATTTTTGTAGATTTTGATTATTGATATAGATTAAAATTTCACTTCTCAACAGTAAATTTGATAACATGCGTTTCTTCTTGTTTATATGCCATTAGTACGCTTAAGATTTTTGAGCAATTTTTTTGGACAAAATGAGCAAAAAAAAGGCTCATATTTTGAAAAATGAACACCCAGAATATCACAATTGAGCAAATTGTATTTAAAGAAAAAATACACTTTTATAAGGACAGTTTAACTAATTAGAGTTGTTTTATATTTAAATTGATATAAACGGAAGATCAGGACTTTGCAATTTGGCGCCAAAGAATTTAACCTTTGTTGCAAGATTTAAGGAGGATTATTCAAAAGTCAATTTTTTACCCAAATTTCCCCTTTCTTTAATTGGCTGTTGTGAGAATTTGTTGTGCATCGTTTTACCTTAAAAAAGAGTGCCTAATAAAAAAAGGATTTTTGCATGCAGATTTTCCATCGAAGAATAGCATCAATGGAACCTTAAAACTGTTGTGTAATCAAACCATATTCAAAAATTTCTCTATTTATTTCACAACAGTTTAAAGTATGTGCAATTTTCACATAAAAAGGTAAAAAATAGCAATTTTTCCTAAATAAGTAAAAGTGAGCGATCGCTCACAAGTCCTAAGTCTAGTAGTCATTAGTTTATCTTTTTCAGTGGGACTAACTTCGAACAGTTGTTCTTAATTAAAGGATAATTTCTTTTACGCAACGGGTAATCAAAAAAGACAATAATACAATATTGTAATATGAAATTTCTATGAAAAAAAGTTAAACTGGGGACAATGCCTTGTTAAAGTTCTTAAATTGGGGTAATTGAGGTAAAAGAGTTAAAAATCACTGGTCAAGAAAAAATGTCTTATTCCTGGTGAATCAAAGTGTCATATTTGTCAACGGGAATAAAGAATGCAAATATATGTAAAAGTTATTTATAGGTGTACCAGATATTAAATGTGAAAAAAATTAAAAAAAATCATAATATTTGAACTGTTTACATCTCATTCAAAACCAATTAACCTGAGACCTAGACAAAATATTTTTTTTTGTTATAGAAAAAAAAACTAATAAAATTTGTTGTTTTGGTATTGATCTTGACTCTAGTTGACCAACAGGTCCAAGACCGAATTTGATTTTTGTTCCAGCCTTAAGTGATTCTTTTGACCGATTTGGACTGATCTTTCCGTCCAAATTGCTATTAAGACTGTACAACCAAATTTAATCGCTTTCAAACGGTGGACTTATTTTTTACGGGCATCGATTTTCGTCCTTATCTGGATTTTGAAGCTGTACTGTGTACAAGTATTATTAATGCAACACATTTAACTTTGTGTGACGTTATTGTGTGTGTCAATGTTACAATTTTGAACCAAGCATGACCTCATCATTAATTCGTCTATAGATCAGTAAAGAGACCGATCCAAATCAATTTTTTTTTTGGGACAGATTTTTAATTTGAAAACAGTTCAGACTGAACTTCTTTGCAGGACTGAATTAGTTCGGCCCTATGAAAATCATAGCGGTACCAGAACGGTCAATATTTTGAGAGTGATACTTTGAAAATATCCAAAAAGAAAGGAGACCAAGATCGATTATGAAATATAGATTACTAAAGACAAATTGTGTTCAACTCATATCTTAATACTCATTGGACCAGTTTACCTTGTATTTATTTACACAGTTTGAATTTTTGAGTGAGGTTTTGTTGGGAATGAGATTAACTTTCCCGCTTTTTCAATATATGGATAAAACAGTTTACATTCATAAGTATTTTGTTTATTGTTGCAAAGTATAATTATTTTTGAGGGATTACAATATTATCGATACACATTTGTTAGAGATGAACATATTTTCTTCGACTGAAAATTAGAACAAGGATTTGACCATCTAACCCAGGCTCAAACACATGTTTTTTCCTCTCTTCATTCCTCTATATAGTTATTGTGAATAGGTGAAAATATCATTATAAAAATAAAAAAATAAACGGGAATATTATTATTGATTACTTTTAATTTCATTTCGGGGTTTTTTCTCCCCCTAACCCTCACATTCTTTAAATAATTCTATTGTTATTGTAATTGCTCCTACTAGAGTCCTACCTCCCCCTTCCCCCATCTACCCCTGGTTCCAAACACACAAACAACTAAAGAAAATAACAAATAATTCTGCAACAAAACATACTACCTTTTAGCTGAAAAACTTTTAGTTTATTCAAAGAAAACATCACGAGAAAAATAATATGATCTCAAAATATAAAAATAACACGTTTTGCTCAATGGTGCTGGGATAACTTGTTGATAAAATGATTTTTTTAATCATGTGAGAGCCCCTTTGAAGTTGAATATGCCATAGAGTCAGAAATTAAGTCATTTATGAGTCTAGACCAGCGTTTCTCAAAGTGGGTGCCGCCAAAAAAATACGTATTTGGACATCTAATGTTAAAAATCCGACTTATCATAAACAAATTTATTTAAATACATTCTTTTACTTATAAAAGGATACAATTTTTATTCATTCATTTAAATGTATAAATAAATATTCAAAATAAACTGTAAAAATTTGTCTCAAGTACACAATGGTCAATAATGTGCCATTTAACAAGACCCCTTATTCAATCAGATATGTAGAAAGTCATTTATAAAATTATATGTATTTCAAGGACAAATATATTGTCTTGTGTAATCGAATAATAAAAAAATAATTGCCATGTGATTAGTCCACCGCCTTGCAGTGTGCAGCATATTATTTTATCATTTACAAAAATCTCTTTTTAAAAAGAAAAACCCAACAAGATATTGGTATGATTAATCATGAAATGGAACCTCAGCCTACTTACTGCCAGTCTTTGTCTATCTTCTTTGATTCCAAACCAAAGGTCGTTAGAGAAAATACTAGTGAGGCTAAAAAGAGATCATACAACGACAATTACAATTATAATATAAACGACATTTGGAATTAGGTATCATGAAGTGTTATTTTAATCATATATTACACTGGATTGCCTTAATTATTTTACGTACTTTTGAAGGGTGACCAGACGCAAAAAAACTTTGAAAAACACTGGTCCAGTTGAATAATATCAAGCCATAATTTATTTCACAAATTTCAAAAATAGCTTACAATTGTCAAGGGGTTTTTTAAACTAAAGAGCTGAATTTGCCCAAAAGGTCATTCCCCTCATCTCAGTAAGAGAGTGAATAATTCACACTATTATGGTAATTTATTACAATATGTGGTGTTAATTTTCAACACTATAGAGAATTCTGAACATATATTTTATTTTTTGAACTATTTCTATTAATATATCAAAGTTGCACTCGTGAGTATGTATAGTAACATCAATTATTACTTCTTTCAATCGATAAATGATGTTCCATGAAGGAAATTAGGCCATTTCAGTATGTGACCATGAGATACAATTTGAGTAATCAGTGAGTTGATACAATATGACATAATTGAGTAAAACAGCTGTTTCTTTTTTGAAAAAAAAAAATGTAATTGTCATGAAATAGTCTTTACAAAAGTAACATTGATTCAACTTAAGAGCCATCAATGGAGTAAAAATTATTTTTTAATATATTGAAACACGTCACCGAGTGTATTGTATATGGTGCTCTCTGATTCATATACCAATACAGTATAAGGAAAAAAAAGTATAATAAGGAACACTCTATAAAATAAATGACATCTTGCACGCCTTTAGTTTAATTCACATTGAAGGGGGAAAAAAGCGGGAAGTACTTTATATAAAATTTAAAAAATTGAATGTGACATGAAATTAGGTTTAGAAACTGGCTCAAAAATAATTTGTTTTCCTTAATCTGTTAATACTATTTTTTTATTCTTGAGGAGATAACGTCTAAGTATTGAGGGAGTAGCTACGTGTAAGTGAGCTCATAAAAAACAGGGGTAACACCAAGAATTTGTTGGGGTGTTATCTTAATATATTATTAAAACAAAATTTGTATGTTCACCTAATAACTCCGGGTAATGCCAATATACATATACAGCTGATCTATAATACACAATACTCTACAAGTTTATTTTTGTAATCAAAGATAATTGGGAAAATTTTGCCAATTATAAGGAATAGTTTTTCATCAAATAACAAGATCAAATACTTTTTGTAACAAAACAACTAAAGAAAAAAGTTATAGAATCAAAAAATGTTAAATAAAAATAATAATCAACAATTTTTTATGAGAAATACGTGACCAAAATTATTATTAATACCCATGTTGTTGTTTTTTTAAATCGGCCTAAGAATCGGCTACCCGTTTTTTTTTTCACCTCAAGTAATCGGCTCTAAAAAATCCATAATGTTTACATCTAAGTCTGAAAATAAATTTAGAGTGCTCTAAAATGGTCTGATTTCAAAATATATCGTCTCAGGCTATAAGTTGTATTATTTTGTGATTCAATGAAATTATATTCATTTGATTGGCTCTACATCGTGGGGGTTCGTAAATTATTACACAGCATGTGTAAAAGGAAATCGACCAAATTTGATCTCCTAAATTTCATATTACAAATATCAATGTTTTATATTTGATGGATTTTAGTAAACAATATGTAACTACATCATCTTTACCATATTGAGTAACCCTTAAACGTGAGAAAAGCAAAATAAATGATTTGATATTTTCTTAAATATGACATATTGTGAACCTGGTCTTTAGTATGTTTATTGTTTAAAGAATCTAATGGTTAATGCAATACAAAAATGTGATCTCAATGCAGTATATGATATTTATACTTCACCTTAAGCCTATGAAGTATCAGTATGACTCTTTTTGTATGGTTAGATATAGTCAAGTTGTAGAAAAATACTGAAGTCACACTAGGAATGACGTCAAAAAAATTGGTTACTATGAGAGATATGATATCTGCTGATATTAATAATAGATTAAAAATAAACACGAATTCATATTTTGCAAGTTGTCAACAAACATGTTTTATATATATTTACACTCGTTTAGATTTTTAACATTACTAGTTACATTCCAGAGGCACAATGGTAACATCTGAAGTACATTTCGTGTAACTTTAATAGCATTATTTAGAGGAAAATCATCTAGAAAAAAGTTTCAAAAATCCATAGCTATTCTTAAACATTTAAAAATACACAGAGGTTGACAAAAAATTAAATTTCAAAAATCCATATTTATTCACAAAAAATTAAATTTTTACAATAAACATTTCAAAAATTCACAATTGTTAACAAAGAGTTATTTTTTTTATAAAAAAAATACAAATGTTAAATTTTTTGCCAAAAAATTTCAAAAATCCACAATAGTTCTCAAAAATTTCAAATATTAAAGTTTTTGAAAAAAAATAACGCATAAATTCAGAGCTGTTTACAAAGAATAAAAGTTTTTGTATACAAAATTTCAAAAATTAAGTTTCAGATTTTTCATTTTTTGGAGAAAAATTTCTAAAATTTATAGCTATTCACAAAAAAATTAACTTTTAAAAAAAAATTCCATATTAAATTTTATCTTGGAAAGCAAAATTTTCTTAATTGCAGTGGGGAGGGGGGCTCCAGCCATCCAGTCCACCGCCCTTGGGCGCCACTGTTATTACCATATGTAACTCTGTAAGCCCCTTTAGGTCGTAGAATTCTAATTAAAGAACCCTGTTCTATAAATTATTTGAATGGATCAACTCTTGTTCGTTAAATTTATAATGAGAAGGCCAAAGTTTCATCAGTATTGCCCGTAACTCAATTTATGAAATGGAAATAGATATGGTCATAAAAAAACAATCACTTTTTCACAATTGTTCAGGTAAACATTTACAAATCAAAAGCATGATCATAGAAAAACCCAGGTTCTGAGTAATAACAAGGGATCGTGAGATCTGACAGATTATTATACCTATTAACAATAAATAGAAATACAATTATGATTATTGTCTGTCAATAAATCCTACTAGTAAAAAGATAGTTAAACACTTCCATTATAAACAGTAAATTGTTCATCTTTAACAATTAATATTATCTTTTAAAACCTCTTGAAAAGGATTCTTTCTTATAATTGAACCAAAATAATTATACAAGTATGTAATTTAGTTATCTACCAATGAACAACTCAATTTTTTAACTCAAAGTCATTTATAATTTAATATGTCAATTATAAATTTGTAAATCATGGAATATTTATATGAAAATAACACTTTTATCACAACGTTATTCCACTATGAAAAAATAGATTAGGTCAGTTGATTTGTCTACTACTTTTGCATCTTGTTCTGTGCGTGGATTGATTGTAATTGAATAATATTTTTATTAAGTTATGAAAATTTCACCATAATTAGATCAATTGAAATATTTCCATAGTATGGAAGCTAATTGACTAATTACGAATTAATTTTGAAACTTTCTTCTCTTTTTGATGCAAAGTTTGGGAGATAACAGAATAAAATTAAGAGCATCCCATTACATGAATACATTGATTATAAAAATATATAAGGTTGTCTTATTGAATACACCAATACACTTGGATACATAAACAACACATTGGATAAATGCACATTTATCCAAGTTTCTGGTAAATTAAATATATGGTATTTCAATATGTGACAATAATGACCCAGATTATTTTCTATTCAGAAATGTGTTCTTAATAAAATACAGTAAGTGTATATTTAAATCGTCTCAGAAGCTTCTCCAAAGGGATATAATATCTATTTTTAATTCAACTTTATACAGGGTGGTTCAGATGAATTAAGAAAAATTTTAGGGGCTTATAACGAACGACCTAGTTTGGGTCGAACCATATATTTTATTGTTTTAAAGCTACATTCAACAACATTTAATTATATATATATATAAATAAATGTGATTCGCCTTTTTTTATAACCTTGGACACACGGCACCGGCAGCTTTGGCAGACCTCGAACGGATCCTGCCACGACATTGTACGGGTAATTGACTTCTTCAGGAAGAGACGAAAGATACTTGGCACAAACCTCAAGCTCGACCCTCCCCAAAGATGGAAATCCCATTGGTTCAGGTCTGGGCTGTTTGCAGGCCAAAAATCTGAGCTCCAAAAATGAGGATATTTTGTGACCAATATCTTGCACTTTTTTGGTCTTATGGGCCGGTCGACTATCATGGAAGAAGGTTTAGTTTATTCCTTGGGCTACTTTATCCAGGGAATGTAAATTAAAAGTGCAAAAACAGAACCAATATAATGACAAAACTGGATCTGCACGAGGTGGCTTAGGCCTGCCAAAGCTTGCTGAGGTTATCAAAAGAGGCGTATTTCATTATAAATAATTGAATTTGACTAAAAGTAGCTTTAAATAATAATAAAATGAAGTTTCTACCCATTCTTTTTCGTTCATTAAAAGCCTTTAAAGATTTTCCTGATTTATCTGGTTCACTCTCTATATGTTTGTACTACTGGACTATTGACCACTAATAATTTAAAGCGACCTTTTAACCTTGAACCTTATATTTTTAATAATATATACCTAAGTATTTATGCACATGATTAGATATTTTTAATTGCATAATGAAACGTAATCAAATGCTTGTATCTCATAAAGTTATAAGAGCTACAAATACCCAATTATTAACAAAAAAATTACTGTACTTTTCATTGCTTTTTATGTATATATTCAAAATGGTTTTGTAACCTAATTCAATGAAAATTGAACCAAATCCGCATTTCAATAATAGTGGTCATAAAAACGTAATAATTAATTTTATAACATTTAATTGTAATTTTATGCAATCAAATAAATAATTATCTGTAAAAGAAATTCAAGAAACAGTATTTATAATAGGTTTTCTAACAAAAATGATAGTGAGGTAACTTAATCAAACAAACCATTTTTTTTCTTGTATGTAATAATCCCCATTATTTTGTACAATTTCATTTAATGAATAATAATTTCAATATAATTCCTTTGAAAACCCTCTATGTGGAAATTACTTTTTTATATCATCAACAAACAAAAAATATTGCACCGTGTTTTATTATCAGCTATCGATGTTTGTACTTATTGTACTATAATCAGAGTTATGAGTGTTGAGTGGTTGAAACTGTGAAGAATTATCAATAATTATTGGGCATTAATTCGATTATTAGAAAGAATTAACGAACCACCAACTGATTAAAAGATTTTTTTTCTTTTCGTATGAAAGGTTGTGTGATATAATCAAGGTCAAAAATGTACAGTTCTAAATTAATTATGTTAGTATACATTGATTGTTTCATTATGTAGAATTTTAAATGTTAAAATTTTAGCCAAAATGATTCTATAATCTGTTTAGAAGGTCTTAAACCTATTTCCGTATGCTTAATTGATATTATGTATGTAAATATTTGTATATGTCTGATAACATTTGTTAAGGATTTTGGAAGTAATCTCAAATGTTATCAAAAGTAGGGGTGTTTAACTGTAAATGAAAAGAATACTAATTACTTTACAAATATCTATTATACATACCTATATAATATGTTACTCAGTTTAAGTGAGTAACTGATACGAACTCCATATTTAAAAACATTTCTAGCATTATAGCTATACATACATTTTGAAATGTCAACACTTGTAAACTCTATTTGTTTAATTTTTTGTCACATCTACACATTCTTTTTTTATATGTTTTTAAATTACATTGAAACAAAACTTGTTTTGATTCATCTTTTGAAAGTTATTACAACTTTTCTTTAAATATATTTATATTCATATCAAATGAAAGACAAATTAATAAAGATTCAATAGGTTTTGTCATGGATCTAGGCATACATAGATAATCGTATGCAGGATTATGTATATATATATATATATCTTTTTTTTAGGGGGGGAACTTTTTTGAAATTTATTTTTGAAAAATTAAATTTTCTCGAAAAAATTTCAAAAATCCACAGCCATTCAAAAAAATAATAATTTCGAAACAAATATAAAATATTAAAAATATTAATTTTTTTGGAAAAAAAATTCTAAAAATCAAGAATTGTTCACAAAAAATTTAATTTGTACGAAAAAAAATTACAAAAATTAAATTTCAATTATTTAATTTTTTGATAAAAAACTTTAAAAATCCACAGCTATTCAAGAAAAGCTAAATATTTTGGAAAAAAAACAAAAATTCTGAGCTGTTTACAAAAAATTAAATTTTTTGGTAAAAAATATCAAAAATCCATAGTTGTTCACAAAAATTCAAAAATTAACAGGTAACACAAAAAATTTAATTTTTTGAAAAAAATAATTGAAAAATTAAATTTTAAATATAAAATATTTTGGAAATAAATTTTAAAAATACTATTTCACTGAAAATTTAATTTTTGTTTTTGATTAAATTTCAAATATTAAATTTTCTAAAAAAAACAAAAAATACTAAACCCTCTCCGGTCCAGCCCCTGCGGACGCCCTGGTCAAGAAGCTAGAGGTGTTTGTAAGTGTTGATACTCAGTCCTAGATCAATTTTTTTTTTTGTTCAGTTTTAAATAATTTTTGAAAAACTGATATGGACTGATATTTTTGACCAGACCTTGATTTAAGAACATGGACCGAAATTTGATCGTCTTCAAATCTTGGAACAAATTTTTTGCTCTCAATGTATTGACCGATTTTCCTGTTTCAATCTATGAACCCATTTTTCCCCCAGTCCAGTTTACAAATATGAAGCATAGGCAATTTTTTTTTCTTTTCAGAATCGAAGTAGATCGATGTTTTTTCTTTTAGACCGATTCAGAGCTAGCTTCTTTAAAGAGACAAAGTAGTTCGATCTAAAGAAAATTAGAACGGTCTAGTATTTTCATATTGAAACTAGTATTTATATTATTAAATGGTCATTAATATTTTGTAGTTAAACACAAGAATATTTGAAATATTAACTATATTATAAACACTCTATTAAATATAAGGAACTTCATTTGACTCTCATATGGCCTTTAAATATAATCAATTCTTAAACTCTGACGCATAAAGGTTACTACTTATAAAAGTAATTTGTAGCATCTCTAATTAAATTTTCATAATAATGTATCAATACAAATATTAATTAATAAACTAAGTAATCAATATCTTCCAAAAAGAGGTGTTTCAAACATAAAATAACGTTTTGAAACAAAAAAAATCGAAAGGTTGTGTATTTTTATCATCAACTTTTGTCAAATGTAATTATAAATTGGTTGAGGTCGCTGATATCGCTTAATTTACATCAACTGTTGTTCACCTCTTCTTACTTTATGATATGGTAAAACTTGTAAGTGGAGAATAAAGGAAGGGAGAAAAAATATATAAATACAAGTTTAACATTAATCCCTCAACAAATCTAACCTGAACTTATGCGATAAAAACATCCTCAAAAAAACAAACATTTTTCTATATGTTCTCTATGAATGTATTACATACACAAAACCATCCGTTAAGAGTTCATGAAATAAACAAAGATAATTATGGATCCAAGATTTTGTCGGTGGTTCATTTGCTAAAGTGTTTCCTGAGATAGCCAATTTATCATTGCTTCCTCTCAAGTAATGAGCCTCTGGATGCGTTTTATTTTTTTTGTAAACATAAATAGGGTTCTTGATGGATTGGATATATGATCGGTTTAATTTATTATTTACAATTTATTTGACTCTTTTTTTTTTTTTTTTTTTTTTTTTTTTTGAGATAATTTATTGATTTGATTATCATAAGTATAAGATTTATTTTAAATTTTAAGGAATGCTTGAGTAAAAGAAATTGTATTTCTGTACATCCATAAATTATTAACCATTCATTCGTTTAGTGGTATTTGGGGGGGTAGTCCTCCTAAAAGTTTCCAAAGACCCCAAATTTTAATCATATGTTATATTATAACATATGATAAAAATACATATTATGTATAAATTTATAAGGCTGTTATCACATATGGAATCCTAAATTGTCTAATACAGAGAAGTCCAACGTTTTAAAATAATGTGCCGTATTGCCATTTGAAAGATTTTAGAGGGCCACACTACCTATTAAATTAAATTTTATGAAAAATCTCTTCATAAAACAAAACTATTAAATACATATTTATTTAAAACTTATGCCAAATTTTAAAAACAAGTATGATCCATTTTTTCAAGGTCAAACTACTTCAAAACAGGCCAATCTGGCAAACCTGTTTAGGGGGCTCTTCAGGTTTTTACTTTTTTGTTTTTTTGGTGGGAAAGGGCTTGTTTATTTTGAGCTTTAAAAAAGATTAAATTTTGCTCTGCAAGTTTTTTTTTCCTCAGAGCTATTTTTTCAAAAATTCCTTTATTTAGAAATTATTTTTTAATATTTGCAGGTATTTTGCGCGTTCTATAGGTTTTGATGATATTGTGACAATTTGGCTAAAAAAATACTACTTAAATTTAGAATGAGATGGGCCCTCTCTTAAAAATTAAGCTGGCCACAGGTTGGACATCCCTCGTTTAATATATCAGTTTAAAATATTAGCAAGTAGACGTATAAAACAAACAAACCTGTTGTTAAGTAATTATGTTGGGAGAGGGGAGGGGGGTTCAAGGTAATTAAAAAGCTTTTTTTCACCGAAATAAAACCTATTTTTCATTTTCCCTTTCTATATCTCTCTCCTTCACGACATTACCTCGCTAACACAAAAATATCCTACATATTTTGTTGTCAGCTGTCGATTCCCTCTTCTCCCTTGATACGTCATTGCTATTTCATAATTTATTTTCTTTTTAATAAATAAACGAAGGAATAAGTTATTCTATACCTATGCTCCGTTACCAAAAGAACAGGAACACAATTTTTTGTTGATCCTTCGTTGTTCATATAATATGTAATTGGCCATTTTATTATTTCTATGAATAAATTTTGGCTATCATACACAGTTACTTCACTTTTAATAAATTAATACTAAGTTATAATATAATACAGTATCGAATAAAATACTATTTTGATTTTAATAATATGTAATTCATTTTCAAAAATGATGAAGAATTAATAGGACACTGATAGTCTGGGAGTATATGTGAGATAAATAACAGTTGGTGTTATTGGGCCAGATGTTTTCGGGATTTTTTTCGGTTTCTTTTTGGATGAAAGGTTGTGTGATACAATATAGGTCACGACGTGCCTTCTTTCGGTTTTTTCCCTTTTGTCTTCTCCATTGGATCTTTCTACATCCCTCTTTCTATCTCTTTTCATCAACCTTCATTCTTTTTTTCTATTCCTCTCTATTTAGCCTTACAATGTGGTCAAGTATGCCCCGTTCTGTTCGATAACTTGATGCCAACGAGAAATTTGTATCCCAAAGAGCATTTTTAGTAGACACACACTCCTTATCGTATGATCCGATGTGACCTATAATGAACAAAATATACTTTGTCTTAAAAAAAAGGTCGGGAAATACGAAATTACTATTTCCCAAATCTATTAGATTATAAAGTAAAATGATTTATGTAAATATATTGGAGATAAATTTATCTTTCAAAGTACACAATTGTACAAAGTGTATGTTTGTTCACTTTTTAAATCAAAAAATATAGAAATGTTTATATAATTTTAGGATGTACTCAACTCCTTTGTAAACGAACAAATCTTTAGGAAAACATTATTAGAGCTTGAAAACCAAAAAGGAAATCAAATGTTTATTGAGATGTTACATCTTGATAGAGGGGTGAAACGATATTGATGATGTACCATCCAATTACAAGGGTATTTCATACACGAAACGTCCAAGGACTTTGATCCCTAATGAAATATTTAACCTAACGTTGTAATTTGATAGATGAGTTATTTTTGAAGTTATCATCAACATTACCAGATGTCTAGATATCTTAAGACATGCCTCACATTCTTTTCAAGACCAACGGTTATTGGGCTTTTATATATTATATTATATAGGAAACATGTAACCTCTGTTTAAAAAGGAATTGAGTTAACAAAACCTTTACCAATCCTTTTGACTACTTTATCAGAGATAATATTTATTATTATTATTATTATCTTCTATCATTAAGATCTCTACAACAAGTTGTTTATGGATTGAAAATACATTTCAAAAGGACAATGAGAGAATAATAACAATGGCCCTGTGTATTTTCTAAATCATTATTTTTCATATATATTGATGTTTTTACAAATTTTTAATAGTAATCATACTAATTATTTTATCTTTCTTTCAAAAAACAGTGGATCATGGAACTTTCAGACGGATTTTTATTTGTTTTTGATAAAAAATTTCCTAATTGTATGAAATCAACATAATTCGTTCCTTGTTTTTTGAAGACATTCAACACAAACCCATTCTTCAAACATGAACATTTACTTATTAATGGTCTGAATACTGATTGATTGAACTCGAATTAGCTCTTTTAAGTTGTTGAAAAATTTCTTATAGGGACTTTGTAATGTACAAGAAAAACCTCTAGGTTCCTTATATCCAATCAAAATCTGTCAGGGTCTCTAATTTTAAATACTAGGTGGAAGTCGAGTTTTTGTCAAACATTAAAATTATTCCCTGGGATCATTTTCTTAATTTATAAACTTTACAATTACTTTGGATTTTAGAAATTTCATTATATTTGTCAGGTGTGTCCGCAAGATATACTTTAGAAAGGGCTTGTTTTTTGAAATTTTTTGGAAAAAAATTTAGAAATTAAATTTTTGGAAAAAAAATTCAAAAATCCACTGCTACTCACAAAAAAAATTAGTATATTTTGAAAGAAAAATTAAATTACAATTATAAAATTTTGTGAAAAAATGTCAATTATTAATTTTTTTGAAAAAAAAAATCATATATTAAATTTTTTGGACAACTATTTGCTAAATTATAATAAATTTCAGAAATTAAATTTTTTAGTAATAATTATCTTATCAAATCCTATGAGATTTTTACACGATACTAGTGACCGAATCATTCATCTGCTGACAAGCTGTGCAGGGGCTTTAAAAAATTCCTATAGTGTGGTATTATTGACGTTATAAAAGTAAAGAATATATACTAAATTTTATAACTAATAAACTTCATAATAAGTGACACTATCTATACATTGTAATGTCAAATGAAAATGTTTTACTAATTCATGTGCGTCCGGGCGTCCGAAGGAATATATTATTTTCTAAAAGGTTGGTGAAAAAAATTTCAAAAATTAATTTTTAAAGGAAAAAAAATAAAATATTACATTTTTTAGAAAAAAAATTTCAAAAATCCAGAGCTGTTTAAAAAAAAATTTACGACAATTAAGTATGAAATATTAAATATTTTGGAAAAAAAAAAGTTCACAAGTCCAGATTTGTTAACAAAAAAATTAATTTTAATCGAAAACATTTCATAAATCTACAGCTGTTCACAAAAGTTAAATTTTAGGGGAAAGAATATGAGAAATTAAATATCAAATACTAATTTTTTTTTTGAGAAGTATTGAAGAAACCCATTCTAACCCTTACAGGGAAAAAAATAAAAAATAAAAATTTCAAATATTATAATTTTTTTTCGTATGTTTTAATATTAAATTCCCTTCTTAAAAAAAAAATCTTAATTGCCCGCAATTAGCCCGCAATTACAGCCCCTCCAGCCTACCCTCTGGGGACGCCCCTGTAATTAAAAGATATGTAGTCAAAAGTTTGGAATAATTGATTAACTGCCAACAGATTTTGTGCATTCTTTTCTTCCTTTTTTTTTAAGGGGAACGAACGAGAGATGTACTAAAGATCACCTTGCATATGTAGCTACTAAGTCCGTCTTTTGTGTATATCTGTCCAAATGAGACCCAATTGTAAATATACCTATGTGAGTACTCAAAAACATGGTATTTTTTGTTATTCTTACTTCTTGTTATGGAGTAAATATCCACGTAGGTTTTTATTTTTCAGTACCTACATAAGTTCATTCATGTCTGTTTTCTTTTGGAGAAAGATCAAATAAATACGACTGTGTCTGTACTTTTCTTTACTCGCCTCTTTTTTTTTTTAAAAAGATCCAGAGCTCCCTGCTGATTCAAAAGTATAAAAAAATAAGTGATTTTAATCTATGTAGTTAAGAGGTAAACCTTTTGTTCATTTTTTTTTTAAAGGGACAAGATGAATAGAGGGCAGTAAACTTATTTGGATAACTCATGTCTATCAGGATAGACATTATGTAGGTATATTTTTGAAAAATGAATAAAACCACTGAATGCAAAGCATACTAATTGCTACCCATGCCTCTAGTCATAGATATTTTGTGGTCATGGAACAATATGATGAGGAGGATGAATAAGAATCGAGTCCGGAAGAAAGCATGATCCATCAAAATAAAAACATAATATTATTACTGAAACAGCCTCTACTTCATGGCACTGAATTTCTACATATATCATATTCATGATTCAAATGATCTTATCTCCCTATTTATGTATATATTTTTTTTTCAACCACAGTCATCCGTTCAAGGAAAACAAATACATTGTATTTTCCCAGGAACCGCTGGTAGAGGTTTACATATATGTATATTTTTGAGTAATTTATAAAAAAAAATAGTGACAGGAAGCTCTGTTTCTCATTAAGGCAGTAAAATCAATCAGATGAGTGTAAAGTTTACATTGAAAATGTCTTAATAGTTACTTATAGTTATTGTTTAAGTACCTAATTATATTTTCAAAACACATGAATTTTTATATATATTGTTGAACATTTTACTGTATAAACTGTACAGTGTATATTTACACATATTTTTACTTCTATGACCACCCCCTACCTGTAAACAAAACCCTTCTAGAACAATCCCTTTCTTCCCAAGATAAAAAAGGTCATTGGATGAAAATATAGCTAACGAGTGGGAACAAACTTGCTAAATTTTGAGGCTTCTTTACGACTGAACTCCGTAGAACATTATTCATAGAGAATAAAAATGGCTGATTTGATGTTATAAAGTTTGAGTTTGTATCTAAATATTTAATCAAGAAACACTCATTTGAAGGTTTATCGACTTCTTGCACTCAGAAAAGAATCCGTGATATCTAATTTTGTTTGTCTGACTCCTCTGTCAGTATAGTCACAAACCCCTTTTTCGCTTGGGTCATGAAACAGTCAAGGAGGTATTTATGAATTCCAGGTTAATGCTTAGCAATCCCTTATCGTCTTCCCTAGAAAAATGGCTACGCTACCGTTTGGCTACCTCATCCATTTTCAGTAATAAATCTGTGGAAGATGAAGAAAAGAGGATGTGCTCCTATTGCAGCTCGGTAGTTGAAACCTCGAGGCATCTAGTTTATTTTTGCCCAAGATACTCCCATATTGTATCCTTAACCTCTGGGTGGATAAAAGAAGCATACTGTTATCAGTGAAAATATATTTACACTTCGTTTTTACTACATCAATCAAGGTTTTTGTGGATGCGGTAAAATAGTTCTGGTCAAATTTTAAAAATAAACAGAAAACAAAATAAAATCTAAATCTTTCTAAGCGACTTAGAAGCCAAGAAAATGCCATCTAATCGTGACCAAAGAATTTCAGTCCACGCACTTGTAGACGCTGGCAAGAAACCAAGGAAGATTACCATCTTACCATGGGTCCAGACTAACTACCCAGACATGAACGTGGTGTTGCAGCAGAATGGTGCACCTATACACACGTCCAAAAAAGCCCAGAAGTGGTTAAAGAACAACTTGCCTTTCTGGCCAAAGAAAATGTAGCCCCCTACTCACCAGATCACCAGGCTACATCATCGATTAGGGTAGCCAAGACATCAAATTATTATTTTTATTTTATTGACATACCCTATTACAACTGGTAGCTGAAATACATCTTGATAAAGTTTTAGATTGAAAGTGTCAATATTTTTTCGAAGCATCAGATATAAGTCTCCAATCTCCTGGGATAAGTGGGTGGTAATGTCTTCTCCCATTCATTAAAAACCCTTTAAACGAGAAGCTGTAATAACTATAGTTTTATTAGTCCTTTACGCGCCCAGGTCTTGCAATTTCAATATACCCATGGGCCTGGATAAATTCATTAGGAAGTCAATCTTCATTTTATACGTTTTTTAAATATGATGTCTTTTACTGAGTTTGAAGAGAGCATATCGACTGACCACGGAATCTTCTAGTCCATAAAGATTCGGGACGGCACTTCTTTCTTGCGTTGGATTAAATAAATGAGAAGAATTTCCTAGTCTTGACGTTAACTATGTACCTAACACCTCCTAGTTAAAATACTGGTGAGAAACTGTTAAGTTTGTTATATCTATGAAGTTATAAAGGGGCAATTAAGTCAAATAAGTAGCTTCATGATTATGAAATTTTCAAGACAAATAGGGAAAGAATATACTGGACTAGATTTAAGTAAAAACTCTTCGAATAGAACAATCATGAACAATTTATTCAATTTTCAAATCCCAAATTTGTCTCAATATATATGGATATAGATTGTAATTTATATTCAGTTGCATGAGTAATAACTAGCAGCTAAATGGTTCATTATTAAGTATATTTAATGAGTCCAATTGGTTCGTTACTTATTTATTTATGTGAGAGTTTGCAGAAAAATAGGTTGAAATTCCTACCGTCCGACAAATCTTTTCTTATCATCCATATCAAGAATATCAAGAATTTTTAGAAACACATGTGCTGGAGAAGAGTTATCAAACTGTGATACGCAAGCTCACTCTAATAATCCGTGGAAGAACTTTATAAATAGGTTTAGTTTTCATTATTGTATATTCCGTTCGTTTAATAATAATGCTACATAGAAATCTTTATAAATTAATACTATAAATATATGTGTGTCTGATCTCCCTTAAACATTAATGTAGCCACCCTTAGCAGCAAAAATGGCTTCCAGGCGGTGGCGAAAGGTCTAGTACCCGCTGTGGATATAGTATCTCTGTTATGGTGTCCCAGTGCTTGTTGACAGGACTTTCAGGGCATCGGTATTTTGATGATGGACATTACAGGCCTTCCCCTTGACATGCACCCAAAAGGTGTAGTCGGGGAAATTGGCATGAGGGCATATAGGTGGGACAAAAGTGTCAAATAAGAGTTCAAAAGAACTCAAAAGAATCATTCAAAAAAGTATTGCAACGGAGGAATTGGGTTTATTTCTTTGCTGGTGTCAAAAGTGGCCTCTCCACCCTCACAAGGCTCTTTCTACCTACTTTTTTTGATAGCTCTCTAGACAGTCTGCTGTAAAATCTCAAGATCTCTTGCATACCCCTTATTGACTTGAGAAAATTAGCCTTGCTGTTTCTTTTAATTCTTCCAGATCCAGTTTGGCCTTTTGGCAGAGCCCTTCTTACTCTCCAACGTTTCAGACTTACTGACGGCGTAGACATTGGTCAAAGAAACGCCCAACTGCTTGGAGTTTGCGAATGGAAATTCGACAATCACTTTCAAGTGTCATTTTGTCTTCTTTTACTATAAGCTAGAGAGCTCAGATTTGTTATGTTTTGTTACTATGTGTTTACATTTTATTATATCGAAATATGAATTAATTTCAATCACTCAACCTTCATAAATCATTGAATTACTAAGTGTTCATATTTCAATGGACCACCCGGTAAGAGTATAAGTGGTCCTTGAATCATAAGGGCTATTGAAATTTGATTGTTGATCTAAAAAAAATTCAATTTGTCTTGTCTTGAGAAAAAGCTTTATAGTTATTTGTCAATTTGCCATTTATGAAAAAAAACAAAAGAATTCAGTCAAAAGGGTTAAATAAGTGCTTAAAACCTCTCTTCTTAAAGAAAAATCTTCTGCCACACCTGATGACATCATTGTTTGGCCCCCCCTTATGATAATATTATTTTCCAGCATCGCTGACCTCTATTCAGACACAATAAAATAAATTACATACAGAAAATTTCTCTCTAATTGCACATTAAACAATAAATCTTCATTTTTACTTTTATATTACCCCATAGCACGTTTGAAAGATTACATACACTAAAATTTCATTACAATATATTACATAGAGGTTCAAATATGCATTTCAAAGATCAAACTCTTTATTTTATTTTCAATTCAGAGTGTAAAATGACATCACTTTTTGTTTGTTAAGAAAAGACAAACAAATATGAAACATATATCTATAAATAAAGAGATTGAGGGAACAACACATGATGGAAAGGTCAATTCAATACTTTGACCTTCCCTAATAAAAAGCTGATACTGCATTTATATAGCAAACAATAACTATAATAAAAATGTATGTGTAGGTAGATATGGTCGAAGCACAGGGGGAGGTGAAGAGAATGGGAAATCCGTGACTGGAATGCCCATAGTGTGCTTGAACCCTTGATCATTCTATTGTAAGAAGTAATTTTAATTGTTTACATCATTTCTATTTATGTACGTAGCTACATATTTGGGGGAAATGGTGTATTGATATATATGTAGGTACAGGTGTTCCCCGATTATAAGGGTGCTTGGGAGCAAGTCCATTTTTTACTATTTTATCATTTTTTTTTTTTGGTACTTTTAAGACAATAAAAATCTTAAATAATTTACGTCAGACAAGATACTTTTAAAATATTTATAAGCTTTAATCTTAATCAGGTATTTACTTTGATTTTATATCCGGTCATTTGAAACTGTAAAATTTAAATAATCGGAACTAAACCATTATTTATTCGGGAACCTTTTTAATGCAAATTTACTTAATAAGTAATTACCAACAGTTGTATGTCTTTGTATCCAATCAAATATTCCAGAACACTCTCCCCCCCAATGCAAAATTATACAATTCTATTATGTAAATAAATAGACATAGTATGAACGAACTCATCAACAACTCAAAAAGTCTTGTTTGCTTCAATATATAATTTATTATCCTAATATAAAAAAACAGAGATATAAGCGGAAAATAGCATACTATACGGAGACTCAAAACAATTCCAAACACTGCGTTATGTGAAATCCGCGGTGTTTGAAACCATGGTATGCGGGACCTTCCTGTAAGTTGAAATTCTCGATAAATATAGAAGCAATACTCTCTGATACAACTTTTCTATTTTCAAAACTTCAAAATAGTGTATATGAAAACAGTATCAGATTTTCCAAAAGATTTACTAACAAAACTTCTACTGCAAAAGTAGGAATCTCACAAAAATGGATAATATACATACGTATATATATTTTGTATAAATCAATGATTTTTGTGTTCTCAAATCATTTTGACAAATCAAGGCTAAAAAAAGAATATGAGATACCTATTGAAAAGAAATCATTTCCATCTCATTAAGTCAAGTATATGCATGGTCATAAATGACATGAAACTTTATAATACATAATAACCCTCCAAACTATAATCCATTTCAAAGTTCAAAGCTAATGTGTATATTTTAACAAATATATTAGGGGAATTATATATATAAAATATAGAGATACATCAAATTGTGAGATATTTGAATAACGTTTGTCTTAGACGATTGCTATTTTGGATTTTTGGATCTATTTCCTTGCTTTTGTTACTACACATATTATCTAAGAATAGATCATAGATACAAGAAATAAGTAATGAACTTATTTTGATTTTAGATAAAATAATTTTGAACACAAAAGTAGTAAAAACCATTGAGGTTTTTGTGATTAGACACGTTGATCTTAGAAACTAATAATAGTGAATATATTTTTAAGAGCAAACTTTCAGTAAAATTTCCCTCACGAACATTTTTGACAACTACCGCCAAATTATACCCTCAAAAATCATAATAAAGCAGGCAGATGATAATCACATCAGTATTTTCAAGAACCTTACCATATGTCTTCCCCCCGCCCCCCTTCTCCTTGCACGCGTTTTTCTCACCAATATTATCAATATTGTAAACGTACGAGATTAGGGTGGTTTGAAAAGTTCCCGCCCTAACAAAGATACAAGACATTTTTTCTGATTTCATTTTTATTTTTCAAAATCGTCTCCTTGAAACTCTACACATTTATCCCAGCCATGCTCTCATCTCTGTCACCTGTCCAAGTATTATACACTGCGTTTTTCTCTCGTAAATAAATTTTCACAAAAACACTTTGATTTTGCCTCAATTACTCCGAGTTGGATTGACTTAGACGCATCAAATTTTACAGAACAAGGCTTTATATAGCTGCTATTGTTTGAATCTATTTAAATGTTACAAATGTCCCACTCAGACTACTGTTACATAACAACTGGTCGTCCGAAAGGACTGAAACTTTGGTCAGGGACTCTCAACAGATGCTAGATTAGTCTCTTTCGATGTGACTAGTTTTTATTTGCAAGTGCTGTCATCTTCAAGTTAATATTGGAAACTTTTCAGACCACCCTCATAATATGACTTATGAGTTAATTTTGACCAAATCGACGTAAGTTATAGAAAAAAATTTGCAGGTACAAAAAGAAGATTAAAGTAAATACCATAAATTAGTTTACGAATATATGTAGATGGGATGCCCATAAGAACGTTGGCATAATAAGGAGATAAAATGTAGAATGTACATAATATACTTAATGATATAAAATAACAAGTTTATTTATTAAGGAAACTATAAAAACGTTGTGTATTTTACTTGATACCCTCATTTACATTATTATTTAATAGACGGATGCGTATGTTGTATGTATTTCAACTTCCCATATTGTGTAATTTGATTAAGATAAAAGGTTAAAATATTTATGTACACCTTACTTATGGGTTATACCTTCTTGGAATCTACAGACATATAATTGATCCTTTGGAACACGTCCAAATGAACAATAATACTTAATAATAGTTCGTCCAACTACTAAATAAAACTACGGATGAATAAAATTTGAATATAGGATTCAAATGGTTTCACAATGCTTTTAATATTAAATCTTATCATTTTATTTTATGTTTTTTTTTTTAAATTTAAAAGTACATAAGTACAAATTTTGCAATCTAAGATTATATTCCATTTGCAATACCTCCTGTAGATTCATGGATTTTCTTTGTTCCATGAAATCAATTGGAGAATACATATAATTTCATTGAATGTATAGATTTCTAAGTCTAATAATAATTCAAGTTATTATTTGTACCCACATTGAGGAGGAAGATGTGATCATATTAAGTATCTTTAAAGTTATGAAATTGGCTCCCTAAGACGTTGATATAGCACAGTGTTACCTTGCTAACACAAAAATACACTATGTATTTTATTGTAAGCCGATGCTGCCCTCGTAGCAACAGATACATCAGTCTATTTCATAATTTACCCCGTTTTGATAAATAAAGAAACAATAAATTATGAATAGTTATGCTCCCTTTCCATTAGGACAGGAATAAAATTTCTTGTTGATACCTTGTAGTATACATGGATGACCCATTAGTCTTTGGTCAACTTCAACAGCTCAAAAAGTACAAATACATTTATTTCTCGAAACATCATTTTATTTCATTTTTTTTTCAGCTTGAAATTTCCTTCAAAATGAGTGTCAATTCATTCCACATGACCACTATTTGGGGCAAATACAGCTCTCAAACGCTTCAGAACGTCTTTACAAAGTGTACGGATGGTCTCCCCCGGCAAGTTGTCCGATGCTAGCACTATGGCAGCCTCCAAGTCGTCAGCACTGGGGTAGGAAGTTACACTAACTTCCCTCTCCAGAATGGACTATATGGAAAAGCCTGTTACGTTGAAATCTGGGGTAGAAGGGGCCTTGCTCCAGAAGTGCTCGAAAGTATTTTGGCACCACTCTGAAAGAAAATTTACAATATGTGAAAGTGAGATCCTTCCCAGTGCTGTTCCTGGATCCAGGGAAGTACATGGGACTGTAAAATTTCTAGATAGACACATTGATTGACTTTTCCACACCATCAATGGTGTCTTCGTCCTGCATGAGGTGACACCCATCTAGACCATCACTGATATTGGCTTTTGGCCACTTACAAGGCTGTGCTCGTTAAGGGGAACGTTCTCGATGTTCCGACACATCATCCAGTCGAGAGGCTTTTGTAAGCCAGTTCCATGATGAAGATCTTCTCGTCTCTCCAAATGATTGAAACATGCGTTCAAGAATTGATACATTTCAGGAGCACCTTCTCCAAGGTCAGCCATTATGCCATTTTAACCTTACTGAGAAGTTGCCGCTTGAACTTCGTCCTTGTTACCATGATCAACCTGAGTATTCTCATGAACTTTGGTGCCCACTCCTGAGCCTATCATCGACATTCTTCGTTCTCCTTCTGCCCCTTAATGGTATAGTTGACAAATTACTTTCACACATTGCGGTTTCTCAGGGCCTTGGTACCGATCCTACAGCTCTTTCCTACGAAATGATGGCGTGCTTAGGGGTCATAATCTCGTCGTTAGAGGCTGAAGAACACGTTATGGAAAAAAAATGTTTTTTTAGCGACAAACAAAGATGGAGATGCATAAATCATATGCAACAAACAGAATTCAAAATTCTTCTAGAAGAAATATTAAGTTGAAGTTGAAGCTGTCCTAAGACTTATGGGACACCCTGTGTATATATTGGCCATTTTGTAATTTATAAAATATTATCAAGCAATTTTATAATACAGTATCGAAAAAAAAAAATACGTAGGATTTTAATATTATGAAATATATGTATGTATAAGATTGTAAAAATTATGATGAATTAATAGGACAATGATAGTCTAAGAGTACTACAGCGATAAATAGCAGTTGGTGTTATTGATTTATTTGGCTAACTACCATTTGATTTCGGACTTTAATTCTGTTTCTTTTTGGAGAAAAGGTTGCGCGACTTAGATAAGTTAACGACGTGATATATAAATAAGAAAATGTGCACTTTACATTTATTGTATCTCTCGAATAATGAAAAAAAGAAGGAATCAAACTCATTGGTAGTTCGTCAATAACATCATTGTTCCCAATTGCTATTCTTTATTGAGTAGGAATATGTTCTGTACTAATTTGAATTGAGCAGATCAACATTCCTAGCAATGATTAGGGATAAGAGTGAAATAATTTAATAAGAACGTCCGTAGGGGATGAGCTAAAGGGGTTCAACACCTCCTCCAACCAAATTTAAGAATTATTGCTTGTTAGTAGAAAATTTAATTTAAACTTTCCAAAAAAAATAACTTTCTGAAATATAGGTGGATTTAAAAAAAAAAATTTCAAACAATTTAACATTCAAATTATTTTTTAAATTTAGTTTTTGATTTTTTTTTCCAAAAAGTAAATTTTTTTCTCTACAACTGTGAATTTTTCAATTTTTTCTTCATAAAATTAAATGTCTTCAATTTTTTTTATATTATAAAATTTAACTTCTAAAATTTTATTTTTTCTGAGCAATTGTTAATTTTTGCAATTTTTCTCCTAAAATTAAAAATTTGATTTTTTTTTTTTTTTTTAAAATTTTTTTTATATTAGAATTTTTTTTTAAATGTATTTTTTTATGAACAGCTGAAGATTTTTAATTTTTTGCTTGAGAATAATGGATTTTTTAAAAATTTCTGCGCATCTGTGGATTTTTGAAAAAAAATACAAAAAAAAACAAAATTTTTTGCATAACAGATCCAAAAACCAAGCCATCCCCCAGCATAAAATATAGATTAACATGTTCATATTAGTGGGATTACGATATGTTTAACATATTTCTAAAATTGAATAATGATACCCCAATCATTTTGGGAGAAAGAAGTAATTCAACAATTAGTCGAGAGATGTGTACAATACAGATCTATTTGTATTATTTGTATATTGGGATTTTTTAGCCACTAGTCGAAACAAACCAAATTAATAAATTAAAGTTCAATTCCTAGTTTCAGTTCAGCAAATCAATACTCAAAACTGCAATAGTGACTACTGTTTCAGGGATATCACTAAGACAACTTATTTGATTATTATGAAAAGTAATTTTACTTCACACAAAACAAATTCAACTCTCTAATTATGTCAAGTCTTCATATTATCTTAAAGCAATTCGCCCATAGGGGTATTGATTTATCTGTTTTTGCACCTATATCCTAACCCTTGAGTACAATTTTTTTTAACAAGATGCTTTCATATTATATATCAAATGGTACTAGTTATTTATTCTAGTAATCTAGTGAGATCCCTTACAATATTTCTAGTTTCCCCATCTATAAATGGATTATAAAATGAAGTTGTTTTAATGAAGAATTATTTTAGTTATTTATTTAATTATTTAATCATATTTTCTGGTCTACGAACACTGTTCTGACCTAAGATTAACTCGTATTGGAAGATATTGTTTCATTTAAATTTTGTTATGAGAAAATCATTTATTTAAATTTCATATATGAGATAGATGAATGAAAGATTGTCCTAATAAATCTTGTAATAGACGGGAAGGAGCCCTTAAGTAATTTCACAGCATAGTTTCTGATCCAAAAATATATGATGACCAATTGATCAGATTGGTATGTATAATCCCTCAATTTCCTATGCCTTCCTTCTTATGAACAATAATTACACTTAATGAATCCATTTCTGCATCTTTTAACCAGAGAATTACTCTCAAGTTCTTGTTATGTAATTTTCTAAATGACAAATCTCTGGATTTATTAATTTATTACTTCTAATTTTTTATTTTTCTATTATGTATTTTCCAATTTGGATTCTCTATATAATTTTTAATATAGTATAATAAATGGAATTATTAGGGACGACCATCAAAGAGTGTTATATAATAACAATATCATAATGTCATAAAATCCCAATTTGATATTTTAAGCCATAATTGAACTTTTTTTAACAAAGTCATCAATACAATAAACTCAGATCGTAAAGGTTTTGAGACCCCTTCCAATATTTCTAGTGTCCCCATCTATAAATGCATTATAAAATGAGGTTGTTTTAATAAAGAAACGAATTTGACTCAAATGTGGTATTATTAACAGTTGCCTGAGTCTAAAATGGAATTTTCTATTTGTACTTTATCCTACAGTTTATGTTCTGAGCTCTTAAAATGAAGAATTAATCATTTTCATTTTATATTTTTGTATGTGATATCTCAATATCGAGACCAAAAATTCAGTTATTGAATATGTGAAACTTAAGTTGTTAAATGAAAAGTTATGAAAACAAATTGTAAACTTGATCTTTACTTTTGACCTGAAATATTATAAATTGGTGGTAATCGATACCAGATACACACCAGATATTGTCACCTATAACTTTATATTCATTGAAGAAATTTTTGACATGATGAGAAAATTTTCAAATGCTTTGTATAAAATTATTAGAATTTGAGGGATGTTATGGGTGGGAGGCCAGTAACTATCAGATAGAGGGAGTTTGAGTTGATGTTTATATTGAAGGAGTTTGCAGAGGGTAGGAATTTTTATAAACATTCAAAAATTATACGTATACAGGTATGTAAATTTAAAAATTAAAAAATCTCTAAGCTTGACCTCCTTAGTATAAATTTCAAAATTATCTTACGGATGTATCCCACCGATTGAGGGATCGGCATTCCATCAATTATCTAGAATAATGGGTCGCTCTTTATGTACATCTCACTGAGTTCTTGTCCTCCTAAAGTGACAGCAGCTCTTTTTTTTTTTTTTGGATTGCGAACTTTTACATGAACGACTCTTTATACAATATTACACAATATAAAGGCAATTTCCGTAAATTAACATGGTTTCATAAATTGTCAGTCAGTCATAACTACCTATTCAGCAATTTATTAAATTAAATTAAAGCAAAATTATTCAACATCTAAGGTAAAAAAATTATTTCTGATGCGGAGAGCCTCTTTATGCAAAAAAAAAAAAAAAAAAAGGAAAACTGATGCTGCTGCAAATGCAAAAAAAAAAAGGAAGTTAGAATCAACTGTGAATTAGGTACAATTTAACTTTAGAGATCAAGTGTATATTGTAATATAATACATGTGTTACATTATAAATTGATTTAAATTTATAATTCACACAAAATTGATATTATACGTCATTGAAATGATAATTACATATTTAACGGTTAAACTTTTTATTAAAATAATTTAATTGGTAAATTATGGGATTTTAAAGTTTTAATTTACTACAATTACTTTATTAGTATGAACAAAATTATTTTAAACTTCAGTGAAAATATGAGGAGGGTAAAAAAATCATTTTAGCGTCCCCTAAATAAATATAAATCTTTATTTATACAATCTCAGGTTTATAGCAAAGAAAAAGTAGTTTATAATTTACCTAAAGTGATGTCTACAGGAGCGTCCGCTGGATTATATATATATATATATTTTATTGGAGAGTGGAGGGGATTAGTTTTTGAAAAAAAAATTCAAAAATCTATAGCTATACACAAGATATTTGAAAAATTTGATTATTGGAAAAAAATACAAAAATTCACAGCTATTCACAAAAAATTAAATTTTTTGTAAAAAAAAAAAAGTTAATCAGCTCCTCCAGCCCACCCCCTGCGGATGCCCCTGGTCTACCAGTACATATGACGTCTATTAATGTTATCATTCTTTGTAGATATTCTCTCAAGCGTGATTTTTACCCTTATTTAGACAATATTCCCATTCTTAATCATGACTTTCCTTGGGGATTTATCTACATATTAAGACTTTGAAAGATCAGAATAAAAAGTGAAAAAACGCACAATATATTTTGAAAAAAAAAGCCTGCTTTAAAGTTGTAAGATAACGAAATTGATAGCTAATGAAGTTCTGTCAGTACTACCACATTTAACATTCATTTGATAATCATCGAAAAAACAATGATTGATTCCCCTTATTTGAATTGTGGGCGTACCCGGTTCTTATTTGGACCATTTACGTAATCGTTTACGATCTGTGATATCCCTCGAGGATTATTTTATCAACAGAAGACTAACATAGATCCTGGATCCTCTTCATGTATTTAAGTGTATATACATTCAAGGATGTATTTTCTGATTTATATGGTTCTCAAATTTCCATACTTTAAATGTACAAAGTACGTACACAAATATATTACAATAATTCTCCAATTTCATCTTATTACCTTTTATTTCTATAAAGACAATATGTGTTGTATATCTTCCATTCACACTGTCACACCTTTACCAAATCAGAATCTTCTGCAGGATTAGATTTATTTATTATTATTATTTATCTTATTTTTTTATTAAGGGGGGCAATATTTCAAAAATTCACAGCTATTCACAAAAATTAGATATTTTAGAAAAAAATTAAAGTTTTTGGAATTTTTTTTCAAAAATCCACATACATTAACAAAAATTAAATATTTTGTAAAAATATTCAAAAATTTAAATTTTTGGAAAAAAAAAAATGTCAAAATTAAATCTTATGAAATTTTTTTTTGCAAATCCGCAGCTAATATCAAAAATGTAATATTTTTGAAAAAAGTTTCAAAAATTAAAATGTTTTAGATGAAAAAATTGAAAAATTAAATTTAATGGAATTTTTTTTTGAAAATAAGCAGTTATTCACAAAAATTAAATTTTTAGGAAAAAATTTCAAAATCTAATGTTTTTGGAAAAAAATTCAAAAATCCACAAGTATTCATAAAAAAATTAAATATTTTTGAACAAAAATCAAAACTAAACAGCTATTTTCATTAAATTTCAAAAATAAGCACCTGTTTGCACGAAATTAATTTTTATGAGAAAAATTTCTAAAATTTCAAACATTAAATTTTTTGTAAAATAATTTCCAAAATCCATAGTTATTCACAAAAAGTTAAATTTTTTAGAAAAAAATTTGAAAAATTAAATTCCAAATTTTAAATTTTTTGAAAAAAATATGCCAAATATTTTCTAGTAAAATTAATTCACAATCGAGTTCAATTACCATTTCTTTTACCTCACAGGTACATTCACATGGTGAATGTGCTTAAGACTGATGTTCATCATTGTTACGCCTCTTTTTTGGCGCAGTTGCATGCTTTAAAGCAATATATAATGAATGTAAATTACTTATGTTCAAAGCTCGAAAAGGATCACTGCTGGAAATTTTTGTTTTTATTCTAATTTATGGTCCTTTTCAATGTCATGTTCCAAATCATTTTATAATATTTCCTTATTTATACCGTTGTTGTAGGTATGTTTATTTGATAAGAGCCATATTATCTTAAATGGAGTTAGTTTTATATATTTTTGAGTTGCTGCAAAGGATTCATTGTGTCTTTAATACATATATTAGGGTGGTCTATTTTTCTACTTTTTTCGAATTTTGATTATAAATAGTGCAGAAAAGTTGTGATAAGGTATAAAAATTTCTTATACCAAATTGCATTCTTCTATAAGGTCATCTTTAGGTCGCATATCTAGATCAAATTATGAAAAAGACAAAAACACTTAACTTAATAGCTAATTAATTGACTTTTTAGCTAATTTGTATTAAATCATTTCAAAAATCCATAGTTATTCACAAAAAATTAAATTGTTTGGAAAAAAATTCAAAAATCAATAGTTATTTCCAAAAATTATTTTTTTTGGAAAAAAAATCAAAAATTAAAAGCTGTTTAAATAAAAATATATTTTTTGGAAAAACAACTGTTCACAAAAAATTTAATTTTTGAGAAAAAATTTCAAAAATTAAGTTTAATATATTTATTTTTGGAGAAAAATTTCAAAAATTACATTTAAAATATTATTTTTTAAAGAAAATTTCAAAAAAACATTGTTATTCACAGAAAATAAAAAGTTTTAGAAAAACTAATTAAATTTCAAATATTTTTAATTTTCAAGTAAAAGCAAGAATTCCTTAATTTTGGTAGGCCTACAGCTTCTATAGGCTATCTCTTGGTGACACACCTGCAAATTTCATCGTCTTATGCTTTACAAAGTAAATATAGTTACTAAGAAAACATTTTTAGCTAATTTGTAAAAAATAATTTTGATAGACATTTTTTAAGCCTATAAAAAGTGTGAAAAAAGTTTTTATATATATAATTCTCTTATGGAACGAAAAACAAAAAAAAATTAGAATAATATGATGATTTGGGTATAGCTCGCATCATTTTTTTACATTTTCAGAAATTAAACATCAAAAAAAAAAATTTATTCTCCCTTTTTGTTCCATAGGGTAGCTTTAAAAAAATTAATACATGTTATTTATACTTTAAATAATGTTAATCATTACTAATTAATGCAAAATAATTATTAGTGCTGTATTTTAATCTTTATTGATGAAATAATGAACTTTTGTCTCCTTTCAAAAATTTGAATAGGATTTGCTACCTAAAGATGACATTGCAAGAAAATGACATTTTATGTAGGTTCGTTTCTTAACAATGACAACTTTTCCGAACCAGTCGTTATCGAATTTCGAAAAAAGTTCAAAAAAAAAACCCGGCCTAACGTACCTGAATAAATAAAGTAGGATTCATAACCATTATCAGTTAAGACCCGCATGAGAGTTAGTAGAAAATTCTGAATGAGGCATATATACATATTCATTACTCCCTACTTACATTCATAAAATGTTTTAAATTACGTTTGTTGTAATTAAACCAATTACTTACGGTCTTATTTATGCCTGATATTCTACTAATAATACGTACATGTATATTAAAAACCTACAATACCCCCAAAAAATATATCTTTGTTTATATTAAACTCATCATCGCATGTACTACGACAATTAATTGTGGGTTTTTATATATAATGAAACAATGTATTTGAAAATAGTTGTGGTCCTTATCATTACTTGGATACTCAAAATATCGAGTTGGCTTTGTAAATTAACTCTAATTTTATGGATACACTGTTTATACAAAGATTAATCAATGCGAAGTTGATATAAAGTTATGCTAATCCATATTTATCTTAAAAAGTACATATTAAATAAATGAATCCAAATATTGAACACATGAGTCTATCTAGAAATAGGTTAGTAAGTTATATATTACTGTAACACCCATATTGCTATTCTAGGAACTACAGTGGTTTTTAACATAAATTTTCATTATCTTTAATCACCATTTAAAATCATAATCATGACTCAAATCAAAAAGTAAAAAAGGATGTAGGTTTAGTTCACTTTGTTTATATTTTTTTCTGAACATTTTTCTGTTATTTTTGTGAACAATTGATAAATATGGAACAGAGCAAATGAGATCCCATTATTACTATCTTCAAGTGGCCATGAAGCAAAGGATATTTCGAAGCTCATAATTTCCTCAGTTGAACTGTGTATGATAGCATATACAATCTGGAAATGCTACCAAGAAGAAACATAAGCCTCAGATAGATAAGAAACACCTTCGTTTATTTTCTTATCAAAAACTCTTCACTGAAGATCGATCATTTAATAGAAAAACGATAAGTGGATCTGCCACAATGTTCACACAGTCCTTGCTGTCTTTAAAAGCAAAAAATGGGCTGATATTATGGCATTGGGTGTCATCAGCAGTGAATTGCATGTTATAGATTCTTATTACTTTAGTGATGACCTCAGAATCAACGTAGATGTTTACATGGATGTCCTAGAAACGGTCATTGTATCTTGGACGAAGACTATGGCTCCTGTGAGGCTTTACACATTGCAGCAAGACTGAACTAGCCCACAAGGCCTGTGGAACAATTGAATAGTTGAGGACGAAAGTACATCACTTTTGGCCTCCTGAGGTGTGGCCTACAAACTTCCCAGGTATAAATCTTTAAATAATGTTGGAAGTTTGTGCCTTAAAATATTAACTAGAAAACCAGAGCGTTCATTCACCTCAGCAGCCATGAATCTTTAACCTGCAGAGGTATCTAGGGCATGTTCCTCTTTGAAGGGTCGTTTAGAAAAAATCCTTTACCAAAATCGTGGACACATTGAACAAAAATGTTTTGTCTACATCCGTTCATTATAATTTCTATAAGGAACTTTAAAATAATTAAGCTATAATAACAAATGCATAAGGTTTATTCTCTCAGGACAATTAATCTTAAGTAGTCTGCAATAGAATAACGATATTACTTCATTAAATCAATCATTACTGAATTTATTAATCAAATGTTATAATCACGAGCAACAAACAGATCTACAAAAATCCTCTAATTGTAGGTATACAATAAAGAACATATATTTTTATAAAGAAAGCACTCTAAGTACTGAAGAGTAAATTATACATAATTTTCAAAAAACATAAAGTTTTTATTCATTCAATAATCGAGCAAAAAAATCCAGTCAGAAGAAATTTTCATATAAATAAAAGACATAGAGAGCTGAATATGGAAGAAATAGTTTTGAAGGAGTGTCGATAAAAAAAGTAAAAGAACCAAAACAATTGATTTCCTTGTATTTATCCATAATTTAAAAACTGTTGCATCATATATAAATACTTCAATGTTGTTAATGTGTAAAAAACTAAATTTTATAGTTTTATTCCGAGGATTGAGGACAAAAAATAATCAAATTTAAAAAAATGTTAATATCGAAAATGTAGTATAAATTTTTTTTTGAGGGGTAGGTTTATTTAATTAGTATAAAAACTCGTTGAATTGATTGTAGCATTGTTAATCGAATAAAGGGGACATTGAGAATAAATTATATACGATTATAAGAAATATGTAATATAACTAAATTACTTTTCCATGGAATAATATGTAATAAGTAACATTAACTCAACGAAATAATATTGCCCAACAGTGTTTTTAAGGGGGAGGAAACGTCAGACGAGTTTCCAAGCTCCACACTTGCTTTTAAAAATAAGCACCACAAGTACTGAAGATTTAAAAGAATAAAATTTGTTAAATGCACAAATAAGAATAAGGATTTTTGAAACGACAATTTTTTTTTACCCATATTTCCACACATTTTTGGGAGTCAACCAGTTCGAAACCGCCTTTTATAATTATCTCACATAATTTAAATTTACTGCCCGAATTATTATCTCTGTTTGTTAAGCCTTTTATCCACATGTGAGTGGACAACTACCGTTTTTTGAGATTGTTAAAGCAAACTAAGTAGCTAATTAGTGGAAATTCATTCGAGTTACTTTCTATAATAACAATAAAGTTCATGATTAATTTATCAAAGCAAGTAAATCTGAAAAGCGTCATTTATTCTGTGGAGGCAGAACAAAAAACTGAAAAACATGTGGATATTAGGTTTCATTAATAGAGGGAGGAATTGTGTTCTTTGTTATAATAGTATTTCAGTTGTATTGGTGTATTGATGGATTTAAAAGGATATTTCAATACATTGGTATTAGTATTTGAGTCTCAATTTGCATATACTTACAAATAAAATGACCTTACCTTTTAACAATTTAAAACAACAAAAGTCTAAGTCAGTCCATTTCATAAGAAACAGTAATTTACCAGTATTTTGCCCTATAAACTTTCAAGCTACAGGTCAAGGCACCCTCCCATTTTTTTTTTTTTTTTTTTTTTTTTTTTTACGTTTGTCAATATTGTTTTTTCGAAGAAAATGTATCATAAAATCCTTATTCAAAGAGGGGTTTAACACCATTGCAATTTCATTGGCTAGTATGATATAGCTATCAAAGTTACAGTGTGCAAGCTTAAACTGTTATCTATAAACAAAGCTAAGCAATATTTTTTACCAAATATCAACATATATATATTCGTAGAATATATCATGTAACATGATTTATTGGGCATATACATAGCAAAATATGACATATTTTGTTAAAAAGTCAGTATAATTTAACTATCATTTATTGTATGTAGCAAACTAACTAGCAATTTCAAATATTTTACAGAATCGACTCTATATAAAAAATCCAAATTGAATGAAATATACTTTCTCATCACCATACATATTACTGAATACTTAGAATAATACTTTTGTTGCTTAAACATAACTAGGATTATAATATTTAAATTGACAATTCACATTGTATAAATTTAGTTCAAAGCACTAAAATACGAATGTATTTTAGTGACAGTTTCCACTGGTTTTTGTGAAAAACTGATAACAGACTTATTTATTGTCTACAACATGCACAAATACTTAGTTCTATTTTCATAATTGCTAAGCAATATATTTTTTAAATAGTTTCACACTGCGTTCAGAAGCGTAATTGACAATATGGAATTCGTTTAAGGTCTCCTGGCCTTTGCAACAATATCAATTCTCAAGCTGTTCTTCTTAGGGTTGTCTAGAGAACTTAGCCATTAAGCTAAAAACTAGAAAGTAGCTGTAAGATTATGTTGTGCCCAAATCTCTAAGGTTTACTTGTTATTCCTTGAGGATCCTTTGACTTTACTTTTCCCTGATTCTCAAGTCATTTCTTTCACAATTTCCATCTTTTCTATTGTGAGAATGGTATCTACATTCTCAGCAAACAAAACAAGCTCCACTAGTTAATCAGACAGATACCAAGATGGTTATCTAGTACCTTGTTTGTACCAATACTTATCGTTGGATTGATCTGGTTGTACTTTTCAAAATACTTTCAAAGCTACCCGTCATTGGCTGCATCTTCACTACAGAGTAGAACTGTCATCCTGGACTTTGTGTATATTACATGAAACTCTACAAATATTGATATTTGTATTTCCTTTCATTGTTTAAGTCTGACAACTTTGTGATGACGGAACAGATATATATTTACAGCATATATCCATCGCTATCCATCTAGCAAAATGAAAAGCTCAATGACCTCGCCAATTAATTTTGTTTGATGTATTTGCTAGAAGAATCAATATATTTTTAAAAAGTATCAATCGGAATGTTGTTAGGAAATTGAGAAAAAGTTCAATAATAGATGCACACAATGCAACTGAATGTGAAGAGGAAATTGGCGTGAATGTAAATGGTAAAAAGTTTAATAATCAATACAATTAACAGATTTTAATGCATTGAAGTAAATATTTAACTCAAAAAGAGTATTTTAAATAAGATACAGTGAATATGACTGATTTTGAATTACATCGGAATTGGCATCGGGGTATTTTTTGGAATCATCCCATCACTAATTGTAAGTTATAATCCTGATTTTTTATATGTAATCCCTATTTTTTCTTATATGACGCGCTGAGCAAGTTCCTTTCCAAAATGAATCCTCCAGAGGCAATCATTTTTCTATCAATATAGATTACTAGATACATAAAATTGTTATTATTTCATTAAATATCCGTGAGATTTACTTAGTACGTCATGTCCTTGATGTTAAGACACTGTTGCATGTAATCATAATTATATATTGACTAAAAGGAATTACTCGATGTGATGTTTTTTGAATTGCAAAAAAAATAAAAATATATATGGATCTCACAAAATACAAATCATTTTATTAACCAAATAAATGTAGGATATTGTATTATATGAATGCCCATCTTTTGGAATAATGAAAAAGCGGAGGGGAACGTGATATTTGCTCTGCAATGCCTTAGAATATTTTATTTATACCTATTTATAGTAATTTATTCCTTTCATGGTTACTCATTGAGAATATAAATCGGTCGATACGTACAGATTTTAATACTAAATGTTAGACCTGAAGGAGGAAGTTAAAGTTGGCTACATTTTTTTGTTTTTTGGAAAAGGGTTTCGAATTAATTACACGGTTGTTTAAAAAAAGCAACTTTATATAGACTTTTCATGAACAAACTATGGATCAGGAATTATTATCATAGATCATTTTACTTTAAACGCATGCATATATCAGTGCCATGAATAGTTATGCAGCACTTTTTGATATATTTGTATGTTTTTACTAAATTGTCTAGGACTAAAATTGTAGGGGTTGATTTAAACAGCTTGACCGACTTTTCTGTATATATACATATATAAAATAAAGATTGTATTTGTGTCCTCTATGGGTGCCCACACCATTGAGTCTCGGTGGCTGAAACATGGAGGTGCCCATTTTGGGATTATTCTATACCCAAACACAAAATCTGTTTTTTGAGCTCAAGACAACTAGATAGGGGTTGAATTTTAAATCAAAAAAGTTACTCTTCTCTCAAAAACAACTAAATAAAAACATTTTCTAAATTTATTCAAAATCAAAAAAGTTATGTGTAAATAAATAGTTCGGTGAAAACTGCAGTTTAATTTTTTTTTTTTTTTTTTTCAGGTATTACATTTATAAAATATAAAAACACATAAAGCAACAATAAATTTTTAATTATGTTTATTTGGGCTGTTGTTTTTAAATATTCTTTATTTTTATTTTGGTATTTTCTTATTTTTATTATATGTCGCAAAGTTATCCACTTTGCCTGAAAAAACCAGGTATATCTCTAATTTTTCAAAATAGTTACCAGATGTATCGGATAGTAGGTAAAAAGAGGATATAAGATGTCAGATGAAAAGAGAACGTTTGGTCACACTTGTAATAACCAAGGTTAATAGAAATACCATAACGCGTGTACGACTGATGTTTGACTTCCACCACGTTTTTTAATAGTGACGTCATAGTGTATGAGTGGATCCCTCGTCATTTATAATATATATATATTGGTCATTTCATTATTTCTATGAATAAATTTTGGCTATTTCTTGATAGAAATGCTATAATAACTCATCATAACTACTTTTAATCAAATATTACTAAGCAATATTATAATACAGTATCGAATCAAATACTATGTAGATTTCAATAATATCTAATTTATTTTAAAAATGGTGAAGAGATAATATGAAAGTGATGGTCTGTGAGTATATCAGATATAAATGGCAGTTGGTATGGTTGACTTATTCGGCTAACTACCAAGTGATTTTGGGCCTTTTTTCTGTATCTTTTTGGAGGAAAGGTTGGATAATACAATAAAGATAACGACGTGTAATAAGAAGGAATGAGATCAAGATATTGATATGTGAGTGTCGAATTCCCTCTGTATTTTATCCTTTGTATGCATAGTCATTTTCAGAATTTATGATTTGAAATGAAGACTCATGCAGTTAGGTTTAACTATGTATGTATGGTGAGGCTATAAATGAAATATCTAATAATAGGCCCATTTTAACTTATTGCATTTTTCAAATTTGTACTTGGATGTTGTTATTATTGTTTTAGCTGTTTAGCCATGGTCCAAATGGGTTTGTATGATAAACATATGTATGTATTATGCAAAGTATGAGCAAAATGTTCATACTACATCCATTACCTGCAAAACTCAAAGTAAATTGTCATCCTTCAATGTAAAACAATATTTGCACATAATGACGTGTCGTATTTCCTTTGTTGTCGTGGAAAAAATGCATCAAATCACCAGAGGATGGTATTAAAAATAATATATGCTAAAAATAGTTTTGACAATCGACTGCTATTTCAAGCTATAAGGGGAACCCGAATGGGAGTAAAAATAGACATTTAAGTGTTATTTTATTATGGGTAGCCCGTGTTTAACCGAAGTATTTTCACAAGTATATATCCATCTTATTTGCATCTCCAAACCTCCCCAAAAAAAAAAAAAAGAAGAAGAAGAAGATGGAATCGACGTAGCTCAATGAACACTGCGCTCGAGAGAAATTATTCTCTTGAACTCAATGCGCGAAGCTCACGCCCAGTCATTTCTAAGAGAAATAAATATATTTTAAGTCTATGGACTTTACACAAGATTCTTAGTCAGATGGCATAAAAATACCATAATAGTTGATGTTACTTAAACTGTACAACTCCATCTGACCAATTAACAGAACAAATATAAAAAAAGTCGAATGTAAAGCTGTCAGAAGGAGACGTGGGTCCTCCATATTGTATGTAAACACTGAAACTAGATTTTACATTATTTACCTTTTAATTGCTCCCCAGCTTTGCACTACTCTGTTGCTATCATTGTCGTATAGGAAAATATTAACAGCATGCAAATATATGAATAATTCGAGTTTGGTCCATCAACGACAAAAAAAAACATTAAAAATGCAGTAGTAGACAAATCGAAAGCTGACCAGAAATTCAAAAAAACTTTCTTTGGGGATACAATTGTTCCCAACCTGTGGGTGCAACTATAGCTGGGGTCGCCTAAGGCCTTCTAAAAAGCTGTTGTATAATACACAATGTCCTTGTGTTGTATTCTCGTGTTAACCTCAACATTCTAAAATTTATTTTGTAAAATATCAGATTAACAAGTATTAGGAAAATAAAATATAACTTAGTTGGGCTGACAGAGAATTAATATTCTGAGCTTTGGAAATTTAATATAGCTGTTATGATTGTTTTACTTATAGATACAATGAATGAGTTCTACTAATATCTGGAGTGGAAAAAGTCTTAATAAATCAACCTCATGTTAGTTGTACCATCCTTATAAAAAAGATAAATTATGATTTCAGGAGATAAATTTTTTGGTACAAATACCTTTTTTGTTAACTTTTTTGATAATGGGCCTATAGTAAAATGTTGAACGAAATATCTTTAAAGCCTCCAGGTTTAAGCACTTAATTAAATTAAGTATTTTTATTAAAAAAAATTGTTTCTAATTTAAAAAATGTTGTTAAGTAGGAAGACCATTTATTGTATCCTGTGCTGATGAATTGGCATTAGAGTGATAATTGTACAAAGTTGTATTTGGCTTTCAAGCAGAAATAATGCACTTCTACTTACATGAGGTTGAGAGACTGATCCTTTTTCGACTCAAAATATTAGTAAAACTCATTAATATTATGTTAAAATCCAGAGGAAAAAAATCAAACTATTGGATGCATGGCTTTTTAGAGTATACCCAAGTTAATAGCAGAAGGCAATAGAGCAGTCTGTGCCTACCTTGTCATCTCTATATTTTTATTAAAATGTACATAGAAAATCTTGACTGTAACCGCACAATAATACATTCTTCTTCTTTGAGGTAAGTTTCATCTGCTAATACATAAATAAAGGAATTATCAGAGTTAGACCTTTTCTCATTATCTCTTCATTTATTAGAAATATTCTGTATACACATAAAGGAGTTATTGTTTAAGAGGCTATTACATAAGAATTATTCACTCAAAAGTAATAAATACTCCCACATATATATGTATTGTACATATGTACGACAAAGATTTAAAGAGAACTTAAAAGAGCCTATTTGTAAGATGCAGCTTCAGGTGGAGGAGTAGGATCACCACCAAATCCCTACTCTAAAATGCTATTTGATCAAACTTTAATTGCTCCAGTGTTTATAGGCGCATGAGTCATGCATTCTTTGAAAAATGGGTAAGAAGAACCATGAATCATTGAGCATATGTATATTAAAATAGTTTTCACGTGAGGTCATTATTCTAGAAGTCGGTCATCTTGGAGGCAAAACGAACAAAAACCTTGCAACAATACAATAGTTTAGTTATTTTACTTTCTTAAAACATTTACGGAGATTTTGGGTGTCCATTTTGTTTAATAGCTAAATATATCAAAAAAGTTGTACTCAACATGATTGTTTTTAATAGTGGCGGAGGAGGGGATATTTACTAAAATAAAATAAAAAAAATCTTTATTATTTTTCAGCTATATGATTATTAGGGATATGAAAATTGTTTAAATCTTCGTGAGTGTAAATCAAAACGATTTTTTTTTTGCAACTTTGATAGGCCACATATTTGCTGACAACAATCACTATAAACCTTAAAGTGATCCTTGCTGACTTGTACGTTTCAATTATAAAAATAGGGAGAAATTATTAATAATAACACTGATATCCTCTAGATTACCGTCATAAACTTTTTTTTAAATGTATTCTCACGAAGATTCCGACAATCTTCACATCCCTAATGATAATTATCAATTAAAAGAAAATGTCCCCCCTGTTGCGTGCCCTCTGACTAACTCATTAGATCCCTTATCCATTCCCATTAAGTATCAATAGAACAAACAAGTTTCTCCTATTTCAGATAGTATTTAATTATTTTTACTGGTACAACTATGTTTCCATAGATATACCAGACTGTTTGTGAGACAAAGCGTGTGTCAATTCGAAGAATTAAAATTAGATTTTATTTTAAAAGGTCCTTACCATGAAAATTGCACTAGAGCGGTCTCTGTTCTTAGTTAATACTTGTACTAAACAAAGTATTCACTTTGAACGTAGATGTTGTAGCACTTCCCCTTGCGGACTGCCAGTATCAAATATGAAGCCACCTGTTTCTAAGGAAGGCAAATTAGTCAATTTGTCTATAAAACTATTTCGAAATTTAATGAAAGATTTAATGAAGGTTATAAATTTATTTTTAACAAATAATAATAAATAATAGTGGTTTTGCAGACTACTGATATCAAAAATGATTCTGTCTAAGCTTAAAATTATGTAGACCAACAAAAAAATGATATTTGAGACTGTTCTGACTGATATAGTTAGTTATAATAAAATCATTAACTTGCTGTCAAACATCAAATGAATGAATTATTTGGTGTTAGATGATTTGATATCTAGTAGTTTCATTCCCAATAAATTCATCCCCGGACATTTCAGTCCCACTTTGAAGAGGAATATTTAGTGACGTCATACAGTTTATGTTTCTAAACACCTTAGTAGTTTTTGTGTAAGGCAGTAGAAGGAGGTCTGGACATTCGGCACAGGAGATGAGTGGTGAGTTATCGATGAATAGTGATGTATAGGAGACGGATATAAATGATTTATGGTTTTTATATGAGAAGAAGAAGAATACTGCCGGGGTTTACTTCTATTAGCCATGGTATAAATATTAGCCAACGATCTGGATTTCATCCTACTCACTATTAAGATTGATCAGGACGTCATTTCTAATCCATAAATACCATATATCATTCATATCCGTCTCCCATCTATCACTTGTCATCACTCATCTTCAGTTCCGAATACTAGTGTTGGGGTTTCGGTCTAGAAATCATAGACCGGTATGAGACGTTCATTTTTTTGTTTGAACCGAATTAGTTTGGTCCAACAAAAAATCTTGATCTGGCCAGTCTCGTATAAACATTTGTTCTAGATCGGCCCAAAGGAAAAAAACGGTCTAGTTCGGTGCCATTCTAGACCGATTTTAGGGATAAATTGTTTATAGAAAGAAATTATATGTTTTTTCAAGTATAATAACGTTATACGAAGTTTAAACAGAGAGAGCTCAGATTAATTTTGATCCCACCGTCTCTTATATGTATACTGTATGTGTTCTAGAACTGATCGTGTACTTTTGATTTTTTTTTTTTTAAGAAAAAAAATGGTCTCACATAATATATGAGGGGAATTTTTTTTTCCACAATGTGAGACAGAAAAAAAAACGGTGCACAGTCTGAGACCCCGTTCTGGACCGGAAAAATCAGTCCAAATCGATTTAATCACTTAAGATTGAACGGGGAAAAATTCGGTGCTGGACCGAGTCTCAACACTACCAACTACCCACTGCTCAGGCCTCCCTTACAGCCCTACACAAAAAATACTAAGTTGTTTAGAAACATAAACCGTATGACGTCACTAAATATCCCTCTTCAAAGTGGGAATGAAATGTGTGGGTATGAATTTTAGAGGGACTGAAATTACCAATCATGGAATTATTTATGTCTGAGTACATGTTTGAACATGTAAAATCGATGGGTACAAAAAAGATTCCACCGTCTGCTGAGGTAGCACAAACTGTTCAAAGGATCATAATAAAGTATATGACAACTAAAGTATCTCCAGACGTAGTGTTTATATGTTTAATAATTTTCGTACGGTCAGGGTTTAAAAATTAGATCATATTTTACAGCAATTACGTATACTATCACTAGCCAAGTGTCTTATTCTACATTAAAGACATACTCAACATATAGAAATGCTACTGGGCTTCTACAAAATAGTTATTAAGCAATAAAGTATGGACATTAATTTATGATTTCAACTCCGCAAAGCTCTTTGTACATAGAGGTACATACATTTATGCATCAAATGACGTCAATCTCATTTATTTTTTCTTAGTTAGTTATGGACATTTCACATCACATGACGCATTCATCTTATATAAAAATTATTAAGCTACATAATATTTAAATCTTGAAGAAGAATAATACGTTTTTAAAAACATCAACAACAACATATGGCTTGAGGCTACTCATACATCAGTTTCCATCATGTTTTAACAAGCGGTTTGTATGGTTTTGTGGTATCAAATATGCCTCATTTATGTTAGATATATTATTAAAAGTATATTTCCCAAATACTTTTATCATGTAGTCAACTGAACTGGATTAAAGATTTTTGAGCTTTTAAAATTCACACATCGTTTTCTCTTCTTAACCTTTCACGTTGATCTTTAAGGTTAATTTGTCTCTTTAATTCTTAAATTTATGATGTAACTCTCCTTTTGACCCCATTACACATTCCATACACTCATAATAACGGAAGGGCAGGGGGGTTGAGATGATCCCTTCCCCTCTGGGATGGTATTATTACTACAAATGATACATTGAAGTTCGAAAAAATCTCCCACTGTAATTAAGATTTCTTTTTAATCATGGATATGTAAGTATAAATAACATTTAAAAATCCATCTCATAGTAAGATTTCTGATGTTATTACTCGAAGAGTCTGATTAATATTTTAATTTCGAGAATTCTAAATTCCCCTCACTTAAAAAGGTCCAAAATTCTAAAACATTGGAGGTATAAATTACTCATGTAAAGGAGTAGGTAATCAGGGGCGTATGCAGGATTATATTTTTGGCAGGGCAGTTTATACAATTAAAAAAAAAAAAAAAAAACTATAATTTTTTTTTAAATTGCAAAAATTAAATTTCAAATATTAAATTTTTTGGAATTTTTTTTTTTAATTTCACAGCTATTCATAAAAAATTTCAAAAATCCACAACTGTTTGTAAATAGTTAAATTTTTTGCAAAAAAGCATCAGAAAATAAATTTTGGGGGGAAAATTTCTAAAACCCACAGCTATTCCCAAAAAAATTCAAATACTTAATATTTTGGAAAAAATTTGAATAATTTTATTAAATTTCAGATATTAATTTTTTGAAGAAAAATTATAAAAATTCAATGGCTGTTGACAAAAATTGAATAATTAAATCAAATTTCCAATATTAAATTTTATAGTAAAAAGCAGAAAATACTTAATTGGGGGGGGGGCTACAGCTCCTCCAGCCACCCCCTGCGGACGTCCCTTGTATTAGGGGATTATCGCTCGAGATCTCCTTTCTCGGAGTTTTAAACACACTGGAAATTTCTGGGAAATATTTATTTGTCTTGTAAATCTTGGATTTAGTTATTCTAGTTATGTTCAAGTTGACTTTTAAACTGTGGGTCATGTTTTTACAGATATACAACCCCAAACTCTACCAAAAAAGTAGTTTCAAAAATCTTTAGTTGGAGCCGGATTTGGAAAAAAAAATGGGAGGCTTCTGTTATTAAAAAACAATCTGTAGACTATTAGTGATAATGGTTAAAATGGGAATTGAGAGAAACACATTGGCTGAAAAGTCCAAGGCTTAAAAAATAAAATACTTTTTATTCGTTCAATATTGGGTTTATTAACCAATATAATCTACATCAAAGGTAAAGCAATCATTCCAGCACCACTTCAACATTTCAATGCCACTTTTATAAAAAGCTTTATCTTTTGCCTCAAAATACTCGTAGTCCTCAGTTTCAGCGATAACCTCTTCATTGGAGTGAAATTTCTCAATGGAAAGCATTTTTTTCAGGTCTGTGAACAGGCTGTAGTCGCTTGGTGGCAAATCGGGTACTCAATATTCACTAATGATGATATTTCCCTTCTCAACGTTGCCTATAAATATTATTGACATTTGCATCCCAAAATACCAAGGCCAGCTGTTTGTTGTGCTTTCGGTGCCTTTGCACAAAGTTAACCAGTTATTGATGATTTTTTTATTCTAGAGTGAAGAAATGGATCCATGTTTCATCCATTGTCACAGACCGTTTCCAGAATTCCGGTTTGTTATATTTAAATATGGCCAACACTGCTCAGAATCATCAGCAGGTGTTTTGTTTTTGGTCAACAGTGAGCAAACGCGGCACTCACTTTCAACAGAACTTTCTCATTGACAAATGATCACTCAATATAAAGGCAACACGTTCTTTTGATATCTTGCCAATGTCAGCTAACTCACGCAACTTCACTTTCCGATCATTCAAAAAGATATTTTGGTTTTTTTTTCCCGTTGTTAACACCTTATTTGGACATCCCCTGCGTTTTGCATCATTGGTGTATCTACGAACACGTTTGAAGTAAGCAAACCAATATTTAATTGTTGTTTCTGATAGAAGAAAGTCTCCATGACACTTTTCAAACCATTGCTTAGCTTGAACAGTATTTTTTTACAATGAAGAAGCAGTGTAAAATTAAAACACGAAATTGTTTTTATCCATTGTTTTGAAGATGACAAAAGTAGCTCACAAACTCAAAAAACAAATTGTCATGAAATTTTGACAGCTGTCTTTAAAAGGTTGGGTACTAACTGAAAATTAGGTGAATTTAAAAAATAGCGCCATCTATGTGTAAACCTCGGGACTTTTCAGTCAATGTGCTATATACATGGGTAGGCCTAGCATAAAAATAATTATTTCTTTTTAAAGATAGAAATAAATACTTGAAAATTTTTACAGTAGTTCTGTTGGTATTCCCAATGCAGGGTCCTGTATTTCCAGGATCCTACTCAAACACAATTTCTCGGTAAATGAGAAGCCCTAGTAGATATTGGTATATGTATAACATTAAAACAGTGTCATAATTACTGAAGGGGACAAGGGAGCCCGGTCCCCCAAAAGTTTTTCAAGAAGTAGAATTTATCGGTCTTATTGACGGTCAATCATCCATCGTCAATAGAATCATTATAATTATGTTACAAAAGTTAAGATTTTGTCCTAGCCTATTGTACTTCTTACTAATTAGAAATTGTAAGCCTTATTTAAGATCTTATTTGAGTATAACCCCATAATTTGTATTCAATTATATACTTTACATACATTAATGTTATTATTTAATATTGATCGAATAGAAATATATAATTATTCTTTATTTACGAATTTTGTAACTTTTAGTATTTGGATTTTATAACGTACCAAAAAATATATCAATTAGAAGTTTTCCTGAAACAAGGTAAAAATTACACTTTTAATATATTGGAGATCTAATAGTATTGGAATCTTTGCATTCCACGTTTACAAATCACTGTAGATTTTTTATTTCAATAACTTCATCTCATTTTTTGGTTGAAACCTGTAAACAACATACATGAATTTTTATAATGCAACTAATTTTCTGACAATATCATTGTGTTATACCAAAGGTGAACAAACTACATTAAGCCCTGAAGCGACCTTAAGAAATGGAAAAAACTCATAAGAATGTACTTTTTGAATAATGATTAGATGGAAATCCACTTAAAAAAATGCAAATCATCGATTATCATTATGCATTTGATTGACAAATTTATTATATTTTATGTCAAAGTCATTGATTGTTGTCAATTTTTTAATATGTTTGTACAAAATGAAATTATGTAATCAAAATATTGAGTATTTAACAATCGACTCCTTTTTTTCTGTAGCATTAAAAGTTCATTTCCATAAGGAATGTCAAAAATTGGATTTTTTATGGATAAATAAAAGATTTGATACTCTATAAACTTATAACATTATATAAAATATAATTATTATAAATATTGTATTATTTTAAGATATTAAAGATGGACAATCATGTTTTGTCGTGATTATATCTAAAATATATATATCAGTTTAATGAATAATACATAACGTCAACCCAGGCCATTTCTATCAAAGATATATCTTTGCCTGTCATCCCATTCACATTCCAGATGATAGAGCGCTCCGTGCTGTATTAAACTAATAGTTCAATCATAAATGAAAAAGTTGGGCAGAAAACGTGGACTCGAGAGGTTTTTGGTCTTTATGACCTGTCAGAAGGTGGTGTGAGGTCTTCTTGCATGAGGACAAGCCCAAGTTTCCCTTCAAAACGCTCCTGATAGTCCTAGTAGCAATAGAAAAGTCGTTGGCGATACAATTCATCGATTCGGCGGGGTTCATGGAAATGTATAGGCTTCTGTCGTGGTTCAAAGATTTTGTAAGGTCTTATAATAAATGTATAAAAATTGGAACTGAAATAAAATAATGATTACATTAACACAGTATATGTTCCACATGATAAATCAAGAACCAAGGTGCTTCTAGTCTTTATTGAGATGAATATGATGGAATCCAATCAACAAAATAATATTTCACCGAATAAAGAAAAATTCAAACCTAATTAAGTCTCTCAGTTTTCATAAATGGGAACGAGTACAAACATGGAGCTAATATATAGTTGTAATATAGAAACTCATCTTTTACAAATATGCTTGTAGGACTACAAAGTCTTCTCAAAGATAGATGGGACATTGATGGAGTTCCTAGACCTTCAACACAAACAAAATATTTCGATAAAAAGAAACATAAATCCCAAAAACGTGATGGACTAAGAGCAATATCATTCAGGAGCTTTTGGCTGAATGGCTTCTAAAATCTTTTGGAATTATACGGTGTCGTTTGAGTGTTTTAATCCCCAATATTCCAACTATGGAGTATATTCAAAAATAAATAATATATGCAAACTCAAATATTGGAACTCCTTACATAAAACAGAGGGTGATATTTTGACACTTTTGACATGTCCATGGGAGTATATACTCCATTAAAAGGTGCCTTTGTAGAAATTCCCAATTATTTCCAGAAGATGCCAGTTTTATTTTTGAATAATCTTCTTGAGTACAGAAATAATAGAGTAGTTTTGATGACACCTATAAAAAGTTCTAAAATACCAAAGATACAAAATAAACATGCTTATACTTTTACCTCGGAGTGTGGGCGAAGAGAACTGCTTACTGAGATTAAATTCGTATCTATTAGAAGAATGTGGTGTGAATCATCACTAACCAATAACCATGATTAGAAATGTTTTAAAGGGGATAAACATACGATCAACTGAAGGAGTTTAAGAGTTCTCCTTATGAAAAATAGTTTTCTTAGTATGTGATTACAAGTGCCCTTGAAGTTTCAGCTTTTGAAGAAATGATACACTTTGCTAATTTTGCGAAGAAGAAAAAGAAACACCTGTTATATCAATGTAAAATAATACAGACAATATCCGATACTCTGGCAGCAGAGGTAGGATTTTTTTTGAAAACCATTGAAAAAGGGAGGATTCACTTATGTTCACATCAAAAAGTTAAACCTTACCAGCATGCAGTGCCCATAAAACTACTTTATTATTTGTATGCAATCAAGGGTAATCAAATGGAAATGTGTGCATCTATTTTAAACACAATAAGAAATTGTTAAGAAATATTAAATAACTAAGGTTTAGAATATTTTTTAATCCTTGCATTGTTCGTGAATAAATTATCTGATTTCCACACTTTGATGTAATTTTGATACTTTCCAATTAACATGTTGATACAGGGTTACTATTAAAGTGGGGCTAAAAAACTAAGTGCTCTTTAAAAGTAACGATAAAAAAAAAATAGCTTGCATATTTTGGGAGATTTATACAGGAAATGAAAGACATTGAATATCTATTAAGGGTAAACCTGGATTTTACGGAATAAAAAAAGAATCTTTATTGTAATCATTTCATTTAACTATTTTCATTCCCTTATAATGAACAACTGTAGTTTATAACCATGATTGATTGATTAATAGTAGTAGAGAGACTTCAAAAAATGTGTTTTAACCCTATTAAGATGCTTTATATTCTTAAGGGATTTTGACAATGAGAACCCCCAGGTATAATAGATATATATGTTCAAGACATGGTATTTGATATATTATGTATTGTTAATGAATCAAAAAGTTCATGTTAGAGGCTATTATTATCATTTTATTATCCCTGAATAGATAAAAAAAATTATGATGATTTATGTCTAAAAACATTTTGTTAGAGAAAAAAGTTTTTCGTCTTATACTATTATTTATCTTATTGAGATATATCTAATCTTCCTGGTTGTTTATTTCCCATCATTGATAAGGCAAGAGCGTTGAATAAAGATATTTCCCAAGTTTTGAACTCCCATGATACGATTGACCTTGAAATTTCAATATGATTATTTTATCCATCCAAATTCGATAAGGTGATTAAATATTAGATACTATACCATATAATCAATACAACTAATGTATATCAGCATGGTTACTAAATGTCAGGAACATAATTAGAACTAATTTTATCTAGACAAGCAAATAGGGTTTTTTTTTTAAATTTATTATTTTTTATAAAGCAGGTTTCGTAGTTTAAAAAAATGTTCCGTTTTTTATGTCGGTAAAACAAATTTTTAGAAAATAATATATAAGAATACACATTTTTATGCAAGTTTTCTATGGATTCTAATATGAATTAAGTTATTTAAGTTTGGTTCGGTAAAACTAAATTGTAAAATTAGATTAATTCTAAGAAGATATGTAGAAATTATGAATATAGGTAGCTTTAGGTATAAAAAGATATCATAATATCAAATTATCGTATTTATATTTTTGGATGTGGAACCATAGATTAAAACATCGGTAGAACTTAATAATTTATAGATATATATATATTCAAGTAACTATTTATTGTTATATTTCTGAACATATTAATAATTAATTGAAGATTAACAATTTTCGGAACATTTCCAATTTTTAACGCAGCTCCAATTATTTTTTAAATATAATAAAAGTGCTAAATATCTTCAAAATCCAATAATTTAAACAATCTCCTTATGAACATTTGTTCAAGCATCTTTAGATATTTTTTAGTCATAAATCAAGCATTAGACACATTTTATATTTTATTTATGTAACTATTTTATAATACTTATCATTCATAAATACAAGTAATATGGGATAATATTGAATAAACATCAAATGTGACGGGTCTGTTTAAGGAATGAGTTTTCAAATTCTAAAAAATGCCTTTTCGATGGCATCATTTAACTAATTTAGTCATTTTTTAGTCTCTTTAGCAAAGTTTTTCTGCCCAACATTTTGTTTGTAATAAAAATTTAATTATAAAACTTTCTTGTTTATTAACAATTTATTGATATCTATATTTATTTTTTAGTATTTCGTATTATTTATAGGATAGATCCACATTTTATTGGATCTTTACACCCATATACTTGGGTAAATTTTGGGTACCCAAACTTTTGTATCGAGATCTGAAACCAAAATTAAATGGTTATTTGTCTCTAATTTTATAAGTATTTTACTCAAAATTCAGACTTAAATAAAATAGAATCAGGATTAAGGTTAAAGTTATATTTTTACGGATTACTGATGCCAAATCAATAAAAAAACCCAAGATTATTACTATTAAATTATAATTATAAGTTATTATTAGAATTATTGTTATAATAACATTGAAGTGGATACGTCATAACATTTTTGTGTATATATCATACCTCTCCTCCGAAAAGAAAAAGACACAAAATCAGTTGGTGGTTGGCTGATCCTCAAACTATGGAATTATTATGAAATAATAGTTGGATAACTATTCACAGCTTATTAAGAACTAATTCGTAACCAACCAATCAGTTAAGGTCACTGATTAGAGGAAAATAAGAAGAAACTTCGACAGCTTACAACTAAGTATAGTAAACATTTTTTTTGTTTTTGTGGACACGGCGTTACCTCGCTAATAACAAAATATACAGTGTATTTTGTTATCAACTGTAGATTTTTTTGCTTCTTTTCTCTTAAGCAGTGTTTTGAACGTTGATTGGTTGAAATATAATTCGTTCCTTTTAAACTATAAAGAATGAGCGAACTACCAATTGAGTTGTAATCCTTTTTCAGTTTATTTTCGGGGGAAAAATTTATGTGTTACAATAAAGGTAACGACGTATGAATTAAAACTGCGTAGAATAACCTAGATGTTGATCCAATCACTAATCAAGATAAATAAATTGTATGTTCCGTAGAGATAATATCTTTTTTATAACTAGAATTAAGTATTAAGCAATTTTGTGCCTGGTTCAGATTCAGTGGTCCTATTGGTCTCGGTTCTTTCATTTTAAAGGTTTAAGTCTCAGCTTCGGTTCAGCTTTATCAGTCTCTGTTCCGGTCTTTGGTCTTGGTTATTTTTTATACTGGCTCAGTTTGGTAACAGGCACTTAAAACAAGGGACTTCGCTTCACTAGGAAGTTCGGTCCAAAGAAATGGTATTTGATACAAACAAGGCCACAGGTACCTTAGACGTAGAGTGCATAGTGCTCCAAGTTCCAGCAGGGTCCCAAAAAGCTAAGGTTGCTTAAGAAAATGGTTTTTAAAGGGGTAGCCGTGAGGGGAGGCAAGGGCGGGGGCGCAAGAAGATGGAGAATTGAGGATTGATTTTATTCTACATATAGATAGTACACATGTTTCGTATGTAGCGTCAGCTAAAAATGTATTAGTGTAGGGGGCCCTAGATAGTCAATTTTGGGAAATCCTGACTTAAGAAAGATTAAAGTTATGATATTATAGGTCCCCGACAAGCTTAGTAGCGGAACTGGATCAATAATCTACCTTACCCCTTCCCTCTTTTATTAACACTGTCTGGTACCTAAACCATTTTTCCAGATCTATAAGAAGCCACAAGTTATTTTGAACTCAAACAAAGCTGTATCACCCTCACGACGTAAAAAATCCTTGGAAACCGCAGCAATTGCCCACAAAAAAAACTGCTAAATATAATAAACTCTTTGGGATCTTCTTTTGTGACTCGAAATATGATACCAGTATATTTATCCCTCATTTATAAACACCCCTGGTAATTAAAGGATATTTAATTACAGATAAGAGTCACGTATATACTTGTAAAATATACATGTAGATTGTATATGACATTTATGTAAAATTAATTCCTTTTCTTCCATGTAAATTAAATACGCATATCATTGCTTCAAATTTCTGTTTTTATTAAAAATACAGGGAATACCTACTTATATCGTGGTTTTTAGGAACAAGAAAAATTAAATTCGCGTTCTACTGGGACTTTTTTAGTACGGAAACCCGTAAAATGGGATATATTATTTTTCAATCTCCACTTTTTACTATCTTTCCTTTGTTTTTTTATAACTAAAAAACATTTTATTCATCATAAATTATTTAAAATAAGCTATCCTAGACCAGAAACTTGTAAAATAATTGTAAAACTTATTCTTAATCGGGTATTTACTTTATTTATATTCCAGTCATTGTAAAATTTAAATGGTCGGAACTTAATACATATTTAATCAGCAACCTTTTTAACTAAAAATGTATAATAAATCGAGTGGGAGTCGGAGTTAGAATCTTTTTTTTTTTTTGTTGTTGGAGTCGGAATATTTGTAGCGACTCCGGAATAAAATTGATGAAAATATAACTTATTTATAATCTAAGGTTTTTATTGAATGTTGTTAAAGTTTTTTCTATATGGTTATTAATCATGTAAATAAATTATTAAGTAATATTAATTTATTGAACTTGAAAGTTGAAACTAATGTATATGTGTACTTCATAAATTTCAAGTGTACTCAATACGTGCTGTACAATTCCCTAACACCTCCACTTTCTCTATAATTGTCTTGCGTAGAGCGTAGGCACTAAACATAGTAGTTCATTACTTAGTCTTCTGAATAGTCATTTTCATCAGTGTAAAGTGTAATGTTACAGTGAGAGGTTGTGTGTATTGTTGTTCTTCAGTTACGATTGTATAACTTATGTACAGAAACTGATGAATGAACTAGCAATAGATTTAAGCCGCCCATAATACTTTTGATCCATTTCAAATGCTGTTCACCCTGTTAAATATTTTGCATTCCAAATATTTTCTTTATACCTGGCACAATTATTTACTACATATAACTAGTGTTGTGTCGGTCCTTATTTATTCGGTCCAGTCCAGTTCAATATTAGGACTGGTCCTTCGGACCAGTCCTTAAGATCGTTGGTCTATAATTTTTCCTTTCAAGACTGGTTCTTGAGTCTGAAAGACTGACAGAGAGACAAGAAATGAACAATAACAACATAAATATAAGGATTTTTTTTTAACGTGCCCAAGAAAACTGTTTAATTTTATCAGATTATAGATAGTGATTTAATTAATTAGTCAAATGAAAGAATTTTTATTTGGGAATCTATTTCAATTATGCATGAGAAACGTTCTTTTACTAAGTGGAATCCACCTATTCACCTATTTATTTCAATTTTCCTGTTTTTCGGAAATAGTTTTTAGATGAGTTACGACTGGTTCTCGCCTTAATTTTTATAGTAATTTTCAAATACGTTTAACACTCTAAAACTATCTATTTAGTAACAAAGGCCAGTTTCAGGAAAAATATGGAAGAGCACATATTGTCTTGGTCTTTCAAGAAAATTTGAATGTAATCCGTTCATGAATTACTTTTTGACACGTAGTTACAGATGATTTTCTTAAGGAGAGTTTTAAAAAGTCTTAATTGTGATATGATTTATTTCCTACTTTGGATTAAAAAAATTATTATTATTCAAAGGAGCATTAAATAATACTAGGGAATAATATTTGTATTACTCAAAAAATATATATCTGTATACCAAAATAATGTCGATTTTTAAAATATACTTAAATAATTTGAATTGATTTATTATTTTACCGGACTATTTTAATAAACACAAATATAAATAACGCAATAACTTTTTATTACTTTGTACCACAGCTCTATTAAGAATAAAAAATGACTAAAATACCTGCTTAATTTGCAAAATTATGTTTAAAAAAACTCTGAAATTTCTCTACCCCTCCATAAATAAAATAATAGTTCTCATTTCAATGTTACTCCATAATAAAAAATAAATCTATAATTAATATCTTAAAAAATATATATTTGGAAATTTAAGTTTTATAGGCAACATGTTAATCTTTTAAGTTTCCATTTAATACTATTAAAACTTCGGCCAAATCACCCCTCAATCTATTTTTGATTGAGTTATGATTTGCCCTGTTGAAGAAACTAATCTTTCAGAAGAAACAGACGATCCAGGAATAGAAGAGTACTTTTTAAAAACTTTGTAGAGTTCAGGGAAGGAGTGCCGGCCTTTAGACATACACCAAAACTCTGAGTTAAAACTTGGTGATACAACCAATTCTTGCCAGAATTTATTTAATTCACCACTGATGTTGTCATTTTAAGAGGACAAATAATATTTTTTTTTTTTTTTAACTTTCTCGTTTCGTTGGAGATTGTGCTCTAGAGACACGAATCCTCTTCTTCCTCATCATAATCCTCGTCTGTGTTAGCTGTTTCAACATTTCCCTTCCTCTTCAATTTTGAAATTGTATCCGAAATTAATTCTGAAGAATTAAACCAGGGTTTCTTGAATCTTGGATCCAATAATGTTGATATATGAAAAAAAAAAAAAAATTGTGCAAATATGGAGAATTGAATTTGTCATTAACTCATCGTCCTCTCTTCAAAACAAATCATATCGATTTTAATTTTGAATTTTAATGCACGTTGTGCCATGGGGACACAGAGTTCCATCGTGTCTCTATCCACGAAACTAATTTTAAGTTATTCCATTTTTCTTCTTCCAATATTTTTTCTAATTTAACCAATTAATTTAATGGTAACTTTAAAATTGGCTGCATTATCCGAAGTGATGGCAATAACTTTATAAAAAATATGATAATTATCAAGGACATTCTGGCAACAGTAAAATGTATCTTTTAAATATAGTTATATTATGTCCGAAGTTAATAGAAAATAAAATTAATAACTTAATAATTAAGTAAATTTTATGTTTAAAAATACAATTTGAGTGCTTATTTACTTATCACCAATATTAAAAAAACTTAAAACTTTTATGTTGTTTAATTTGTTTTAAAATGTTTGTTTTTGTTCAATTTAAGACCATTGAAGATATTTTTTTAAATCTTAGTGAAGAACACGATTCTTGAATTAAATTACTAACAGCTTATAAGTTCTCTCATAACAATAGGAATGGTTGTGATAAGAACTATTTTATTTTATACTATTAAATGAAAAAGAAATAGGTGACCACGGAGAGTGACAGTTCCTGGTCTCTATCTATGAGGCTTTTCCATTCCTCCTGAGAAAATCGTTTGCCCCCCTCCCCCACCCAAGAAAAAAATAACAACTATTAAAACTTAAACTATAAGTAAGCTATGACCCTCTTCGAAAAAATGTCTAATACCGGATATAGAATCATAGAAATCGATACAAAATAATGGATTCGAGATTTTCCGTGATCCTCAAGAGTTAGTTTATCCACACACTTTTCAAAAAATTCCATCAAATTTTTTAATTAATAAATAAATAAAGAAAAACAGCTATAGATATACGATAACACTTGATAATATAATAGTGTACTTTGGGACTGGATTCGTATAAATGGGGAAAAGGGTACCGTCATCCTTTTAGATATTCCTGAGTATAATGATATCCAGTTGCTTTTTAAAGTTTTATTCAATAATAATTATGAACTCCTTCTAATGAAGTATACATTTCTTTTTGGCGGGAGATTAATAAAAATGTATAGCTTCAAAATTCTTACAACCACTAATTACTTACATTGTTCTAATTCAACCAATCAACATTCAGAACATTAATAAAAAAGAACCCAAAAAATAGATAGACGACAATAAATTAGAGTTTATTTTGTTATTTGATTTAGGTAATGCCGTTTTTAAGAAGCAAGCAAAGATTTTAATGTATTGATATAATTGTACCTCAATTTTCCTAGCATGGATGATATACATGAATAATTAGTTATTTAAGACACCTTGTTTATTTAAGTGTAATCATTTCAACTCAATTAATTCATTATCATAAATATCTAAGGATTTATAATATTGTTCATGATAGCATTATTCACATATGAATCATTTAATTGAAAGATAAGACTAACATTAAAAGGACATTGTACGAGTATAAGTGTGCCTGTTTTTTTTTTTTTTTCTATCTCGAAATTGGATACAGTTACAGGGGATAGTTGAAATTCAATTATTGAAACCTTTTTGTAATAAGGAAAATACATTATAAGGAATATGTTATTGGAGTAGGAGGAGAGGTTCTCGACTTTTTCGAGATATTCGAACGATTAGAAATTTGTAATATGAAAGTAAATTGAAGGTATCATTATATGGAGTAAGTTGTGAGTTTGATTCCTATAAAGTATTCCGGGAGGGGGAAGGGGATTTGGAGACAATAAGTAAACTGAGGGATGAGGGTAGAGAAGATAACATCTCATTTATTAACCGATATTATCCCAACTAAGATTTTTGTATCAAAAGATAAAAAGATTTGATGCATCTTGCTGTGTTAAATGCAAAATTATATTTTGATATCCAAATTTATATATTGATAACTATATACATATTAACCAATATATAACTTTAATTGAATTATTTTATGAGAAAATCCTTGAAACAATCAGGATGGAGTCTGTATAAAGAATTATTATTTTCCAATAAACATTTGTAAATATCAATTACACAATTTTATACTTTTTATATCAAAAAGCTCATTTATTGGGAGTTGAATATCATATAATTACATATCAATCTGAAATTTAAAGTCATATTTATTAAAAAAGTACGTATAAAACCTATAAAAGGGATGTCAGTTTAAACTGACAGTAGGAAGATATAGATTAAAGCCCTACGACTTTTTCTTGTATCTAACATGAACCCTTACAGTATAATTGCAGCATAATCATAATAAGTATTATGGAGATGAACTTCTATGTTCTCAAATCCAGTAACTATGAACAAATATACAAGGAAATATAAAGTACAGACTCCAATGATTGGCTAATCCTACGTGGAAACTTATTTGAGCAATTGTGATCGATTGAGTCGAGGTCCCTCTCATCCTACTACAATAATATATTCCGTAATATAATTTTCTTATTATTAAAAGGTTGCAATAACTGAATTTGAACTATTCGACGTGTCCAATAGCGAGAAAGAATGAGAAAATAAGCTTTTATAATGTACCCGTACTTAATCATCACAAATCAAAATATTACTAAGTTTTGACTAATTATAATGATAAAATAATTTGTTTATAGATACTAAATACATAATTAATATTAGTTATTGAAAAAAAAACCAGTTTGGATAGTCATCTTATACCAAAAAAATAATTTATTTAAAGTATTGATTTTTCGGCATAAATTAAGGGCATTCCATTCTGTCAATGACACTTAAAGGAGATTAAATTTGGAAGGCATAATAATTAATCACAATTCAATTGTAATTTACGGCTTAGAATCTTTAAAACGTCACTTTTTTTACTTTTAACTCAAAACTATCTTATGATCTTCATTCTTTATATGAGCCTATTCGTTTTATGTATCTTTTTTTTCTTCAGACATTGAGAAATTGTTTTTGATTCTAGAGTGTCTTCTTAAGAATAAACAGAGTGAATGTTTTCTCTGTATTTTTTTTTTTTTTTTTTTTTTTTTTTGCTTAGAAATGGAATATACTTAGGGATTATGGAGAGAGTGACGATTTCAATTAAGCTAAGGTATATATAACACATTACTTAATGATTTACACCTCACAACAGGAGTCTTTCTTACCTTGACCCTAATTCTTCCTTATTATAAACACCAAACAAATAAGATTGTAAAAATATTTTTTCTTAATAAAAAGATTAGAAAATCATTTGATTAAAAATGAAACCTGATTATTGTTTATTTATTTCACTAAATGTAAGGTGCTACAGAGCTATTCTACATCACATAATATATACAGTTCTTCTTCGTATCTATCAATCTTGCTTTCAATAAGAAAATAGATCAGAAATCATAAATAAATTAGTATTTAGCCAATAGACATAAGCGTTGTTTACTTATATTAGTCTGTAAACAAAACGGATAGAGTGAGACCGCCTTGCGGCAAAATAATACAACTCCCATAATGATAATTTTATTTTATAAAAAATATAGTTATACACAAGGTAACTAGAAATACAAGTTACCTTGGGTATACATATGTTACTCACATAAGAGGCCTCTATGAAAGTTCTTCTTAGCATGCACCATTTTTTTTTAATAACTACTCAACAAAAAGTTACAGACAGTCACGCCACCTTGTGGATAATATATTTTTTTAGTTTACTCATGCTCTATTACTTCATCCTCCAAAGAATTTCCGAGAAGTATGAAATTATATCGATGCACAGCGTTACCTCCTAATACAAAAGTGCATACTGCCTTTTGTTGTCATCTGCCTATATTTCTGTTTCTTTCCCCTAATCAGTGTTCTGAACGTAGTTGATATGTTGAATTCAAATTTGCTCTTGTTTGGATGTGAAATTCTTTCAAAATTGGTACTTCAAGTACTTAATAGATATATTTCTAATAGATTGTTTTAGGTTCAACTATGTACTCCATGTGCGTGCTACTTGAACACCTTCAACATGATTACATCTCTCTAAATGCTTAGTTTTGTATCAAAATTTATTTTTACCTCCTATAAATGATAATTATTAAACTATGTATTCTTATATTTTAATCACCAATAAAAAATGCAGTAGTCTAACAACTCTGCATTTCTATCCACGAGGAGTCACTGTTAGTAAGCCATTCATAGCCTATGTATGTATATAGGGGTAAATAAAAGAGAGGGCATGTCAAGGCGTGTCAAGTAAATTGAGGCTATGATGTAGTCGTATAATGCTAATCAGTGGTAATAAGCGATTTTTTATCTAATTTATAATGTAATCTGATAATAAAATGATAAAATCTCTATTTTTATTTAATTTAACTTATTATTAAAAATTATCTGTATAAAGCAGTTTAAGATATGAAAAATTTATTATTAACCAATTACAAGAAATTTGAAATAATTTTTAGAAACTTATGTTCTATTATGTGATAATTGCTTAAATTTTTGTCTAATTTCTTTGTTTGTTTTTGGATATTTAGTCTATTATTTAGTTCCTTAATTCTAATGAAGGTTCTTAAACGAGCATATTTCATTATGACATCCTGATGGAAATTTGGAAATGATACTTCAAGAACAGATACTAATGACTCAATAACTTGAGGTTTTTTTGAAATTTTTACTCCATGATAAGCCTGAAAGATTGCTTCGAATTGTTTTATTTGAGTAAAAAAGAAACTTTATGGATTAGTCAACCCTCCTCTGGATAAGGATGCTATTCAAGGTGTTATATCTACAGTACAAGAATGATGATCTCTTTCCTGAATCCATATTCACAGTATTTAATTTCAAACTGTTTAGCGAAATATCTTGCTATGTGACCAAGTCCTTGAATACCACAGGCTAAGGCAGAAATTATTTATTATTCCTAAAATTATAAATTAATTAGTTTTAAAATTATTTTGTCTTTATTGTTTCCTTCATATTATCGAGGACCTTTTTTTCCATCCAAATGGATGCCAAATCCACAAGAATTTTTTTTTTTAAAATCAATGGGCTTTCACTATTGAAGACATCAAACTAATACTTTACAGTTTTAATAAACTAAGCTTGGGACGTATTTGCTGGAAAAAAGATATTAAATGCTGGTGTATGGCTTAACAATTGTGTGCTAGAAAAACACAATGTCTTCGACTACCGTGACATTCCAGATGGATATCCTTGATAATGTATACAATTTTTAGCTCTTGACAATCTCTTACTGTCAGTTGTATAAAATATTTTTTTTTTGTGAATTGAGATCCACCAGGTTACTGTTACCCTTTATCCAAAAGATGGTTTCTCAAGATTTTGATTAGATGAGCCAAATCATGAAATACCTTAATTTTCTTTGATGTGTTTGATTGATTCCAAAAATACGGAGAATCCTCAGTGATATAATCCTGAGGATTGCCCTGTCACTCTACACTAACAAATCCTACAAATTAATACTTCACCTCATTAGCTTTGGTGATTAAAAATGCAGTGCACCTATATCTTTCTGTGCGGCAATTAATTATGACAGTAGATAAAATTGTACCGAAACAATGGGACAACAGAATCACTAAGAGTGATCGGCCAATGTTATCGGTGTCAAGTCACCAAGAAAGAATCAAGATAGAAGGGCACGTCTTCCGAGTCAAAGGAGGGAGCATCAAAAAATAATGCTACTGTAAAGTATTGAAATTTGTGAATCCTTCATATGCGGCCATTTATTATAATTATAGTTGTTCAGACAAGAAACTACTACGTTGAATATATTTTGTAAGCAAATTCATGTTTGACGTGGTTTCGAAATGTTTTATTGTTACCTTAGATAAACAGTTAACTTTCTATGTCCTAAAACCATTTAGTAACTTTTTTAGGGTAGAGTTGTTAATTTGGAAGATCATGTTGTCTCTGGAACAGTTCCAAAATTACGATGATGTCTGTGTTATGCGAAAAGTTATAAGTATAGGAAAGAAAATAGTATTCTATATGTTACGAAGATACTATTGTGTCATCGAATATATCAAAAAAACAAGGCATCAGAGAGCAACTACAAAAACAAAAAATAATCTTAAGACATGATCTTGTTTCAAAATATCAATATAGGAGTATTCAAAAATAAACGATTAGTTACTAAAAGTAACATAAATATTTTTGATTTCACCTAAACCCTAATAAACTCTGATCAAAAAAGTAAATTTTAAGGTCATGTATATAATCAAAAATGTTTCTAAAACTATATGAATAATCCAAATATCTTCAAATATTAAAATGTATTTATAAAACTAATATCCCACATATTTTTTCAAGAAATGGACCATCTAGCTAATGTAAAACCTTATATTTGAGTCTCAAATTCTTCAAATCTATAATGCAAAATAAATTTTATCAAATTAAGGGTAGATAAAACCCAATTATTTAACAAAAAATAAGTGATTTGATGTGGAATGATGAAGGTATTTTAGTTAAAATATGTGCTATTTAAAAATAAAGATAAATCAAAGATTTTAATGTAATGTAAGATTTTATCCTAGTTGTTCAAAAAACACTAATTCCAATATACAAGTCAGTGCATAACAAACTTGAAGTAATTATCTCTTGGGTTACGGTTTAAATAGATTTGATCAATAATGCTATAGATATTTATCACGTAAGATAAAGCAAACTTTAATCCTAGGAAGACCAATGGTGTCATTGGACACTTGACGTTTTTATTTTATTTTTTGGTTAGTTCATAATTTATTGAAGGTATCAAGTTGAATTTTTATTAGATTTATTTTTTTCTAATACAGAGCTGTAAAATTCTTATCAGAAATATAATTCAATGGTCTCAAGCAAGTTTCACATAATTGTAAAATTGTTAATAACTATCGTATTATATCTAGAAATTTGAAAAGGCTGTTTGTTTTCTAATATATTCTTAGTACGTGTTACCAATGACTTGGGATTTGTGTAAGAGCGTGAGGAATAGGTAGGAGCGAGACATATGGTGTCCCTGAATTAAAGCCATTGTTAAAATCAGCTGCTTGCAAGATGTTTTTGGGGGACAAAATGAATTACTGCTTTAGAGCAGGGAACCTTTACCTTTGAAATAGCATTAGTGTAGGAAAAATATAATTATTATATTTAAATTCAAATAAATTTATTTTATTATGCATTTGAAAAACAAATTGCACTAAAGATAGGCAAGAATTCTTTTTTTTTGAGACACATTCACGACGATTAAATAATAAAGAAGAAAGGGCACACGCTCAACTTATTTTTTTTATTTTTTTCTAATCGCTATATTTCGTTTTTTCTTTACATACATCGCCATCTTTTTCCAATGATTACCAACTAAATAATCAACTCCATTTGTCTAAAGAACAAATATAAGTCAAAATTTACTATTAATTTTAAAGTTGATTTGGGAACTTCAAGGGGCTTCAAGTTTCCTGGATTATTTTTTAGGAAAACCTCGCTATTAAATGCGGCAAAAAAAAAAAAAAAAAAATAGATAGACGAGGTGTGTTTTAAAAAGTAAGGTCACTTTGTATTTTTAATAAAAAATATTTATTTCTTAATCAATATTTATGTTGTCCCCTTCAAAATAATTCCCCTCAGATACAATACACTTGTGCCAACGCTTTTTCCAATCCACGAAGCATTTCAAGTGTTTTGGAGCCCTTAATTTCATTTTTTACACAATTGGATGCAAATTCTTTGATTCGTGTTTTTCAGTAGCAAAAAAACACCTAACACACAAAATATTTCTAACCGTTATGCCTCTCAAACAAACTAAACATATTATATTGCTGAAACAGTGAAAATATGTTAGTGGCGAGTGTATTAACATGAATTAATAAAAAAAATCAATTAAATCGATAAACCAAAAGTGTCTTGTTCGTGAAATTTGAAAAGCCCATTACTTCTTGAGTACACCTCTTAATAAGAAAATTCAAAAGATCAATTGACCCTAATGACAATTAAAGAAGAGGAAAAATTATACAACCTCCTATTTTGAGCTCTTCACACCATATATCAAAATAAATTTAAACTTTTTTCTGCGAATACAGCTACAATTTCCTTTTGATTTATTAATATTACTTATATACTAATAAATTATTTAACTTTTTGTAGTGTACTGCAAACACTACCAACAGACGGAAGTAACGGACCGGAGCAAAGTCAATAATAAAACCTTTAGATTGGGGGGTATAATCATACACTGAATATATATATTCTGTAAGGGATAAATCCTAAAAGGATGTACATAGACATAACTACTAAAATGTATAAACACGTAAAATCTACTTAATAAAAAGGTACATTACTATCTATTTAAAACAAATCCCTACGTCATGAGATAAAAGTAAATAAAAGACATTACATAACACTTTTGATTATAAAATTGATATTCCTTCCGTATTACCTGGAAGGAATAGTTTTCAAATTTGAACTCAACCAATATATTTGTCAGTCTTTACTTAACATCTTATTAATCTATATATAATTGTTCTATAACCTCCATATCCATTGAAATCTATATTAATAAACCAAAGTTTGTCTAAATATCTGGATATTTTTCGGGGGCTAATTATTGAGCATACACTTCTTATCTTAGAACTGTGCGACTTCTTTATCCAAGAAATAATACTGTAAACAAGATTTTTTATAAGTTGGATACTCAACAGTATATATAATACTAAAGAGAATAAAAAATTGCAAATACAAATACTAAGATAATTTTAGTACATCTGTTTTGAATTAAGATCAATAAAAACTGATGAACCGTAGAAACTGCTCAGCAATGAGTGGTAACAATTAATTATACTGTCCGCCACCCCCTCCTCCGAATACTCCATAAGAGCCAATTTCACAGCTTCTTCCACACGGTGAGACCTTCCATCTACTTTCGTGACCCTTCGAATGGCTAATTAACCGAATAACTTGGAAAAGTGGAGATCTCTTTCGTCCGTCAATTTATTCTTCGCTTCACTTCGCGTCTTCCCTTCCTCAGCCAATTATATTCTTACCTTCACTTTGCGTCCCTACGCTTGACGTACCAAATTTATTTTCTTATTTTAAAAAGGCTGAAAGAGTTGAATTTCAACTATCTTCTGTCGTTGTCTCCAATTTGGGGATAGAAAGAGAAAGTATGACGTGTGGCCCAACTTATACAGGATACCCACATTTTGTTTTGACTTATATGTAAAAAGAGAATAGGTGGCCAATCTGCATCTCAACCATTTTTTGATGAGAATCTGTTAAGTTATTTTTAAGTATTGTTTTACGGTCTAATCTTCTCTTGACGATAAGAGACGGCCCTCCGTTGACGACTCTTTTTATTGTAGATCTTATTCTACTATTAGAGAGTGTCTCGACTGCTATGACGAAAGTTGTTGAAGGCTTAAAGTTACAGGTTTCGGAAGGGTAGTTTAAAAATAATCTCTTGGTTCTAAAAAATAGAATGAAATTGTCTATCCCCGTATCTCTACGAGATAAATATTTACCAACAGAAGTTAGTCCTCTTCCCAGAAAAAAACATCACAACTACTTGACATAAGATTAAAGTTTAGAGGTTCGTTAGAGCTCATGACATGTATAATTTTACTCATAATTAACTACCTGATCTACCTATCTGTTTCCAGTAGTAACAACATATACCCCAAATAACACTAATGGTTCCATAAATAGTATGCCAATAAGAAAATATCCAGTTTCTCTCTCGGACTTACTTTTGATCACCATAGCCCAGAAATCACAGTCTTTCCTTAATCTAGTAAACCAAGAGAAGATCCGCCCTTTCCACGTAGTTTCAATATTTGTTTATTCAAGGTCCCACCCTTCGATTCGCGTATTTGTGCAGCCTATAAAATGTAAGCCACTCCATATGAATTTTTCCCTTAATTTGTAAATACGCTCACATATTACATTGGTAAATGGAGTATATCTCAACACGTGGATAACTTTAGTTATAATAATATGTTCCCAGACTTTGCGTTTATAAGTAGTATTTACTTCATTATTATCAAGATAATAACATCACAAGGCAAATTCTACAGCTTTAAAACAAATAACAAAAATATATTTAGGATATCCAATATTCTTAGTCCCATCTCTGAACCCTTCCCTTCCAACAATATTATTTCTACAAATCATTAAGATATTTTTAAATTGCTTAAGAATTATTTACCGATTTTGGTTGATTGGGATTTCAATCTAATTACAAATAAGCCTTCGAATACAAAAAAAAAAATTATTTCCATGAAATAATTAAAAGACATCTATATTATCTTTTTGAATATTTAATTGAATTGTAGACGTTGCAAATTATACAAAACCTCAACATTTTTGCAATAAAATGTGCATTCATATTTCATTACTTTGCGAGTCAATTAGTTCATAATCTTTGTAATCATTATATCTTGACTATTTAATTCATTACAGCAACTAATCCCAAGTAGTCAAACCTAAAATGACTTCAATTATGTATATTATGCGTAGTAAATTGCTAGCTATATAAAATAACGATGAAGCTCAATTAAGGTAATTATGTATCAAATTGTTTATGACATAAACAATTTATAGTTCCCTGCTAATAATTATTTAGATTATATATAATTTTATCACTTTTTATCAGACAAAAGCAAAGAATATTAAGAAAACATCTTTGTATACCTATACTCAACTTCATTTTTGGGGGTTATTTAAATCAATTTCTTCGATTATAAATGATATTTTATTTATTGTTTTTTCAAACTTCTAAGAGAAGGTTTCGTTATTTAACCATTCTATATCAGAGCTGTTCAATGGTTATTTTTACAAGTCCAATTAAAGTTTCGAGTCTTTGAGCTTGATTCTAAGCTCGGTTTAAGTATAAAAAATGGTCTATAATATGCAGTTACACAACAAAAAAGTTAAAACATAGATAATTCTTTAAAAAAAAGAAAAAGGAATCAATTAATATTTTTATAGATGATAACTACTGATGCAATTTTCTTCATCTATTTGTACACATTGAGTCATCACTCACTCACAGTTATCTATTTGCGGTTACAATAATTTGCGGTTTTATTGGAGACAAATAACTACTCAATATTCGTGGAAGATTCACATAGTCACAGTTTTTGCTATGATGCCCATTAAAAATTCTTATGTACATTTAAAAGAGGATAAATCCTTTTAAAAACCAGCATAGACGATTTATTTAAAGTGTAAGGGAAATTTTTATTTGACAGCTTCATAGTAAAAAAATTTACCATTTACTTCCTGAAATATAATAGTTAAATCGAATAGTTAAATGTGTACAAATTCATGAGGGTTTTGCTCCTCTGTATGTTCAACACACGATCATATCTTAAATACAAAGAATAGGGAGTATCTCCCAACCTCTTTTCTCTGAATGACACTAAAGGATACAAACACAATGGCAATATAACAGTAAAAACCCAAAATAATCAAACATATTGAACAAAATTCACAATACGTTCGCCTTTTAATATTTTACCTTGCGACGTTTTCACCTTGAGACTTTTGTTGCCTTGGATAATAATTGGCAGGAATTCTATTTCTTCTTAGTTATATAGGTTTGTTAGTTGAATTTTTACCGTTGTATTCACAATTCTTCAAACCTAAATTATAATACGTACGTTTCAATGCATTTGGAAGGAATAACAGAATGCTACTGCTACGGTCCGTTGCGAAGAATCATTGGCATTAATATGTAGTCCATTTCTTCTTCAAAATGCCATGAAAACATATTGAAATATCTACTTACTACTTCGTAGCTATACATTCGCTAGAGAAATTTTTATCTTATTGATTTACTTCCAGGGATAATATACTTAATCTTATCCTTTTTTCAGCTTATTATAGATTAACTTGAAGAGGTAAAATTTGTCAAATAAGGAAGAGATGTACGAACAAGTAATATAGTTAGGATATTTGTGAAATACAAAGTTTTTCACTGCAGTACAACTGAGTGCATTCCCTAAATTGTTGGCATGGGCATCACAGATTGATAAGACGATAAATAATTCAATTATACATTATTTCTTTATTTTTGGACTAGTTATAATCATTTTGTTATTAGGGAGGCTGATATCTTAAATGGAAGCATGGGCCATGCAAACTATTTCTTGGTAACTACAGGCAATTCCAGTTATCGTAATCATAGAACAATTTTAATAGCTTAATTTTAACAATGATTGTAATAGGTGTATAAAATACTTTCTTGCTGGTATTGAAGGTCCTGGAAGGAAAGATTTATAGTTAAAATTTTCGATAATAATCTGGAAAGAAAATCGGCGAGGAGTCTTACTACAAGGTGCTGAGGTTCACCATACTGCCATAGCTGAAGGCCTCTACCTAGACGACAACTATGTGTGGACCCAAGATGGTGCACCCTCGCACACATCGGCCAAATGCCAGAAGTTCTGCACCGACAACATGGCTGATTTTTGGCCCAAGGACATGTGGCCATCATCTTCGCCAGATTTGAACTCGTTGGACTTTGCTATTGGGGGACTTTGGAGAGGGATACTAACTGGACACCTCACCCGATCATGGACTCCCTGAAGGCTGCCATTGTGAAGGAATGGAACAACTTGTCCAAAAAGTTCATCATCAACTCCTGCAAGGCTTTCCGCCGCCGTGTGGAGGCTGTGATTGCTGCTGAGGGCGGCCATATTCAATGAACATGTTTACAAAGGTCGTGTCTCAAACTTTTTTTAAAAAATTTAAAAATTTTTTAAATTATTGGCATTTTTCCAAAATCAGTCATTCTGTCCACGTTTTGCTATACAGTGTCAATGTTTTTGCTAGTAATGGGAAAATTCAAAAAAAAAAATCCCAATGCCATTTTACTAAAAATTGCCGATGCCAATTCTGATTCTGTTGACAATTCTTTAATATTAAAATACAGTTTTACTATGCGGATCATCTGAAGGATCATATTTGGGGGGTTGGAATGTTTTTTAAAAATCCCCAACTGTTAACAAAACATTTAGTGAAAAAAAATATTTTTTTTTAATTTAAAAAAAAAATTTTTATTCAGAAAAAGTTAATTTTTGGAGGGTGCTATTTTTTTTTTTTTTTGATAACCTACCAAAGTAAAAAAATAAAAATTGGAGTTGCAAATTAAAAATTATTTTCCTGATGCCGATTCCAATTCTAGAAAAACACCAGATTATCATATTCCTGATTCCGATTAATCGTCTCATCACTATTTTCTGCTTCCTTTCCATTTATCAGTATTTTGAACGTTGATTAATTAAATTAAATGAACTCTTTAAAGCTGGAAACAATTCCCAACAATAATAATTCCATAGTTGGGAAGAAAAGGCAAATTATTAACTGATTTGGGGGGTTTTCTGTGTGTTTTTCTTAGTTAAGGTTGTGTGCTACAATAAAAGTAATGACGTGACATATGTTTGGAGCAGAAGTTCTCAAAATTCATGCTAATACTAAATCATAATCGTCACCAAATCACTCATTGACTCAATATTCGATATTGTGCGACCCACATTTGAGGAACAATCGGTCTAGAACATAACTAAAGCCCATTGGTCAAATCTAGATAGAAAAAAAACCTGGTCTTTTGTCCTTCATAGTTTGTTATAAATATTTATTCAAAAATCACAATGCATCCACAACAATCCTCGTCCCTCCCCAGATCCTAATAGTTTAATCTGACCCATTTAGATTGACTTACGCAGGATTTAGGGAGACGTTTTGAGTATATTAGTGTGCATATAACGAAGGTTTAAAGTCCTAGCTGACAGGATTGAGTTATTATTGGTTTTAAACATAAAGAAAATCATTCTGCAAACATATAATAGGATTAAATGATATTCCTGTTGAAAGATGGCTATAGATAACCAAAGCAGACAATAGTTATGAAGCAGAAACGAGTTTTTACGTGCAGTACAATTTGATGCATTAACAAACTCAAATATATGAGCATATATGGTCGTAACAATATACAAAACAAAAACAGGACTATAAAAATATAGGTATTATTAATAATCACTTTATGATGCCCAAAAGTTACAACTCAAACAAAGAATAATAATCTTGGTAATGATTCATCCATTCATCTATCTCTTAAGTATCAATGACATTATTACCTATTGGAGTAATAGAATAATTAAAAATATTTCCATAGTATAAAAAGAAATCACGGAGTCTAACAGTACTTCTAGCTGGAGTGATGAATGAATAATCTGATTTTGGCATGACCAGCATTTTTTTAAATGCGTTATTTAATTGTTATATGAAAATATGTACATAAATAGAAGCTTTATTTTTCTGGATCAAAGCCTTTTAAGTATATACCTATGTGTGTATATTTAAATATACTCAGGTGATCATATTAAGTAGCTACAACCCTGGCTGTAAATGAAACATAAATGGTTGTACATACATTTTTATGAACATACATTACCAGTAATAAGAAATCGTTACTTGGTAAAAAAAAATGAACAACCCTTAAACTCACACAACCTCTTAGTTTAGTTTATCAAATTATATTAATTTATAGCTATGATCAAATACCCATTATTTATCTTGATACGTCTAAATGATATCTATATCTAAAGATTATGATTAAATCCTATCTATATTGAATTTTTTTTTAGTTTTATTAAATGCAATTTGATGATTTGTCGACATAAACTCCATTATTTACCGAGTGTTTAGTTGAAATCTGAACACTTATAAAAGATATGAATAAAAATAACACATGGGAGGATGGGATAATTTATCCCATTAGCTGGGAAACTGTGTGTATTACCCCCCCACCTCCAAAAGAGTAATCCAAAAATGCCCTCACAAAGACACAAAAGAATTGAGATTGATGACTAACTCCGCAAGACACATACACGAACAGCGATCCTTACTTTTACCAGAGATGTCCAACATGTAGCCTGCAGGCCGCATTGCCGCCCACTTGATGTTTAAGTGCAGCCCACTACTTTTTCTTATTTAAGTAGTATATTTTTTTAAATTATCGCACTGGGAAAAAAGATAATTATGAGAAAAAAGAGAAAGAAAATATTTTTAAGCAATTTAATTTTCTAAGAAAGAAGGTCATTGAATCAAATTATGCAGCGGTGGAATTTTTTAAATTTTTTTCAAAAAATAAAAAAATAAACAACTTTTGCATACACCCCTGAACAGGGTTGCTAAATTGGCCTTTTTGTAAGTAGTTTGGTTTTGAAAAATTAGATTTGCCCTTAATTTAAAATATAGAAAGGCAAAATTGAGCGGTTAAAAAAAATTGCTCGAACCACTGTTGTGCAACACGAACCGAAAGAATCGGCTCATGTGCATCTCAAATTTTCTTGGTTGCTTTCGACACATTTGTCCCATTCACCTGGTAAAAATGTAGAATAGGGCGAATTTCTTTGTATGATACCTTCGTACTCGATGCAAACAATTCTTGATTGAACTGCTTAGCTCAATACTGTCCAAAAGCATTTGTAGTATACACTCACACCTTTTCAATCCCTTATCGTATGATCCAATGTGACCAACAATGAATAAGATATACTTAGCTTAAAAAACGGGAAATACGAAATTACTTTTTCTCCAGCCCTTTTGGTATTATAGGTTTAAAAGAACTTGCATTTAATGACTGATATATTTTCAATAAATGCAGGGCTATATAAAGAAATTTTATGCTGAAGGGTGCTACAATTTCTATGCTATAAAATGGGAGGGGTGTGCGCCTTGTTTGCTTTTCCAGTGCTTAGAGATATAAAATACAAATTATTTTAAATTCTAAACATGTATCTATTTGTCAAATTGAAATTTTTTTTCCGCCTCACTTATTTGTATTTTCATTACCGAGTGTCCATTCTAGTGAATATTGCTACAACTTTTAACTTGTTTTTAACTTTTTGATATGCATAAAGCACCGACATCGAAGTATTTTATATTAAGAATAATTCTATACTGATAACATCATCAGGGGGTGCCTACAGGATTTTGGGAATCCGTGATTATGATTTTTTTTTCTCTTTTTTTTAGGGAGAGGACTGTTAGATGTTTTGACAATTTTGACAAAATATTTTTTAATAGTACCAAATTTGAGACAGAAAACTTTTAGAGGAATTTAAACGAATAAAAGTTTAATGGCAGTAATGGTAATTATGTCAACTTCGGGGAAATCAATTAGGACCTTTGAACCGTAGCCACCACCAAACACCCAGTATAAGCCATGGTGCATTGTTACTTCCAACGGTATTGTGACCCACCTGATCTGATTCCCGGAAGGTAACCTGCTTACGGCAGCCATGTACATCGATGTTTTCTAGACCAACCTACTCCCCTGGGTCCATTCAAATTTTCGACGGAAACGTCGTCTTTCAGCAAGATGGGCCCCCTCTCACACTGACAGAATTACTCATACTTTCTTAGCTAACAACATCGTTGTCTGGGACAAGAGAATGTGACCACCATACAGTCCAGATGTCAATCCTCTTGAATTTTCTTTTAGATGCACATCCGGAGGAGGGCATGTACCCATGACGGATTCCTTCGACGAGAAGTGGGATGCGATGGACCCGAACTTCATTCACAATACTTGTAACTCTCTTTACAAGAGGCTTGTCGCCATCTATGAGGCCAATGGCATGCTATTTTCTTTTTTCTTTCCGAGTGTGTAAGTTTACAGCTTCTAGCGGGTAAAATATACATATTAATTATTATTAATTACTGTACTTTTTTGAACGAGAAGGCAATGTTGACTAAACAAACCTCTGCATGTTTACACAGTGAATTATTTTATCAAAAAAATGTTGTCTAATATAGTAAAAATAATTTCCTATCTACAAAATTTGTGGCCTGATAATCTCACTTAACGTATTTATTTCTTACACACTATTGTAAAATTACTAATGAGGCAATTTCTATAGTGAAACATCATTTAAGAATTCAACCCTATTACATTTTTATTCATAGGTAGAAATCTCAGGAGAGATTATTTTACTTCTAGAAAAACTAAAAACCTAATTAATAAAACACACACTGTGACTAGTTTCCCATCTCTCCCATGGAATTATTGTTTATTGAATGTTATCCCACTCCATATACAAAATGCGATTGTCGGCCCTGTTCAAAACACTCACTGGCTTATATTTGAAAAGGTTGTAACCGAGGGTTGCCGGTAGCGGTTTGACCAATACTGTCATCAGTTAACAGTTTCTGTTCTGCTCCTTACAATTGACATAAGCGATCACAGCTGGCCATCATACTGATAAGTTTCTACAGGCGTCTCTATTTATGAATAAATTTTTACGCTATTTTTTTTTCTTAATAAAGTTATTGACCTCTCAATGTTTACATCCGGATAGTTTTAATACTCTTCAACTAAATGCTTAATAAAAGAAACAAGACATGAACAATGCTCAGACATGTGACTTATGAGTAATTCGACTCGAGCAGATACTTAATCCTTCCTTGTCAAAAAGTGATCCTCTTCAAGCTGTAAAAAAAGAAAGATCAATCCTCTATACATTTCAAAGTATGACATACTTGTACTTTAATTGTCTTATCTGATATGTGTAATATTTATTATCTCATAGGCATGAATATTCATTGATGAAGGGAAGTATATTGATCAATGATCATACACAAAATAATATTAAATATAGGATTGTAAATCCTAATCATTTTTAGGGTGCAAGTTGTGTTGTCACTGGCAACCTAAGCAAAGTATATTTATCTTTTAAAGCTGTTAGCATTATTATTTGAAGCTTCGGGAGAGAACATCTCAGTATAAAATGTAACCACAAGTGTGTGTTCTTATGAATGACGGACAGTTAAGATAAGAAATTGTTGGGGAGTTATAAGTAGTGATGTAAATCCTGTGAATTTTTCACTGGTCCGTTTTTTTTTTTGGAATTGGTAATTTGAAGAATGAATTGTCTTTTCTATAGCAGTTTTCATTATTATTTAACTTATGAGAAGTGAACATCCTTTCTTAAAAGATTCAATAATATTCAATACATGATTGAACATTCGTGTGTGCTCATTAAAGACGGATACTAACCCTGAGAATTTGATTCGGAGTTATAATTGTAATTCCTAATTTTACTCAGAGAAGAATTGGGGATAGACATCGGAGTAATTCTTGCTTCTTTATTTATTTCTCCCTCTCCTCCATTGTGACAGCTGATTGTAGCTCATCTCCTTCAAAATATTCCTCAAACTGTAAGGGTTACCATGTTGATTTTTGATTTCTTTTTTTAACATGTCCAATATTCTCGGGATTTTTTGTTATAAGTGTAAGTCCCTGTTGTTGGACTTATAGTAGAATTGATGATTGAAAACAGAGTAATTATTGCCCATAGCCTTACTTTATTTACTTGCTGGCTCTTGATTATCTAACCTAACGTAATGACACCTTAGCTGCTCTTCTCGAAAACATTTTTTCAAATTTGTCAAGGTTACCATGTTAGTTTTCGGGATTTTTTTATAGCCATAATTACATAGGCATATATATTGTGCATATAAAGTGTCAGCTCGTGAGTGGAACTTCCACACCAAAATATGTTTATTGGATGGTTAGAAATTAACAATATATTAGTTTATTAATAATTTAGTACTTTTAATATATTTAATTTAGTATGTTAGTAAAGAAATAAACTTAATAAATGATGCGGACGGAGACTGAGAGTTACAAAAAAGGCACAATTTGCCAGAATATTCTCAATTATAAAATTTACTTGAATTAGAGCAAAATTACTCTACATGGATCAAATGAAACACAAGTTGATGATATACACGACCAACAAAGGCGTTTGTAACACTGATTTCTACAAAGTTTTTGACTATAATTTGCTTTCAAGGAGTATGGGAGTTTGAAATGTCTATGGAAAAAATATTTAGTATTAATTTTAATACTTTCCACTATATTTTCCTTCAACAAGATTTCATAATTTAAAAATTTCAATAATAAAAGGGTTATTAATACATGGATCGCCATAGCTATACACTATGTAGATATGTAAAAATATCTAGGTCTATGTCACTTATGTCGTCAAAGGGATGCTATTATATATGGTGCGTCAATTGAATAAAAATCAAGTATAGGAGAAAACTTATATTTATTATTTTACTTTATATATATACACCTATAAATTGAAATATTTATAGACATACAGGGTTGACCCTAAATAATGTAAAATATATTATTTTTTTTATTTATAACCTAAAATTTTGTATGAATACTTTTGAATATCATATCAATAATTGGCAAACAAAAGTCACAGTGATCCCCTTTTGCAGGAACTACAGCCTTGAGTAAGTTAAGAAATGCCGGAGCGGGCCATCAAATGGGAATGTAGCTACATTCCCTAGTTAGAGAAGCATTCAGTTCATCCAAATTAGGATGGGCTTCAGGTAAACACTGCCTCCAAAATGAACGAGATTCTAAAATCCATCAGATTCAAGTGTGGAGTGGATAGAGGATAAAAGTTTTTGCATCATATTAGACGTGTAAGATTGAGTACCATCTTACTGAAAGGTCCTCTCACTTTAAGTGGGAATCGGCACATGGTTATTTTTTTTCCCCTAGGGCACAAAGAAAAGGTGCACCATGCCAAAACTCTTGATGGCTACTTATACTATCACTGAATCTAATTTTGACATCCAACACTTCCTACGGGATGAATGAGATATTTTAATGACCAAAATACGATCCTTTTGGGAGGTCGAATAGAGCCTTGATGAAAGAACCAATACTAAGAGGCTTGCCAGACTTCGACAAACTAATAAATTTCTTGCATCTCTTTAATTTATTTTCTCAGGTATTTGAAAAATGACCAATAAATGGTTTATACAAACTTTGTGGGCAATTAATCAATAATTTATTATGAAATTTTATACACTGAGATCTCTTAAAATTCTATGAGTTATAAAAGTTTAATTTGAAGTTAATTTTTTTTTTACAACCTTAAGGGTTCACCCTCTATTTGAATAAATAATAGGCATTGCATTCATATTTGTGCAATGAGTTATGATGCACAAGAACTTTACCTATTGTATAGAGATTCGTGTTGTATCTAATATGGTCTTTCAAACAAATCTGGTAATCTATCATTCTTTTAATTTTTCAAAAATCAGTTGTAAGATACACTCAAAGGCTTAATAACAATATTTGGGTGTAGAATTCAACGATAATTCGTCGAGGAATAAAAACATAATCCATATTCCATTTTGAAAAAAATCCTTATAGCTTGCTTATGTGTTGATATGAAATATTTTACATCAGAATTCTCTTGATATACGTTCGTTCATATTTCTATAATTTTTGAGCTTATTTAGTAATATTGACATGAGAGTACAAATCAGAGATAATAAACGAATATATAGTTTTCTATACTACTAATCACACTGAAGATGGCTTACAACCAGTTTTATTATTATTATAAATTTATAAAGTTCAATATATAAATAAATTTATATACATATTGTATGATGTTATTTTATTATGTTAATAACAGTTCCTCCATCATTATAATAATAAACCTTTGAATTCCATATTTGTCGACAATACAATAAATCAATTTCTCGTCCAATAGATTGAATATATATTATGATACTATCCTGCTAGACATTGCATATCAAAACTTAATTTTGATTGTTATTAGAATAGTAGGTATGCAATACTAGGTGTGTTCAAAAAGTATGGTGACTTTTCAAATTGAACAGGCATGGTATATTTGGAAGCTGGATTTTTTTATTATAGCGTACTCGTCGCGAAAATATATTTACTGCTCAAGCAATGTAATATGTTGAGTTTGTTTGTGAGAGGCCTAACGGTTAGAAGTATTTGGCGTGTTTGGCGATTTTTTGCTATTGAAAAACATGGATCAAAGAATTTGCAACATCTTTTGTGTAATAAATGAAATTCAGTGCTCCAAAACACTTTAAATGTTGACAATGGCAAACGGTGAAACTGTTCAGAGTAGAAAAATGTTTATAAATGGTACAAACTCACCAATATGGCCTTGAAGATGCCAATGACGAGCCTGGCTCCTGACACCAAAGCACTTCAATAACAGGTGAAAAAGTTGAAGCAGTGAAGAAAATTACTGTCAGAGAAGTTGCTGAGAATATTGTAATAACCTTTGGCTCGTGCCATAAATTTTTTTTCGAACGTTTTGGGCATGAGACGAGTGTCAGTGAAGTTTGTTTAAAAATTGCTTAATTTTGACCGAAAGAATCGTTGCATGAGCATTGTTCATGAGCTGTTGACAGACGTAAATGATTATCCTGATTTGCCAAAAGGGGCATAACTGGGCATGAATAATAGTTATATGGTTATGATATCGAAATTAATATAGTCGCACGGTCAATAAAGAGTAGTATATTGAAGTTATGAGCTTCTTGCAAGAAGTAATACGAAGAAAACGTCCTGAATTGTGGAAAAACCATTCATGGCTTCTGCATCCCGATCATGCCCCTGCTCACTCATCTTTGATTGTGGTGTTATTTTTTTGCCAAAAATAACACCACAATCATGCCTCTTTTGTATATAAAACATAAAAAAACTGAGCTCCTTAGATTACGTACTTGAATGTGATCGACGAATTTCCATTCGCGCATTCCAAGCAGATGGGCGTGTCCAGGGCCACATCTACGCCGTCAGCAATTCAAAACGATAGAGAGGAATAATGCTCTATCAAAAGGCCAAAATGGATTCGGAGTAGTTAAAGGAAATAGCCGAGGCCAATCACCTCAAGTCCATGCAAGAAATCTCGGAATTTTACACAAGACTGTCCAGAGACCTATCAAAAAAGTGGATGGAAATACCTTTGTGATGGTGGAGAAAACACTTTTGACCCAAACAGTGAAAGAAACCCATTATCCCCGTACCAAGACCCTTTCGAGTTATTTTGAACTCTTTTTTGACACTTTTGGACCCCCTACAGCCCTGATGTCAGCCCCCCTTGACAACACCTTTTGGATGCATGTCGAGGGAAAGCCTGCAGAGTCCGTCGTCCGAATACCGGGCCCCTTAAAGCCACAACCAGCCAGCACCTAGTCGCCATGACAGAGGACTATATTCGCACCGTGTACCATGCTTTCCACCACCGCTTGGAAGCCATCACTACTGCTAAGAGCGGCTACATTAATGTTTAAGGGAGCTTAGATACACATTTATTTATGGTATTAATTTCGTTGAAATTCTATTTTTGATTAATAAATTATATCTTGTTGAAGCTTATAATTGAAATGTTCAGATTTTGATGGACCCCTGGGTATATGGATCCTGAACTCGTTAAATACCTGGATGAATACGGACCATACTGTATCAGGTGAATTATAGAAGTCAAATTATTAAAAAATTTATAAATATCCTAGCTACATCAGTAGATATAATTTTTTTCAATTTTGAAAAAAAATAAAAAAAAAATGGAGAGAAATGTCAGATTTTTTTTTCCTTGGCTTAATACGCTTTCGGCATTTTAGGAAAAACAAAAGGACCTAAAGTTGTAAAGACTGATCATAAGACTTGACTAGACCAAAGAAATCTGAACTGACATAGTACAAGAAGTATATTTAGTCTTATGCCCGACTATATCAACTCAAAAAATATAAAAGAACCAAAATCAAAAATATAATTAATTGGAAAAAAGAAAGAAAGATGTAAAATATATTAATTTAAAATAAATATAATTTAAATTACAGCCTATTAAGAATAGAATTCCAATGTCAAAAGGTGATGAATGATATGGTTTAAATGACGGAATTAAAATGTGCTTTTATGAGAAAATACATAATTGGTACATGATAACAATTTATATGGAGACGAAAACATCATAATGTATAGGTTTATCCACTTTATCTTCATTAAAATAACTCCTACATTTTAATGACTTAATCCAGTCTGTAGCAAATTGGATTTCATTGATGACGATGATAAGAGCATGATCATAAACTTCATATTTGTGAATAAACATACAGATCAAGCCCTCAATGTTACTTGATTTAAATGATAGATTATTGTTTGTACAGTCATTCCTGGGGATTGTATTATTACCTTATCAATCAGTTATCAGTGAGAGAAGGACAATCATTATCAATTTGTGTCTCAACAACATGAGGGATAAAACTCCTGCTGTTGTCGTAGATATACATAGATTAACATAAAACGCCAAATAGGAGCAGAGAAAATAGAGTGTTTCCTTACAATCAGCATGATTGCCATAATGGATAGAACCCAAGGCGGCCGTGAGTGAAGTATTCGTCTCATATTTCTTCTCTCTTGTCAGTACGTGCATACACGCCTGTTCATCTATGTTTCAAGTTCCTCTCTTTTTCCTCCTTCCCTCCTCAGGTACGATTCACCTCCAATGCAAAATCAACGTCGTAGCAGGTAGACCCGGTCAAAGCAATAATGCGTGCGATCTTAT